>NC_138963.1:74467000-75092500 GCF_055761805.1 Camellia sinensis
TATTAAACTTTAATATATTATAATGAAAAAAAAAGACATTTAATTCCTTGAAAAACCTAACACATATGATTATTATCAAAATATTAAATTTTAATATAATATTAAAAAAGAAAAAGTTAAGACATTTTTTAAAAAAAGACATTTAAAAATCGCAATTCACATATATAGATAATTGTAAACACAATTATCTAAGGAAAATGAGATTTTTAACCTACAAGCCTTGTGGGAGCTCCAATATCCTAATCCTAATTTTCTAATTTTTGATTTAAAAAAAGAAAAACTCAGAATTTGTTAATTTCTCCCAATCCCCATGCCTTTTGGGAGATTTGGTCAAAACCCCTTTATAATTAAACTTTAATGCATTAAAGACCAGTATAAACAAAATTCCTTGAAAATTTCAACACATCTATCTATCTATATTATATTGTCTATATCTATATCTATATCTACATCTATCTATCTATATCTATATGTATCTATCTATACTATATATTAAGTAAAAGAGAGTTTTTAACCCCAAGGCCTGTGGGAGCTCCAATCTCCTAATCCTAATTTTCTAATTTTTTGATTTAAAAAAAAAATCTCAGTATTTATTGACTTCTCCCAACCTAATCTCAGCATCTATTGACATCTCCCAACCCACAATCCCTTTTGACTTCTCCTATAATTATTGTAACACCCTTTTCAATTTCTCCCATACACTATGGTTACACAAAAAAAAAAAAAAAGAAGATAAGAATTTAGTTATAAATCTCAAGAAGATATAACATCTAAATTTGAATTATGATTCAATAATATAATTATGTATTTTTTTTATGTATATCTATCAAAATTTTAAATCACTTAATGGGAAAAATTAATCAATTTTCCAAAATTATTGATTTTTAATTTACAAAATAGATTAAAAAAACTATTGACTGATTTATTTATTTAATAACAAAAATATTTCATAATCTCTCCCTTCTAATCTCTCTCACAAATTTTCAAAAAAAATATTAAAACTTGCATTCTTTTTCTCTTCCTCAAAAAACAGATAATATTTTTTATTAAAATTGTAGATATCTACCTATATTTTATATATTCTATTATAACATAACAAAAAAAAACAAAAAAACTATTTTTTTTTTAAAGTTTATCTAAATAAACTTTAAATCAATAAAACTCACATGTCTATTACATATCTAACTCACATCATAACTTACTTATATAATAATAATTAAAAACAAATGGAAACCACAGATAAATTAAATTAAAAAAAAAAAAAAGATGCCCACAACTCCATCTTAAATAAATTGGAAAAAAATACTCGAATAGAAACCGCACAAAAATAAAAATAAAAATAAAAAGATATATCTATCTATATATATTAGGAAAAAGGGGGTTTCTAACCCCCCAAGTCTTGTGGGAGCTCCAATATTTCAATCTAAATTTTTTGATTTTTTATTTAAAAAAAAAAACCTTAGCATTTATTAACTTCTCCCAACCCCCAAGTATAAAAAAAATTCTTTAAAAAGTCCAAATATATAAATTCCTTGAAAAGTCCCAACACACACGATTATTATCCCTCATAATAACACTTTAATACATTAAGAACAATCATAAAAAAAAAATCCTTGAAAAGTCCAACACATATGATTATTATCAAAATATTACACTTAATATAATATAAAAAAAAAAGACATTTAAAAAAAAAAAGACATTTAAAAATCACAATTCACATATATAAAAATAATTGTGAAGTACATATGAATTCCTTGAAAAATCCAACACATGATTATTATCTCTCATAATAACATTTTAATACATTAAGAACAAGCATGAAAAAAATTCCTTGAAAAGTCCAACACATATGATTATTATCAAAATATGAAATTTTAATATAGTATAAAAAAAAAAGAAAAAAAAAAGACAAAGTCGTGAAACACAACCCGTGCATAGCACGGGTGATATGCTAATCTATACTATATATTAAGCAAAAGGGGGTTTTTAACCTCAAGCCTTGTGGGAGCTCCAATCTCCCAATTTAAATTTCCTGATTTTTTGATTTTAAAAAAAAAAACTTAGCATTTATTAACTTCTCCCAATCCCCAAATCTTACCCTCATAATAACACTTTAATGTATTAAAAACAAGTATAAAAAAAATTCTTTGAAATCCAACACATGAATTTCTTAAAAAGTCCCAACACATATGATTATTATCCCTCATAATAACACTTTAACGCATTAAGAACAAGCATAAAAAAAATTTCTTGAAAAGTCCAACACATATGATTATTATCAAAATATTAAACTTTAATATAATATAAAAAAGGAAAAAAAAAAGACATTTAAAAATCGCAATTCACATATATAGATAATCTATCTATACTATATATTAAGCAAAAGGGGATTTTTAACCCCAAGCCTTGTGGGAGCTCCAATCTCCCAATCTAAATTTTCTAATTTAAAAAAAAAAAAAAAAACCTTAGCACTTATTAACTTCTCCCAACCCCCAAGTCTTACCCTCATAATAACACTTTAATGCATTAAGAACAAGCATAAAAAAAATTCTTTGAAATCCAACACATATGAATTCTTTGAAAAGTCCCAACACATATAATTATTATTCCTCATAATAACACTTTAATTCATTAAGAACAAGCATAAAAAATATTTCTTGAAAAGTCCAACACATATGATTTTTATCAAAATATTAAACTTTAATATAAAGAAGACATTTAAAAATCGCAATTCACATATATATATAATTGTAAATATATTAAGAAAAATAAGGTTTCTAAACCCCAAGCCTTGTAGGAGCTCCAATCTCTCAATCTTAATTTTCTAAATTTTTTATTTAAAAAAAAAATCTCAGTATTTATTGATTTGATCAAAATCCCCTAATCAGCATTTATTAACTTTTTTCAATCCATATTCCTGCATTTATTGATTTGGTCAAAATCTCTGATTACCATTTAAAATCCACTCATACAAATAATAATAGATACAGCCCATGCATAGTTACTGCAGTAGCTTTTTTAATTTCTCCTGTACATTGTGGTTAGTGATAAGATTATTTAATTATTTTTATAAAAAATCTTAAAAAACATAATTTATATATTTAAAAAAAATTAAAACAAATATAAATATCTATAATTATCCCGTGCATAGCACGGGTGATAGACTAGTACTATATATTAAGCAAAAAAGGGTTTTTAACCCCAAGCCTTGTGGGAGCTTCAATCTCCCAATCTAAATTTCCTAATTTTTTGATTTAAAAAAAAAAAAAACCTTAGCATTTATTAACTTCTCCCAACCCTCAAGTCTTACCCTCATAATAACACTTTAATGCATTAAGAACAAGCATAAAAAAAATTCTTTGAAATCCAATACATATGAATTCCTTTAAAAGTCCCAACACATATGATTATTATACCTAAGTTAAGAAAGGACGCTTTCAATTTTTCAGTAAAACTATAATCAAGACATTTGAATATGCATCTTGTATCCAGAATAATGATGAAATAATCTGTTTAATTCACATAAATGATTTCATTCCGTTTTTAAAAACATATAAGTACATCCATATAGGATTGGTACAAATTGCATTCAAACCTTTGACCCTTCTTGGTCAGAATACCAGTATTCAATGCACCCTTAGAGATGGTAGGTGTCTTAACTGGAGAGCTTCGCTTATGGGAGCTATTGAGACAAGTCTTTCTCATGGACCAGTATACTTCGATATTTATCCGAATTTAAGCATAGCTTTGTGTGATGCTAATCTATCCGATGTCTTAGAATTACGAGTTCTTACTCATGGATATGAGTATAAACCAGGAACCCCTCCTTTTTCGGTACATTCCAGAATTTACATTAAGGCTTTAACAACTTTAAATCCTTATGTTAAAAAGAAAACTGAAACAGGAAAAACAGTATTAATTGAAACCAACCTTTACAGTAGTCAGGTAGCCGTACCTAAGTTAATCCCCTGGAAGGATATAACATTTCCCGAAAGATGGCATATTCCAACTGCTGTTCCTCCAAAACCGATTATTCAACATAATATAGATGATGTTATTCAAACACAAGGAGGTAATGTTTACCTTCAATTCCAGAAACCTTTACTTACCCGTAGTAGTTCTTCTAATGCCAGTTTCAGGACAGCACCCAGAAGTTTTTCCAATAACAGTTTCCGATCTATTCCACCTTATAGAGTAGATCTTCCAGAATCCAGTAGACAGTCAGTTGACTCAATTTTACAACAGATTCCTTCTCGACCTCCTAGTAGACCACCTAGTGATCCACAGGAAGATCCAATGAATTCCAAAATCCAAGGAAACCGATTATCTCAAAACAGAATTCCTCATGGTGTCTATACAACACCGCCACCAGATAGCCCAACGGCCAGCGATATGAATTTTGAAATTTAATGGATTTTACACCAGGAAGTGAAAATAGAAAAATATTAAACCAGGAATTTAACCAGGAAAAATATAAAGACTTTAGAGATTGGTACTTTGCCAACCATACTCCTGACCAGTTAGAAGAATATAAAACTCAATACTACCAACACCTTGAGTTACACCAACAGTTAATACCTTTCGTTGAATGGTATCAAACAGTTCACCAACTCCAGCTTAATGCTATTGAAGATCAATACAAGACCTGGACCATAACTGAAGGACAAGCAATCAATGCTATCCATCCGCCTCCTCAAGCTCTAGAGGTAGCTCCTAATGGTGAGACTACCCGTCAACCTTTATTAGCTACAGCATACATAGATGCTCAATCAGGAAAATTTGCTAAAACCGATTACATTAAATTGGTTTTCTACCAATTTAATCTACCAATCTTCAATAGCATTAAACTGGAGTTGGTGAACTGTTTGATACCATTCAACGAAAGGTATTAACTGTTGGTGTAACTCAAGGTGTTGGTAGTATTGAGTTTTATATTCTTCTAACTGGTCAGGAGTATGGTTGGCAAAGTACCAATCTCTAAAGTCTTTATATTTTTCCTGGTTAAATTCCTGGTTTAATATTTTTCTATTTTCACTTCCTGGTGTAAAATCCATTAAATTTCAAAATTCATATCGCTGGCCGTTGGGCTATCTGGTGGCGGTGTTGTATAGACACCATGAGGAATTCTGTTTTGAGATAATCGGATTCCTTGGATTTTGGAATTCATTGGATCTTCCTGTGGATCACTAGGTGGTCTACTAGGAGGTCGAGAAGGAATCTGTTGTAAAATTGAGTCAACTGACTGTCTACTGGATTCTGGAAGATCTACTCTATAAGGTGGAATAGATCGGAAACTGTTATTGGAAAAACTTCTGGGTGCTGTCCTGAAACTGGCATTAGAAAAACTACTACAGGTAAGTAAAGGTTTCTGGAATTGAAGGTAAACATTACCTCCTTGTGTTTGAATAACATCATTTATATTATGTTGAATAATCGGTTTTGGAGGAACAACATTTGGAATATGCCATCTTTCGGGAAATGTTATATCCTTCCAGGGGATTAACTTAGGTACGGCTACCTGACTACTGTAAAGGTTGGTTTCAATTAACACTGTTTTTCCTGTTTCAGTTTTCTTTTTAACATAAGGATTTAAAGTTGTTAAAGCCTTAATGTAAATTCTGGAATGTACCGAAAAAGGAGGGGTTCCTGGTTTATACTCATATCCATGAGTAAGAACTCGTAATTCTAAGACATCGGATAGATTAGCATCACACAAAGCTATGCTTAAATTCGGATAAATATCGAAGTATACTGGTCCATGAGAAAGACTTGTCTCAATAGCTCCCATAAGTGAAGCTCTCCAGTTAAGACACCTACCATCTCTAAGGGTGCATTGAATACTGGTGTTCTGACCAAGAAGGGTCAAAGGTTTGAATGCAATTTGTACCAATCCTATATGGATGTACTTATATGTTTTTAAAAACGGAATGAAATCATTTATGTGAATTAAACGGATTATTTCATCATTATTCTGGATACAAGATGCATGTTCAAATGTCTTGATTATAGTTTTACTGAAAAATTGAAAGCGTCCTTTCTTATAAATGGTTTGTGGATCTACAGATGGGATAGTCCATTTATCAAGGGCTTCTTTAACATCTTGGTAAGCTACCAATTCAGTTGCTTCGGCTAAGGAGGAAACTGTATTTCCTACTGTTGTTACGGATTCGGATCCTGGTATTTCTACAGTATTATCTTGTTGTTCAGTCATGGTTGTATAGTGATCATATATGTCTAATTTATTTTAATTATACCTATATTATGTTAATATTTAAACTTGGCTCTGATACCATTATAGGTGCTCACTAAAGGTTGAGGCTAGCACGTCTGTTAATGACTTACAGGTAAATGGTCAAAACGCAATCCCTGCTAAAAGACCTAACCTTACGCGACTTGGGTGACGTCCCACTAACCTTAACAATTAATTATCCTTACAAAGGCACAAACCCAGGAATAATCATTCACATAATACATGTATAAGGAAAATAAATTACAACATATATGATCTCATATATTTACTGTTGGGGAGGTGGAGGCCTACTGGCCGCCCACGCCACAATCTGTTCGTTAATCAGAATATGAAGATCGGCTATATGCCTATCACACTCTGATATACGATCAGATATATACTGTTGAGTATATAGGTCTACTGGTGTATTAAGATAATAATTTTTCTGATTTTGCCAAAATTCTAATAAAGCAACATACTGTTCTAAAACATCAACAGAAGGCATTCATACTTACAGACATGGAGGATGTACGCAAAACTTCAAACTTTTATTGAGGAAGTACGACTATTTTACAAGGGAGGTTAGAAGAGATTACATGAGGAAAGGAAAAGAAAATGAAAGAGAAAAATACAAATTCAAGCCTGCCTCAACAAGGGTGAAGCCTTCCCTTTTATAACACAAAATGGATAAAAAGTAGAGGACAGATGTTCGGGACTTAAAGGACCGTCAGATTACACCTTATCCTTATCTGATAGCTTTTCCTGTAGTGGGGACAACTTTGTCTTTAACGGATAGAGGGCATCTTCTTTTGCCAAAGGTTGTTTGTCCTGATGTGTCGACGTTTAAGGTGTATGTCCTTTTCCTTTACTGTTCTTGTCTTTTGCTATCTTTTTGGCAATGACAGCTGTAAGGGAATCCCAAAAATCTCCTAAGTTGGGCTCCACATCTTTGGGTAATTGTGATTCTCCTGCTAACACGTGCTCAGCTGGATCAGTGTCTGGTTCGGATGAGGGTTGACTTGTGCCTGATCTCATGGAGACGTCATCATCTTGTGGAACTGTTTGGAGAAATTGTTCTTTCAAGAAATCCATGCTTTTAATAATTAATTCATTTTCTGAGAGATGAGGGTACTGTTGTTTCAAATCTTTTTGAATTTGGATAAACGGATTATTGGATAATGCTGGTGGTGTAGGAAGAGCTGGTTGCTTGACAGATTCCCAGCATGCTTGGGTGTGCTGTTGAATCTTCTGGACAGTTTCTGTTATGACAGGGGTCATACCCTTATCCCACCATTTCACAAAATAAATTCTTTTTAGGCGGGGAACCTTATTCTGATAGTCGCAAGCAAAGTCCCACTTCCATATCCATGGAATACTGAAACGGATAGTGAAATGGACTAAAGACTTACTGATAGAAAGATCACGGTTTTTATTCAAATAGGCATAGGCTCGGGAATAAGCCACATGCCATTCGTTGAATGCATTACGGATAGGTTCAGGTAAAATATCAAGGGAAAGCCCAAACTTATCCCACCAAACAAGGAACCAGTTGGGAACATCGTTTTTGAGAAGGTCAGGGCTGACACGGATAAACCAAGAGTGATTCTTGATAGGATTCTGGTAATAAAACACCTGGGTAAAAGCATCAACATAATCCCAATAGGTGTACTTGGTCTGTTTGTTACGGAGATCGAGATCACGGGTAGTATGCGGATGTATGCCCCATTGAGAAACAGGCATAATAGTTCGGATAACAATTTTACTGAAAGAAATGGGACTAGTGGCTTTATTAACATCATGTAATTTATGAGAAAATTCATAAGCCCCGGTTTCAATTAGTATCTGTTCATAGATATAACGATACTGATCAAAGTGTGGTGGTGACTGTTGGGTGGTGAGATAACGGCGTTTTATCTCCCACGGATCGGTCATCCATTGTTCATCAGTGGTTTCAATCCAGAGGACGATTTCCTCAGTAATACTGTTAGGGGTGTACGGATCTTCAGTCTTAAGGAGTATATCCTTAGCTGATTGATTACTGGTTTGTCCTCGGAGAGGAGGAAATTCTGTTGGATCATAGTGAGGGTGTGAACCCCGGCCACGACCACGACCACGATGGCCTCTGCTGGTCATTCCTCTTCAGGAGTAGATGTCTGCAAATATTCACGGGTTAAAAAATCAGGCAAAGAATTATTTTCTCCTTTAATATGTTCAATATCAAAATCAAAATTGGATAAATAACTTTGCCATGTTAAAAATATCTGTTTAGAGGCAAGATTTTTAACATCCTTTTTAAATACCTGTTTTGCAGCAGAGCAATCTACTCCGATGAGAAAATGCTGGTTTAACAAATCATCTTGGAATTTATCAACGCATTTTACAATGGCTAAACATTCCTGTTTTATAGTAGAATAATTTAAAGCGGCTTTATTCCAATGACCAGAATGAAATCTAAGTAATTCTTCCTTCTGAGTCTTTGGATTAAATTGCTTTAAAATTCCACCAAATCCTTCATTAGACGCATCGGTTTCAACTATCTTTTTCCATGCAGGATTAGGTAACTGTAAACAAGGGATTTGTTGAACTCTGGTTTTAATTAAACGGACTGCTTGGGTGTGTTCTGGTCCCCAAGGTGGAGGATTTTTCCTTAACTTGGTATACAAGATACTAGCATCTGTTGATAACTGATAATAATAATCTCGGATATAATTAAGACTTCCTAGAAATCTTTGTAGTTGAGTTTTATCTTTTATCTCATCAGGAAATTTAGAAGCAAACTCAATATTACGGTTGATTGGAATAATACTCCCATTAGAAATATTATGTCCTAAATATCTGACTGTTGTTTGGAATAATTGCATTTTAGGTGCAGAAATTACCAAACCATTACGGATAATAACATGCTTAAAGATGTGCAGATGTTTAATATGCTGTTCGATTGATGGAGAAAATATTAATGCATCATCAATATAGGATAAAGTAAATTCTGTA
Organism: Camellia sinensis; assembly: GCF_055761805.1. NCBI lineage: Eukaryota > Viridiplantae > Streptophyta > Magnoliopsida > Ericales > Theaceae > Camellia > Camellia sinensis. The sequence goes on from NC_138963.1 coordinate 74,476,221, forward strand.
CACGGATTAAAAATATCATTCATGATATGTTGAAATTTGGATGGAGCATTTTTTAATCTAAAAGGCATGACATTCCATTCATAATGTCCAAAGGGTACTGTAAAAGCTGTTTTGTAGCGATCCTGTTCAGCAATCTGAAATTGCCAATATCCTGATTTTAAATCAAATTTTGAAAAAATAATAGCGTCCTGGAGGCGATCTAGAAGATCCTTTTTATTCGGAATAAGGGACCTGATCCATTTTAATTTGTCATTTAATGGTTTATAGTTAATAACAAGGCGAGGAACTCCACGCTCTATTTCGGCATTTTTATTGACATAAAAAGAGGTACAACTCCAAGGAGATTGACTAGGTCGGATTAATTTTTTATCAAGGAGACTTTTAATTTCTGTTTTGCATAATTCCATATATTCCGTTTTCATTTGACTAGGGTGAGCTCTAGTTGGAATATATTTTTCATCAAAATCGGGTTCATAAGGTAATGTGACTGTATGTTTTTTACGACCCCAAAACGCATTGGGTACATCACCACAAACTTCTGTTTGAAATTCTTTTTCGATTAATTTAATTTTCTGTTGTAAAGAGGGTTGTTGCAATCTTTGTTCTGTTGTTAAAAATTGAACTTCTTTTTGTAAAAAGTTTATCTAGTTTTGTTTAAAAGTAACTAGATCCCTAATCTGATCTAATTCTTTTGTGTATGGTTGAGTGATAAATTCAAAAATAATTGATTTTCCTTGTAATTGGGAATAAATACATGTTTGGTCAATTTTGCTGATAGGCATGAGAAGACAGAGGAAAGGAGTGCCTAATATGATATTTGTAGCAAGATTTCTGACAAGAACAAATGAAGTTGGAAGACAGAGATCTTGGTTACAAATATAAGCTTCTGGAATTTTATACCTGATTTGGAGAGAATTTCCACTGGCACTGGTAAGACTCTAGGTAGTTTTTTCAAAATATATGGTTGGAACTATACCTTCTTGGATACAGTTCATATCGGCTCCGCTATCTACCAAAGCAATAGCATCTTTGATAATAAAATCGGGTTTAATCATAAAAGAGATTTTAATATACCATTTCTGAAAGGTTACTTGATTGACTAATAACAGATATGGTGTTGTTGAAGATTCAGTTTTATTTTCTGGTTCTTTTTCTTTGGCTGGTTTATTTGGTAACTGGGTATAAAGATATTTAATATCTTTGACTGCGGCTTCACTAGCGGTTTGTAAGTGTTTTACTTCTGTTTTTAAAACATTAATTTCCATCTTTAAATCCTGAAGTGTCGTTGGTTGTTCTAAAACAGGTTTGGTGTGGATTCTGTTGATTAAATTTTGAAGATTATAAGAATAATCGGGTATAGGAGGAGTTTCTTGTACTGTTTGTTGGTGTTCATAACACATTTTTAAATATTTCATTTTTATTTCTGGATCTTGGATCTGGTCGGCTACAGCAAGCATATCCTTTTGAGTATCGGTTAAAACATTAATACTGCTGGGCTCTCCTAAATGTAAACCATTCATTTCGACAATTGATTTCCAATAATTGATTTCTGATATGTGTTCTTGGTTAGTATTACAAGGGCAAGATTCTTCTGGTTCATCTTCACTAGTTGAAGTAGAATATAACTGATTAATTTCATTTTCAGACGGAGTTTCTTCTTCGGATGAATTTTCTTCGGCTTCAAGGGCTTGCAATATCTGTTCTTTAACTTCTAAATCAAGATTTAATTCATTAACCTTAGATTTAGCTTTTGATTTACAACGGTTTGCATAATGTCCTATTTGACCACATTTGTAACACTTAACTTCTGATTTGTTTTTTCCTTTATTTTTACTGGTTGATTTTTTGGGATAAAACTTCTTATTAGTTTGCGGATGACTAGTCTTGTGTGACTTTTTTCTGAAGGGTTTTGAGGATTTCTTATGGGAAATCTTACGAGTTTTGCCTGGATATTTAATGACGGGTTCATAAGCAAATTGTTCGCAAAATTTGCCTAATTCTTTTCTTCCTATTAAATTCTGTTGTTTTATTTGGTAATGTAATTTTAGGTCATTACACAAAGAAAGACCTTCATCGGTAATTATGGAACAAAGTTGTCCATAAGTATACTGTTCGTAAGGAATAGACATCCGGTCATGGCGGTCCCGAAGGTTTTTCCTAACGCGTTCGGCGAAAAGGGTAGGAAGGCCATCAATAAATTTGGCTTTCCAATGGGTACTGTTACCATCAGGGCGTTGCATAACCTTGATGAGGAAAACATCCTTATACCAACGGAAATGGGTAAGAGAGGGGCAACGAAGGTTCTGGAGCAGTTCGCGACCACGGTCCTAAGAACTGGTACTGGTGCCAACAAAATGGAGAATGATGGTTTGGATAAGTGTGTAAACAGCATCTTGCTGTTGGACAGGCTGATAGGTAGTTGGATCAACTTCAATTTTTACGGAATTAAGAATTTCTAACCGTTGAGTGAGGGTGAGGATATTATCCCACCATCCTTTGAGTTGTCCTGTAAAACCATTGATAATAAATTTAGCAATGGCCTTGTCCTAGTTACTATATTGACGACAAACGGTTGCATACATCAGCATCTGATGTAATTTCTTATAAATGCCGTATTCGGATTCACCATCGATATTCCATTCATAGATGGTCTTGCCATGATAGCTGCCCTGGTCATTGATGTAAGTTTCTTCATAGAGAACATCAGGAGGAGTTGGTCTAGCATAATAGTTCCTACTGGGTGGTAACATAGCAGGTCTAGAGGAACTATACGAATGCAGTTTATTAACAGATGAGGGTTCTTGGAAATTCATTTGTCGTTCATAAATTTGGTCTGGTGATAAATTTTCATTGTCTTCGGTTGGTTCAGCTCTAAGCATTTGGACAGAGCCACTGGAGGGTCCTGGTGGCTGATTAGGTTCTGGAGGGCGGACATTTAATGTCTGCATTTTCTGTAATAAGGTATCCATAAATTCTGTATTGGAAGCTTTTAACTTAAAGTTAGTAACTTCTAAGGGTGGTTTAATGGATACTGGATGTAAGGTAGAGGATCCGGTTACTGGTAAGGCTAAACTTTTATCTTTGAAAGTTGAAATAGCTTCTTCAATTCTGGTTAATTGTTTACTCATGGTTTGGCAGATTAAATTGGTGTAATTATGTTGTTTAACGGTTAAACCTAAATCTACCAATTTAATGTAATCGGTTTTAGCAAATTTTCCTGATTGAGCATCTATGTATGCTGTAGCTAATAAAGGTTGACAGGTAGTCTCACCATTAGGAGCTACCTCTAGAGCTTGAGGAGGCGGATGGATAGCATTGATTGCTTGTCCTTCAGTTGTGGTCCAGGTCTTGTATTGATCTTCAATAGCATTAAGCTGGAGTTGGTGAACTGTTTGATACCATTCAACGAAAGGTATTAACTGTTGGTGTAACTCAAAGTGTTGGTAGTATTGAGTTTTATATTCTTCTAACTGGTCAGGAGTATGGTTGGCAATGTACCAATCTCTAAAGTCTTTATATTTTTCCTGGTTAAATTCTTGGAAAAAAAAAAAAGGTTTTTAACCCCAAGCCTTGTGGGAGCTTCAATCTATAATTAAAAAAAATTAAAACAAATATAAATATCTATAATTATCCCATGCATAGCACGGGTGATAGACTAGTACTATATATTAAGCAAAAAAGGGTTTTTAACCCCAAGCCTTGTGGGAGCTTCACTCTCCCAATCTAAATTTCCTAATTTTTTGATTTAAAAAAAAAAAAAACCTTAGCATTTATTAACTTCTCCCAACTCTCAAGTCTTACCCTCATAATAACACTTTAATGCATTAAGAACAAGCATAAAAAAAATTCTTTGAAATCCAATACATATGAATTCCTTTAAAAGTCCCAACACATATGATTATTATCCCTCATAATAACACTTTAATGTATTAAGAACAAACATAAAAAAACTTTCTTGAAAAGTCCAACACATATGATTATTATCAAAATATTAAACTTTAATATAATATAATAAAAAAAAAAGATAGTTAATTCCTTGAAAAGTCTAACACATATGATTATTATCAAAATATTAAATTTTAATATAATATAAAAAAGGAAGAAAAAAAAGACATTTAAAAAAAAAAGACATTTAAAAATCACAGTTCACATATATAGATAATTGTAAATACAATCCGTGCATAGCACGGGTGATATGCTAATACTATATATTAAGCAAAAAGGGGTTTCTAACCCCCAAGGCCTGTGGGAGCTCCAATATGCCAATCATAATTTTCTAATTTTTTGTTTTTTTTTTAAAAAAAAAATTAACCTCAGCATTTATTAACTTCTCTCAACTCACAAAACTTTTTGACTTCTCTCATAATTACTGCAGTACCTTTTCAAAAACAAATAATTTGTATATTAAAAAAAAATTAAAACAAATATAAATATCTATATCTATATCTATCTATTTATTTATATCTATCTCTAACTCACAAGTTTTGTGGAGGTTCAAATATCCCAATCTAAATTTCTTAATTTAAAAAAAAAAAAAAAACCTTACCATTTATTAATTTCTCACAACCCCCAAGCCTTACCCTTATAATAACACTTCAATGCATATAAAAAAATTCATTGAAAAATCCAACATATATGAATTTCTTGAAAAGTCCCAACACATATGATTATTATCCCTCATAATAACACTTTAATGCATTAAGAACAAGTATAAAAAAATTCATTGAAAAGTACAACACATATGATTATTATCAAAATATTAAACTTGAATATAATATAAAAAACAAGACATTTAATTCATTGAAAAGTCCAACACATGATTATTATCAAAATATTAAACTTTAATATAAGGAAAATGCTAGAGGTCCCAAATTTTCTACCAAATAAATGACCAAATGTCTCACATGGGTATGGGACCCACAAAATTGCGAACCCCACACCCATGTTAGACATTTGGTCATTTGTTTGGTAGAAAATTTGGTGTCCCTAGCATTACATTTAATATAATATAAAAAAAAGAAGACATTTAAAAATTACAATTCACATATATATCCCCTGATCAACATTTATTATCTTTTTTCAATCTACGTGTCTTTCCACATGCTTGCATTTATTGATTTGGTCAAAATTCTCTAATCAGCATTTAAAATCCCCGCATACAGATAATTATAGATACAACCCGTGTATAGTTACTGCAGCACCCTTTTCAACTCTCTCCCATACACGATGGTTAGTGCTAAGATTGTTAAATTATTTTTATAAAAAATCTTAAAAAACATAATTTATATATTAAAAATTTTTTAACCCCCAAAGCCTGTCTGAGCTTCAATATCCCAATCTGAATTTTCTAAATTTTTTATTAAAAAAAAAACTCAGCATTTATTGATTTGGTCAAAATCCCTTAATTAGCATTTATTAACTTTTCTCAATCCACATGTCTTTTCACATGCCTGCATTTATTGATACAATTCCCCCTGATCAGCATTTAAAATCCCCTCATACAAATAATTGTAGATACAATCTGTATATAGTTATTGCAGTACCCTTTTCAATTTTTTCCATACACTATGGTTAACGATAAGATTGTTAAATTATTTTTATAAAAAATCTTAAAAAACATAATTTATATATTAAAAAAAATCTAAAACAAATATAAATATTTATAATTATCCCGTGCATAGTACGGATGATAGGTTAGTACTATATATTAAGCAAAAGGGGGTTTTTAACCTAAGGCCTGTGGGAGTTTCAATATCTTAATTTGAATTTTCTAAATTTTTTATTAAAAAAAAACCTCAGCATTTTTTAATTTGGTCAAAATCTCTTGATCAGCATTTATTAACTTTTTTTAATTCACATGTCTTTTCACATGCCTGCATTTATTGATTTGGTCAAAATCTCCTGATCAGCATTTAAAATCTCATCATACAAATAATTATAGATACAATCTGTGTATAGTTACTGCAATACCCTTTTTAACTTTTCTCATACACTATGGTTAGTGATAAGATTGTTAAATTATTTTTATAAAAAATCTTAAAAAACATAATTTATATATTACAAAAAAATCTAAAACAAATATAAATATCTATAATTATCCCGTGCATAGTACTATATATTATGCAAAATGGGGTTTTTAACCCCCAAAGCTTGTGGGAGATCCAATATTTCAACCCTAATTTTCTAATTTTTTGATTTAAAAAAAAAAAGCTCAGCATTTATTAATTTCTCCTAATCCCCATGCCTTTTGGGAGATGTGGTCAAAACCCCATCATAATTAAACTTTAATGCATTAAAAATCAGTATAAACAAAATTCCTTGAAAATTTCAACACATCTGTCTATCTATGTTATATTATCCATATCTATACTATATATTAAGTAAGAGGGGGTTTTTAACCCCCAAGGCCTGTGGGAGTTTCAATATTCCAATCTGAATTTTTTTAATTTTTTATTAAAAAAAAACTCAACATTTATTGATTTGGTCAAAATTTCCTAATCAGCTTTTATTAACTTTTTTCAATCCACATGTCTTTCCACATGCCTGCATTTATTGATACAATCCCCTGATCAACATTTAAAATCCCCTCATACAATTAATTATAGATACAATCCGTGTATAGTTACTGCAGTACTCTTTTCAACTTCTCTTATACACTATGGTTAGTGATAAGATTGTTAAATTTTTTTTTATAAAAAATCTTTAAAAATATAATTTATATATTAAAATAAATTTAAAATAAATATAAATATCTATTATTATCCCGTGCATAGCACGGGTGATAGGCTAGTATCATATAAGGAAAATAGAGTTTTTAACTCATAAGTCTTGTGAGAGTTCCAATGTCTTAATCTTAATTTTCTAATTTTTTGATTTAAAAAAACAAAAATTCAACATTTATTAACTTCTCTCAAGCCTTTTTGACTTCCCATATACCATTTCAACTTCTCTCATACCTATTTAATTATTTTGGAAATAATAAATTTTTTTTCCTTTTCAACTTCTCTCATACCTATTTAATTATTTTGGAAATAATAATTTTTTTTCCCTTTTCAACTTTTCTTATACCTATTTAATTATTTTGAAAATAATAATTATCCCTTAATTTATGGATTTCAAATGGAAAGATAACAAAAATATTTCATAATCTCTCCATCCTAATTTCTCTCATCGATTTTCAAAAGAAAATATTAAAACTTGCCTTCATTTTCTCTCCCTCAAAAAATCAAATAATATTTTTCATGAGAATTTTAGATATCTATTTATATCGTATATATTATATTATAACATAATCAAAAAAATAAAAATAAAAATCAGATATACAAACAGATAAAATTAATAAATATTATTTTTATTTATTCAATTAAAATATTTCTTTTACCTCTCAATATCCAATTTTAAAATTTTAAAATATTAAAAGTCTATCTAAACAAATCTAATACATCTCACACAATTATACTTTAAATCAATAAAACTCATATGTCTATCACATATCTAACTCACATCATAACATACCTAAATAATAATAATTAAAAATAAATAGAAATCATAGATAAATTAAATTAAAAAAAATAGAAACCCACAACTCCATCTTAAATAAATTGAAAAAAAAATAGAAACCACACAAAAATAAAGACGATAAGAATTTAGATATATATCTTAAAAAGATATGACAATATCTAAATTTGAATTATGATTTAATAATATAATTATTTATTTTTTTGATGTATGTATCAAAATTTTAAATCACTTAATAGGACAAATTAATCAATTTTCAAGTTTTATTTAAAGAATAATCTGATTAGTCATCCCAACTCCTAGACATCACAGGCACTAGCAGACGAGCTGACAGATTAGGCGAGACGAGGTCTAATTTGTTGGGAGATAATATCCTACCACTCCATAAATTTATTTGTTTTTAATTTTATTTTTTTCTCTGTGTGATCCTCTTTCTCTGTTGTGGGTTTGGTTTTCATTTTCGTTTTAGTGAGATTTATGTATTTGCTAACAAGTTTACATGGTATAGAAAAATTATTGGTGATGATGGTTGCAATCGAAGTATCTATGCCTATTATGTGCCAATGATTTTGATCGGATTTTATTTTTTTCAATAAAAACCATAAAATTGAAGTAAAAAAATGGGTATCGATTTTTATTTTTTATTTTTTATTGTCATTTTATTTTATAGAAAATGTGAAAATTTATTGAGAATTCAAATTGTACTATAACATTAGATTTTTGTATAACTAAGTAAATTTAAAACTTTTAAATATCATTATATTTTTTATTTTTATCCTCTTTATCCTATTATACCATTATTGTTATTTGTTAATTTGTTAATCACAATTCAATTAATTGAAAATGAAAGCTTAGTATAACTTTTCATATATATTAATTAATTTATTACCACTATATTTATATATAATAGCATAATATATAGGGATAATCTTCAAATATAATTTCTATGTTTTTATGTGATTAAAATAGTCTATCTTGAAATAGTATATAGAGGAGTTAGATGACTTTTTTATCCCAAAAAACCCAATCTATTTTTTTTTATACTTTTTAATTTTTAAAATTGAAATATTAGTTGTTTATGTCCACAAAACAAAATTGATAAACACATATCCAAAAGTTGCTTATTTTTTTCCTTTTTCGTTTATTTTTTCTTTTTTTTAATAGATAAGATATTTACAAATGAAAAATATTTGACACCTTAAAAAAATTTTCATAATCCGACTTATAATGATGTGGTCATAAATGTCAATTTTTATACAAATATGAGAAGAGAATTAATTAAATTATACATTTCAACCAACCACATACTTAAATTTTCACTATTTTAAGATGTTATTTCACTATAATTTCAATTAATAGAATATTCAACCCTTAATATTTTTTTATCAAATTATAACTTGATAAAAATTTAAAAAGATAAAGCGTTGGAAATTATTATTATTTTCCATTAAAATTGATGAAAAGAAAAAAAAATGGGATAAGAATGAAAGTTTTTTTTAAAATTTATAAAAATTTAATGAAAAAGTTAAAATAATTCATATCAAATCAATTTTTTTATTCAAATTTAAAATCAAATTAGATTTAAAAAATTAAAAGAAAATGATGAAAGATTAAAATATTCTAAAACCTTCTTATTCTTAAAGACTAGAAATCCATGTGCATATTATATTCATATTTTATTTTTAGTTATGAAATTAAAACCAAAAGAAATGTAATTTAAATTATTGGATTAATAACACAAATATCATATCAATTATTGTTAAATATCACTTCACTTTACATTTAATAATAAAATTATATATTTGTCTTAATTATAACTTTTAAATTTGTATATTTTCATAACAAGAAGAGGTATATCATAACTAATGTAACCTAATCTATTAAATTTAACTTCCTCTTCTTCTTTTTTATTACAAATTATCAAAATTGCACTAAATAGATTTATATATATATATATATATATTTAAATTCTTTAAACTAATAATTTAAAAAGTTATAAACATAAAAATTAACTTATAAATTTCATGTATACCACAAAATAAAATATTAAATTATTTTAACATATTTATAATATTTTTTTTTAATTTATAAAATCCCGTACATAGCACGGGTTACCACTAGTTAAGATTGATGATAGAGATAAAGACAAAGTAGTTCTGATGTTGGTAGAAGGGTAATATAAAGAAGGCAAAAAGGGGAGGCAGTGATTTAATGATTGTAATGGTGGCAATAATGGTGGAGATCAAAGATAGTTGTAATGGTAGTAAAGAGATGGTAGTAATGCAATAGTGATGGTGGTGATAGTTGTGAAATAATAGTAGCCCTTATGCAACGATGACAATGGTAGAGGTTGCAGTTGTTGTTGTGGTAGTGGTGGTGGTGGTGGAGGTGTGGTAACGGTAGTAATAGTAGTAGTTATAGTGGTGGCATGATGGTGATGGTGGTAGTGGTAGTGGTAATGGTGGTAGGAGTGGTGGCAGCAGTGACGGTGACAATAATTCTAGTGATGGCGACGGCGACAACAACGAGAGTGGTAGTGGTGGTGACAATAGCGATGGTAGAAGTGGTGGTGAAGGTGGTAGCGACAATGAAGTTATAATCATGTATGTCGATACATGTGTATAACTATTTACAAATTTAGTCAGAATTAAGTAAGTTTCTATCACTTAAATTTTTCTTAACTTCTAGCTTACATTTTAAGAATCACTTAAAATTGTTATAAATTGTGGTTATCAAATAGGCTTTATTGATTTTTCATTTAATGCATTCAATTTTAAGTGCTGAATTAGGTTATCAAACACTACCTACTCTTATGTATGTAATACATTCTTAAATTAATCTAATTTTTCTACGATAATACAAGGGTTTACAAAATGAATAATTTAAATTGTTAAAAAAAAAACGTGTAATTCACTACATAAGCCCAATTTGATATTAATAGCAATTATTCTGTTCGAGTAGGAGGCTTCAATTCTAAATTCAAAGTTGAAATTATTATAACATCTCCAACTAAAATTCCCAAATTTTAAATTGTTTGGGATGTTCTAAATAAGTGCACTTTTTGACTTTTTATGAAATATGGGTTATGTTTGAAGTGATGTGGTAGAGAGGTGATGTGACTTAAATAGGATAGTAACTTTTTAACTTTTTGACTTTTTTAGGAGATGCGAAACAAGGCCTAAGATATGTCAAATTCATCAAACCAATTAGCACTTTGTCTTATGCATCAAATTTGTCATTATACTGTATTTTTTTTCAACTTTAATAAACAGTGCATTCATATTCCTTTTTCAAGTTTAAAAATAATGACACCCCTTTATTTTGAGATCCAATTAAAATAATTAAAAATAAATAAATAGGTAACAGTTTAATTTTTGTATTTCAAATTTGACATGAAACTCACAATTGAATTCCCCAATCAATAACTAAAAATCTTGTTAAATTTAAGTTTTGCTAAATCTTATGTCAAAACAATAACAAAATTTTGGCAAGATAGCATTGTCAAATCTTAGTATTGCTAAACTTTTTGTCAAAACAATAACCAAATTTTGGCAATACTTTTTTTTTTAAAATATTTTAAATGGAGCTTACAAATGATATTTTGTGAAAAATAGAAGAATAATATTTCCACCATTGACTAACATTGTTAAATGGTTCATATAGCGATTCCGGTTTTGACCCGCCTCTTGTGTATCCTGGACTTGGGTTTATTGGTTTCATAGTGTTGTTTATATTTTTGTCTCCCTTGTATTCTCTTAAATTTGGCTTTGGATTGTTGTGGTTGCGTTTGGAATAGGTTGGTTACTTAGTTTCCAAACCTTGTTGCCTAGATTTTTGTCTCTCCGCTTAAGCGACACTTCTTACGCTCAAGCGGACATTGCAAACTCTCAGTATTTTTGCAGATATGCAAAATACTGGGAGAGTGTATTCTACGCTCGAGCGTATTGTTCTGCGCTCGAGCAGCAATTCTTGTGCTCGAGCATTGATCTGTTGTCTGCAAAACTACGATGCGCGAGCGCCATTTCTTGCACTCGAACAGAACAACTTGTTGTGTTTGACGCTCGAGCGTCAACTTTTACACTAGAGCGGATTGTGCGTATATAAGTTCGCAGTAGCCTCATTTTTCATCACTTTTTCATCTCTTTCTCTCTCAAAACCCTAGATCGACTCTCTCTCTCTAAAGCTCACACTCTCTCTACATTTTGACCTAGATCAATTGGGTTTTCTACTTTAGTGCCTTTGAGAAAAAGTTGGAGCATTCCAAGACCTCCGTTTTGATCCTATTGAAACTTGTTTTTGGCATTTTTGAAGGTTCCATCTTGCTTTGTTCGTCTCCTAACTTTGAGGTAGGGATTTTCTACACTCTCATATGGTTTTTAACTTAGTTATTTGTCGATGTATAAGAAACTTTGGAGCTGAACAAACCTAAGGTTTTGATTTAAAATCAAAATAGGGGTTTTCAAATGTATGTGTTAAAAATGGTTATAGGAGTAAATGTGAAGTTGTGTGGTGTAAATTTGTTGAATTTGCTATTAGGGAGTGGATTTTGGAATAAAAGAGAGTTTTTCCAAAAAGGGGTTTAAATTGTTATTTTGTATAAACATGAAATTGGTATTGAAAATATGAAATTGGATGAATGTTTATATAAATGATGGAATTAGATATGTATTATTTCACACATATGGAAATTGGGACAATTTATTTGTTATAAAGATTGTACATGTGTTTAGAAATATCTGTTTTGGACTATCGTGGAGGATAGCTAGGATTGTTGTAGAAATTACATGTGGATTAGACAAATTGAAACAAATCTCTTAGCTATTATCATTGAATATGATTATAATTTATATACATTGTACATGTATAATGTTTGGGAAGAGAAAGGGGATGGACTTCATTAAACTGAGTTGGCCTGTGTGTTTAGGGCGAAAGTCCTGAAAATCACGCTTATACATGGGTATTGATTCCTGTGGATGAAATTTCCGTAAAATGGCAAGTGAATGTATTTGTATGATAATCAAATTGGTTGGAGACTTGTGAGGTGTATCCTTGTAGACACCCCATTTTTGACCGACCTTAAGACTTAGACGTCACTGATTGAACGCTCGGTGATATTGCATATTGCGCTCGTTCAGAAGTTTCAGAGTCCCGGCTGCAAGCCTTGCCTTCGGACTTTCGGACTCTTTCGTGCCTTGCCTCGGTTTGCGAACTAGGCTCTGTTTTCTCTGTTTTCTTTTCCCGAAGGGAGGGAGAGGTCTCGTAGACTATCTCTCAGTGGCCGTAGGCTATGTTTCGCAGTCGTAGGCCATTTTTCCCGTTTGGAGCCTGGTTTCCAATTTTTCGGAGCCGTCGACCATGTGCCTCGGTTCGGGACCGCGTAACCACCTTCGTTTGCTCCGATTTTTGGCATACATCTTATTTCCTCCCTTTTGAGGGACACTGGGGTTCGAGAGACCAACTTCGTGGTCAAACGCCACCTCCGGTGCTTAACAGTCAGTTTTCGGGCCCCCAGACCGCGTGTTTTGGCCCCCGAACCTTCGTTTTGCATCGGTTTGGGTTCATTTTTGGTGGAGACCTTATTTTTGTTGTTAGAAAGGTTGTAGGAGAGTGGGAGGCCAACAAGTTTTCTAAAAAACCAGCTTTTTTTGGTCAAAGGTGATTCAACATGAATCCGGGAAGGAGGAAAACACTGCGCGGCTTCACCGAAACGAGCATAACTCTTTGCATACTTGGATTTAAGATATGAGGTTACCACCATTGGAAAGTTTACTTCCGGGGCTTCATTTTTCACTCAAGAATCTCCTAAGGACAAGTTCGGGTGGGGGAGATATGGTTGGTTAAAGTCCATTTGGACCGAATCTGCGCGGCTTCACCAAAACAGGCATAACTTTTTGCATAGGAGGAATTTTGATGCAAGGTTTACGACATTGGAAAGCTAACTTCTGGGGCTTCATCCTAGGGGGTGGCCGGCCACCTTGACCCTTTTGACCTGGTCGGCCGGCCGCCTAAACTGGTCGGCCGGCCACTTGCCTGGTCGGTTGACCACTTTGGCCCTTTTGAGCTGGCCGGCCATTTTTGCCCTCCTGAGTGTGTTTCAGCTGTGCCAGTTATTCTGTATTTGACCCACTGTCCGAAGGTCTTCCTTTTTGGGGGGAAATTTGAATTAGTTTTTCCCTCCTTTTCTCCACCCCTCTCCCTCTATATAACCAACCTCTCCCTTTCATTTCTAAAGGTTACAAAAACTTGTTTGGAGCTCTTGCATTCAATCTCTCTCTCTCTCTCTACTCTAAGCACCAAAACCCCTTAAGTTCTACACCATTTACCCTACACCTCATAGCACAAGGCCTCCATCCCTCATTCCAGCACTTTGGGACTGTTTTGAAGAGGTTAAAGGCTCAGAAAATTGGTCCAAGAGCTGCTGGTTCATTGGTCTTCAAGGGTAAGTCCTCTTCTCCTCTTTTCTTGCTTTATTTTGCTTTGTATCTAAGCCATACTTTATAGCTTTTTTGGGCTCCGACCCAAACTGTAAATAGTCGTATTTTGAGCCCCTTTTCATGTTTGATCAAGGACCTCCTGCTGTTTGAGGTCTCCTACTACCACTTGCCTCTTTATCTCTCTTTTAGGACATTTTTTTGAATAGTATTTTAGGCTTATTTGTGAGTTGTTTTGGACTTGGTAATAAACTGTAAAATAACTTTTTTTGAGCCCCTATTCAACATTGTTGAAGGGCTCTCCTCTGTTTGAGGTCTCCTACTATCACTTGCCTCTTTATCTCTCTTTTAGGCCAATTTTTGCATAGTATTTTAGGCTTATTTGTGAGCTGTTTTGGACTTTTCCATAAACTGTGAAATATCTTGTTTTGAGACCCTATTCAACTTTGTTGAAGGGCTCTCCTCTTTTTGAGAACAGCAGCTACCACTTGTCTCTTTACCCCTCTTTTAGGCCTTTTCTTGCATGATAGTTTGGCCTTATTTGTGATTATTTTTGTGGCTTGATGTAAACTGTAAAGTGCTTTGTTTTGAGCCCCTCTTAAACTTTGTTGAAGGGCTCTTGGCCATTTAAGGTCGTGCTGTCCCTTGTGTTTAATCTCTCTCTTAGGGCCATTTTTGCATGATAGATTAGCCCTATTTGTGTTCATTTTTGAGACTTGTTATAAACTAGAAATATGCATGTTTTAGGACTGTCTTTCCTCTGTCTTCACGCTTCATGATCAAATAATGCATGCTTTGTATAGCTGTAAGTCATTCTATGTGCCTAGTTTCGAGTTTCGGGGTTCATTCCATGCATCAGGTGCCATGTTTCCATGTTTCGGGGCTGTTTTGTATCATATTTAAGTGCTGAAATTCACATGTTTGCATATCATGTTCCATGCCTTGCCATGCTTTGGGTAGAGTGGCATTTGATGCCTTAGGCTTGGTCCTCGGTTTGCGTGCATGTGTGCATGCATTTTGAGTGTCTCATTTTCATCTCACGGCTACTGATGTAAGTGTGGCTGAAGTCCACTCATGTTGGTGTAAGTCCATTGTGCATCGTGTATGCCATTTCATTTCATAGCATTGCGTATGCTAGGTTGTATGTTAGAGCATTGTGTATGCCTTGTTACATCGTGCATTGTGTATGCCATCTCATAGCATTGTGCATGCTAGATTGTATATTAGTTGCATTCATGCATGTCATGCATATTGCATTGTGTTTGGGATAGGAGTTAGCCCGAGCACAGGAAACGAGGGACGTTTCGTACTTTGAGTGACGGAACGTGTCTCAATTCCCAGTCACCGACACTCCGGATTATCCATGATGGAATTTAGGTCTTATTGTGTTTATATGTGCATTCATTTCATATTAAGTCGTGCAAATCGACTCCTCGGCCATTATGCATCGATATGCGTGATTGGTGGCACGAGGATCGAGGACTACACTCCCCGAAAAGTAGTCATGCACACATATGTGAAAATACTTTGCCATGCCCCTTTGTTGCTCTCTGTTGCAGCAAATCAGAAATCGACTGCCTTTCGGAGCTTGGCACGCATTCCAAGAACAATTATAAACAGAGGCAAACCGGGATATCGCAAGGGATTTCCGCGCAAGGCAAATTCAAGCATGAATCATTCATCATTCGGAACAAAGCTGAGGCGGTCCACGGATTTGCGTGCAATTTATTGCTTTCCTAGATTAATGTGTTAATTAATTAGGATTTTATATTTATTCGGGACTGTATTATTTATTCATTTGGGACTGTATTATTCTTTCGGACCCTCCGAGCGAGGGCACAATTGTAATAAGTGTGCGTGTGTGTGATGTATATCTTCCAACCGTCTTTCTCCCTTTTATTTACCCGCTTATGATGGTTAGATTAGGGCATGTTTCAATTAGCATACAGTATGATAGCATGTTTGTATTCGTTCATCTGTCTTGCATGCATCGGGTTCGGCGCATCATACTAACTGCATTTGTAGTTCAATTCCAAGTTGAATACATGTTAGCTGTAGCATTTCATATGCCATCTTTAGAATAGCCGAGCCTATCTTAGTTGCATTTTGCATGTGTTGCATTAGGCATTTCCGTATAGTTAGGATCATGTATGGATTTCTAATTAGCTTCTGTTTTGGCTTGGAGTACTCGGTAAGTTTTTATGCTTTAGCATCCTTGCATGCGTGTGAGTGACTGCCATGATAGCATGCTTACCATGAGGCTAACTGCTTATGTGATATATCTGCCTGAAAGCCTGTGGGTGAAGGTTGGATTATTTGAATTGGAATAAATGCATTGACTGTGAGTTTTAAGCCCACTAGATAGTGGAAAAATCATGTTTTTCTAAGCCCACCCGAGGGTGCAAATCCACGTCTTAGCCTACTTGCGGGTAGCACCATCAAACCACTTTCAAAAATAAACATGAAATGTTTTGTTCTAATTCAGACGATCCAATCTATACTTGTATGCTGTGCGCATCACATAGTAAATCTAGGCTAATAATCGGAATAAGAATGCATAAAGTTTTCAAAACTAGATATCACGATTAGTAGAGGCCGATCTTTGATCGGGCGAGCGGGGGTGTTCACGAAGTGACCTTCCCCAATTGTACCCAGGTTACCGAGCCGAGGCAACTTTGGTGATGACGGACATGTGGCCTTAGGCAACGAGTCAAGGTTTCCTAAATTTTCCAAAAATAAAATATTTAGGTGGTGACTCTGTATCTGGCAAAGCAGTCCATGTTTGGCACTTCTTTCAAAAAATCTGTTTTCTCAAAATGATTTGCCGGATTTGGACTCTTTGGTTCAGATTAAGAACCATGACAATTTGAGAGTCCGAACTGTAGCGAAGCCCAAATGAACAGAACGGGACCTCACCCTCCCAGGGCGTTCGGGGACGTCTACAGTTTCTAGCGACTCTACTGGGGATTTAGAGAACTTGACTCGAACTCATGATATCTTGTTTTGATTACACTTATGTGTTTCTCTGCATTGCATGTGCATTGGTGCGCCTAGGACACCGTGTTTGCCATCTGCTATTCCTGAACGGTTTGCCGGAGGCTTGTCTTGTTAAGGCATGGCCATAGAGCTGACCGGTTACGGGCTCTGCCAGTATGGGAACACAAACCCCGGTTTTACGGGGGCACCCTTTTGACCATTCGACCTAGTGCATATTCGAAATCTATAGTGACCATTCCAAGCTAGGACAGGTTGCTTACCCGATAGGTTGTTTGAAGCCGCTGCGTGCGTAGTGAAACCCTAGCTCCTGACAAAATAGGACAGGGAAACCTTACCCCAACATAGGGGTGTTTTGGCTCTCACTTATCTGTTATGTGCTTTTAGAGTGCGTCTCTACAGGAATGTATGTATCAGTTTACAAGTCTGGTCATCAGGCCTGCGGGCACCAATTCAGTATTTTGGGATTCAGTTTACCAAAGGGTAACAGTTTACAGGCCGAATTTTGGGACAGAATTCAGTAGAGGGCACAGTCATCCTGTTATGCTTATATCTGTTTTGGTGAAATCAGGCTGAGATGCTGCATGTTTTCTCTTTTACTAGATAGTCCTGGAACTATAGCTTCAGAAGGCTTCGATATCCCCCGGGTACATTGGACTAGTGCTGATAGACTTTGTTAGGTCAGAAATTCAATTCAAGGGCAACCAGTGTTCTTTCGCTGAGGCAAGGCAAAGAAAAGCCAGTCAGGGCTCACCGGTTCATCTGATTCGTCAGTCGCCAGTCACATCACCTTTGTTCAGACTCAGCAGACCGTGATGGCACAGGGTTCGGAAGAATTTGTGGCCGTGATAACAGTGCTAAATCAGGGAACTGCCATGCAGGTTGAGACCAGTATTGAAACGTAGCACCCATCTGGGACGTTTGCTTCACATCCAGCTTTGGGACCCCAGCCGAACTTTGACCCACTTCCGCTAGCTGAAGATTTGCAGGGTCCAGATCCTCGAGAAGGGTTAGCTCAAGCCCGAGTTTTCAGACCCCTGGTGCAGCCTAATGAGAGACTTTATCCCCCTGATGCTAATGACCTCGATCTGACCGCAGTGAAAATTGCGAACCTTGAGAAGCAGTTCAAAAAGGCACAGGGCCTTAACTCCATTCCCGACATTGAGGATGGGTACACCGAGTCTGCCGTACGGCTCCCAGACAGATTCAAAATGCCATATATTGACCGTTTCGATGGGTCTGGGGATCCAATGGTACATATCTGACTTTTCTTGGATGTCCTAAAGCCGATGGGTCTGACTAAGCCACAAAAACTCTCTCTGTATGGAAGAACCCTGTCGGGTGTAGCAGCCACTTGGTACGCTAAGTTGGAGGACAAAGTGAAGCAAAATTGGAAAGAATTGGCTGAGGCCCTTGTCGATCAGTATTCCTACCATACCCAAGTTGAAATGACCATCCAAGAACTTGAAGCAACCCGCCAGAACCCAACAGAGCCTTTTGTGGAATTTGTTACAAGGTGGAGAGCAAAGGCAGCACAAATGACAGATCGTTGCCCTTCTGAGAGGGATCAAGTGCAGATGATGGTGCGAAACCTCGAGCATGATATGTTGCAAAAGTTGATAGTCGCTCCGCTATCCACTTTCAAAAGTTTGCACGAACTGGGGGTACAGTGGAATCATTCCCAGAACAAGTGAACCGACAAGGAGGGTGATTTTAGGGAGTACCAACACTGGTAGCAGCGCTATTCCCAAACCCACCAAAATCAATACAGTCGCCACAGCCGACCCTTTTGCCAAACTAAGCCTACAAACAGCTGGCCCAGCCCGAGCTCAAGGCAGAACTTTCACTCCCCTCTATATGAGCCTGACTAGCGTACTAAAAGCCTTGATGGAAAGAGGGCATCTCAAACCCCTCGATCCTCAACCTCTTCCTGACCCACTCCCAACCAGACATAACCCCTCCAAGTACTGTATGTACCATCAGCAGCGCGGTCATGGCACCGACCGTTGCTACCGCCTTCGTCATGAGATCCAAAATCTCATCGACAATCAGACGATAGCTCCACCTTCAGACCCCAATGACCAAACATCTCCTGTCTACCTCAATCTCATCCATATACTGCCATCCACCTATGACCCCAGCATATACATCACCCCGGCCCATCTACCTAAGCCTGAGGTGTTTATCCCAGAAAGCATGGACTTATGCATGATGGGTGCACCTGAACCTCAACCATCTCAAACCCGTGAACCCACTACTTCTGAGTTGATGGGAATGATTAAAGATCTTCAAAGAACCGTGGCAGATCTGGCCTCCGGGACATTGGCTCCATCATCGACCACACCACATACCGAGAACTTCATGTCAAAAGGCTCCCCGATCTTGGGACGGGCTGCATTTGAGGAAGGCCAATCCCTTGGCAAAGTGGAAGCGAGTGGAAAGAACAAGGTAGGGGCGGACATGGATCCCCATGAACATCTCCTGTTCGCTGTTAAGGCTTTGAAAGCCGAGGGACTGAACAAAGAGCAAGTCTTCGCAGTTGTTGCAAAAGCTGTGGATGACACTTTCGCTACTCAAGTTGGGGGCAGTCTGAATCAAAGGGAACATCGGGAGAAGGGCTGTCATACCGGAGACGATCCTGTTATCTCTAATCCTCCACTCGGAAGAGATCGGCAAACCCGGCCAGTACCTGCCAATCCCTTTGCTGGTGCGCCCAGTAAAAATCCACAAGCCTTGAAGTACCAACCTCGAGGTCGGAAGGTCTTCCATGCCCTCTATATGCCTTTGTCCAAAGCTCTCCAAATCCTTGTTGGACATGGCCATCTCAAACCCCTTGAGCCTTGGCCTCTCCCGAACCCTCTTCCGGCTACACATAATGCTACCCAGTACTGCGCGTACCATCAACAAACTGGCCATACTACCGACGAATGCTTCCGTCTTCGCCATGAAGTACAGGATCTATTTGACAATGGGGTTATCCTCCCGCCGAGCACAGAAAAGTCTATCGGCACTGGATCGGTGAATTTGGGGGGATAATGTTATGTGATCGGGGGATAAACCACCTGCAAGCAGCGCTCGATTAACTCCAGACGTGGGAATGGCATGCACTGTTCTGAGCAATATGCAAATACCAGTTTTTGTGCTTTCTGACTTGGGTATTGGGTCAGTCTTGTTGTGTCATATAGAGTCAGCCTTTTCTTACTGAGTCAGTTGGGTCTGTCTTGTTGTACCGAGTCAGTCCTGTTTTGTTAGAGTCAGGTGATTCCGGGGGTGTTACCTCGGGCATCACTGTTTTGTTTTGTGTTTGTCTTTTTGCTTTCTTTTGAGTCTGTTTCTGTCTTGGAGCCAGTAATGCCAACAGATTTGAATGAATAGCAGTGATTTTCACATTCTTGTGTTCGCTTCTGCCTTGTGCCAGTTGTGCCAGAAGTTCTGAATGAAACGACAGTGCTTTTCACCTATTTTCTGTGCTTTGAAAATCATTACATTGACCTAAGTTTTTCAAAACCTTTTGAACATTGTGATGAAAACAAAGGGGAAGGAATTCCTCGGGATTTGCAAAACTTTGATCAAATTGAGAAAAAGAGAGGCGTGCTAAGTCCTTACTAAATGAAATCATGTTTGTTAACGTGAGTACTGAGAAGGATCCTGGCTTGATCCAGATTGGTCCCACATCGTCTTCAGCGCGAGCGATTAGTCGCCTTCTTAAAAGATTTCAAAAAAAAAAAAATGTTTGACGCGGTCCTGCGAAGACCTGTGTGGAATCGCTCTTGAGATTGTGCAGCTTGGGATCACTCTCAGCCTCGAGACTCGACTCCTCATTTTCAAACCTTGGACTAGAACTCAGAAAGTTCAAAGGTCAACTACAATATAAGGCCTGTGTGGCCAGATCCAGAGCAGCCCGTGAATTAGCGGCAACAAAGTCAGATCAAGAAGCTTGCGAAGCTAGATCAGGAGCACCCCTCGAACTAGGGGCAAGAATTTCAAATGTGCTCGAAGAGTCCAAGATGAAGATCGGCAAGAATGCCAAACCCCAGAAGGGAGGAAAGAAGAGGACATTGTTGAAGGACAACCGAGTTCCTATCCACAAACACTAGAGGCAAATTCACCTTCTATTGGATGGACTCTTGTATCGTCAGCGAACAACAGCCATTCTCTTGGATTTAGATGACTTCGGGATCTCAAAACCATTTGACATGGACAAAGCTATACTTTTACCCTTGAGAGGCTCGCTGGGCCGAAAACCCGGAAGGATGGCCCAGGCAAAAGTTAGAGCAAGAAAAGAAGAAAAAGAGCAAAAAAGAGAAAAGAACAAAAGAACAAAAAAGAAAGATACAAAGAAAAGAACAAAAAAAGAAAATCAAAAAAGAAATGAAAAGAAAAGAAAAGAACACAAAAATTGAAAAGAAGAAAAACATAGCTCGCAAGGTTGAAAACCCACAAAGGGCGGCCCTGGCAAAAGTTAGAGCGCAAAAGGAGAGGTTAAATACCCGAGTGTACCTTAACCCTGAACTACGTGAGGCTTGATTCCCATCTTTGGGATACGTAGGCAACTTCATTTTGAAGTCCAGCCGTAAAGCACTGTGTCCATGTAATGGTTTTGATCATCTTTGCTTTCTCTGAATTCGAAAATTTGGTTGTGTTCGTCACTCTGAGGACTGACTACAATGTGCCGCGGTGCTATCCAAACAAGGGGCAACTTTCCGTTGCCATTCAATATGCTGCGGTGCCGTTCAAACAAGGGGTAACTTTCCGTTGCCAGGAAGCTCTCTTCAAGCACGGGGCAATTTTCCTTCGGATCTGAAGTTGTACATCTCAAGAGCGGGTTCCGTGCTCGTTGAGCAGTGGCCGTTTGCAAAAATAGTTTTTGAGAATTTTTAATAAGGTTGACTAATTTTCTCTCAAAAATTATTCTATTTTTCCAAAACTGGACCATTTCTAGGACCCAAAAAAAAAAAGGAAAATTTTCAGTGCTCATAGCCTGACTTGCATGATTTTAAATCAGAAAATTGAACAAGCATGTTAATCTAACTCTCATTTTGGTCAAAATTGTTTTAGTAGAAAGCCAAAAACAAAAAAATGGTCGAAATGATGAACTAGGGGCATAGTTGAGTTAGGTGTTCTGTCTTTTCCCCATTGTCAACATACTTGCCAAGAAGGGCACCATACTTGCCAAAAAGGGCACCATACCTGCCAGAAAAGGGCACCACTGAAGCTAACCGCAAAAGGGCAGAAAGCTCTCGCATCCTCCAAGCAACGAGGTGTCAAGCCAAGTGCGAAGCACGAACTGGAATGGATCAAGATATTTCACTCCCTCATCTGGACAGATCTGATCACGTCCAAACTCCCCAGCAAAGCATCGTCAACCGATGTCAGCTGCAGATTTGCTACACACCCAGTTGTAGCACAGCCCCTTTGTAGGAGAAACTCACTAGCTGTGTACAGAAGAAGAAGAATCTAGCGGAATGCTAGGGGCAAGAGCCCGCAACTTTCTGTTTATCCATCAACCGCCCAGGGGAGGGATTTAAAATGAGAGATTGAAGAATAGAGAGGTGTGCGCTGAGAGAAAAAGTGAGGAAAGGGCTTTTTCACAAAAACAGAGCTTGAGGGCCGAGTGATGTGAGAATCACAAATGAGAAAGGGTGGGAAATAATACCCGGAGAAACTGGCTCCTCGCGTACTGAGAGGTCTCTCATCTTTGTAACACGTCTGAGTGTTGTGTCTTTTGTTTTGTCTCGATTCTTGCTTTGAGTCAGTCCGAGTGTGTCTCGATGTGTTTAGGTTGTTTACCTTTTGTTTTCCATTATTGAGTCTTTTTCGCTGTGTTCAGTGGTAGGCTCAATACTCGGTCGAGAACTCATTTCTCAATTTCAAAAAAATCATCTTGTGCTCAGAGTGCTGTGTCATTCTCCACATTTGTGCAAAACAGGATTTGTTCTTTCATAAAACTGCAAGGTCCACCCCAGATAAGTGTGAACGGTAAAACAAGGACCTATCTGAAGCTATATAAGTTCCGGACTGCAAAGCAAAAGAAAAGAGGCCTTGTCAGTGCTCCGAAGAATGAGTGTGCCTCTACTCCAAGCTTAAGCATGCTTCAAGTCAGAATGGCAATTAAAGCAGCAGCAGATGTTATCTCTCGCCAATATGAACAGGGTGTGCCCTTTTTGAGCTGAGTATGTTGCAAAGTCCTCTAAGAGGTAAATCAGAGACACTAGAGTACATATTTGATGCTCCTCTACTGCATAGAATGTGAACTTTCATATACACTGTTGTTGCATGCGTGCCGCGCATCGTTATGATTCATGCATAGAATATGCTTGCTTTCGATTCCACATAGAATATGCTTTGCTTGTTTCATGCATAGAATATGCTTGCTTTCAATATTGCATAGAATGTGCTTCCATACTTGCATAGAAAATGCTTGTATCTTTTGCATGGAAAGTGCCCCCATACTTGCATGGAAGATGCATTTTATCGCACTTTCTTATGCATTTTATCTCGCTCGCACTGTCTTGTGTACTTACACTTTGTATCTCACTAGCACTGTCTTGTGCATCTTGTGGTCGTATCTCACTCACACTATCTTGTGCATTTCAAATCACTCACGCTGTTTAGCGTATCGCACTGTTTTGTGCATTTCTAATCATTCGCGCTGTTTAGCGTATCGCACTGTTTTGTGCATTTCTAAGCACTTGCGCTGTTTAGCGTATCACACTGTTTTGTGCATTTCTAATCATTCGCGTTATTTTGCGCACCTCAATTGCACTATTTTGTGCAGTTTATCATTCGCGCTATTTTGCGCACCACAATCGCACTGTTTTGTGCAGTTTATCATTCGCGCTATTTTGCGCACCTCCATCGCATTGTCTTGTGCATTGCATTCATCGCGCTATTTTGTGCTTTGCATATCACATCGCACTATCTTGTGCATTTCAAATCAATCGCGCTGTTTAGCGTATCGCACTATTTTGTGCATTGTATCATTCGCGCTATCTTGCGCACCTCACCTGCACTTGTTAGTGTATTGCATCGCGCTATCTTGTGCCGTGACCATTACTTGCATTGTGCATGCATTTTATCGCGCTATCTTGCGCACCTCACCTTTAGCATCGCACTGTTTTGTGCATTCACTCTACTCACACTGTTTTGTGCACCTTTAGCTCGCACTG
Organism: Camellia sinensis; assembly: GCF_055761805.1. NCBI lineage: Eukaryota > Viridiplantae > Streptophyta > Magnoliopsida > Ericales > Theaceae > Camellia > Camellia sinensis. Next base: position 74,500,333 of record NC_138963.1, read on the forward strand.
TCTTGTGCACTCACTTGGTCCAGGAGACCTTAAATCCTCCGGTCTAAGGAGACCTTAAATCCTGCATCATCACTCGCACTGTTTTGCGCATCGCACTTGCATTTATTCGCACTGTCTTGTACACTCACCTGGTCCAAGAGACCTTAAATCCTCCGGTCTAAGGAGACCTTAAATCCTGTATCATCATTCGCGCTGTTTTGCGTATCATACTTGCATTTTACTTGCACTTCATCGCATTATCTTGGGCACCTTCGCTGGTCTAGGAGACCTTAAATCCTCTAAAGGTGCAATTCCTTTGGTGTTTGTCGTGCCCGAACAACTTCCAGTGGTCTGGTATAGCTACCTGCCTGTGTTAGCAGTGAGTTCCTAGGAGATCAACTGAGACGGTGGAAACTAGAGTTCGAATGGCTCTTGCCTAGAACGCAAAGGTTCGGGATTTCCGAGACTAAAGTCTGGTTTAAATACCCAAGGGTATATCCTCGGCTTGAAATCTGTATGGCAGCCCCATAGATTGAGATAGCATATGTATGCGCCTCAATTCTGGACACTGAACCAACCTAGTCTGTCACCCTGTTGGAGAATAGGGAAAGCTGCGACCATAGTCAGGGAGGAAAGTAGTACCTGTGGCTCAATCAAGAAGAAGCAAGAGATCCCCAGCAGTGTGAGGCACGATATTGCATGTACGGTTCATTCGAAGCTGGTGCAACCAGACGAATCGCGCAGGTATTGTATCTTCTCCGTGTGAAACGTGGCGAGAATCAAACAATTCTCCGCATTCTTCATTGCATGAAATGTAGTTGTTGCTTTGCATTCTTGCTTAAAACTGTTGCATCTATTGTGAATATGTGCTTCATTACAACTTGCTGTATTTGCATGATCATTGAGATACCTTCGGCTTCTTGCATTGTCGGTTGCATTTTCCCCCTGCCTGCGGGCATGCCTGCGGGCACATCTCTGTTTGTCTTGCCTGTTTGTCTAAGTCTTCGGCCTTGTCAAAAATGGGTCGTCTCTAGGCTTTGACATTCACTCCCGTCACTTATGACTTCCGAGTTCTGTCAAAGAGGGGCAACTGTAGACACCCCATTTTTGACCGACCTTAAGACTCAGACATCACTGATTGAACGCTCGGTGATATTGCATATTGCGCTCGTTCAGAAGTTTCAGAGTCCCGGCTGCAAGCCTTGCCTCCGGACTTTCGGACTCTTTCGTGCCTTGCCTCGGTTTGCGAACCAGGCTCTGTTTTCTCTGTTTTCTCTTCCCGAAGGAAGGGAGAGGTCTCGTAGACCATCTCTCAGTGGCCGTAGGCTACGTTTCGCGGTTGTAGGCCATTTTTCCCGTTTGGAGCCCGGTGTCTAGTTTTTCGTAGCCGTCGGCCGTGTGCCTCGGTTCGGGACCGCGTAACCACCTCCGTTTGCTCTGGTTTTTGGCATACATCTTATTTCCTCCATTTTGAGGGACACTGGGGTCCGAGAGACCAACTTCGTGGTCAAACGCCACCTCCGGTGCTTAACAGTCAGTTTTCGGGCCCCCAGACCGCGTGTTTTGGCCCCCGAACCTTCGTTTTGCATCGGTTTGGGTTCATTTTTGGTGGAGACCTTATTTTCGATGTTAGAAAGGTTGTAGGAGAGTGGGAGGCCAGAAATTTTTCTGAAAAACCAGCTTTTTTTGGTCAAAAGTGATTCAGCATGAATCCGGAAAGGAGGAAAACACTGCGCGGCTTCACCGAAACGAGCATAACTCTTTGCATACTTGGATTTAAGATATGAGGTTACCACCATTGGAAAGCTTACTTCCGGGGCTTCATTTTTCACTCAAGAATCTCCTAAGGACAAGTTCGGGTGGGGGAGATATGGTTGGTTAAAATCCGTTTGGATCGAATCTGCGCGGCTTCACCAAAACAGGCATAACTTTTTGCACATGAGGAATTTTGATGCAAGGTTTACGACATTGGAAAGCTAACTTCTGGGGCTTTATCCTAGGTAGTGGCCGGCCACCTTGACCCTTTTGACCTGGTCGGCCGGCCACTTGCCTGGTCGGTTGACCATTTTGGCCCTTTTGAGCTGGCCGGCCATTTTTGCCCTCCTGAGTGTGTTCCAGCTGTGCCAGCTATTCTATATTTGACCCACTGTCCGAAGGTCTTCCCTTTTGGGGGGAAATTTGAATTAGTTTTTCCCTCATTTTCTCCACCCCTCTCCCTCTATATAACCAGCCTCTCCCCTTCATTTCTAAAGGTTACAAAAACTTGTTTAGAGCTCTTGCATTCAATCTCTCTCTCTCTCTACTCCAAGCACCAAAACCCCTTATGTTCTACACCATTTACCCTACACCTCATAGCACAAGGCCTCCATCCCTCATTCCAGCACTTTGGGACTGTTTTGAAGAGGTTAAAGGCTCAGAAAATTGGTCCAAGAGCTGCTGGTTCATTGGTCTTCAAGGGTAAGTCCTCTTCTCCTCTTTTCTTGCCTTATTTTGCTTTGTATCTAAGCCATACTTGATACCTTTTTTGGGCTCCAACCCAAACTGTAAATAGTCGTATTTTGAGCCCCTTTTCATGTTTGATCAAGGACCTCCTACTGTTTGAGGTCTCCTACTACCACTTGCCTCTTTATCTCTCTTTTAGGCCATTTTTTTGCATAGTATTTTAGGCTTATTTGTGAGTTGTTTTGGACTTGGTCATAAACTGTAAAATAACTTTTTTTGAGTTCCTCTTCAACATTATTGAAGGGCACTCCTCTGTTTGAGGTCTCCTACTATCACTTGCCTCTTTATCTCTCTTTTAGGCCAATTTTTGCATAGTATTTTAGGCTTATTTGTGAGCTGTTTTGGACTTTTCCATAAACTGTGAAATATCTTGTTTTGAGCCCCTCTTTAACTTTGTTGAAGGACTCTCCTCTGTTTGAGAACAGAAGCTACCACTTGTCTCTTTACCCTTCTTTTAGGCCTTTTCTTGCATAATAGTTTAGCCTTATTTGTGATTATTTTCGTGGCTTGATGTAAACTGCAAAGTGCCTTGTTTTGAGCCCCTATTAAACTTTGTTGAAGGGCTCTTGGCCATTTAAGGTCGTTCTGTCCCTTGTGTTTAATCTCTCTCTTAGGGCCATTTTTGCATGATAGATTAGCCCTATTTGTGTTTATTTTTGAGACTTGTTATAAACTGGAAATATGCATGTTTTGGGACTGTCTTGCCTCTGTCTTCACACTTCATGATCAAATAATGCATTCTTTGTATAGCTGTAAGTCATTCCATGTGCCTAGTTTCGAGTTTCGGGGTTCATTCCATGCATCGGGTGCCATGTTTCCATGTTTCGGGGCTGTTTTGTATCATATTTAAGCGCTGAAATTCACATGTTTGCATATCATGTTCCATGCCTTGCCATGCTTTGGGTAGAGTGGCATTTGATGCCTTAGGCTTGGTCCTCGGTTTGCGTGCATGTGTGTATGCATTTCGAGTGTCTCATTTTCATCTCACAGCTACTGATGTGAGTGTAGCTGAGGTCCACTCATGTTGGTGTAAGTCCATTGTGCATTGTGTATGCCATTTCATTTCATAGCATTGCGTATGCTAGGTTGTATGTTAGAGCATTGTGTATGCCTTGTTACATCGTGCATTGTGTATGCCATCTCATAGCATTGTGCATGCTAGATTGTATATTAGTTGCATTCATGCATGTCATGCATATTGCATTGTGTTTGGGATAGGAGTTAGCCCGAGCACGGGAAACGAGGGACGTTTCGTACTTCGAGTGACAGAACGTGTCTCAATTCCCAATCACCGACACTCCGGATTATCCATGATGGAGTTCAGGTCTTGTTGTGTTTATATGTGCATTCATTTCATATTAAGTCGTGCAAATCGACTCCTCGGCCATCATGCATCGATATGCGTGATTGGTGGCACGAGGATCGATGACTACACTCCCCGAAGAGTAGTCATGCACACATATGTGAAAATACTTTGCCATGCCCCTTTGTTGCTCTCTGTTGCAGCAAATCATAAATCAGTAGCCTACCGGAGCTTGGCACACATTCGAAGAACAATTGTAAACAGAGGCAAACTGGGGCATCGCAAGGGATTTCCGCGCAAGGCAAATTCAAGCATGCATCATTCATCATCCGGAACAGAGCTGAGGCGGTTCACAGATTTACGTGCAATTTATTGCTTTCCTAGATTAATGTGTTAATTAATTAGGATTTTGTATTTATTCGGGACTGTATTATTTATTCATTTGGGACTGTATTATTCTTTCGGACCCTCCGAGCGAGGGCATAATTGTAATAAGTGTACGTGTGTGTGATGTATATCTTCCAACCGTCTTTCTCCCTTTTATTTACCCGCTTATGATGGTTAGATTAGAGCATGTTTCAATTAACATACAGTATGATAGATGTTTGCATACATTCATTTGTCTTACATGCATCGGGCTCGGCGCATCATACTAACTGCATTTGTAGTTCAATTCCAAGTTGAATACATGTTAGCTGTAGCATTTCATATGCCATCTTTAGAATAGCCGAGCCTATCTTAGTTGCATTTTGCATGTCTTGCATTAGGCATTTCCGTATAGTTAGGATCATGCATGGATTTCTAATTAGCTTCTGTTTTGGCTTGGAGTACTCGGTAAGTTTTTATGCTTTAGCATCCTTGCATGCATGTGAGTGATTGCCATGATAGCATGCTTACCATGAGGCTAACTGCTTATGTGACATATCTGCCTGAATGCCTGTGGGTGAAGGTTGGATTATTTGAATTGGAATAAATGCATTGACTGTGAGTTTTAAGCCCACTAGATAGTGGAAAAATCATGTTTTTCTAAGCCCACCCGAGGGTGCAAATCCACGTCTTAGCCTACTTGCGGGTAGCACCATCAAACCACTTTAAAAAACAAACATGAAATGTTTTATTCCAATTCAGACGATCCAGTCTATACTTGTATGCTGTGCGCATCACATAGTAAATCTAGGCTAATAACCGAAATAAGAACGCATAAAGTTTTCAAAACTAGATATCACGATTAGTAGAGGCCAATCTTTGATCGGGCGAGCGGGGGTGCTCACGAAGTGACCTTCCCCAATCGTACCCAAGTTCCCGAGCCGAGGCAACTTTGGTGATGACGGACACGTGGCCTTAGGCAACGAGTCAGGGTTTCCTAAATTTCTCAAAAATAAAATATTTAGGTGGCGTCTCTGTATCTGGCAAAGCAATCCATGTTTGGCACTTCTTTCAAAAAATCTGTTTTCTTAAAACGATTTGCCTGATTTGGACTCTTTGGTTCAGATTAAGAACCGTGACAATTTGAGAGTCCGAACTGTAGTGAAAGCCAAATGAATAGAACCGGACCTCACCCTCCCGGGGCGTTCGGGGACGTCTACAATCCTCTGTTTGATTGATTAAATGAAGTGAATATAACTAATGAACCGGGATAAAATGAATTGAGTTGGATGTTTAGCATAACATGGTTTGGAAAAGAGTCATAAAAGATTTTGTCATTGGACATTGAACATATGCATATTACTTATATCTTTGTTAAGATTCATATATTATAAAAGATTGTCTCTATTGGGCTTTAACTCACCCTACTTGGGAAAACTATTTTAAAGTGTTGGTGATATGCCCCCACCAAGGACTTAGCTTAGAAGGCCTGTGGAACTAAAGGTCAATCTTATTATTTTTGTATTAATTTTTTTGCATCCAAAGGGCTTTAAATGTATTGGATTGAAAGTCCACTTTTGTTGTAACCAAAAGCTATCTTGGAAAGATGTAGGCATGTAGGGAGTTTATTTTGTTGATTATTAAGTTGGTATCACCTACTATAGATTCAGGGTAGAGTTTATGAATGTATATCGCATGTGCTCTTTTTGTAAATCAACTCTGATTAATGAAAGATAACTACTTTGTTTATGTCATTGTGTATATGTTGTTAGGGGGCTAATTATCGCATTTATTTCAGGGCGTTACAACTTGGTATCAGACCGTACCGGGTTTGAATATTTTGGGTACGTGGGAAGTGGTTAGTACCACAATGAGATTGTCTCGCTTGCTAGAGACTTTAGTATGAACGATGTGTGCTTATAGGATAACATGCTTATGTGATTATATGGGTATGAGATTTAATTTCTAGGATGTTGATTGAGTCTACGGGTTTCTATAAGTCTTATTAGAAGAGCACTTGATCACTGTTGTTTCTAATTGAAACTCTAGTAACGCCGCGAGATGGTCATTATCCGGGAATGAAATTCGTATGTGTTTATGTGACTACGTGCTTATGTAGAGTGAATTACTGTTGTCCACCATATTAGGACACGAGTGAGTTAGTTTCGACACATTTGTAAATGTACTAATCTATTTCATTACCTTCATTAGGATGTCAGGCTGTGGACGTGGTGGTGGTACGTGTGGTAGGCCTAGGAGGCATGAGGTGCCTCTACCAGACGAAATTTCGGCACAAGAAGAAAGGGTTGGTTAGGCCAATGTGGCCGAACTTGTTGGTCAACGGGCCATGGGTGCCTTAGCCTGCGAAATGGCCGGAGCATTACGGGAATCCATGGACATTCTCAGGGCTGAGAATCAAGTCCAGGCCTAAGTAGTTGAGGTAAGGGCCGTCCTTTTTGAAGCGGAGTTTTTCCGGTCGAATCCGGATGAGTTTTTAAGTGATGTCAAGGAGCCACTAAAGGAAGATGAGTGGCTAGAACAAATAGTGAAGACGTTCGAAATGCTTGGCATCGAGGACGACCAGTTGAGAATGACCTTGGTATCCTTCTAGCTAAAGAGAGATGTGGGTCACTGGTGGAAGTATGCGTGTGGGCGCATTGAGGCGACTTGAAAGGTTTTTTTCAGTGCCTTCCGGGACAAGTTTCTACCTCCCACGGTTAGGGAGAAGTTGAGGGACTAGTTTTCCAAGCTTATGTAGTTGAACACTCTAGTGGTCGAGTTTAAGGCCACATTCACTAGCCTCTCTGGGTTTGCATTAGAGTTAGTGGTGATTGAGGAGCGCCGTTGTTTGGAGTTTGAGAAAAGGTTGAGAACCGGGCTCATGTTTAAAGTAGTCAGGTTGATGATTAGAGACTATGGACGCCTTGTGGAGGCGGCAACTTATTTGGAGACCGTGATGTAGATGGAGGAGGAGAAGATAAGGGGCTCCAGGAGGAGCCAGGATATTCAGGGGGACAGTAAGAGACAGAGGGGTTCTAACCCATAGCAGTCACAGGGAGCACAGTCGAGGTCTACCTTTCCAATGACGAGTTCAGGTTCTGGAAGAGGTGGTCAAGGAGACTTCACTTGTTACAAGTGTGGCCAGTTGGGTCACAAATCTTCAGCTTGCCTGCAGAGAGGAGGGCAACGGTCTGCATCGTCCTTGGCTCGTTCTTAGAGCCAGCGTCAAGGGAGAGGGCAGCCGCTCACTTGTTATCAATATGGGCAGGCGGAGCACATGAAAAGGTTTTGCCCCCAGTTGGGAGGTACACCCAGTGCATTTGGTTCGAGACAGATACAGAGCCACCAGTCGGCATAGTCAGCACAGGCTTTGAGGGCCAATTAGGGAGCCTTTTCGACTCAATCAGTGCATCAGGTTTATGCTCCGAGGGGTGAGCAGGTTGAGCAGAGACCTACAGGGCGTGTGTATGCTGTTACTGCGCCAGATCTAGTACCAGCGCCTTCGGTAGTGAGAGGTACCTTCTTGTTTTGTAATTCGATTGCTAATGTGTTGATTGATACGAGTGCATCCCAGTCATTTATCTCATCTGCATTTGCATCGGTTTTGGGATTAGAGTTGGCTTAACTAGCATTTCCTCTCTGTGTTGAGTCACCTATTGGTAGTGAGATTGTTTTGAAACAAAGGTGTCGGGGTTGTGACATAGAGGTTGTCGGTCACCGACTTCCATTTGCATTTGTATTGATTAATATGTCTAGCTTTGGCGTTATATTGGATACGGATTGGTTGTCATCCTATTGAGCTGTTATAGATTGCTATTGTCAGAGGGTTACTAGATGTACCATGAGCGGTGATTGTTTTTATTTCTTGGAGGACTAGGTTGATAGAGTCTTGTCACTGATGTATGATCTGCATGGGTAGAGTGAGCTTAGTTGTCTTCTTGCTAACTTCTTGAGCACTGAGTGTGATGAAGTCGGAGTTGAGTTGCCAAGGGCAGTTCATGAATACCCAAAAGTTTTTCTGGAGGATCTTACTAATTTACCACCTCACCGAGAGATCAAGTTCTTTATTGATTTAGTGCCTAGCACGACACCGATTTCTATGGCACCTTATAGATTTGCACCTGCTGAGTTGAGTGATTTGAAGATTCAACTCTAGAAACTGTTAGATAAGGGTTTCATTTGCCCTAGTACTTCTCCTTGGGGAGCATCGACTCTTTTTGCTAAAAAGAAAGATGGTGCATTGTTGCTTTGTATAGATTACCAGAAATTGAACTGAATAACTATTAAGAACAAGTATCCAATGCCTCGTATAGATGATTTGTTTGATCAGTTGAAAGGGTCTTGTTGCTTTTCTAATGAGATCGGGTTATCACTAGTTGAGAGTTAGGGAGAAGGATATCCCAAAAATGACATTTCATACGCGGTATGGTCATTACGAGTTCCTAGTGATGCCCTCTGGGCTAACCAATGCACCAGCTGTGTTTATGGATTTGATGAACCGGATCTTCCGTGAGTTCCTAGACCGCTTTGTGGTCGTTTTTGTGGACAACATCTTGATTTACTCACTTTCTAAGGTGTAGCACGGGGAACACTTGTGAGTCGTACTTGAATTACTTAGAGCCCACAAACTGTATGCTAAGTTTGGAAAATGTGAATTTTGGTTAAGAGAAGTTAAGTTTTTAGGTCATGTGGTATCCGGAGAAGGGATGACTGTAGATTCATCCAAGATAGAGGCAGTACAAGATTAGGAACAACCTAAGAATGCTTTTGAGATCCGTAGTTTCTTGGGGTTAGCTGGGTACTATTGTCGGTTTGTGAAGGATTTCTCTAGGTTAGCTTCACTGTTAACTAGACTTACGAAGAAGGGAGTTAAGTTTGTGTGAAATGAGACTTGCAAGAAGTCTTTTTAAAAGCTTAAGGTTAGACTTACCACTGCTCCAGTTTTGATCATTCCAGAGAGGGGTTTGGGTTATTCGGTGTATTGTGATGCCTTACGAGAAGGCTTGGGTTGTGTTTTGATGCAAGAGGGGAAAGTAGTAGCCTATGGCTCACGGCAGCCGAAAACACATGAGAAAAACTACCCTACCCATGACTTAGTGTTAGTAGCAGTGATCTTTGCCTTGAAGATTTGGAGGCATTACCTGTATGGTGAGAAATTTGAGGTGTTTTTTTATGACAAGAGTTTGAAATATCTGTTTACACAGAAAGACTTGAATCTGAGGCAGAGCAAGTGGATGGAGTTTATAGAGAATTATGATTTCGAGTTACATTATCATCCAGGAAAGGCAAATGTGATGGCCGACGCCTTGAGTAAGAAATTCGTTAGCAGTGTAGCTTGTATTGCTATCTGGGAATGGAAGATGTTGGGTGCTATTGGAAAGTTTGACTTGCATCTTGGCGAGTCTGTTGAGTCTGCAGCCTTGTTTTCAATAGTTGCACAACTTACATTTGTGAACCGAGTGTTAGAAGCACAAAAGGGTGACATTGAGGTAGAATCCCTCAGGGAGAAGATTTCCAGTGGGAAGGTAGAGAGGGGCTTGAATGTATATCCTTACCTGAGTGTGAGATACCGTAACTATTTGTTCGTGTTGGAGTTTTGCCGAGAGGAAGTACTCCAAGAGTTTCACCATTCACACCTTGCGGTGCATCCAGAAGACACAAAGATATATCATGATCTTAGTCGCCAATTTTGGTGGAGAGATATGAAGAAGGATATAGCCGTGTTTGTATCGAGATGCCTTACTTGTCAACAAGTGAACGCCGAGCATCAGAAGCCAGCGGGTTTGTTACAACCCTTGCCTATAGTCGAGTGGAAGTAGGAGCATATCACGATGGATTTTGTTGTGGGTTTTCCTGGAACTCAGCAGGGTAGTGACGCAATTTGGGTGGTTGTAACATGCTCGAGGAGTACCCGTGCGCGTTAAACAGTTCGAACCCTCGATCTCTTTGATCTAGTCTCACTAGTACAATGTGAAACATAGATGAGAGTCTAGACTTGGCAACTTTTAAAAAATTCATTTTATTGCAAAACTTTTTGCTCAAAATGGACTGCGTCATCAGATCTCAGAATCACCACCTAATATTTTGAAAAATTAGGAAACCCATGACTCGTGCCAAGGCCATTGTTCGTCGTAACCAAAGTTGTCTCAATTCGAAACCTTAGGTATGAAAAGGGAAGGTCATTAATTGAGCACCCCCGCTCACCTGATCAAAGATCAGACTTTACTAACCATGATATGGATTTTGTTTTCTTTATATGTTCATATTCTGATTATTTAATAAATCCTAAATTTACTATGTGAAGCATATAAGTATAGACTATGTCATCCACTTTGGAACAACTTGATTTCATGTAGTTTTGAAAGAGTTTTGAAGATGTACAACCCAAATAAATTGAGTTTACAAACATGAAAATCAACATCATTCCAAATTACGTGACACAACCTTCATCCACTGGCATTCATCGAGTTATATCATATAAGCAAATAGCCTCATGGTAGAATGCTAAACATAGTAAGAAAAACACACACAAACGGGATGGTAAAGCATAAAAACTTACATGTTTGACATCCCGTGAACAAGTTACAAAACAAAGTTAGCAAAACATGCATGATCTTATATATAAAATTCTAATGCAATACATACACAAGAATGCTTCTAAAGATCCGGCTTCTAAAATATGACATGTGAAACAGTTCAAAACATGCAATAGCGTACAAAATCATATAATAATCAATTAAATCACAAAGATGCTAATTCAGCTGGATCTAGGCATGAATCATGGATGCAAAACATGGATATGCATGGCATGTCAAATATATATATGTGCACAGTTAGGGAAAGCAATTAAAGAATGGAATAGAAAGAAGCGGGGTGGGGGATTATTACAATATTTTCAATATTGCAAATCTGAGAGAGATGAATAAATATTACAAAAAACAAATCTCACAAACACTCAAAATAAATATAAAAGTTTTAAACCCCCGACCACTCTTAAAGTCGACAACTTAGCAAAACAAACCATTTGTCTTCAACGACTCAGCCCATGTAAACTCATCTTCAATGAAGGCCCCACCTTGAACCATGGTGAATTTTGTGTAACTTTATTCCTTGATACTAAACTTATCATCTTCTCATGCAACCGTTCATTAGCATCAGCATATTTAATAAATCATGGCACATTGCAGCATATATCTATTCATGTATGACAAGAGCAATCTGATCTACAGATCTATCTACGATAAGCAACTCGCATGTTTTTGTCTGGGGAAAGTTATGGAGGTCAGCTTTATATTTCACAAGACAATTCCAAACACCAGCAACAAGCTTTGTAGGAATTCTATCACGTAATGTTGTCAATGTAGTTGGATCAAGGGATTTGGCTACATGATAGCGTACTAAAGGAAATTCCCATAATAAAGCAAAAGCTGTAGCAATGCAGGTGGCCATCACATTCAAACATGCATCATCTTTACGAGTAGTCTCCTCATCATGACTTGCTAGATAAGTCGCCTGGAACGAAGGGTTTACAGCTGTTCCAATCATCCATGGTAGATTTGCGGTTGTGAATATCGAAATTTTTTGTTTCTTCTCCATTCGTTCCAAGTTCAATTCAATCTCATTGAATTATTGTTTCTTCTCTATTTGATTAAATTTCAATTCAATCTCATTGAATTGGACTAGAGAAACTCAAAAAAATCAACCACTCTATATCGAAAACTACACACAAAAAATCAATGAGTTTTACCTGTAACCTACCCTCCTTTGCCATTGCTATCTCTCTCTTTTTCCTCCTCCAATGGCAGTTTCATATGTAGCATTCGAAAACGTCACTGCAATCATCATAACTGGCCTAGCTACAACCAACGAACCAACAACACTCCCACCCACCACCTGTCTCGGCCGTGCAAGGCTATGACTGAATCGGGAGCTAAGGGTTATCGAAGAGTGACATTCATTACGGTCTCACTCACACTCAACACACACACACACACAAACACCTCTTTGCCTCATTCGAGTGAACTGAGCTATGCTCTCCACTACATCTGAACCGTTATTGGGGGTTTGGGCTTAGAAGATCTTGACTGTTGATTATGTGTCCTCTGCATCCTTCGATCTTCGTCTCTCTACTCTCCTTCTTACAGACAGAAAGAACCCAGAAAATGCAGAGAGAGAAAGAGCAGATGCTGCCGTTGTGTGTGTGTGTTTTTAGCTTCAAAAAAATGCTCTGTGTTCATCTTTTTGTGCTCCAGAGAATCTGTGAAACTGTCGTCATTTTTACTCTGTTCAGAGCTAGCGGTGCTGCTGAAGCTGCTGCCATGGTTACACGTGGTGTTGAGGTTGGTAGAAGGAGAAAAGAGACATGGAAGATTAGTGCGAGACGGCGACGACACAAGCGAAGGCGAGATAGTAGAGAAATTGAAGATTTGGGTTGCCATCAAAAAAACTTGTTTTCGCCTTATCAATGTCACGAACACCGGCCTTGACAGCAAAACCTCGGCCAGAAGCTACTGGACAATCATCTCCCCAGTGTTTCCAGTGGCCCTAGTAACAAATATTTTCCTCTTTTTAATCACACTTACTTCCTCTTTCTTTGTAATTTCACATTGCTGCTTTGAGAGAGAAAGAATGAGAATTGAGATGAGAGGGAGTGAAAGATAGGGGTTTGGTCATGAAAGAGAGGGTGAGGTAAGGGCAGGTTCTGAGGTAGTTGTCAACGAAGATTGAAGAGTCAGGCATGGTGGTTAGACTGAGTGAGTGAGTGTTTGATGTCAGTTTAGTTTTAGAGATTTGTGGAACATTTTCTGAGATTCGGGTTTTTGGGTTGAGAGAGAAAGAGATCAGCCCAGCAGGCTGACCCCCTCTGTGTGTGTTTGTCAGTCTGTCCCTAGCTAAAAAACATGCTGTCTTTTATCTTTAACCCAAGAGAGAGAGAGCCGATGTGCATTTCTTTTCTTTTTTTTATTACCTCTCCCAGAGAGAGAGAGCCCATGCAGCTTTTAACTTTTGTTGGAATTCTCCCCTACCATCAAAATAATAATCAATCTATACCACTTTGCCACCGACCCATCATTGTGAAGAGAGAGAGAGCCATCCCATGTGTGTGTTTCTTCTTGCTCAGATAAAAGTTCCTCTCTCATGCCCCACAAGAGAGAGAGTCATCAGCTTTGAACATTTGCTCCAATTGTATATCCTGCACAATCAAAATAATAATAAAATAAATACAACTTGTGCCACACCCCCAAAACATCATCATATGCTATCTCCACAATATATTCCACCAAACCTATCCTTATAATGATATCTTCGCCCCAAAAATACCTTTGACCATACTCTATCTTTTCCTTTTTTTATATTATTTTATTTATTTTGTTTTTTTTTTAAATTTTATATTTATCAAATAGCTAAAATGTATCAATTTATATAACACCACCTCAAAATATGTACACACACATAAAATTATAAAGTACTACAAATTAAAAATATTTTAGTGATATAAAATAATTTGGCCAAAATGGGTGAGGTTTGGGATTACAGCTTCAATCTGATTTTTCTGCTAAGAAATTCATAAAATAGCATATTCTAAGTTTCATCATCGGGTGGTCAAAACACAGTGCCCAAGTCTTAGGGCCAGTCAAAATGGGGTGTCTACAGTAGTAATTGACCGGTTGACCAAGTCGGCGCACTTTATACTTATGCGCGTAAGTGACTCGGCAGATCATCTTGCCACCTTTACCTTAGGGATATAGTGAGATTGCACGGGGTCCCAATGACGATTGTTTCGGATCGAGATCTGCATTTTACGATTCGGTTGTAGCAAAGTTTGCATATCATCCTCAGATTGACGAGCAGTCCGAGTGTACCATTCAGATCCTTGAGGATATGCTTCGAGGTTGTGTCCTTGACTTTAAGGGGTCGTGGGAGAAACATTTGCCCTTAGTGGAATTTGCCTATAATAATAGTTTCCAATCGAGTATTGGCATGACACCATTTGAGGCCTTGTATAGTCGGCCATGTAGATCCCCTATTTTTTGGGCTGAGGTGGGTGATGCACCTATGTTGGGCCCAGAGTTAGTCTGGGAAACGACGGAGAAAGTTGCACTTATCCGTAAGAGGTTAGTTACGGCCCAAAGTTGCTAGAAGAGTCATGCCAACCATGGGAGGAGGCCTTTGTCTTTTGAGGTGGGAGATCATATCTTTTTGAAGATATCACCTAAAAAGGGTTTCAAGAGGTTTGAGAAGAGTGAGAAGTTGTCCCATCGGTTCATTAGACCTTTTGAGATCCTTGAGCAGATTGGACAAGTAGCGTATCATTTGGCCTTGCCACCACAGCTTTCCGGGGTTCAAGATGTATTTCATATTAGCATGCTGCGGAAGTACGAGTCGGATCCATTGCACGTGTTGAGGAAACAACTTGGGAGAGATCAATAAGAATCTTGGATACCCGGGACCAAGTCTTGTGAGTCAAGACAATTCCATTGGTTAAAGTATTATGAAAAAATCACGGGATTGAGGAAGCAACTTGGGAACGTGAGTTGGAAGTCCGTAAGAAGTATCCGGACTTATTTGTTAATGTTTAATCATGTATTGTATTGTTGATATATGATGAGATATTAAAACATTGTATATGTTGTTTATGTTTTGGAAATGCAAGTTTATCATGAACATTGTATATGTTTTGGATATATGGGAATATTGTATATATTGTGTATGTTTTGGAAACATGAATTTAATATAAGCATTGTGAATGTTTTGGGAAATGTGGATTTTTCTTTTAATATTGGAACTTGTGTATGAAAATGGATGATCCGAGAATGGGTCATGGTATTGGAATTGATTATCCATCGTTATTGTGTTTGGTTTAAGCATAACTATAAAACCTGATTTGAAATTTCGAGGATGAAATTCTTGAAAGCGGGGAGGTTATAGCGATTCCGGTTTTGACCCGTCTCTTGTGTATCCCGAACTCGGGTTTATTGGTTTTATAGTGTTGTTTATATTTTTGTCTCCCTTGTATCCTTTTAAATTTGGCTTTGGGATTATTGTGTTGCGTTTTAGACAGTTGGTTGCTTAGTTTCCAAACCCATGTTGCCTAGATTTTTGCCCTTCCGTTCAAGCGGCACTTTTTGTGCTCGAGCGGACATTGCAAACTCTTAGTACTTTTGCAAGTATGCAAAATACTGGGAGAGTGTATTCTACGCTCGAGCGTATCTTTCTACACTCGAGCGGGATTAGCTCAAGTGTCAATTCTTGCGCTCGAGCGTTGGTTTGTTGTCTGCAAAACTATTGAATGTGTGTATTTGGTGCTCGACCTTTACTTCTTGCGCTCGAACAGAACAATTTGTTGTGTCTGACGCTCGAGCTGACTGTGCGTATATCAGTTTGCAGCAGCCTCATTTTTTTATCATTTTTTCATCTCTTTCTCTCTCAAAACCCTAGATTACTATTTCTCTCTCTAAAACTCATTCTCTCTACATTTTGACCTAGATCCATTGGGTTTTCTACCCTAGTGCCTTTGAGAAACAGTTGGAGGATTCCAAGAGCTTTGTTTTGATCTGATTGAAACTTGGTTTCGGCATTTTTGAAGGTTCCACCTTGCTTTGTTCATCTCCTAATTTTGAGGTAGGAATTTTCTATACTCTCATATGGTTTTTAACTTAGTTATTTGTCGTTATGTAAGAAACTTTGGAGCTTGAGATGATTTTGAACAAATCTAGGGTTTTGGTTTAAAATCAAAAGAGGGGTTTTCAAATGTATGTGTTAAAAATGGTTATAGGAGTAAATGTGAAGTTGTGTGGTAGTAAATTTGTTGAATTTGCTATCCGGGGGCGGATTTTGGAATAAAAGAGAGTTTTGCCCAAAAAGGGGTTTAAATTGTTATTTTGTATAAATATGAAATTGGTATTGGGAATATGAAATTGGATGAATGTTTATATAAATGGTGGAATTAGATATGTATTATTTCACATCTATGGAAATTTGGACAATTATCTGCTACAAAGATTGTATATCTGTTTAGAAATATCTGTTTTGGGCTATCGGTGGAGAATAGCCAGAATTGTTGTAGAAAGTACATGTGGGTTAGGCAAATTGAAACAAATCTCTTAACTATTATCATTGAATATGATTATGATTTATATACATTGTACATGTATAATGTTTGGGAGGAGGAAAGGGATGTACTCCATGTTTGGGAGGAGAAAGAGGATGGACTCCATTAAACTAAGTTGGCCTGTGTGTTCAAGGTGAAAGTCCCGAAAACTGCACGTATACATGGATGCCAATTCCCGTAGACGAAATTTCTGTAAAATGGCAAGTGAATGTATTTGTATGATAATCAAATTGGTTGGAGACTTGGGAGGTGTATCCTCTGTTTGATTGATTAAATGAAGTGAGTATAACTAATGAATCGGGATAAAATGAATTGAGATGTACGTTTAGCATAACATGGTTTGGAAAAGAGTTGTAAAAGATTTTATCACTGGACATTAAACATGTGCATATTACTTATATCTTTGTTAAAATTCATATATTGTGATAAATTGTCAGTACTGGGCTTTGGTTCACCCTACTTGGGAAAACTATTTTCAGGTACTGGTGATATGCGGACGAAGGATTTAGCTTGGGAAGATTGTAGAGCTGAAGGCTCTATCTTATTATTTTTGTATTAACTTTTGTACAGCCAAAGGGCTTTAAATGTATTGGACTGAAAGTCAATTTTTGTTGTAACCAAGAACTATCTTAGAAAGATGTAAGCTTGTAGGGCGTTTATCTTGTTGATCATTAAGTTGGTATCACATGCTATAGATTCAGGGTAGAGTTTATGAATGTATATCGTATGTACTCTTTTTGTAAATCAACTCTGATTAATGAAAGATAACTACTTTATTTATGTCACTGTGTATATGTTGTTGGGGCCCGAATTATCACATTTATTTCAGGGCATTACAGTTCATTTTTTCAATTTGCTTAACAATCTAATTTTCAAAAATTGTTATCAGACCCACAAAAAAAATCTCACAATTTGACCCATATTAATGTAGTATAATAGGTGTCAACTTCTGATTAGTTACATATCCAATGAAATAAGAGTTTTTTTTTTTTTTAATATTCTAAGAAATCAAACTATTTATTTAAATAACTCACTTTTAAACTATTAATCAAACTAACCTATTTATTTATTTATTTAAATGACAGCTCAAAATGCGACTTTGCCATGAAATCGCATGTTCAAAATGCGATTTCATATTAACATGACCAATTGGTGCGTAGACGTGAGTCAGTTAATATATGAAATTGCATGTTCAAGATGTGATTTTACCATAAAATTGTATTTTCAACTTGCGATTTTAAAAAGGAAGTTAGTTTGATAAATAATTTGAAAAGTTAGTTATTTTCATAAATAGTTTAATTTTTTGGAATATTCACAACAACAACAAAAAAAAAATAACTCAATGATATAAAGCCTATATTCCTTATCACATCATTATGAGTAAATTTATGAGTAAAATATGAGTTTCTAGCATTACTCCTTAAAATGTGAATGGATTAAAATATGAATGGATTGAATTAAGTGGTGTTTGGCAATAACAGTTAGAGACTATTTTAGCCTCTTGGACAAAAAATGCCTAAAAACTTCACGGTTGCTGAGAGCTGCTGAGCAACAAAGGGGAGCTTCTATATGCACACACTACATCCCCTCTCCCCACACACTTAATGAGAGAGTGTGTTGGGAAGTTGTGTGTAAATGATGTGTATAGAGGGAGAGTGGTATGTGTAAATAGATTCTCCCGCAACAATGGGTAAAAAGACACTTTTACCCTTTGAATATTTGACCAACCCATAACTCTCCAGCAGCTTTGATTAACAACTCTCTCATCTCCAGCACCTGTTGGTCAAGTTTCTTACAAATTTGGATTTTGTTTTTTAAATTTGTAATTTTTATATTTATAAGTCAAGTTTCTTAAAATTTTGTAATTTATTTTAATTCATAATTGTAAGATTAAAAGTCAAATTTCTTATAATGTTGCAATTTTTTTTTAATTCGTAAATTCTGTAATTCAAAGTCAAATTTCTTACAAATTCGTACTTTTTTTTTTGTAATTCGTCATTTTTATACTGAAAACTCAAATTTCTTACAAATTTGCAATTTTTTTTATAATTCGTAAAATTTATACTGAAAAGTTGGTTTCTGTAGGCTAGTTCTAATTTATTTTAATTCGTAATTTTTAAAAGTTAACGGTCAAATTTCTTACAAAGTTGCCAATTTTTTTAATTCGAAATTTTTAGAATTTTAAGTAAAATTTCTTTCAAATTTGCTATTATTTTTAATTCATAATCTCTATAATTAAAAGTCAAACTTCTAGGCTATTTGAGTACTAATTTTATTTTAATTCGTAATTTTTGTAATGACAAGTTAAATTTCTTACAATTTTGCAATTTTTTGTATTCCTAATTTTTATAATTAAAATGCAAATGTTGCCAAGATTTGTAATTTATTTTAATTCATAGTTTTTAGAATTAAAAGTCAAATTTGTAAGCAATTTGCCATTTTTTTAAGTTCTTAATTTAGAATTAAAAGTAAAATTTCTTACAAAAATTGTAAATTTATTTAGCACTCATTTGGAAAGTTGGGTTGAAGTGGGTTGGGATTAAAATAGTCACAAAAAGATAAATTTTCTTTTTTTTTTAACCTTAAGCTAAAAAATATCACATTTAAAGCATAATCATTTCATTTTTTTCTTTCAAAAAAATAAAAAAATAATAAAAAAATTTATTCTAAACTAGATTTTTTAATCTCAAATTAAAATAGTCAAAAAAATCAATTCACATCCCAAACCAAACCTGATTAGCTCAAAACTTTCCTTGACCACGCCCGGGCTCCCACAACCTTCCCAATTTTCTGTCACCCCAATAAAGTAAGTGAGGGAACAGAAATCAGAGATTACAAACCTGCCCACCCCGTTGTCATTTTTTTTTAAAAAGACAAACAATACAATGGCATCAGGTAAACAATGAACAAAACATTACTGATAACGTCAAAAATGTTACAAAGCTAATAATCATTTTCCAAGCAAACAAGTTTCTATAGGCTAACTCAGCAGACTTTTGCTCGTGGTTGATTATTACTTGTCTAACATTTAGGCCCTCTTGGGAAAATAATGCAAAATAGAACCTCCACTCCACAATGCAATGCAATGTTCATGCCTAGCTAGCACCATCATCACAAGCTTCCCAAAATCTGCAATGTTCAACTGCACATCCACAAAGCATTGCAATGCACAAAGTGTTAATCAAAACTTATTCAATATGGATACATAATTTTGATGCACTTATAATTACACAATGTGGTAGAAATTATAAAATACGGAAATTTTGAGAAACGATTATCTCTCACTAAAAATGTACTGGGATGGAGAAATAAAAGATTTTTTAGGACACAGGATTTTGTGGCGTCACAACAATAGTAAAAGAAACAACATAACATCCTCTATTCCCCTGTCTCAAAATAATCACTATTATTAGATCATATCTTGAGATTCTTACACCTCATAATTCTCACATAATGTAACAGTTATAAATCTTTTGAGATAAGGGAACAGAAATTTGAAGACAGAGAATCCATAACTAGAAGAAATATAGAAGTCATAACAATAACTCAAGGCATGCATCCAAAAACCATAATAAAGGATGTCGAAAATGTTTCTCTAAATTTTTCTATCCATTCGTTCCAATGTACTTACAGTCATACAATATGATAGGAATTTCGAAACATGAAAATCTCGAGAAATAATTGTATAACTAAAAGTACACTAGGATAAAAGGAATAGAGAAATTTTGAGAGAAAAAATCTTGTACCGTCACATCAATAATGTAGATAATAAAGGATGTGAGTAATTCAAAAACAAAAACAATGTAAAAAAAAAATGGTAAAAGAGGCAAGTTAGGGGAACCTTATGTGTAGGTGAACATCTTGACACGGCACTCGGGCTGGAGACCATTGTCAATATCAGATTGAGCAATGTCATCACACAGCACAGTTAGAGGCAACCCATTGTAGACCTGCCCACCAAGATTCATACTAATGCTTCCTTTGAAAACCAAATTCACAACCAATTCTCTCGATTTGTAATCCGATTTCAATGCCTGTCCATCCTCTGCATTCACCTCCAATTTCCTCACCGCTTTGAGCAGTTTCAGCTGCGTCACTTGCCTCGGCTTTTGCTTAAATGCCGACAGCTCTAGGCTCCCCAGGTTCACTTCATCTGCGGACACCTTAACTTTCAACGGCCCATAAGACAGGCCATGCTTTTCGTTCTTGTTCGTCGCATTGATAAGTATCTGGAAATCCATGCTAAGATGCGTTCGTTGATTTTTGCTGACTATCTCAATTTTTGTAAAGTCGAGCCTCTTGACGCGGAATTCAGGCAAACCGGATTGGAGAAAATATAGGAATAGTCCTCCAGATAACAAGAGAACCAAAACTATGCAACCCGCGATGAGGGAAGTCCAGGCACAGCATAATCCGCAGGCACGTCCTTCTTTTTCTTCTTCTTCTGCTGCATGATTTGTGTCATTGTTGGAGTCCCATTGTTTTGGGTTGGTCTGGGGTTTGGGTGGCGGCTCATCGGAGAAGTAGACGCGGCGACTCAGGGTTCGGTTGAAGCTCGCAGCACCGCTGGGGTTCTTTGACAATGGTCCTGAAGTTGCTGCCATTGTAAGAGAGTCCCAAAATCTAATGGAGGAACAAAAGTGAGTTTTGAACCTCTCATAACTGACTAGGCCATTTTTGGTACTAGCGTTTCTAAAATTTAGGAGGACCTCACATCTATAGTTGGTAAATCAGGTTGGCATTGCAGTAATAATAAACCTTTTGCCAAATGGTAATACCCTTTGGTCCTACATTGTTGATCTTGCACCATGTGAATATGTATAAAAATGTCCAAAAATAAAATAAAATAGGGTTAATTACACCTAATATCCGTATATTTTGATTCAAATTTCACTTAATCTCTATAGTTTCAATTTAAATAATTTGATCTCTATATTTTTAGTCTAACTTTAATTTGGTCATTCCGTTTAATTTTTTGCTAAAAAATTAAAGTGTCCTAAAATTATTAATTTTAACCTCTAATTTACACAGAATGACCAAATTGAAACCTTAAAAATCTGACAACTGTCTCAAAATTGTTAATTTCAACGTCCAATTTAGACAAAAAGCCCAAATTAAAATTAGATTTAAAGTGCAGAGACTAAATTGTTTAAATTAAAATAATAAGAGCTAAAGTAAAATTTGGACTAAAGTAAAATTTAGATCAAAATTATATATAGAACTAGGCCTATGTTGGATTTGTCCCGGCTGGGAAAATTTGAGTGATTCTAGAACTAGACGAAACATGTCATCACATTGCTGTGCTCGGACACTATTAGCACTGTAGCAATGTTTTTTTTTTTTGAACGGTCTGTAGCAATGTTCAAGTTTATAAGAAATTGAAACTTTTTTTATTATGCTCTAAAAATAAAAAAGATTGATTACACTGAGGCACCTTTCCAATTCTTCTTCCTACCAAAATCTCACTCCAGTCTCTTCATTTTTAATTGTGACAATCAATATCTTATACTTCAAGTCAAGTTATTATATTACCCTTCAATCCATCTTATACTAATAAAACCGATGAAACTTGTTATGTAATTCATATGTGATATTTTTCTCGTCTCATTAATACTCTTATACATTTATTAAAATCTCACTTTGATTTCTTCACTTTTAATTTCCCTTAATAATAGATGGATAGAAAGATTATAATGCAACTTGAATTAAATTATAATGAGTAAACTACTAGAATTGAAATGAATGGGCTAAAGTGAGTTTTGATGAATGCGGAAGCATAGTAAAGTGTAATTAACCCAAAATAAAATAAAATCACTAGTGTCTGTTTGGTCATTAAAGATCAACAACTCTTAAAAAATAAAAATAAAAATGAGAAAAAACAAACACTTGTAAAGAGAGTAACAACAATGCCATTAAATTCCAAAGAAAAATCGAACAATTGAATAGATTCACTCTCTGAAACATTGAACCTTGTATCCTGAATCAGATGAATTTTTTAGAATCGGTTAATGAAAAGAAGAATGAAAACAACAACATTCAATGCAATCATGGGGGGTTCTGCACATTTGAAATCTAGGTTTTGTTCTCTTCTGATGATGGCCGGTTCTCCGAGTCAGATTGCCGGATCTCTTCAATCATTCTGACAACTTCATCCATGCTTGGTCGCATATCGGGCACCCTTACTACGCATGCCATGGCGATTTGCAGCATCTGCACCATCTCCTCTTCGATGTTTTGAAACCTCATCAACTCAACATCAAAAACCTCAGCAGTCCATTCCTCCCTCACAACCGATTGCACCCACCTCGGGAGATCCACCATGTCATCACGCCCAGGTGATTGGAGCGGTTGTTTTCCCGTCAACATCTCAAGAACCAAGACACCAAAGCTGTACACATCCGATTTATGAGTGTGCTTTCGTGTTTCAATCACTTCTGGAGCACGGTACCCAGCATGTCGAGACGGAGTAGGAGGGAAGTTCATTAGTGGGGCTAGGCCTAAATCGGAGATGCAACCGTCTAGGTCTTGGTTGAGGAGGACATTTGAGGACTTGATATTGCCATGAGTGAATTTCGCACCACCCATGGAATGAATATGGGCAATGCCTCTTGCAGCTCCAAGGGAAATCTTCACTCTCGACTCCCAATCTAGTGAAGTTCTTCCAGAAGCCCTGTTCCCTGCGATTTTATTTTATTGAAATCGAGTGATTTTAATGGATTTTCACCAACAGAAATAATATTCTATGCACAAATAAGAGAGCTGTCAGATTTCTGTTTACTATGTGTTCATGCAAAAGTACAAGATGATTTCAGCCCTTTAGTAACCTACCACCTAATAAGCTTTCCAAATGAAATTGTACCTAACTAATAAAGAACTTTTAACTTGATCAGACTACATAATAATGTTAATCTAATATAAGCTTCAAAATTCCTGGGTATAAATGTCTTGAGTATAAGATATAGACCATCAAAAATATTATACTGATGATAATCTCTTCATTGATGCAAAGAGCTTGAGAAGATCATGTATCTTGGATAATTTGTCAAAATTACAGTTTGTGGAGCGGTGTGAGTCAAGTAGTCAATTTTATTCAATTTTGCCTTGCATGAGAGAGAGAAATATTTTTGTAGATTGGTATTTGTTATTTATTGGTGATGATTGTTATAATTGTATTTCTTCATAATGAAAAGATGAGAATGAGTGGAGGTACTGTGCTTTGAGCTTAGTGCATAGCACAAACATATTGAAAGAGGGTTTAAGACTTTCCATGGATATCAAACTTCAACATTGAAAAAGTGAAGATACTTAAATCTTGTAATGTAAAAAAACTAAAAATGTATATGTATATGAAAAAGTTTTCGTCTCTATGAATCGAGGTTGGCTCGGAGGCTCAAGACTAGAAGGAAAGCTAATTTTTGAACTAGTTGTGCAAATTTTTGCTACTTTCAAGCCTAATCTCGCATCTTCCTAATGGGCAGCCCATACTTATACCATTCATTTCTTCTACTTGCACAGAACCCAAAACCAGACAAAACCCTCTCACAAGGGTGTGGGACTTACAAAAAAGGTAAGACCCACCACATTTGAGAGGGTTGTGTCCGAATCTACAATCAATTTCTGTATTCCTAAACTTTTCCTTTACCAATTAAAACATAATTATTGTAATGTTTAGAAATGGAAAATGCATACCGTGCAAGAGTGTAGCCAAGCTGCCGCCCTGGATATAATCATAAACCAGGAGCTTCTCATCTTTCGAGTAATAATAAGCACGGAGAGGCACAACATTTGGGTGCTGCCCAACTCTCCCTATAATTTCCATCTGCTGTTCAAAGTCCTTCTTCCCCACCACAACTTCTTTCAACCGTTTTACCACCACTGTTGTAGACTCCTCCAAGACAGCCTTATATGCAGTCCCATAACTTCCCTTACCCAACACCTCAGCCGAAGCCCTCAATAAATCCTCGAGATCAAAATTATATGAACAGCCTTCGAAGAAAACTAGCTTGTTCTTTTCAGGCTCTTGCACGCCACTCCCAAACTCCTCCTTTGGTTTCTCACTCCTCCCACCACTAGGGCCCTTTCCCTTTAACACACTGCTTCCCTCTCTATCCTTTTTCTTCAAACAACACAATAACATGATTAGAGCAATGAGGACCAGAATCACTGACCCTCCAACTGCAATGGCAATAATAGCACCTCTCGTGAGTTTCTTTTTGGAGCTTTTAGGGACTTTAGGTGGAGGAAAGGATGTAGGAGAAGGTGGACGGAATACGGGGGAGCAAGGATTTAATGGTAGACCACATAAGAAAGAGTTTCCAACAAACGAAGAATTGGGGAATTTTTGGAGTGAAGATGGAATCGAGCCGTTAAGATGATTGTAGCTTAAATTCAAATGTTTCAGCTTTGGGAGGGTGACATTGGGAATGGGTCCAGAAAGGGAGTTGTTTTGGATATTCAATCCAGTGAGCTGTGTCAAATTCTGAATTGATGGTGGAATATTGCCAGTGAAGGTATTAAACGAGAGATCAAGAACAGTGAGTTTGGGTGAAAAAGAGGTTGGAATGCCACCGGAGAAGTTGTTATGTTGGAGAAAGAGTAACTGTAGGGAAGGAATGGACAGGATATCAGAAGGAAGATTTCCATTGAGGAGATTGGAACGAAGGCTGAGAACCCTTAAGGCATCTAACTTTCCAAGAATGTTGGCCGGGATGGGGCCCACAAGTCCAACACCAGGAAGTCGAAGCTCAAGCACACGGGTGCCATCTGGATTGCAAGTGATGCCTACCCAAGATGAACAAATAGGGGTAACAGCGCTCCAATTGAGCTTCCGACCATGAGGGACAGCAGCAGCAAAGGTGAGAAGGGCTTGTTTATCCGAATTCAAATTCAGATCGGCAAGAGATAGAGGAAGAAGAATAACAATAACAAAGAGGGAAGAAAGCAGTGGAAAAATAGGGCAGATTTTCATGGGGAATTGTTCACCACGAGGTGTATGGAACTGAGACTGGTATAGGCCTTGTTGTTTTCCTGGTTCAGTAAAGACCACAAAACAACATGAGATGCCCAAATAGCAAACTTTTGATTAATATTTACCATAAAGAAATGAGAAAATAAAGGTAATCTACCCTGTCCAAACATGAATTGTAACAATAATCACCACATCGTACCCAAAATCAGAAGGAAAATCAACAAAGCTTCTGCGATGATCTAGTGCAGGGATTTAAAAGAAGACAGAAATAGAAACATTTTGCACAATCAACCTAGAGAATGTAATTCACCTATGTTTGTGTTCATCAGAAATGTCAAAAAAATAAAAAATAAAAAAGAAATGCCTCCCTTCTTCCTCAAAGAGTCTAAACCATCAAAATATATCCAAATTTGCCCAAGAATCAAGAGCTGTCAAGATGTTAGCTTCTGGTATATGAATCTTATTCACATTAGCCAAACAAGGAATCAAGAGAAAGAATTTAAAAAAAACGTCTTTTTGTGCCTTTATTGTTGCTACCCGTTCATAACAATATTATATTCTTGGGGTTGCTTTTAAAGTTTGGAATTGAACAACGTAATGCCATACTATGAGCCAACTGGGGGAAATAACCAATGCTAGAGACTAATATGGTTTAGCCAAATACGAACAAGCTGTCCACATAGTTAGCAAATGGCACACATATATCCATCAGCCAGTAGGACTTTACATAACGTTCATACCGACAAAGAATAATAGTTTTGTCCAGTTAGCTGATATCAAGCAATAATTATTTCATGGGAATTTATCAACATAAAACCTTTTAATGAAGGACCTTAAAGTAAGTGGGTTATATATATACCCCTATTGATAAAATATGTTTATATACATATTCATAGGGGTACTACTGTAACTTGCATATGATTAGCAAGGCAGGCTGAAAATTTGAAGTACCAAAATCACCAAGAGTTTTGAAACATCTTTAACTAATAACCTTTCATAATAGTAATTTTTTCAACTTTTCTATAAGAAAAGCATAGCACATTATATCTCTCTTTCCGTAATGTCCATTACTTGCAAAAAAAAAAAATTCAAAAAGAAAACAGAAAGTAATCAAAATCTAAAAGTATGAGGCGAAGGCATCTTAGAAGGACAAAAAGATAAGGCACAAGACTTTTTTCAATCACCTTCAAAGCAAGCCCCCACCCACACACACACACAAACACATATGGAGAATAAATAAAACCCACCCACAGAAGTGAACTGCAAATGCAGAAGGAAGTGGATATCACACTATAGATCAAAGATTCTTACAGAAAATGAAAAAAAGAAAAAAGAAGACAAATCAGAGATGGCACATTTTAAAAGAAAAAATAAAATAAAATAGCTTTAATACAATTTTAAGTGAACTGCAAGGCACAATAGCTTTACCTTTCTGTGATAACGAGGGAAAACTGGGAGACAGACTTACCAATTTTATGCCAGAAATTATGGGTTTCACTTGTTAGGATCAGAGACCCAACAAATCATCCTGAATTTAGTCAACAAAAACACAACTCTGTTCAAGGTAATGTTAAGTACTAGATTAAATTAACCACAATCAAAACCCTACACAGTGTGATCACAGTTCCCTAACCCTTTTGGATTTGAGGAGTTGAACAACCATAGTTAAAAGCAATTCAGAAGTGTAAATTGCATGATAGAATTATCTAGACTACTTCAAACAACCACCTACCTAACTCTTACATACCAACATTTTCACATACACCACTCTAAAAATAAAATTCCAAAATTTAAGCAAGAAAACAAAATAATAAAAGTAATTGAATCCTTCACAACTGTCAGCAGAGTTAGAGCAGATACTCAGATCTACCACTAGACCTTCTTGCAGTCCAGCCAAAGCTTAAGAAGAACCCTAATATCCACATATCATATGTACACATTGAGTGCCCTAGAAAGAATAGAATGAGGTAAGGAATCAAACCTTGAAACATTAGGACCAAGGGCAGCGGCTTTCTTCACATAATGCAGAGCTCAGAAGGCGCCATTGAAGCTCCAACCGAGTTCCTAACTGAAAACCCAAGTACCAAAAGGCCAACACTGACGAATTGCAGAGCTGAAGCCACAATGTCGCAGCCACATTACTTCACAAATTCAGCTGCAGATCCGAAAGCAGAAGAATCCTATTTAGCTGAAACTGGGTGTCTTGAGATGGGCGTGAAAATTACTCAGAGATCTGTGTTGCTAAGAAAGTACCAAGGATGATTTTCTGGGAAAATTTTGTTTGTGGAGAGGGAAAGTGAGAGAAAAATAATGGAGAAAATGAGGAAAGAGAAAACCAAGGAATTGAGAGAGAAGGAAAGAGACGAGGCACTGAAGTGATGACAGAGAGAGATAGAGAGAGAGTGAGGAGCACCATCATTCATGGGTGTTTATGAGAGAGAGAGAGAGAGAGAGAGAGAGGGGGGGGGGGTGTCTATTTAATTTAATTAAGTGACCAAATCGAATAATGGTGTGTTGGGACATAGTTTAATTTAATTTGATAAATAATCCCAATCTCTGCATACGTTGTTAACCCCTTCTTTCCAATTTTCGAGATAGACCTCATTTTGTTCAACAATAACAGTTTTATCCTAGAAATTGTTACGCTGTGTTGTGTCGTGTTATGTTGTGTTGTACACTTGTTCTGTTGTTGCCTTTTAGCTGTTGAGTTGATGTGCTCTTACAACAAATAAATAAATAAAATAAAAAATGACTGTATTTGATTTGAAGGGGTTTGGAGGTTTTTTTTTTTTTTGACTTTTTAGGTTTTACATTTTGTAGTAATTTTTTGTTAATGTGTTTAGAAGTTGGTCGCTCTATTTGGTTTTAGTTTTCAGAATTTACTTTTTTAAAATTTTTATTTTTTCGATTTTCATATTTTTTTATTTTTATTGAATTTTTTTAATATTTTAAGAAGTTTTTAAAATTTTTAAACACACTTAACATAAATATATTTAAAAAATATAATATTTGTGAAATTTTTTTTTAAAAAATTCACTAAATATCAAAAATATAAAAATTTAGTATATTTTGTGTATTTATTAATTTTTTAAAATATTTTTTCATAAATATTTTATTATTTAGATACATTTAAGTAAGATACATCTTAAAAAGTAAAAAAGTTACTTAAAATTTTAAAAATATTAACTAAAAATAAAAAACTCAACTTTTAGAAAATTGAATTCAAAAAATTAAAAATAAACACACTGGTTAATTTTTTGAATGAAAATATTGATGTGACGTTTAATGTTTTTAATTGAAGACAAATAATTTAAATGAATTTTTTACTTTTGTTTTTTATTGTTTCCAAACAATTTCAGGTGTTCATTTGGAATTTATTTTTTTGTGATTTTTTTAGTTTTTAATAGTTAAAAAAAGTTAAAATGTGTTTTAAAAATTACTAAAAAAGTCTTTTTTTCTCAATAAAAAAATTGATGTGACATTTAATTTCTATTAACTGATGATAAATAAGATGGTTTATGATATTCTAAATAAGTGTACTTTATAATTTTTTATTAAAAAAAAGTGTAGAAAAGTAGGTAAAAAAATATACTCCATCCGTCCCAAAATATTAGTCCCTTATTCCATTTTTCATTGTCCCAAAATATTAGTCCCTCTTCAAAAATCAAGTACAAAAATAATATAAATTCCTCTTTTGCCCTTCTTTTAAATTAATAAACAATATAAAAAGTACAATTATCACATTGATATTTCCAAAAAATGTACTATCAAAAGGATAATTTTGGAAAATCAACTTTTTTCAAATGCAATAATTGTACTACCAAAAAAAGTTAGATTCTCCAAAAAGGACCATTATTTTGGGGCGGAGGGAGTAAATGAGATGTTAATAGAAGTTGATTGATGTGACTTAAATAAATATATGTATGTAAAAAAAAGTGTACTTTTTTAGTATATCCCAAATATCTACTTAGGCCTCGTTTGGGAATAGATTTTTTTAGTAACTTTTTGACTTTTTAGATAAAATGTGATTTTAAAAAAACTAGTATATTTGGGATGATTTTTTGATTTTTTACAAAAAGATGTGCAAAAAATAGAGAGAAAAGGGAATTTTGACTTTTTGGTATGAGCTGTTGGCTTTTTAGTTTTTTTAGTGACTTTTTGACTAAAATAGCCACTTGCCAAACGACACTTTAGTGATATTTTGACTTTTTTTTCTATAAAAAATTAACTAATTTGTGAGATTGGTAAACGATGTTAATTTGTGAGTTTGGTAAACGATCAACTAGTGGATAAACAGTTATTTTTATGAGTATGGAAACTTGAGTTCGAGCTTTATTAACCTTATTTTCTCTTACTAATAATAATTGCGAAAGATAGTTTATTTAATAAAATTTGGGTCTTTAAATATTTTTTATTGATTATAAGAGATCATGTCGAGAATTTTAAAATTTTCAAGAGATGATTTAAAAACCAAGAGTATTAAAAATAAAGGACAAACTACAATGCACCTTTTGGGATTAGTTTAAAATACGGATTATTTCCTATGATTTAGAAAATTATAAATAACCACTTATCAATTTTTTTATTTTAACAGAATTAACTAAAAAAATAAAATTCTTAATTGCTTTTTTATATAATAATAAAATTACTTGAATTATTAATTGAAATATATTTTTGATATCATTAAAAATTGTTAATTAACTTTATGATTTATTAATAAAAGGGATCACTTGTTAAAAAATTAAAAACTTTAAGAAACAATAATTTTCAAAATCATAGGGAGTAATTAGTATTTTAAACAAATTTTAGAGGTTATATTTGTAATTTGCAATTTATCCTAAAATTAAAGGTCAAAAATATTTGAGGGTAGAAAATTCAATATCACTATCAAAACAATTGTAGTTACCAACAATTACCCCAAGACCCCTTTAATTATTTGTGGATATCAATTTACCCTCTTTATTTATAAAGTTGTACTTTTTTAATCTTTTGATTATAAAAATGCATCACTGTTACTCTTTTAGAAGAGACATTTATACAATTTATAAATTTATACATGAGGAATGTTGAGAACACTGTCCCACGTCACCTGGAAGGGACTCTCATTTCCACCTTATAAACGTATTGGTTCCCTCTATTTTGTACGAGGCCTTTTTGTCTGAGAAAGAACAAAACTGTGAGGCTTCGGCCAAATGGGACAATATCTGCAAGGGCATGAGAGGCCAGGCACACAAATTTGGCGCTAGAAGGAGGGCAGTCCAACAAACTTTCCCGTTGTTCGTGGCCCAATTCACTGGGGGCTATGATGAGGACACTGGGGGCTATGATGAGGACACTATCCCATATCGCCTGGAAATGACTCATATTTCCACCTTATAAGCATATTGGTCCCTCTATCTTGTACTAGTCCCAACTTCCACCTTATTAGCATATTGGTCCTAAATTTGCGTGTCTGGCCTCTCATGCCCCTGCAGATATTGTCCACTTTGGGCGGAGCCTCATGGTTTTGTTCTTTCTTAAGGGAAAAGGCCTCGTACAAGGTAGCAGAGACTAGTACGCTTATAAGGTGGAAGTGGGAGTTCCTCCTAGACGATGTGAGATAATGTCCTTATCATAGTCCTCTAGCGGACTGGGCCATGAACATTGGGAGAGTTTGCCAAACCGCCCTCCTTCTAGCGTCAAATTTGCATGCCTAGCCTTTCACGCCTCTGCAGATATTGTCCACTTTGGTCGAAACCTCACGATTTTATTCATCCTCGAGGGAAAAAGCATCGTACAAGGTAGAGGAGACCAGTACGCTTATAAAGTGGAAGTGGGAGTCCCTCCCAGGCGATGTGGGACAGTATCCTCATTAAGGAGTAAATTGATATTCATTAATAATTATGATAATCTTAATGTAATTAGTTGATCTAGCTATTGTCATATAATAATAATAACAATAATAGAGGCGAACATGTAAAATTGCTCTTTTTAAATTCAATATGGACTTGAGGTCATTTTTGTTAATTCATAATAATTTTTGTCATGCTAAGAATAATAGTGAGCATTTTCAACGGCAAATCAAAACTTCTGTCAAATCATTTGTTGGTTAGACTTGTATTAAATTTATCAGAGTGTTTAACAAAGTCAAATTATCACCAGCTTTGTAGTTGTATTTTCACATCCATTACAAAAAAAAATTGTTTAAAAAATGACAAAATGACGTTATAACCAGATTTATTATGATATGCCCCAACTTTAGTAGTTAAAAAATAAAAAAGAAATTACGCATCAGTAGGGATTAGAAAAAAATATTAATAAAAAATAAAAAATATTAATAATTAAGATTATAATTTTTTTTAATCTTTTTATAAATATTTTTTTTTAATCTCTATTGATGTGCAATTTTTCTAAAATAAATAAATAATCAAAAATTCAAACCTATTTAATTTCACATCATCATCATCATCATTTATTTTATTTTTTGGTCATTCATGACACAATTTTAGCATTCACATTTGTCCAACATGGTGCAAGGAGATTAATGAGAGATTTTTACATTAGATTTCGAACCTTATTTATGTCAATTTTTGGAAAATGAATTTGTTAGCACACACCAATAAACCAAATATTAATTAATAATACTTAATCGATCAAATACTTTTTGAAGATGACTTTTTTTTGTTCAAAAATACTTGTTTTGTTTGTTTTTGGGAGAGTTGTTTTTAAAAAAAAAATCGGGGAGAGAGTTTAGAAATTTTTTTGGTTTGTTTGGTTGTATATTTTGGGAGAGTTATTTTTTCGGGAGTTTGGAATGATTTGATATTTTAGGAGAATTTGAGTAGATGTGTGTGAGAGAGAAAAAGTGATTGAGAAGGAGAGAGGAGAGAGAAAAAGTGATTGATTGATGTGTAAGAGAGAGAAAGTGATTTTGAAAATTTTTTGAGAAAAATTCAAACCAAACAATTTTTAAATTTTTTTTTTTCTAAAACTCATGTCCCAATTTTCCAAATGCAAACCAAACATAATGTTTTCACAAAGAGGTAGAAGAACTCGATCCTCAAGAAATAAAAAGATATTCTTGCTAAAAGTTGAGGAAGAAGTTCTAAATAGTAGTTGATTCGAACAAGAACCAGTATGCAGAATAAATAGTTAGTGTAAAGAATTTAAAATTGAGTGACGTCTGTACATGCCTTAGATTAGACTAAAATTATAGGCCTCACATCAAAAAAAGTATATTTTTCGCATTACTAATTGTCCACCAAAACTTAAATTATTAGCATATATATATATATATATATATAGGGGATTTGATGATAGCCCCCTTACTATCTACTTTATCTTTCAAAAGGACAAAAATTATATAAGTACTTTCAAAACTCTCTAATATTTTGAAACTTGTTTCTTTTACTATATTACACTCATATCTATCAGCTCTCCTATTACGCTATCTTCACTGTGTATTTCAGAGTAAAATGTTACACTCTGAAACTAAAAGTAAAATTTTACTCTGTATAAAAGTAAAATTTTACTCTGAAAAACTAATAAAATGTTAGACTCTACACAAAAGTAAAATTTTACTCTGTATAAAAATAAAATTTTACTCTGAAAATGAGTAAACTGTGAGACTCTGAAGCTAAAAGTAAAATGTTACTCTGCACAAAAGTAAAAAAGCGAAGGCAGTGTTTGTGGCGGCTGAAGTGTTTGGGAATGACCACTTCTTGACAGTAAAATTTTACTGTCATTCTAACACCAGAGTAAAATTTTACTCTATTTCTCTCTAGTTCTATCAAATGAAATTAGTTAAAAAACAACAAAAAATAATAATAATAAAAAAATAAACAAAAACAAAACAAATTAATCAACAAATCAACATATCTAATTGAAAAGAAAAACTTCTAAAACTCAATCAACAATCACAAATCTCAATGAAAAGAATACACGTGTTCAACAACACTCATACACACAAATATATATATATATATATATATATACATATATTTTCTTGTTCTTCTTATAGCCGTAGAGAAATCCAAAGACTACGCGGACTCTGTGCTACGGATTGGGATAAAACTTTCGTCACAAGTTCAGTTGTCGTTTTCTTCACTATTTCACCACATTAGCAGCGTAATCGTATTCAAACTCCGGCCTCACCTCTACCGAAGCATTCTTCACGTCGACACCGCCGTACGCAACAGCATAACCTCAAGAAGCCGACGACGATTGAAACTGCTGTCAACGAAGTCGTCGTCTTCAACGTTGCCTTTGCTGCTGAATCGAAAATCCAGATCTGTCGTTGCTTCTACTCAACTGTGAGATCTAAATCTATTGGTTCCAGATCTAGATCCACCACCACTACCGGGCGTGAAATCTGTGATGTCCGTCGCTGATCTTGGTAGAGCGGATGAGGAGAGAGACGGAGAAGGTGGGAAGATCTAATTGAGGGGTATAATAGTCTGATAAAATATTTAAATAATAATTTTTTTCCTTTATGCAAGACTTTATAATTATGAGGGGATTTAGAAAGTATAATTTTTTTCTTAATCCTTTTAACAATGAAAGGAAGGTAAAAGGGATTTATAACTAAATTTCTCTATATATATATATATGTGTGTGTGTGTGTGATGGTGCACGCGTGCGCAATTCTGTCTTACACGTAACAACATACATTGAGAGAATTATAGTGTAAATGAAAACAAATACAAACAAAAAGACTCGAATTCAAAAACATCTCCCTATATGAGTGACCTCTGCTTACATGAGTTGCTTAGATCACCGATTATTCTAAAAGTTTAACTACTAAGAAATAAGCCCATCAGTATTCAACTCACCTTACTTAAATTAAAGATTCTATTATATTTTAAATCAATTAAAATTTTTATTTTATTGGGACATTTTAACAATAAGTGAGCAAAATAAGACTCCGAGTTTTGACCCTTCCACAACCATGAATTTATTGTTGGGCTACTCTTGCCTGTAGTGGATGAAACGTTAGTTGACATTAAAATCACACTCTCACTCCTATATATATTAACCATATCTCATTTTAACTCACTTTTCTCGTGAGCTGTTTGGTGTGTGTGAGTGTGTAGGTTTGTGAACTTTGAAAACCCAGCATGAGGCATGACAATGTTGTCCCTGATAATTCAAATATGTCGGCAAGAGAACTACTACTATATCATCAAGGAGACAAAAGGAAGGAGAAATTACATGACGATGAAAAGTGAAAAAATTATTTATTAAAAAATGAAGGTGTAATTTTTGTTATGATTTTTTTCATAAAAACCTCTATGTGTTTGTAATTAATTTTAATTTTTTACACTGATTTGTAAATTTTTTTAAAAAGAAGGTAAAATAGACTGTGTAATAAATGTTGTTTTTTCCTAAAAAAAAATTAAAAAAACATTCTAAGGTTGAGTTTGGACGTTTACGTTTTTGGTTTATGTTTACAAAAATTTTATAAACTGGTTTTTGTTTATTTTAAAAAAAACATAAACTACAAATGTATTTGATTTGAACAAAATGTTTGAAAAATTTTAAAAACATAAACTAAAAAATATGTTTGTTCAGGACTAAAATATTTATATTTATTTTTTTATTATTTATGACAGTGGGATCATATACATTCTAATTGAAAAAAAATTAATTAGAAAAAAAATAATTGAAAAAAAAAACTAAAAAAAAATTAATTGAAAAAAAAATTGTTAGTCAAAATTTTAAATTTCTATTTAAAAACTAACGTAAACTCATTTTTTGAGTTTACATTTTTTTTCTCAAATTTATAAATTGAGACAATCATTTATAAATCAAAAAAATTATCAAACAATTTTTATTATAATTTTTAAAATTTTTATAAATATAAATTAAAAATTGAAAACGAAATAATTACTAAACATGTTCGGAAATGAAAAATTAGTTATTTCCTACAAATGTTGGCATTAACTTTGGCAACACATCCCTAATAATGTTAGTTATTTCCTGAAGTGATGATGGGATCTGCATATGGTCGGTCTAATCGAGATGGGATTAATCTTGGTTATTTGAAGTGATGTTTGATTATGTTTCAAAGTTATGTTTAAATGATAATTTTAGTTAAATTCATATTAATTTTGGAATTTGGCCCTAAAGTGGTGTATCAAAGGATTGTTTGGTTATACTCTAAAATAGTTTTAGTTACCCACTAATCAGTTGAGATAAATAATTAGTTGGCTACTCTTTATACTCTTCAACGGAAATGTGTTACAATTGAAAAGTCAGGGACCAAAATGATACAAACCCCAAACTATAGGGACTGTGGGGATATATTTTCTGAGTACCAACACGTGGCAAGGTGACGCCGACGTGTCAGCCGAGGTGCCACGTGTCTTGGTCGTTGTGCCGAGGTCATCTCGGCTAGGCCGAGGTTTCCTCCGAAGATATCGGAATCCGAGATAAGCGGATAAGGGACAAGAGTCCTAGAATGAAGAGGGAACTCAACTTAGATATGGACAAGAGTCCTAGATTGGGAGAAGACTTCAGTTTGGGTAAAGACAAGACTCTTAGAGAGTTTATCCTAAATCCACTGGGAGTTCCAGATTAGCAGTAATCCTAAGTCTATTAGGGCCAGGCTCCTTTTGGGACTAGGATTGTGTTGGCTATAAAAGAGAGGCACCCCCATGGGTTTAAGGTATGCTTTTGAGACTCAAGCTTGTGAGTTCAGTACTTGATTTATCTTTGAGAGATATACTGACTTGATCGTCGGAGTGCCCCCGGGTGGTCGAAACCACCGCGGGATTCTTATATTTCTATTGCAGGTCAGTCAGGGGCCATCTATTCTGCCAGTGCTCTCCAGCTGGTTACTAAGCGGGCAGTGTGGTCGGAAAATCACCCACACAATTTGGCGCCGTCTGTGGGAAAGAAAGAAGAATAGATGGCCAATGACGGACAGAAGGATCAGATTAGAGACAATGCTCCTACTGGGAGTAGGAGACCTATCGATCTCGACATTGAAGGGGACGATCGCAACACAGAAACCCGTGACCAGAGTCACGGAGTCAAAGACGCCAGCCAAGAAGGTGACGCACTAAAGACAACAGATCGAAGCAACGAAGACAATCTCCAGGTATGGAATGATAGATACCTGCGGAGGAACGAAGACCCTTCCAGAAGGGATGCAAAGACATGGGGGCATGAGCGCTTCCAAGGAGATAACATTCAAGTATAGAAGAACTCATCCTGAGTGAGCAGATCCCGGATTCCAAATCCCGGATCCCAGATCCCAGAAGACATAATCTCGGCCTAGATAAGTAGGTCCGAGAAAAGAAGAGCTCAACCTGAGTGAGCAAATCCAAGATTCTAGAAGATAAGATCTCGGCAACTGAGTCCGAGAAGAGAAGAGCACAGCGAACAGATCTAAGATCCCAGAGGATAAAAAGGAAACACAGAAGATCAGACTAAAGTTGGCCGGGTTGAAAACTCCGGCTTGAATCCAAGAAAATGCTTAACCGTAGCTAAGACCGAGAAGATTCTTAACCGTAGTTAAGCCAAGAAGATGCTTAACCGTAGTTAAGCCAAGAAGATTCTTAACCCGAAGTTAAGACCAAGAAGATGCTTAACCGTAGTTAAGACCAAGAAGATGCTTAACCGTAGTTAAGCCAAGAAGATTCTTAACCTGAAGTTAAGACCAAGAAGACACTTAACCGTAGTTAAGATCCAGAAGATGCTTAACCATAGTTAAGCCGAGAAGATTCTTAACCCGAAGTTAAAACCAAGAAGATTCTTAACCCGAAGTTAAGACCAAGAAGATGCTTAACCGTAGTTAAGCCGAGAAGATTCTTAACCGTAGTTAAGCCAAGAAGATGCTTAACCATAGTTAAGCCGAGAAGATTCTTAACCCGAAGTTAAGACCAAGAAGATTCTTAACCCGAAGTTAAGACCAAGAAGATGCTTAACCGTAGTTAAGCCAAGAAGATTCTTAACCGTAGTTAAGCCAAGAAGATGCTTAACCATAGTTAAGCCAAGAAGAATCTTAACCCGAAGTTAAGACCAAGAAGATGCTTAACCGTAGTTAAGACCAAGAAGATGCTTAACCGTAGTTAAGCCAAGAAGATTCTTAACCTGAAGTTAAGACCAAGAAGATTCTTAACCGTAGTTAAGACCAAGAAGATACTTAACCGTAGTTAAGATCCAGAAGATGCTTAACCATAGTTAAGCCAAGAAGATTCTTAACCTGAAGTTAAGACCAAGAAGACACTTAACCGTAGTTAAGATCCAGAAGATGCTTAACCATAGTTAAGCCGAGAAGATTCTTAACCCGAAGTTAAGACCAAGAAGATTCTTAACCCGAAGTTAAGACCAAGAAGATGCTTAACCGTAGTTAAGCCGAGAAGATTCTTAACCGTAGTTAAGCCAAGAAGATACTTAACCATAGTTAAGCCGAGAAGATTCTTAACCCGAAGTTAAGACCAAGAAGATTCTTAACCCGAAGTTAAGACCAAGAAGATGCTTAACCGTAGTTAAGCCAAGAAGATTCTTAACCGTAGTTAAGCCAAGAAGATGCTTAACCATAGTTAAGCCAAGAAGAATCTTAACCCGAAGTTAAGACCAAGAAGATGCTTAACCGTAGTTAAGACCAAGAAGATGCTTAACCGTAGTTAAGCCAAGAAGATTCTTAACCTGAAGTTAAGACCAAGAAGATTCTTAACCGTAGTTAAGACCAAGAAGATACTTAACCGTAGTTAAGATCCAGAAGATGCTTAACCATAGTTAAGCCGAGAAGATTCTTAACCCGAAGTTAAGACCAAGAAGATTCTTAACCCGAAGTTAAGACCAAGAAGATGCTTAACCGTAGTTAAGCCGAGAAGATTCTTAACCGTAGTTAAGCCAAGAAGATGCTTAACCATAGTTAAGCCGAGAAGATTCTTAACCGTAGTTAAGCCAAGAAGATGCTTAACCATAGTTAAGCCGAGAAGATTCTTAACCCGAAGTTAAGACCAAGAAGATTCTTAACCCGAAGTTAAGACCAAGAAGATGCTTAACCGTAGTTAAGCCGAGAAGATTCTTAACCGTAGTTAAGCCAAGAAGATGCTTAACCATAGTTAAGCCAAGAAGAATCTTAACCCGAAGTTAAGACCAAGAAGATGCTTAACCGTAGTTAAGACCAAGAAGATGCTTAACCGTAGTTAAGCCAAGAAGATTCTTAACCTGAAGTTAAGACCAAGAAGATACTTAACCGTAGTTAAGATCCAGAAGATGCTTAACCATAGTTAAGCCGAGAAGATTCTTAACCCGAAGTTAAGACCAAGAAGATTCTTAACCCGAAGTTAAGACCAAGAAGATGCTTAACCGTAGTTAAGCCGAGAAGATTCTTAACCGAAGTTAAGCCCAGATGATGCTTAAACCGAAGTTTTAAGCCGAGATGATGCTTAACCGAAGCTAAGCCGAGATGATACTTAACCGAAGTTAAGCCCAGATGATGCTTAAACCGAAGTTTTAAGCCGAGATGATGCTTAACCGAAGTTAAGCCCAGATGATGCTTAAACCGAAGTTAAGCCGAGATGATGCTTAATTGAAATTAAGCCGAGATGATTCCTTGTCTCCACTTGTTGAAATTTGTAGCAATTTACAAGTTGGAGTCAAGCTGATTCCTTGTCTTCACTTGTTGAAATTTGTAGCAATTTACAAGTTGGAGTCAAGCTGATTCCTTGTCTTCACTTGTTGAAATTTGTAGCAATTTACAAGTTGAAGTCAAGCTGATTCCTTAATTCACTTGTTGAAATTTGTAGCAATTTACAAGTTGGAATTAAGCTGATTCCTTATCTTCACTTGTTGAAATTTGTAGCAATTTACAAGTTGGAGTTAAGCCGAGATTTCTGTTTCTCTTCACTTGTTGAAATTTGTAGCAATTTACAAGTCGAAGTGAAGCCGAGGTTATAGTCTGCACACTTGTAGCAATCTACAGGTTGGTTAAACCAGAGAAGATGCTTAACACTTGTTGAAATTTGTAGCAATTTACAAGATAGTGTCAAGCCGACATGTGATCATCTGTTGAAATTTGCAGCAATTTACAGGTTGAGGTAAAAGCTAAGTATATTGTTTAAACACTTGATGAAATTCGTAGGAATTTACAAATAGATTATTGTTTAACACTTGTTATGTTAATCCTTGTTGATCCCTGTTACAGTTTATGTTAATCCTTGTTGAAATTTGTAACAATTTACAAGTAGACTAGACCGAGATCACCGTTTAAACACTTGTTGAAACTTGAGAAAAAGTTTACAAAGTTAACATTGAGTAGTATATGTTTCGCACTTGTTAGAATTTATGAAAAGTTTGCAGGTCAGTATCTTGCCGAAGTAAAAGTTTTTGTAGCTATTATACCCGAGGTATGTAACCCCGAGAAGATCGCACAAAGGAGGCAAAGTATGAAAGGCATACAAAATATTCTAAGTATAGAATCATGCAAGAGCAGTTAGAAGAAGATCAAAACAGAATTCGTCGTAATTGACACGCCTTCACCTTACAACATCATCTCGGGAAGGCCATGGTTGCATGCAATGGGGGCAGTTCCCTCAACGTTGCATCAACTATTGCGGTTCCCCACAGAACATGGGATTGAGGAAGTCAGAGGAGACCAACTGCAGGCAAAGAATTGCTCCATGGCAGCAATGAAAACTACCTGCAACATTCAGGAACCAGGGAAGCCAGAGATTGAAGACGAGAACATGGAGGTCCTAGATGATGTCGGCAAGGAGCCAGCCGAAAAGAGTGAAGAGACACTGAGGAAAATCCTCGTCTAGGAGGGCGACGAAGAGCGCTTCATTCAGAGAAGGAAAGTTGAAATAGAAATTCAAGAACAAAAAGGTACAAGAGTACAAAGGAAAAACTTCAAAAACTGAGATGATGCTTAACCGAAGTTAAGCCGAGATGATGTTTAACCGAAGTTAAACTGAGGTGATGTTTAACTGAAGTTAAA
The DNA here is from genome assembly GCF_055761805.1 of Camellia sinensis. Lineage (NCBI taxonomy): Eukaryota > Viridiplantae > Streptophyta > Magnoliopsida > Ericales > Theaceae > Camellia > Camellia sinensis. The sequence goes on from NC_138963.1 coordinate 74,540,495, forward strand.
TTGAGATGATGTTTAACCGAAGTTAAAGCGAAATGATGTTTAACACTTGTTGAAATTCTGAGAGAATTTACAAGCTAAAGAGTGCACAAAGTTAAATGTCGGCAAAAGATTCGCCAGAGTCAAACGTCGTTTTGATTAGAACCACTAAGTACACGCCATAAGTGGTGACCAGAATTGTGAAAGGAATAAATGCTTCAAGAAACAGGGATGATAGTTTGCAAATGCCAAGAGAAAGAGGGTCTAAAGGGGGTGAATTAAAATACCAGAAGTTTAATACATCGGCAAAAGAAGAACACATCAGGTCTGTGACCACGGTACGAAGCCAACTTCCCTAAAGTGATCCTAAGTGCAACTTATGTTCACATTAGGGGGCAGGGAGAAGGTACATGGGGAATGAATGATAATTAAGGAGCAAGGAATGTTAACACTTGTTGAAATTTTTGAGCAAAATACAAGATGAGTTAACCAAAGATTATGAAGTCTACCACTTGTTGAAAATTTACAAGTTTGGTATAGCCGAGATAACACTGAAAGGCGTTTCCGAGATATGATCATCTGAGATGGCCCACTAGCTTATTAAGAGCTGAGAAGGTTAGCAAGTACAGAAATGAAGACCTTAAAGAACTAGGGACTGAAAGCAAGAACGTCGGACTGATCTACTTCAACGGACGACGATGGTTCAGCCTCGGCAGTCAATTGGAGGAGCTTCTCTACCGTTACTTTGGCATCAATTTCGAGAAGGAAGCAAACTACTCGGCATCGGCGGCAGGTTGTGTCTCACCCCAAAAAGACAGTTGGAAAGAACTTCTCAACAGCCTTCTCAGCCACGAGCTCAGCATCAATCTCCTGAAGAGTTTGATCAAAGCTCTTCTCGGCAATTGGCACCTCGGAGTTTTGAAAGCAAGGATTTAAAGCAAAAATCTGGGAAAAGACACAGAAAACAGAAACAAGAATGTAATTCGTAAAACAAAAATGGTGGTGAAACTATCAAGAAATCAAGACAAAAAGGTTGTACAGGTGTGTCAAGCCAAGAACAGTGGCAGAAATCAACAAATATGTGAAACAGTGTATATTCAAGAAGATGATGATTTGGAAACAACGGGTAAAACAACAATGGTGGATTAACAATAAAGCAGAGCTTCTTGGAAAGCAACAAGAAATAAAACCAGGAGGAACAGTGGCTTACCAGAAAGAGGGAAGCCGGAATGAGAATTGCCGAAGTCTGACGACAATAACAGAATGACGTAAAGCTTCACCGGAGTAGAGAAACGAAGACAGTTGCAGAAGCTTGAAAGCTTAGAACAATGACGGATTCAAGCAAAAGAGCTAGAAAGAGAAAAAGGCAGAGGATTGAATGAAAAAACAGAAGTCAAGAAGATGACAAAGTTCAAAGAATAAAGCCAAGTACACAGACACTAAGTAAGTATGTGAAGAACAAGAAAGTAATGACCCAGGCACTATGCTAGCAACAGAAAGTAGATAAAGCGAAGAACAGTGCCAGACATTCAAACAAACTCAAAACTTGAAAACGGAGGAAAAAAGAAGACAACAAAGGGCAAGTAAACGGATTCAGAAGAGTTATGAACGATTGAGCTTAATAAAAGAGTTTATGAAACTACCAAGAGAAATGAATGCCGATATGAAGATCGCCGGAGTCAAATAGATGACTGGAAGTCAGGAACCCATCAAGAATGTGAGTGGAGCAGTTGTAAAGCTCTTGGAGTTTACGAAGTAATGGAACAAGAACCTCGGCTAGGAGGTATGATCTCGAGCGGCTTGGAAAGCATGAAGCTTGATACTTGACAGAAGTGGACAGTAAAGTCTAGGGAACTTTGAGGTCGGCGAGTTTGATCTCGGACAGAGGGGCACAGATGAACGAACAGTGTAGGTTCCATCACCTCAGAATGCCGAGGTAATAGAACCTAGGGGGCAGTTGTGGGGATATATTTTCTGAGTACCAACACGTGGCAAGGTGACGCCGACGTGTCAGCCGAGGTGCCACGTGTCTTGGTCGTTGTGCCGAGGTCATCTCGGCTAGGCCGAGGTTTCCTCCGAAGATATCGGAATCCGAGATAAGCGGATAAGGGACAAGAGTCCTAGAATGAAGAGGGAACTCAACTTAGATATGGACAAGAGTCCTAGATTGGGAGAAGACTTCAGTTTGGGTAAAGACAAGACTCTTAGAGAGTTTATCCTAAATCCACTGGGAGTTCCAGATTAGCAGTAATCCTAAGTCTATTAGGGCCAGGCTCCTTTTGGGACTAGGATTGTATTGGCTATAAAAGAGAGGCACCCCCATGGGTCTAAGGTATGCTTTTGAGACTCAAGCTTGTGAGTTCAGTACTTGATTTATCTTTGAGAGATATACTGACTTGATCGTCGGAGTGCCCCCGGGTGGTCGAAACCACCGCGGGATTCTTATATTTCTATTGCAGGTCAGTCAGGGGCCATCTATTCTGCCAGTGCTCTCCAGCTGGTTACTAAGCGGGTAGTGTGGTCGGAAAATCACCCACACAGGGACCATTAGTGTAATTCACCCTATTTTATTTTAGAGATCTCATTAATATGTGCTCTTAAGATCCTTATTAAAAGAGTTTTAAAAAATTATATATATTTTTCTATCACACTCACTTTTATACTGAATATATAATATTTTTATTTATTTTTTAACATATACCTTTATGATACTTCTCAACTTAGGATAATTCTTGAGTGTGCAAGGCGTATGATATGCCATTTATTTATGTATTTCTGTAACTTAAGTTATATATTTTTGTGAAAACTTACGACACATTTTTATGAGTTAACTTACGTGAATTTATATTAAGTTACGTGATTTTGTAAAGTGACTTACATATATTTGTAAGAAATTACGTCAATGTGAATTTGTATTTAAATTCTGTAATTTTGTGAGATAATTTACGTATATTTGAGAGAATTTACGCTAAGTATAATTTATCAAATTTTATGATTTAACTTATGTAAATTTATATTTAATATAGACAATTTTATAAGATAACTTACGTATTTTTTTTGAGAATTTATGTAAATTTACATACTATTGGCATATGCCTCAAACACTTTCCCTCAACTTAATGCAAGTCTTTATGATTTTTTATTTTATTTTTTATGTTTTTCATATTCCTGGTCCTTTTTGGCGATTGCCCTCTCGCTATCTTGCAAAGACTCTAAAAGTGAAAGGAAGAGTCCAAAGAGTCACATACACGTTGTTTGTTTGTTTAGGTGTTGTTTGTTATAATTGTAAGACAATTCCATTTGATGAAGTACCACTAGTCAATGAATACGAAGCTCTTGTTCCTTGTTCAAGAGCCTTTGGAGTATGAATCACAAATCAAAAATTCTTTGTATTTTGGATCTATATATAGAATTGCAAGGGAAAAAAAGAAAATAATTATAATAATAATAAAGAAAAAGAAAAAAGAAAGCAAAAAAAGTTTATTTTTTCTCTAAATTTAAACACAATCTAATTCTATCCGAAGTGCTTAGATAAATAATTATCAGCAATTTCAATATATTATATGGTGGCCACACTCCGTGTGAGTATTTTTTATTTTTATTTTTATTTTCTACGAATGAGTTATTTGTCACTAACATTGTAAAAATTGATTTTTTTTTTCTCTTTTTTACTTTTCTTTCAATTTTGCATTTTCCCTTTTTAATTTTTGATTTATTGGTTTGGTTAACCTAACCATCACCCACCTTTGATGCATGATATCCCAACCACTCCCACTTTTTTCGAATCTAAAAATTCTAATTTTTGTAACCATGCAACGTGGAATAATTCTCAACTAGGACTCCATAAAGATCAAAAGCAAAGAATATTGATGCAAAAGCAAGTCACTCGAATGGGACTCTCCATAGAAAGACAACACAAGTATAAAGATAAAGTCCAAAGTTTCATTTTCAATGGTCCATTTTAGGGACGTCCCAAACGAACACACAAACGAAAATTATTAAAAAAAAACAACAACAACAAAAAAATGTCCCAACTAAGCTTATTAGTTTTTCTTTCTCTAAAATCTAAAGGAAAAGCTTCATGGATGAAATGTCACAACTTTTGATTAATCATTTTGGCTATAGTTTTAGGTTGAGAAAAACCTAAAATAAACGGATTGAGTTAGTATTAAAGTAATTATGAAATAATAGAACATGATACCCACTCTTGATTGATAGTCGTAAATTTTGTTCAAATTTAAAGGCCCAAAGTGATCGCCTTTGTCGACTTCCCTCAAGACTGGCCCAGTAGACAATAGATTATTTCAAATTGGATATCAATCCCTCAATCAATTTGAGAAGAGTAAATAAATTATTTTGTAAAAAATTCATAAAACTATCTTAAGATATGCCCTTGACAAGACCCATATTTTATAGGGTCATGATTGAGACCCCCTCCAATCACCACTCCCATCACCCCACACACACGTGGCGGATGGTGATTGGAGGAGAAGGAAAAAAAAGAAAAAGAAAACAAAAAACTGGCCAATCATGCTAAGAGGGGCTCAAAGGGGGTGGGAGGGAAAGGGGTTCCGAAACATTATTGTATTTTATATGGAGAAATTACATTTATTATTCTTGCACTTTATCTTAAATTCTACTTTTTATTCCTTTTAACTTTCCACTGTGGGAGTCAAAACCTTGCAATCTGATCAAGTTTCTATATCAACCATCTGCTAAACTTCTGTTAGAACAATGATAGAAAATGACTGTCACTGAGACTTAAAAATTAATCTGTAAAATCAATTTTCAAAGATTAATTCAGAGCAACATGAAAGGTTTGATTGCTACAATATTAATTTACATGATCCTCTGTGTTGCGTATGTAATAGAGAGATTCTATTATATAATATAACGATGTGTAATGAATTTTTCTAATTTAAATTAATTATAAATTTATATTTCTATTTCTATTTCTATTTCATAGCTATTAGATATGTAATAGAAAAATTCTATTACATACATAGAATAGAGAGAATCTAAGTTCCAGTTTTAATTTCCATTTAATTTAATGCCAATTAGGATTTTTAAGGTCATAATTTGAAGTGCAGCAAACAAAGTTCTTTAAATAAATTAATAGATTAGATTTGAATTTAGAAAAGAGACGACAAAAAAAATGTGAACATAATTACTATATTGATTTTGTTAATGTAATTTCTGAAAAAAAAAAATTATACACTTTGTATAAAAACTTGTGTAATATAGAATAAAAAATTTACCCATAAATTTCATACGAGTAAATGTTGCATTATTATGTTTCTAAAAAGGATGTTTGAAATATCTTAAGCTTTTGATGTATTTTATCAAAATATTAACGTTTATTTTTCTCAAACATAATAATATAACATTCAAAAAAATCTATACAATAAAATCAAAATATCCGTATGGGGGAAAAATTTACGTTTGAAATGTTACGTTATTACATTTTGAAATTTACATATTTTATAGTGTGAAGCACTAATAAATCTCAAATAGTAATTTTATGAACAGTTTGGTCCTTCATTTTTTCTTTTAGATCCAAAGATCTCATTCTAGTGTGAATTACATAATGGGCTAAGTATAAACGCGCGTGTGTTACGTATTGAGAGACAAATGTGAGTTTTCTCATAATGTTGAAATTATTAAACGTAACATTTCAAAAAAAATTCTTAGTGTATTTTTCCAAACGTAACACTCAATGTAACACACTAAAAAATTTTTTAGTGTACTTTTCTCAAATGTAACAATACAACATTTCAAAAAAACTCTTTAGTATATGTTTCCCAAACCTAACACTCCGATCAATGTAACATACAAAAATTCCTTAGTATACTTTTTCTAAACGTAACACTCCAATATAACATACTAAAAAATTTCTTAGTATATTTTTTTCAAACATAATAACGTAACATTTCAAAAAAACTAATTATATTTTATACTTAGCATGATTTTAAAATTGAAAAATGTTTGGAACCCCCACAACCCCCACGACCTCCACGGATGTATTGACCATTGATGTGTTTGAATTTTTTTTTCTTATCTCTGACAATGACATGAATAGTCCAGATCATTTTGGGGGTTGTAGGGGTTGTGTTTTGTGGGGGTTTTTATCATTATGGTTTAAAATTAATTAAGTAAAAGTTTGTAAGTTATTTAATATAACTATATGTATATGTTTTGGTTTATATCTTTTCTTTACCATTAAATGTGAATTGTAGGTTAAATCTTAATAAACTAAATCATTTAACCAATTTTTACATTACTCTAAATTAAAAATAAATATATATATTTTTTACAAACATATTCCATTATAACGGTACCCTATTTTTTAAAATTTTATCATATCGATATACTTAACTGTACCCTCCTTCATAGATATTATGAAATTGAATTATGAATTTCAATCTCTCATGATCTCACCTTGTTGGGAGATTAGTTCCATGTATTTTTACAAACCAAACATAAAAAATTTATGTAAAACCCATAAAGTTGTTAATTCAATTCCACCATTTTTTTTTTTAATAATGAAATTCAACAAACATGGATTAGACTAGTTTCGTATGTTGGCTTTTGTTAACAAATGTTCTTAGGTTATATATTAAGAAGGCAGTGCCTTTGGTCCAGTTTAAGATCGGATTAGACCGTATTGTTGGGTCCGTGGGGGTCCACCACGGGTCCCGTTTTGATAATCTGAACCGTTCAATGTGTAGAAATCATCGAGTACTATATGCCTGTAAAAAATCACGTTGTTCGGATATCGATAGTTATGTGAACAAAACAGTTTTTATCAACCGTTAATTGTTTTACCGTCTATTTTTTTTATACAAAACTGATTTGATCACATAGCTATTAATATTCGATCAATGTGATTTTCTATAAGCTTGTAGTACTCGAAGATTTCTACACATTGAATGGTTTGAATTATTAAAACGGGCTCAAAAAATAGGTCCCATAGGCCGAACTGGACGGGTCCAGTCTTGATCTCAACATGAGACAAGCTGGACCCAAAGAAAATATTTAATTTAGCCTCCGTTTGGGAAGTAGGTTGGCTTTTTGGCTTTTTGGCTTTTTTGGCTATTTTAGCCTGGGCTTAAAAGCTTGGTTTGAGAAGGGCTTTTTGGCTTTTTGGCTTTTTTGAGTTTTTTTGTGAGAGAAGAATGTAATGATTATGGATTGGATGTGATGTTTTGTTTGTTATGGCTAAAATAGCCTATTTTATTTTTTGTGGCTAAAATAGCCAAAAAAGCCTACAAATCCACTTGCCAAACACAGGCTTAATGAGTATGATTAACTCCATTTGTATAGAAAGTAGCAAAAGTTTAAAACCCATCTAAACTAAATAAATATTGTTTACAATAAGATCAAAATATTTTTTTTGTTTTCTCACTATTTTACTCTTTCATCTTTTATTTTTTTAATATCTTTTCACCTTCATTCAAATTTATAATATTACACTATTTGAAATGATTAGCTAAAATCTTTCATCACTAAAAACAACTTAAGCTTGTGATGTATCTTATCAAAATATATATATGGTTGACCTTTTAAAATCTTTATTTTTTTAATTTTATAAATTTAATTTTTTTAAAACTAGTTTGGTAAAAAAAAAATTAAAACTAATTATTTTCATATGATTTTCTCTTCTTTAAAACAAACAAAAAAATAATATTAATTTAAAAAAATATATTTTTATATTTAATTTCATTAATTTTTTTTAATTTTTAAAAATAAATTCAAAAATAAATTACGAAAATTCAACCCAAAAAATATATATTTTACAACTAGATTTCTTTCCATTAGCACCATAAACCATGCTAGAACCGTTAAAAATAAAACTCCACACTACACGATTTTTTATTTTATTTTATTACATAGTAATTTATTAAGCTATCTATGACATTATTTTTATCATAAAAAAATAAGGATATTTTTGTCCACAAGATACATAAAATTATGGATAAATTACATTTACACCTCTTAAGATTTGAAATGAATACATATCATCCCCTGACGTTTGAAAAATTAAACTAACCCTCTTGTTATTGTAATTATTTAAACGGAATGAAAATATTGAATTCATGCACTCTCTCTTTTCTTATTTTGCTTTACTCTTTTTTTTTTTTTTTTCCCTTCTCCTTTGCTTTACTTTTTTTTCAACGTAATTTTCTCTATTTTTCTACTAGGAGTTGTTGTCTTTTTATATAAGTAAGAAGGTTTGTGAAATGAGACTATTAACCAAAGGGTAGAAATGTAATTTTCATAACGTTAAGGGGAGAAATGTAATTAGACTACATTTCAAGGGGTGTTAGTGTAATTTATCCTAGAATTATGTAGCTTTTTAAAAGCATCATACTTAATTCTTACTTTTATTTTACATTTCTTAACATGTGTGATTATTCGGTAGTTTTAGAGTACAGCCACGCGATATTCTATAGTCGTTATAGCGATCCCGGTCTTCCTTTCGTTGTTTAGTGTATTCGGACCCAGTTCCGTGGATGATTGTTGTTGTCTGTATCGCATTTCCGTCATTTAATTCTTTGTACTTGAGTTTAGGATGTGTTGGGCATGTTTGAAACAGGTTGGTTGTGTTTAGCAACAAATAGTTAATGCCCAGATTTTGGCCTCTCCGCTCGAGCGAGACTTTTCACGTTCGAGCGGGCCCTTTTGCATTTGCTCCTCCTCTCAAGTGGGTAGTCTGACGCTCGAGTGGGATTCTTCAACCTTCAGCATTTTTTTTCGTAAGTCTGCAAATGTTGAAAGTGTGCTTTTGATGCTCGAGCGTCCGTTTTCACGGTCGAATGGAAGTCTTTGTCTGACGCTCGAGCGGGACATCCCACGATCGAACGGACTGTATAAATTTCAGTCCGAAAAGAAGCTTTTTGAATCACTTTTTTTCGACCCTCTCTCTCTCTCTAAAGCACTCCAAAACCCTAATTTGAGAGCTTCTCTCTCTAGAATACTCTCTCTCTATATATATATTTTGACATTGATTTAGTGAGACCCAACCATTGTGCCTTTATTAAAGTGTTAGAGCTTCTCAAGACCTCTATTTCTATTCGAATAGAAGTTAATTTCGCCACCTTTGGAGTTCACCACTTGCTTGGTCCATCTTCTCTCTTGAGCTCCGAAACTTGAGGTAGAGATAACCTACTCCTTTCTATGAGTTTTGACATGAATGTTAGTCATTTTGTAGAAGTGATGAGTTATGGAAATTTTGGGAAGTTAGGGTTTTGAAATTGAAATTATAAAAAAGGGGTTTTCTATTTTTGGGGTTTCAAGTGTATGTGTGGTCCCTAAAATGAGTTTATTGTGTATGACTGATGAAATTTGGCCTTAGGAGCAATATTTGAGAAAATGGAGAGAAAAGCCCTAATTGAAATTAAATACTTAATTGGTATAATTAATTTGGAGAATATGAAAAAATGAAATTGGGTTGAAAATCATGAAATTGGGAAATTATGAAATTGAATGGTGTGGTTGGATTAATTTATCACTCATCTATGAAAATGTCGATTATTTATCTGTTTGATAAATTTATTATTTGTTTAGAGATAACTGTTTTGGGCTATCGGTGGAGGATAGTCTTGTTTGTTGTAGTCACTGCATGTTGATTAGGGAAAACTGAAACTAATCGACTGAGTTACGTCATTGAGTATGACGGTTGGATTAATACATCGAATATGTGTATTGATTGATCATTGTATATGATAAAGTGTTTAAATACATTACATCTGTATATTTGTGTGGGAGGAGATAGGGGATGTACTCTAGTATGTGAGAGGAGATAGGGGATGTACTCCATTGTTTGGGAAAAGATAGGGGATGGACTTCATTGATAACTAAGTTGGCTGGAGTGTCCAGGGTGAAAGTTTCGAAACCTTTTATACATCTGAATGATGTTGATGATTGAAGTGTTGCAATAATATGAGTTGTATTCTCATTTGAATTGTTGATAATGGAGGTGTGAATAATATGAGTTGTAGTCTCATGTTGAATTGGGTATCATTGAAATGTTAACAAGATGAGTTGTAGTCTCATTTAAATTATTTGGTTAGACAATGAACCATGTCTATGAATCGGATTGGATAAATAAAGGCAAGTGGAATGAAATATGATGCAATTGTAGTTGAAGTTAGGAAATGTTGTGAGTTGGTTTACAAGTGTTAACCATTTGTCGAATGCTAATGTTTTAGTTATTTCTCATATTTGGTTTAGTATATCTCTACTGGGTTTTGGCTCACCCTATATGGGACACTATCTTTAGGTACAAGTGATATGTCACCTCCAAGGACGTAGCGTGGGAGGTTTAGAAGCTGAAGGCTTATTTCCTTTTGTTATCTTTTGTATTACATGTAATTCAAGCCAAGGGCTCAATATGTTATGAGTTAGAACTCTCTTTTGATGTATCCAAGTGTTGACTTGGAAGGTTGTAAGCCCATAGGACATTTACTTTTGTTGTCAACATGTAATATTTTTCTAATGAATACTCTGATAAATGAAAATATGTTTTTCTCTCATATATCTTTGGATGTCATGAATGGCTGAGTTCTATGTACGAATTTGAGGGCGTTACACGTATGATTGATGGAAAATGTAAAATATTAATTATTTGTATTAAATAATTAAAGAACATAAAAGACATTAAATAGTAATTGATGAGAGAATATGATCACATAATATTCTAAGACTATTGTATAATTTTTCGTACCATTTTCTGTTAGTTGAAGATAAAGAGAGTTTTAATATGCGGTTCCGATTCGTAGCTCGAAATTTCCGTGGCTAGAGTGGCTCAAAATCCCAAAACGACGTCGTTTTAGGATGTTTTTTTATTCTCTTACCGGTAAGATAATATTTTTCGTACCATTCGTGCCATTCGAGCCTCACTTTCTCGAGCTACGGAGCATTTTCCTTTAATATGGTCCCACCAAAATGGTTGTGTATTTTTTCATTACTGTACTCACATTAATTGTGGTTTAACCAAAGCAAGAGAATTATACTGAGAGCTTATCAGGATAGGATTTCTTGCAATCCAAAAGCTCATAATTAACTACTACTTTAAGCACAATTAATTTAATTAATGGTTCCGTAACTACCTTTTGTTGTTTTATATTCATTTCAATTTCAAAATTTAATACATTTTAACATTTACTACTGCTGACTATCCAATCAGCCATTTTTTGGCCACTGCCATGATAGGATATCATCATTTTTCAGGTATTTGTGAGCCATGCAACAATCCTATTGCCCGTTTGTTTTGGGGTGTAAGAAGAGGATTGAGATTAGGATAGTTGTGTGCCTCATTTAATATATTGTTTGTTTACAGAGTTGAGGAAGAGATTGTTAAGCCGAAGGGTTTATGATAGGCTTTGCAGATGAGATTTGAATGGGCGGACTTTATATTAGAAAAATAGTTCGGCGGACTAGAAGTTTTTTTATTTTTATTTATTATTTATTTTATTTTTTACATGTTGGACATTTTTTTTGAACATTAATGTTTAATTTTTTGTATTTTTTGTAGTAAAAATCATTATTTTATTTATTTTATTTTATTTTTATTTTTTTAAATTTTTTTACATGTTGGGCATTTTTTTTAAAACATTAATGTTTAATGTTTCTGTATTTTTTTTAATTTTTTGTATTTTATATAAAAATAATTTAACAATCTCTACACTAACAACTATTATCAAAACAAACATAATTTTACTTAATCCGCTCACTATTAGCCTCCGTTTGGGAAGTGGGTTGGCTTTTTGGTTATTTTAGCCTGAGTTAAAAAGCTTGGTTTGGGAAGGACTTTTTGGCTTTTTTGACTTTTTTTGTGAGAGAATAGTGTAACGATTATGGGTTGGATGTGATGTTTTGTTTGTTGTGGCTAAAATAACCTATTTTATCTTAGAATAGAAGAGATTGATAGTGAGGGGATTAAGGTATAAGTTACGACGGGGCCTATATATAAGTTACGACGTTTATTATAAACGTTATAATTAATTTTTTTAATGATAATTAAAAAAATATAATGAATTATAATTAAACAATACAAAAGGTATAATTATGACATTTTCGATCATAATTAAAATAATAATCATAATAGATTATAATTAAATCATAATAAGTCATAATTAATATAATGATGAGTCGTAAATGTCATAATTAGGACATATGATACACACTCCAAAAGAGGGTGTGTATTATAGAATTTCCCAAAATTTTTGTTATGCAAATTATTCGGATATTTTTAAAAAAAATTGCTCAATAAATCTAATTATATAATTTCAACTGAGATGGGATTCCCTCCAATCCAACGTTGTCCAGGCTAGTAGAGTCTATCATGGACTTCGTTTTTGATAATTCAATCATTTATTTCGTAGACTCTTTGTATATATTATACATAAAAAAAATTATGTAGCATATTTGTTTTAAAAATGAATGATTTATTTTTAAAAATACACTTATGGTTTATTTTCTCAGACACAAATATAATAAAATGAAGATGTATAATTATTAGGTCAATTTAAATTTTTTTTAATAAATGATATATTAAAAAAAATTTAAAAATAAACTATTAAAATTATTAAAATGGTACATGTGATTGAGGCCCCACCAGTTGGGACAACATCTTTCCAAATTTCAATCCATATTTGAAACGGAGAGAATCTCATCTTATTTTGAAAATATCATATTCACATGCCCTAAAATCCTCTAGAAATAGTGGATAATTTTTCCTTCGATTTCGACGGAAAGGGATAAAAGTAAATTGTAGAGAAATTACAAATTAGGCGAATTTTTTAAAAATAATTATATAAACATGAAAGTTTATAAACTTTACCATTAATTTGAGTTTTTTTTTTTTCAATCTTCAACTGATTTGTTATTTTTTCTAAATTCTAGTACCTTAATAAATCTGTTGAATTGTAATCCTTATTATTTTATTTTTTTTATGATTGTGCTCAGATCATAAAGTTGTATAATGGTTTGAAAGGACAAAAGGAAAAAGTAAAAGAAATATAAATGAAATAAAAACTAAATTTTTTTCTCTTTTTGAATTTATAATCAAAATACAAGGTAGAACGGTCCAATTTGGGGACACTCAAAAAAATTTAGCTAGTTTAAAGAGAGTAGCTTAAAAAATCATCTAAAATATATCTTTAAAAGTTTAACTTTTTTAGCTTTTCTAATTAGATTAAAAAAATCCTAAAAACTTGGAAAAGTAAAACCAAACATTCTTTCAAGTATAAGTATTTTTTTTTAAACTCAGGGGTGGGTGGCAACTGGTAAGGGCTTGGGGTTTAAGCCCCTAGGTCCTGGGTTCGATTTTCTTCTGAGCCAATCTCCTGAGCGTAGCACACTTGGTTAGAAAGTTGATCTCAAGATGCCTAATCAGCAGCTTGGTGTGGGTTTAATGCTCCGTCGCTGTGCGAGTCCTGACTTAAGCGGAGCTTGTCTTGGGAGGTCGGGACAAGCTTCCAGGTTATAGTCTCTTACTCGGAACGGACAACAGGACACCATGGTGATCTCCTCAAGGAGCGCTGCCTTGGATCTGCGAGAGAGTGGGAGGATTTTCCTGTAACAAAAAAAAAAGTATTTTTTTAATGAAAAATTACAAGATTTAATACATGTTTGTACATCTAACGATAAATTGTTCAATATAGTTGTTAGCACCATAAATCTGCAATTTTATTATTATTTATTTTTTATATAATTGCAGGACATGTGGCATCCTTCTATTCATTTGAAGGTTATGAGAAGTTATGCAACGTGAAAAGATGATGGAGAATGAAGTGGAGAACATGGAGCATTAATTGGAGGTTAAAGGAAGTTATGAAGACATGGAGAAATATGTGACATTGTGGGAATGAAGATGGAAAAGTGGGTAGTTTTAGGTAGTTATTGGGTAGTTATTGCTGGAAGTTTTTTCCTACAAATATTTGTCTATAAATAGCCATTCATGGCTACATTGTAAAGGATTCAAAAACTCAAATCAAAGACAATTGATTTCTATTTTTCTTGTCATTTTCTTTATCTTATGAGTAGTTTAATATAGATTGCTTTTCGAAGCATTTATTTTCAGCATTTTCTTTTCAAAGTATTTTATGCACTTTCTTTTCAAAGCATAGGAGTAGAGGTAAGTAATTATTACTTTGATTGTTCACTCAATCGTCTTTCTCCATCTCCCTCATTCTTCTTTTAAATTTTTCTTTTCTCTACACTTGGCAAATCTGAAGTCCTCTTTGTTGAGGCAAAAGAACCGTCAATGCAATCGCTTGATAATTGGCTTAAATTTAATCTGTAAGGGTTTTTCAATCCTTGATGGCACACTCGCATTTATGATATTTTTCTTCGTAGGAAAAATAAGCCAACAATTTTTGGCACGCCCGGTGGGACTGCCAAGTGTAAGAAATGACAAACGATTTGGATTTCGCCATTTGAACTTGTCAATATGAAATATATTGGCGTGAAAGAAAAATTTTGGATCTTCAAGAAAAGATCCATTTTCTTGATGAAAATAATTTCCAAGTTGTTTCTTCATTACCATATTATTTGGTAAAAGAAAAAATATACCACTTAATTGGAGTAACTCATCAACTTGATGTAGAAATTTGATAATGGAGACATGAGTTATTAACCCTTTTTGTCAAGTCTTTAATGACTGAATTTTGTGGGGTTTTACAAAATATTTTTAAGTCATTTGCGACTGAAATTAGTGAAAATATAATTTCATCAATGGCTCGAGGGGTCAAAAAATCCATTTTTAAAAAGCTAACTTATGAAAATAACTTTGATAAAAAGAATGTTGCTGAGCCAAGCATGGTTAAAAATGATATTCCATATAGAGCTCGGGGGGTTGAAAAAATCATTCTTAGAGAGTCAAACCATGGAAACAACATGTCTATGAAGGATTTTTATAAGCCATTAATGGCTAAAATGGAACAATCCATTAGGCCAAAAAATGATGAAACTCACATGGAGGGTTTTCATAAGCCTTTAGTGGCTAAAATAGAAAAACAGCCCCATTTTTCAATAAATGATGAAAATTATTTGGCTAAAGAACATGTTCTCAACCCAAACATGGCTATGAATGATGAACAATTTAATGTTCATGAATTTGAATTTTTTGAAATCGTTCAAAATGTCAAATTGTTTGAATTTTTAAGGCCATCTTGTACTATGGTTCTTGGTGTTTAGAACCTGCTTTGGATTTGTGGATCACACCAAAATATAATTCTGATGATGTGGCTAATAAAATTAGCAAATTGTTCTTATGAGTTCGAAGCACTAAGAACAAGGGATGACCATTTAAAATGCATGAACGTGGCTAGGAAAAGCCTATGCATTTAAATAAATGGTTGAGAATGACTTTTCTTTTCAAATTGATGGCCAGTTGTTTGTATGTACACAATCAAAGCATCGAAGATACATTCGAAGCATCAAGAGTTGTTTCGAAAGTTGATTAATTCACCTTCGAAGCTGTATAAAGCTTTGAAAATACATTCGAAGCATCAAGAGTTGTTTCGAAGTTTGATGACTTCACTTTCGAAACTGTATAAAGCTTTGAAGATACATTCAAAGCATCAAGTCTAACCTTGAAACTTCATTGTAAGTATCATCATCCTATATCAATGCTTCCAACCTTCGAGGGGTGATGTTGTTCCTTCAAAGTTGTGCCGCAAGACCTTCGAACAATGAATTTGGTTTTTTATACCACCTTCGAAACTTGTTATTGGTCATCTAGTCATAATTTTATGCTCATTCGAAGCACTTTATTGATGGGTCATCTAGTCATAATTTCATGCTTATTCAAAGCACTTATATTGGTGTTGTTATATCATTCGAAGCACTTTGCTACTTTGGTTAGTCATGTGTTTGGTTCGACCCTGCAAAATTTCAAGTAAACATCATTTTTAAAGGCCGTGGGGGGTAATGTTAGCACCATAAATCTGTAATTTTATTAGTATTTATTTTTTATATAATTGCAGAACATGTGACATCCTCCTATTCATTTGGAGGTTATGAGAAGTTATAAAATGTGAAAAGATGATAGAGAATGAAGTGGAGAACATGGAGCATTAATTGGAGGTTAAAGGAAGTTATGGAGGCATGGAGGAATATGTGGCATTGTGGAAATGAAGATGGAAAAGTGGATAGTTTTAGGTAGTTATTGCTGAAAATTTTTTCTTACAAATATTTATCTATAAATAGTCATTCATGGCTACATTGTAAAGGATTCAAAAACTCAAATCAAAGACCATTGATTTTTATTTTTCTTGTCATTTTCTTTATCTTATAAGTAGTTTAATATAGATTTCTTTTCGAAGCATTTATTTTCAGCATTTTCTTTTCAAAGCATTTTATGCACTTCCTTTTCGAAGTATAGAAGTAGAGGTAAGTAATTATTACTTTGATTGTTCACTCAATCGTCTTTTTCCGTCTCCCTCATTCTTCTTTTAAATTTTTTTTTCTCTACACTTGGCAATTTTGAAGTCGTCTTTGTTGAGGCAAAAGAATCGTCAATGCAATCGCTTGATAATTGGCTTGAATTTAATCTGTAGGGGTTTTTCAATCCTTGCTAGCACGCTCGCATTTATGATATTTTTCTTCGGAGGAAAAATAAGCCAACAATAGTATATCAGAATACAACATAGATTCCAAAAAGAATAAAGAAACCTCCATATAGGAAAATATACGAGTCTCCATATAGGGAGAAAAATAAATCAAATAATTATTAGAATATATATAATTCTTTAAAACTAAAATAAAATCTTTAAAACAAATATTGAAAAATTAAACGCAATCTTCTTATGCCCTCGTTTGGCATAAGTTAAACAGGGTTTTTTTTACTAAAATAGTTATAAAAAGACAAAATAGATTTTTTAGTCTAATAAGACAAAATATCATATCCAGTCCTTAATCATTTCATTTTTTTCACAAAAGTAAAAAAAAAATCAAAAAACCTATCTCAAATAAAATTTTTTAGCCCAAGACTAAAATAGATAAAAATTTAAAAAGTCAACTAATATCCTAAAGGGACCCATTATATGGATTTTGAATTTGTGGGAGAAATAATTATGAATTTCATATTGAAAGAAATTATTACCAATCATTCCTTCTTTATGGCTTTCTAATTCTCTCTGCTTTTTTCTTCTTAAAGGCAACATAAAAAGCAGCATGGTAGGGTGCTCTATTTTAAAAAAATAAAAATAAAAAAATCTCTACAGCTTAGTGTTCTATACTTTTTGTATTAATTATGCCGGTAAGTTTAGGGCTTTATTATTGATTTTTTAAAGTGTAAACGATAAATTGTATATGAGCTATTAAATATTTAAAGATTTGGATCATAAAAAAGATTTTTTTTTAATGACCATTTTTGGAGGCAACATATAAAAGTTTTGGATCATAAAAATAACAATTACTTTGACTTGCTCGAAAAATGTCACATTATTTTTTTCTTGTTAATGTGCAATATATTAAGTTTTATGTTTTCTAATATATTAAAAAAAAGCATATTTCAAATTAATAATCAATCTTTTTCATTTTTCTAATTTGATTAAAAACATAATGAAACCATAGTAGCAATGTATTTGATATTAATTTGCAATGCAAGGCAATATATTAGTTTGTTTAGCATAAGTTGGAAAAACAAAAATGAAGTACGTGGCATGTAAAGGAAGCATTCCATTTTTTTTGTTTGTTCATTTATTTTTTAAAATTCTATGTTTCAATCTTAGATTTGAGAAAACTTATAAGTGAAGAATTTTTTTTTAGGTAAATTATACTGATCTCCCTGAGGTTGGAAAGATAGAAAAAGTTTTACAGTTTTGACATAATTATATTAGGTTCCTTTGTGATTTTAATTCTTTTTTTTGATAAACTGGAGCATAATATTAAAATAATAATAAGAGAGAGTTACATAAGTTTGGGATAATAAGTTCCCATAGCATCAAGTAAAAGCTAATTTCAATTTTAACTCACATAAGACTTAGCGTCTTTTTCATAAAAAAAATTGTTAGTTATATGGGTACAAAAAAATTAGGGGGGAGTTTGATTTGGATTAGCCATAATCCAAGACCAATTCATTACCTATGGTTCCATCAAATTTGGAACCAAATCAATCTATGAAAATCTTGGAGCCAATCTAAACCGAATCACTAAACCACGGTTCGGTTCTGTTTGGTTCGGTTTAGAATCACAAATTTTAAAAATATTATCATTATTCACAATATAATCATAAAATATTATTCAGAACTTAAAAATTGTTTACATGATTGTTAAAAGTAGTTCCATCACTATACAAAAATATATTTATAATAATAGAAAGTTATAATTTATATATATGTTTGATACTAATAAAATATTTTAGTATTTACATGCGGTAAGAAATTATATATATAATCTAAACAGTCCGGTTCAGTTCCAACTAGATTCGAAGCCATAAAATCACAGACCGAACTACGAAATACGGTTTCCCTATTTAAAAAAGCATAACTGAACCGTACATTGAGAAAATCAAATCAAATCGAACTGTGCGATTTAATCTGGACTAGACCGGCTAGTTCAAAAAAAAAAAAGACCGGTTTATGATTTTTTAATTTTTATACTCAGTCCTACAAAAAAAATGACATTGTCTTTTGAATTACACTAAAATATATATTTTTTCTTATTTATATTTATGTATTCACACCATCTGCATCAGTTTTGGTTTTTTTAGTCTTAGTAAAAGGAATATTTATGTAATTATGTTAAAACTATGAGATGCATTTTCTTCGAATCTTAGGGGATTGGTTAGTAAATTGAATAGAAAAAGTGATTAATTTCCTACAAAAAATAATAAATTGAATATATAAATAATTTCACTTTTCTTTAATTTTTATTTTATGAAGATCGCAAAAAATGGTTAAGGCTAGATACAAGGGACTCAAAACTTTGTCAAGAGTGTCATTAGCTGTTTAATGAATTTTCTTTTGTATTCTTTTCAATAATTTATTATAAATGCCTTGTTTCTTTCACTTGATCTCATTCTTAATGGTTTGTTCTATTCTTTTAATTTATTTTCATTCTCTTATGGTTATGGTCATTAGTTCTTTGGACGCTTGTGTTTGGATTCTCCTCTCATGTCTCAACCACCATATATTAAATATATGAACTACATAAATATATTCAAAAGTATAATTCCATTTTTATTGTTTTACAATAAAGGTATGGCTTTGAAGGCTTTCCATCTATGAACTTAGAAAACTTATATTAACTCTAATCGCTGGTTTTTGTAGATGAATAATTGATTTGAAACTTCCTATACTACTAAACTATTAGGTTTTTGCTAGAAAACAAAATAGTGTTATGATAATTATATTTTTTTTTTATATCATATTTGATCATCTCATATACTGATCTTGCATTGTTATAAAGCACATCAAACTAATACAGTGTCAAATTCAGCCAATCTGCTAAGGGTCCATCTGGATTTTTTGTTTGCAGAAATAAGTGAAGTGTTCCTCAAAATTAGGATTTGGGTTTTGTTTGGTATCATTTTTGTTTTTGATTTTTAGTTTTTAGAATGTACTTAAATTTTGCTTGGCATATTATTTGTAAAAACTGTTTAAGAAACATTACAAAAAAAGTTGTTTTCAAATTTTTTAAAATTGTTTTGACACAAAATCAAAACCATTTATGTTTTTTTTCAAAAAACTTTTTCATGTTTTTTTTTAAAAAACTTTTTCTTGTTTTTTATTTATGAAAGCACTAAAAATGAAAACAAAAATGAATGGGCAAATATAATTTGGAGGCATTTTTGTCCAATCAAAATTAATTCTTCTAACAATAGGGCCTCCCTTGAGGGTGCTTCTATTTATACTACAAAAACAACTATTACTCCTTTCATTTTTTATCTTTTTATTTTAATTTTAACCTTATTTAAAATTATCAAACAATATTCAAATTCTAAAAATTTAAATCCTAATTTCTCATTTCACCCACTACTTTCCCACCATCAACACCATCTGTTGGAACAATCTTCTGTGTAAATAAAATAAATTGAAACAAAACCAAACAAAATAAAATAAAAACTTACAGAATTTATTTTGTTGAACCAAATGAAAAATAAAAGACCAAATCGAGTGTGTGACACTCTGTCCTTAAGACAGATTCGCCCCGCTATGGTGCTTACGGTTGAGTGGCGTCAATCTCCTAAGATACAATGATCTTCACAAATTTGTAGTAGCACTCCAAACAAATTTGTCCGGCGAACTAGAACCTTGTGTTCTATACTCTCTTTAATTTTCTCTAAAACTAATATGAAGAATAAATAATACAAAGAAGAAAATTGGACAGCAAAAGGTATTTTTCAGACTGATTTTTAGATCCCAAGACTGCTGAAAAAGCAGATATTTATAGGCACAAAAATACTGTCCGAACAGGTTCCATTTTTGAACATGAACATGTGCATAAACTGGACAGATTCAGTTTTCAATCTATAACTACTGGCAGTTAATTCTGTAAACTGCTGGCAGTTTACAGTAAGTTAAAAAACCTGTTAGACCTCAGTTTAAATCTGTTCAAAACTGTCTGGGAAGATTTAAATCTGTTCTGAACAGAAAATTAATCTGTTTGAGTTCAAACAGATATAAGAGCTGTTTGGATTGTATGGTCTGTCTGAACAGTGCACTGTGCAAACTCAATCTATGTAACTGTAGTAGATTTGAGCAATTAATCTGTTGGAATTTTCGAACTGAAGAAGATAAAAAATGGACAGATAATTAATTCAATTTTTGGCACAAACTTGGAATTTAATTTCATTCAGAATTTTTGGAAGAAAATCAAATAAACTTTGTCCAAAAAATTAATATTAGAACCGACCCGATCCACAACCCACACCCGCGCTCGGCACGGCACGGCACAGCTCAATCGGATGGACAACGGCGGCGCCCGCGTGTGTGGTGGTTTGGGCTATAGTTCACTTTATCCATAACTCCTCCCTTTTACAAACTTGAAGTGCCCCTTGGGGCCCAACCCAAGTGTTGTAGTCTAGAGATTATATACACAAAAAAGCTCTCTTAAAGTTTCAATGTGGGACAACCCATTTTAAGGAAACCCACATTTAAATCTTTAAATATCCATTCTACGAATCCGAAAACGACGTCAACTTCCTATTCACTCATAAATGGTTTTGATGAACCGTCTTCACCGTGTGACTTGCCACGTGGCAAGGAACACGTCACCTATTCAGACCCACCCCAAAAGACGTTTGGGGCCCACTCAACTTTGGGCTCAAAGATAGCCCAAAATAAGCCTATATTACACCATTTTTCCAACAATCCCCCACATGAATAGAATTTGACAGAGAGAAAATGCAACAACATGATCTAATACAGAGAGTACATAAATTGAAAATATTCTGCAAAGGATAGGTAGCTTTTGGCTTTGAACCTTCTCTTGTGAGACACTATCGGATTTACTAGCTAACTTGTCAACATGATGTCTTGAACTGTTCAACTGTTTGTGTAAACCAAGACAATAGAACTCACACAGTATATCCCCAGACACAGTTTAGTTCTCACTATTGTGTTCATTTTGGCCCTGAACAACCTGGTCTTTCATGAGTGCCCTAAAGAATTGTAGCCCTTCACAAATCTCATAGAACCGGCCCAGTTCACACTCACATAGGTGATTCTTATGAAGAGCATCCTGCCATACTCTACTAGGTTTACCTAGATATAAGAATCATTAAAATTTTACTTAACTTAAAACGCTACAGATATCACTATTTCATCCTAGAAATGGGTAGGAGTTGGACTCCCCAGTGATCCTTCTGAGTCATACACAACTCGATTGTCCCTTTGAACCTAGATCTTGGGATCTTGAGTTAATTAGGTTGGGTTGCCGTTGTGGTAACTCTTATTTAATAGGCTTAAGTCGCATTCCCCTCGATGAATTCTCAACTTGCTTTCTTGCTAACCGTTTGGTTAGTGGATCCGCTATGTTGTCTTTAGACTTCACATATTCAATGGAAATAATTCCATTGAAGAGTAGTTATCGCACAGTGCTATGTCGACGACGAATGTGTCGTGACTTACCGTTATACATATGACTCTGTGCTCTACCAATTGCTGATTGCCTATCACAATGTATGCATATAGCAGGCATCGGTTTTGGCCACATTGGAATATCTTCAAGAAAGTGGCGAAGTCATTCTGCTTCTTCCCAGCTTTGTCTAAAGCTATGAATTCAGATTCCATAGTAGACCTAGCAATGCAAGTCTGTTTGGAAGATTTCCAAGATATAGCCGCCCCACCAAGAGTAAAAACATACCCACTAGTGGACTTTGAGTCTCTAGTATCCGATATCCAGTTTGCATCACAGTATCCTTCAAGTACTGATGGATATCTAGTATAATTAAGCCCTATGTTACAAGTAAATCAGAGATATCTAAAAACCCTTATAATTGCTTTCCAGTATTCTACTCCTGGGTTACTCGTATATCTACTTAATTTACTTACTGTATAAGCTATATCTGGGCGAGTGCAGTTCATCAAGTACATTAAGCTTCTAATAATTTGGGCATGCTCTAATTGAGAAATACTTTCCTGTACATTCTTAGATAGAAACAAATTAACATCTACAGGTGTTTTAGCAAGATGATCATCATCTTTACTGAATTTGTCAAGTATTTTCTCAATATAATGAGATTGTGACAAAGCATAACCTTCTAATATTTTGGTAATTTTCATACCAAGAATTACATCAGCAATGCCCATGTCCTTCATGTCAAAATGTTTATTCAACATTTTCTTGGTAGTTTTAATCATATCATTATTACTACCTATGATGAGCATATCATCCACATAAAGACACACAATGACATAACATTTGTCTGTGTTTTTAATATAAACACATTTGTCACACTCATTAATTTTAAATCAATTTGACATCATTACCTTGTCAAATTTCTCATGCCATTACTTTGTGCTTGTTTTAAACCATATAATGATTTAACCAGTTTACATACTTTCTTTTCTTTTCCTGGAACAGAAAACCCTTTTAGTTATTCCATGTAAATTTCTTCATCTAACTCACCATTTAAGAAAGCGGTTTTCTCATCCATTTGATGAATTTCTAAATTGTACAAAGACGCAATAGCAATTAGCATTCTAATGGATGTTATTCTACTAACCGGTGAGTATGTGTCAAAATAATCTAGACCTTCTTTTTGTCTAAATCCTTTGACCACGAGTCTTGCCTTGTATTTGTCAATTGATCCATCCGCTTTTATTTTCCTTTTGAAAATCTACTTATATCCAAGAGGTTTACAACCAGGTGGTAAGTCCACTAATCCCCAAGTGTGATTTTGCAAGATGGATTCAACTTCACTATTGACAGCTTCTTTCCATAAAGGAGCTTCAGGACTGAATATAGCCTCTTTAAAAGTTAAAGGCTCATTTTCTAACATATATGTTAGAAAATCTGGACCAAAAGATTTTGAGGTACTAGCACGTTTATTACGCCTAAGTTCCTCATCTTCATTTTGATCTATCTCTTGCTCTTGATCTTGTTCTTGATCATTTCTAGTAATAACATCAAAAAATCTTTTCTTATTACTAGTCTCTTCTCTAATCTTATTCGGAAACACATCTTCAAAGAAAGATGCATTCCGAGATTCAATAATAATATTTACATGCATTTCGGAATGTTCTGATTTATGAATCAAAAACCGATATGTACTACTATTCTTGGCATAACCAATGAAAATGCAATCAATGGTCTTAGGACCTATCTTAGTCTTTTTAGGACTAGGAATAGCCATTTTAGTCAAACACCCCCACACTTTTAAGTATTTGTAGGATGATATTCTTTCATGCCACAATTCATAAGGTGTTTGATTCATTTTCTTTCGGGGAACTTTATTTAAAATATAATTTACAGAAAGTATTGCTTCCCCCCACAAGTTCTGAGGTAATCCAGAACTTATTAACATGACATTCATCATTTCTTTTAAAGTCCTATTTTTCCTTTCAGCAGTTCCATTTTGCTGAGGTGAATAAGGAGCGGTGGTTTGATGAATTATTCCATGTTCTTTACAAAACTCACCAAAAGGTGATTCATATTCACGACCTCTATCACTTCTAAGTTTCTTGATTTTTTTACCAAGTTGATTTTCAATGTCATTCTTATATTGAATGAAAATTTCTAAAGTTTCATCATTGGTTCGAATTAAATAAACATAACTATATCTAGTATAGTCATCTATAAAAGTATTAAAATATTTTTTCCCACCTCTTGTTTGAATTGATTTAAAATCACAAATGTCACTATGAATTAATTCAAGTGGTTCTGAACTTCTTTCAATTGAATGAAAAAGAGTTTTGGATAATTTTACCTCAACGCAAATTTCACATTTATGATTTGAACAATGTCAAATTTAGGTAAACATTCTATATTAATTAATCTACGTAAAGATCCATAATTAACATGTCCTAGTCTACCATGCTATAAACTTGAAGACTCAAGCAAGTAAGAAGAAGATGAATTTTTATTAATAACTGAGGGTACAACGGTCATTACATTCATCTTGAAAAGGCCATTAGACATGTAACCTTTTCCTACATACATCCCATTCTTAGTGAGTACAAATTTATCACTCTCAAACACTAGCCTAAACCCATTCTTACTCAACAAAGATCCAGAAACAAGATTCTTGCGAATGTCTAGTACATGCAGCATATTATTGAGAGTGAGTTCCTTTCCAGATGTCATCTTTAGAACAATCTTCCCTTGTCCTTCAACTTTGGAAGTTGAGGAGTTGCCCATAAAAAGTTGTTCACCGTTGTCCACTGTAGAATAAGATGTGAACATCTTTTTGTCGGCACAGATATGGCGAGTAGCATTAGTGTCCACCCACCATTCTTTAAGATTTCTGACAAGATTTGCTTCGGAAACAACTGCAGAAAGATTGATGTCATTTACACCATTGGAAATATTGTCCACTTCGGTTATATGGGCTTGAACAGGCTTCTTGCTTGTTCTTATTTTGCTTTTGCCTTTGCTACGGCAATCTTTGGCCCGATGTCCCTCTTTGTCACAGATGTAACATTTGCCATTAAACTTGTACTTTTTATTTTCCCTCCCTTTAGAGCCTTGTGATGAACTTTTTCCAGAAGACTTTTGTTTCTTGGTTTTTGAAGCATGTTCCACCATATTTACCTTAGACTCCATAGGATGCTTACCAGCCCGCTTTTCAGAATTGCAGTTGTCCTCCTCAATCCTCAAACGTACAATTAATTCTTCTAAAAATATTTCTTTACTCTTGTGTTTGAAGTAGTTTTTGAATTCCTTCCAGCCTTGTGGTAATTTCTCAATTAAGGCTGCAACTTGAAAGGATTCACTGAGAGACATGCCTTCTGCGTGAATGTCATGCAGAATGAGTTGGAGATCTTGAACTTGGTTGATCACAGTCTTAGAATCAACCATCACAAAGTCTAGAAATTTGCCAACCACAAATTTCTTTGAGTCGGCATCTTCCGTTTTGTATTTTTTTTCAATGACTTCCAAAGTTCCTTTGCTGTCTTGATAGGACTGTAGACGTTGCATAATATGTTGTCAAGTCCATTCAAGATGTAGTTCCGGCAAAGGAAATCAATATGTTTCCAGGCATCAACCGCAGCAACCACTTGCCGGTCGATTTCATCCTCTTTTAAAATAGGAGCATCCTCACGGAGGAAACGAGCCAGGTTAAGAGTTGTAAGATAAAACAACATTTTCTGTTGTCATCTTTTAAAATCAATTCCTGAGAACTTTTCTGGCTTCTCACCGTGATTTACCGGTACTGTCACAACATGAGAGAGGGTTGGCGCAATTGCAGCCACCACACTAGTACTTGTTTGAGCATTTGTTTCAATAGCCATGAATTCTAAATTATAAAACAAAATTATAATTAGAATTTGTACTACACAGAAAATTAATCCAAATTCACAAAATTAAATTTTGTAAAAATAAAAGAAACAAGAATGTAATTTTTATTTTTCAATTAATTTGGAAATAAAATAAAATTTTATTTAACTAAATTAATTCCACACAGAAAATTAAAATTCTGTAACACTTCAATAATTAAAAAATTGAAATAGAATTTTAATTAATGAACACTCAGAAAATAATTTCTAAAAATCAAAATTAATTTCTAACAAAATTCCACAAATAAATATTCTGAATTGTTAATGACACCAGTATATTACTACTAGTTGTCAAAGAAAATAGACAGTATATTACTACTATCTGTCAAATAGTATATAATCACTATTTATTTTTCCAACCAGAATATTATTTTGTAAATCCACAGAAAATAATTTTTTTTTTTTTTTGTAAAAGAAGAAAGAGAAAAGGAAACAAACGAAAAATTCTGTAAACAGAATAATTCGAATTTGTCTTAAGATTGTTGGAACAATCTTCTGTGTAAATAAAATAAATTGAAACAAAACCAAACAAAATAAAATAAAAACTTACAGAATTTATTTTGTCAAACCAAATGAAAAATAAAAGACTAAGTCGAGTGCGTGACACTCTATTCTTAAGACAGATTCGCCCCGCTATGGTGCTTACGGTTGAGTGGCGTCTATCTCTCAGGATACAATAATCTTTACAAATTTGTAGTCGCACACCAAACAAATTTGTCCGGCGAACTAGGACCTTGTGTTCTATACTCTCTTTAATTTTCTCTAAAACTAATATGAAGAATAAATAATGCAAAGAAGAAAATTGGACAGCAAAAGGTATTTTTCAGACTAATTTTCAGATCCCAAGACTGCTGGAAAAGTAGATATTTATAGGCACAAAAATGCTGTCCGAACAGGTTCCATTTTTGAACATGAACAGGTGCATAAACTGGACAGATTCAATTTTGAATTTAAACAGATTCAGTGACAGTTTCCATCTGTAACTGCTGGCAGTTAATTCTGTAAACTGCTGGCAGTTTACAGTAGTTAAAAAACTTGTTAGACCTCAATTTAAATCTATTCAAAACTGCCTGGGAAGATTTAAATCCGTTCTGAATAGAAAATTAATCTATTTGGGTTTAAACAGATATAAGACCTGTTTGGACTGTATGATCTGTCCGAACAGTGCACTGTGCAAACTCAATCTGTGTAACTGCAGTAGATTTGAGCAGTTAATCTATTGGAATTTTCGGACAAAAGAAGATAAAAAATGGACAGATAATTAATTCAATTTTTGGCACAAACTTGGAATTTAATTTCATTCAGAATTTCTGGAAGAAATTCAAATAAACTCTGTCCAAAAAATTAATATTAGAACCGACCCGACCCACAATTGCGCCCGGCTCAGCCTGGCCGGACGGACGGCTGCGGTGTGCGCGTGTGATGGTTTGGGCTATGGTTCACTTTGTCTATAACTCCTCATTTTTACAAACTTGGGGTGCCCCTTGGAGTCCAACCCAAGTATTGTAGTCTAGAACTTATATACATAAAAAAACTCTCTTAAAGTTTCAATGTGGGACAACCCATTTTAAGAAAACCCACATTTAAATCTTTAAATGTCTATTTCACGAACCCGAAAACGACGTCAACTTCCCATTCACTTATAAATGGTTTTGACGAACCATCTTCACCGTGTGACTTGCCACGTGGCAAGGAATACGTCACCTCTTTGGACCCACCCCAAAAGACGTTTGGGACTCACTTAATTTTGGGCTCAAAGATAGCCCAAAATAAGCCTATATTACACCATTTTCCCAACACCATCCACCACAACTGGCACTACTTGCCCCACATGAATTGTGATCCTCTCCATTGCCTATTTGTAATGGAGAGATTCCACTCCATTCTATTATTAAACGGTGAATGTAATAATCTTTTTTTTTTTAAATTTAAATTAATTATAAATTTGTATTCCTATTTTAAAACTATTAGATATGTAATGAAAGTTTTACATTACATATATAAAATGAAGATGATCAAAATCTAATTTTGTGATGTAAAAGCACATCTCATCGTTGGCTTATTACAAGCTTTTTATTTTGGAGAAATTATCCCTCAATAGAAACTTGAAAAAATTATTACATATATATAAAAAAAAATTATAATTATAATTATTAATATTAATAAAATTTATCATTAATTTATAATTATTTTTAAAATTTTACACTGATGTGAAAATTTGCCTTTTATTTTTCCAAATTTCATTATCAATAAACATGAAGACACAGACAAAACAAAGCTCCATGTTCCAACCAACTTCCTAGTGTTTGACCAAAATAAGCAACCATTTGGTCTAAGGTCCTAATCGAACTTTGATGGTCAATCATATTTGTACAGCCTAATTTTAATCATTTCCGGACCACGAAGCAAAATGACCTAAACAAAATTTCTTTCCAATTGGGCCCTTTCCAATGCCAAACCCACCTCCCCATTTAATTTAGGTATCATATATTTTTAGTCCCAAAAGTATATTATTTGTGTCATTTAGTCCCTCTATATTTAAACTATATCAGTTTAGTTTTCAATATATTAAAAATGTTTCAGTTTGATCTCTTAACTTTACTTGCCATCAAAATCAGAGACAATAAAGGTAGAAACTCACTTAAAAAAAAGTGCACTTTTAGTCTTTAAAATATGTGCTTTGTATTATTAATGTGAAAATTCACTTGAAAAAATTACACATTCATTCTTTCTTTAAAATACGTGACATCTGTCATTTTGGTTTCTAAATTATACATTTAACTTGATTTAACAATGTCTCTTGATGGAGTTAGATTGGGAGACTAAATTGAAACATTTTTTTATACATTGAGGACTAAATTAAAACAATTTTTACACATTGGACACAATTTAAATATTGAAAATAAAAATGACATAAAATTCATACTTCAAAAATTAAAAAATGTAATTAACCCTTTAATTTAGAAAGGAAAATCGTAATTGATAAGACTCAAACATAAGCATCACCTAATTGAATGCACAGAATTCGGAAATTCATACTTCAAAGACTAAAAAATGTAATTAATCCTTTAATTTTGAAAGGGAAATCGAGGAGTAAAAGTGAGCTCCCGTAATTGATAAGACTCAAATATAAGCATCACGTAATTGAATGCGCAAAATTCGGAATCCTAATTTTGCACACAATGAACGGAATAATTTTTTGAAGACAATAATTTTTTTTTTGACTAGACATGATATTTGTTTTTCAAAAAAATTAATAAACTTTTATGATAATTTTAGAGGGTTAAGACCGCTATTGGTCACTCCCTCGACCTCTAACATAGTTGGTGAGATTCGAACACAAACGTTACGTGGGGTAAAGGAAATGTCTCGACTAAATACCAAATGCCAACTCAGACATTTATTGATTGGACCTACATAGTTAGCATTGTTGCCATACCCACCCTTTTGACCCCTTTAATGAGGGACCAGGGGCCTTGTGACATGCAGGGACAACCATATCAAAATTGAATTTGGTCTCTACTTATATGTTGACATTTGACCTACAGACAATAAAGAACACTTTTGGAGCGTACATACATGTATTGGGATGGTTTGGGATTTGAAATTTCATTGGCCTAGCAAAAGTTGAGTAATGATGAGGGAAAAAAATTTGTGGGGTAATTTTTAAAAAAATTTCTCATAATAATGTCAAATAGTTACGAAGACACTGAGGGTGGGTTTAAGAAGTGGGTTGATTTTTTGATTTTTTTAATTATTTTGGTTTGGGGTTAAAAAATCTAATTTAAGAAGGGTTTTTTGCTCTTTTGATTTTTTTGTGACAGAAAGAATGTATTGATTATGGGTTTGATATGATGTTTTGTTTTATTGGATTAAAAAACCTATTTTATTTTTTGTGACTAAAATAGTCCAAAATCCACCCAAACCATCTTCCCAAACAGAGGCTAAGGGGTTTTTGGGAAAACAAAAAAAAAAAGTCAACTTTTAGCTTTTTACCCATTTTAGGTCACATGACCTCTCATATTTTTTACTCACAAAAAAATAAAATAGATTTAAAAAATCAAAAAACTAACTTTTTACCAACTTTGTAAAATATCATTAAATTAATTTGTCATCGGTTAAAAATGTCAGGTTTCACATTTCTTTTTTAATTAAAAAATATTTTTTTTTAATACCCATTTGTCAAACACAGTTTTTTAACTCTTAAAAAAAAAAAAAAAAAAAATCATAAAAAACAAATCCCTAACCACCACCAATTTGTTCCAAAGAGGAGTTGTCCTTTCCCGTACTACACTGGCTGAAACTTAGAAGTTAGTAACTACTATACTCGTCCGGTTTGATAGGACTTATTTTCAACTTATTTAAATTTTTAATTTAATTTAAATTATTTTGATATGTTTGGTTCAGCTTAACAATACAATTTATAACTTTTTGTAAGTTAAAAATCAACTTATTCTTTAAGTGGGGGAGGAGAAGTTTAATTTATAAGTCAAAAAACTGCTTATGTTCACAGCTATAAACTATAAGCTCTTAGGCTATAAGTTATAATCACTTTCCCACAGCTCTACCAAACGGGGCCACTATAGTTTGGTAGCCACAAAAAAATATTTAATAAAAAAAGTATAAATAAGATTGGACGGATATTTTTTTCTCGTCTATTAACCTAACAATGTTATTTATGTTACCATCTCGCATTAGTTAATAAAGTTCTTGATCATGTACATATACGTCTTTTGAGCACTCTCTCCATTTAAGTTAATTTTTGGGAGTGAGTTCTATCAAATGATTCATATAATTTGATATCAAAATCAATCATTATGTTGTGTTGAGTTAAGATATCTACTAAGATGTTTTGTGTTTGAGTGGTAAACTCTTTCAGTTTGAGGTAATTCTTATGACATTAGTAATTCATTTCATGAAAAAAATAAGAAAATATATATATTTTTTGCTTTTGGTTGATTGGATTAGAAAATAAGAAGGAAAAAATGCATAGCTATTCGTCAAAAAATTCAACTTTTTGGTTACTTTAAAAAATAATAATAATGTATAAATAATTTTATTTTTCTTATCTTCACAGAATTCAAATCCAAACATAACTGAAGGAATCAAGAACATTGTTTATAGTGGATTAAAAAATATATTGTTTAAAGACAAAAATTAAACATTATTTAATATTGAGATTGGTGTAAAAATTTCGTCAAAAAAAATTGTGAAAAGTTAAAGAGCGATGAAATTAGTAATTATGAAACAAGTGAAAAATGTCCTTTATTGTTTTATTTATTTTTTTCATTTTCTTGTGTAGCAAATTCTTTGTTTATAATTGAGGACCCGTGGAATTTATTACGAGTCTCGTTTTGCTTATTTAAATTATTTCTTTTGTAGGGTTTTGTATATATCATCCCTAAAAAAAATAAAACAACCCGATAATCGTAACGTTTTTATTTTATATTCTTTGTCTAAAAAATTAGGCAGTTTGTTTTTAAGAACATATTTGTTGTTAATTTTTTCAGAGACAAATACAATAAAATAAAAATATTACGATTATTGGATTGATTTAATTTTTTTGATTAATTATCAATATTGAGAGTCTTATAAAATGAATAATTTAAATTATTGAAACAAAATTTGTAGTGAACTAAAAAAAATACTTTTCTATCATAAAGTGACCAAAAAAATAAAAATAAAATAAAAGGTCAGAAGTGCCATAAAGATGACACATCCACTTGTTTGTCAATAATCATTGTTGGGCGTTTTGATAATCTGAATCTTTCATATTTTGTTAATTTGAATCTTTCATCGGATATTGTTAATATTTTTATTCATTTACATTTGTATCTTAAAAAATAAATGACATTGTGATTTAAAATATTAAAATGAATACAAATGTGAGTGGATAAAAGGATTAATGATATCCGATTAATTTAATTTTTTTTAGATATATTCTACTCAATATATTTTAAAATATAAATAATTCAAATTATCAAAACAAATTCCAAAATAAATCCATAAAATAATATTATTCTGGGACACAACAAGCACTCCAAATCCACAAAACTTAAGGCCCTGTTTGTTTTTAGAGATAAAATGGATGGGATTGATAGTGAGGGGATTAATAATGAGGGGATTGATAGTGAGGGGATTAATAATGAGAGGATTAAGTAAAATTGTGTTTATTTTGATGATAGTTGTTAGTGTAGGGATTGTCAAATTATTTTTATATAAAATAAATATAAAACAATAAAAAAATACAAAAAAATTAAACATTAATGTTTTAATAAAAATATCCAACATGTAAAAAAAATTTAAAAAATAAAAATAAAATAAAAAATTTCTAGAAAAAAATAAAACAAATAAATAATGATTTTTACTTAACAAAAAATATAAAAAATTAAACATTAATGTTAAAAAAAATGTCCGACATGTAAAAAATAAAATAATAAATAAATAAATAAATAATTTCTAGTCCGCCGGATTATTTTTCTAATACCAAGTCTTACAGGCCCATCCTAATCCCCTCCCCAAGGGAATTTGTAGTCCAGAGGGGATTATGAATCCCCTCTCCATCTCTCAAAACAAATATGATATTAGTGAGTTTTACCTCATTATGAATCTCAATCTCCTTCCTATAACCCAAAACAAACGGGGTCTAAATGTCAAGGAGCGTACTGAAGAATCTTTTAGAGCCCCAAATTTAAATGTTGATTGTAACGTTTCCCCTACTACATCCCTTTTCCAACCAACTTGCAAATGTTGATTGTAATGTTGATTCCAGTCGGCTGCCCTTCTAATTAATTTAAGGGTAAATTATACTTTCTAGAAATTTAAAAAAATTATCGTAAATTTTATAAATTTAATATAATTACATTAAATTCTTTTAAAGTTAGTTTATATAATACTTAACTCTTTCTTTTCTTTTTTAATTCGAAATTCATTAGTTATATGAATAAAAAATTAATATTATCATCTCTTTTATATTAAAATAAATATATTACTTTATTTATTTTCATATCTTCAAACAATCTGCATTAGTTTCAATCCCATTAACTTTACTGAAAAGGAAGTCAGTGTAATTATTTCAAAATTGTTGATTTTACTATATTTTATCTAAATCTTAAAGGAAGTCAATGTAATTTACTCTTAATTTAATATTCATATATTCAAGATTGTGGTGATTGTAATTATTTCTATCCCATTAATTTTACTGAAAAGAAAGTCAGTTATTTGATATTGTAACGGCATGAGTCATGTGGTGAAAAATTCTAAAATTACAAAAACTCAACATACTACAAATTATAATTACATAAGTTAAATGATACTAATAATCACAATTTATCTATTCTAAAAAAATAGAAAATAAAAAATTTGGTACTTATCTAAATTAGTGAGACAAAAGAGGATCAGTTGATGTAAGCAAAGCAACATATGCCTAGAACGTCATATGCTTAGGGGTGTTTTGGGAATGACATTTGGCCCTTTTTTTTTTTTTTTTTGGTTTATTTTTATTTTTAGTGAACTTTTTTTAAAGTTTTTTAAAAAAATTTAGGTTTATTGATTCAGCTTGACAAGACAAATCAGAAAATTATAATTTTTTTTAGGGAGATATAGCATTGTTAATTGTAATTTGTCCTTCTGTTTTATTTTTTATATATATTTTTTCAACCAGTAAGAAATTAATGACATTAAACTGGACAATTATAATCTGAAAATACATATCTACAAGCCCAACAAGCACTATAAAGAAATCTCCAAACCCAAGTGAATATTTTAATCGAAAAATTACTAAAAATATTAAAAAATCAAAAAAAAAAATATATTCAACTCATACAAAAAAAAGTCGAGGATTTTCTCACATTCGTTTTACAAAAAGTCAAAATTCTTTTCTATTCATGTTAATTTTTATATATATCTTTTTTATAAAAAATAAAATAAAAAGAATTTCAAATATATTATTTTCTTCAGCTCATATTTTAATTTAAAAAAAAAAAAACCACTAAAAAATAGGATCAAAGACTTACATAAGATGATAAATAGACTTGACTCACTTGAGCAAATGGCATAAAGTCACAATTACTTTTTGACTATCTCTTATAACAATGTTGACTTCTCATCAAGGATTGGTCACTCATGTCATGCAATGGACTTGTTTCCTTTCCATTTCTTTTTTTTTATTTTTTATTTTTTTTTAGTTTGCTCTGTATTTTTTTGTCTCGATTGACAAAGACTTCGAAAGTCTAGGGCATCCAAAGCTGCTTCACTCAAACCCTTGTCCTTTTTTTGACTTCTCAAACTAGCACCTAATCAAACCTTCTCTAAACTTGATTCCATACTCACACGTAGGGGCATAAAAAAAAAAAAAAACGACAAAACTGAATTGATTGTTTAAGATCAATCGAAATTTTAATTTTTGATATGATGGGTTTCATTTTCAAACTTTTTTACACCAAAACAAATAAATAAATTGAAATATTATATTTAAATGCGTATTTCTTTTAATTCTTTGATTATAATAAGCAAAATGATCAATAATACACATTTTATAATAAAAGTTGGGAAAAAAGGAATTTATACGGTACCTTTCACTATTTTGTTTTTTTCATTTATTCCCAATTTAAAATTTTATAAGCCTTTAAATAATTTTTTTTAAAAATATCGTGTGAATCCTTACTTTATATCAAACAGATAAAATCGAACCTTAACATATAATTTCTTTCGGCTTGTTAATCAACAAAATCGAAATGTTTGATTTAGTATTAAATTTTTCTCAACCGCGACCGAATTGAACCATTTAGGCCCCTACCCTCATGAGTAATAATGCGTCTCTCACTCATACTCTTCTAGGTATTGGTCAAATATCTAATATTACTCAGTATATTTTTTGTACACAAATTTTGACATACCATAGGTTGGGCTCACTTCCCAGGCCCCAACCAGTTTGTGCTACCCAGGCTCATATAATGCAGCTCCACAAAATGGCCTTAATTTCTCTATAAAATTACCATCCATTAATTTCATTCGTAATATATTTTTTATTATTTTTTTAATCAATTAAAAGTGAAGATGTACATTTTTTCCCTTTTGTGATACAAACTAATACTGTGTTTGGTTGGAGAATTTAAGAAGGAATTTGAAAAGAAAAATAAAAAAAATAGATGAAATGTGAATAAAACATATCTATATTTTACCTATTTTCACACACCTTTTCCCTTTCCTTTTCCAAATCCCTCCCCAAATCCCTCAACCAAACACAATGTAAGAGAAATTTGTGGATACAGATAAAGATGTTAAAAAATCGATGAAACCGTCTGACTAACTAAAACTAAAAGAAATTTCAATTTTTGGTCTGTTTTTCATATTTTGTGATACAAACTAAAGTGAGCAATTTTTCATACATTTTCTTCATTTATTTGTAATATAAAATTCTACAAGCCTTTATAAAACTCTTTAAAAATTCAAATAAATCTCTCTTTTACATCAAATTGATAGAACTAATAACACTGAACCCTAAGATACAGACCACAGTTTCTATCGATTTCTTAACTTTCAAAACTGAAGGAATCGATTCAATACTAAACTTACCCTTAAAACTGACCGAACTGAACTCCTACCCACACAGCAGCCAGGTTAATCTAATGACATGATAATACCATATTTGGATCATCTTAGTCACATGCATAAAAACTGAGCGACCATGATTTTTAAAGTTCCTAAAAGTGTTGCCAACCATGCTTCTAATGACAGGTAAATTATCATGATCACTCATTTTTAATTTTATTTGTGACAAGAACTTGCTCAACTCGACCTCTCCGTTTCCTGTGGAGAGGATACAAATGCGAAAATACCACCTACACATTGCACCTATAAGAATTATCTTCACGATCACATTACATTTATTCCCAACACATCACACGCACCAAAATTGAGATCTCAATTAAGCCAGCAAATATGAAGCATAAAAAATAAAATTCCAATAAGATATGAGCAAAGGTAAAGAAAGCTTTCGAACAATTATGCCAAAAAAATCATCCATAACCACCCTCTAAATGCCTTCTGAAAGCGCATTTAGGAAGCAGACAAATTTCAGCATTAAAAATATATATAAACAATTTTTTTTTTTAATAAAAAAAAGGAGCAATTTGGTGGCTAAATGGATGACAGAATCACAGATGTTAGATTTAACAGAACATGCTCCGGGAGTGAATGGCAAAATGTCCAAGTCTACTTGAGATTTATCATCATTTGTAGAAATCAAAATCGGTATCAGGCTTCTTTACATTGGTTCTGTAACCCTTTTCAAAGTCCTTTGGAAATATGACATACCGATTCTTTCGGACTGCATGCATCCCTGCTTCTTGACAAATAGCTGCAATCTGTACAAAGAAAATCACAATGGTGAAACCGAGTTTTTCAGGCAGTCTCACATTACCATGCTTAAAACCAAAATGATCTTGCAGAACACTGTAAGGTGTAAACAAATGCATAATCCAAGATAATGAACATCTTCAACAGGCAAAAAGAAAGCCCTCTTCGATGGTTATAAAAGTACAGCAATAGAATAGCTTTCTCAATTTATTTTTCAACCAAAAATTACATAAAGATAAAATCAACTAACCTCAGCAGCACTGATTTTATCTGGTCGAGAAACATAGTCCTCCAAGTCAACCTCATCACCTAAATTCATTTTGGCAGTGCAAACCTGCAAGGGAAACAGTAAAAGCCCATCTAGTTGGCAAAAGAGCAGCTAAGGTCAATGAAATCTCGTATAGAACCTAACATAATTTTTTTTTCGCCCAAGGGGTGAGGGGGAGAACTCATAACAACCATAAACATTTAAGTGCTGCCCCCTAAATAAAAAAAATAAAAAATAAAAATAAAAAAAAACAGCAAATATGACAATACTAATGATGTGTAACCCAAGACTAACCTGAAAAACAAGCCTCTTCTGCCGTCTATCCGGCAGAGGAAATTCAATCTTACGGTCAAGCCTTCCAGGACGCAAAAGTGCAGGGTCTAAAGTGTCTGCTCGATTTGTTGCCATTATAACCTTAACATTCACTGTTTGGTCAAACCCATCCATCTACACATATATTAAACACAAAGGTCAGCAAGAGAACATGTAACATCCAGGTTTGAAGAGCATTGTATGTGTTCAATCATCATGCAAAGATCCTCTAAACCCAAAGCCATAGTTTTGCATATATGAAGTTGGTCCTTCAGGCACACCAGAGTTCACAGCTCATTACCCTACCTGATTCAAGAGTTCCATGAGGATTCGCTGAACTTCTCTGTCAGCTCCAGTCTGAGCATCAAACCTAGCAGTGGCGATAGCGTCCACCTCATCGATGAAGATAATTGCAGGGGCATTTTCTTTGGCAAGGCGGAAAACATCACGAACCATTCGAGGGCCCTGCACAAAGTTTGAGAAAAAATTAAGTACTTCAGGAAAAGCAAAATAGTAATTACCATCCAAGAAATGGTGCAATCAATTATAAGCATTTTTTTTCCAAAATAAATAAACACGCAGGGAACAGGAAATGCTAAAGATCTTAATACTAAAGTGTGGTGTAAGAAGCAAACTAAACTGCAGACAAAAAGGTCCACACATGTGACATTTTTTTTTTATCAGCAACCCACACATGTGACATCATTTTCCATGAACAAGTGCGGTTGCAAGTCATATTAAACCACATGTCAAACTCCACATTTCCATTACATTTTTGTTTATAAGAACAACAAAGTAGATGCTAGAATACCCAGCAAAATATATCTACAAATTGGGTATAAATCTTCCAAGAATTAACCAACATGTAGGGTTCACACTTCACAACTTCTAGGGTGCATTTTTTTAATTGCTTTAGAATTGGTCCACTGATTTCTTATTCTAAGAATTGAGAATCTTAGGCTGTGTTTGGTGAGGCTTTGAAAAGTTGATTCCACTCCTTAGTTTGAGTGTAGTGTTTAGTTCGAGCTTTCAAAAATTGATTCCATACCCACTTTTCAAAACACGTCTACCCGGTCATCCCCCGGACGTCTCGCCGGTTGACCGGAACTGGTGGCTTTTTTTTTTTTTTTAGCACCTGTTATTTTTTATATTTTAAATAAAAAATATTTTCAAATTTTTTTTAAAAAAAATTTATGAGTTTCGAATAGAATTTTGGGTCGTGTTTGGTTATGAGTTATAAGTTTTTAAATCAAATATCATATGCCACATCAAAAATTTCAAACTCAATTCAAAATTCTTTTTAAAACTCATAACCAAACAAATTTTCCACACTCAAATCATAATTCTAAAACTCACAAACTCAAAATACAACTCTTTCTCAAATCATAATTCTAAAACTCTACCAAACGCTACCTTAGATTTGCAGAATTGGTACATTTTGTTAATGTGTAGAATTTTAGCCCTAACATTTATATTGGGCACTTCAGAACCAATTCTTCCTTAAATTGAATATGAATATAACACTATAAATAGAAGTATATGGAGTCCAATAATAATACATGGGAATGGTAGCAACTCATTGCGGTAGTGATCTTGCTAACAATTAAGTGATGGT
Source organism: Camellia sinensis (assembly GCF_055761805.1). Lineage (NCBI taxonomy): Eukaryota > Viridiplantae > Streptophyta > Magnoliopsida > Ericales > Theaceae > Camellia > Camellia sinensis. Next base: position 74,578,977 of record NC_138963.1, read on the forward strand.
GATGGTGGCTGCAGTGTACAATGCACACAAAAAGAAAATACCAGTTATAAAGAGAAACTTTAGAGCATACCTCGCCCAAATACTTCTGAACAAATTCTGAGCCAACAACTCTAATGAAGGAAGCGGTTGTATGATTAGCAACAGCCTTAGCTAACATGGTTTTACCAGTGCCGGGTGGGCCATAGAGTAAAACACCCCGAGGAGGATCTATTCCAATTTGTTTATATAATTCATGATGAGTCAAAGGTAACTCAACAGCTTCACGGATCTCCTGCTTTTGAATATCACAACCTCCAATATCCTGGCAAAACCACAAGAAGAGATGAGGGAGGGAAGAAATTTGACAAGAAACCAAATCATTGAAAAAAAGGAGCTAGAGTACATAAAGGAAGGGAAACATACAAGCGGTGCACAAACTAACAATACTAAATACTTGAGTACTTAACAACCAATTACTCTTTTCTTTTTTTTTTCACTGGACAATCAATTACATAGATCACCTATGAATAATAGAACTACAGTTCTTAGACCACTTCATAAGAGGCACAGCAAACCGCCAGCCCGAAAATTTACTGTGTCACTCTGACCTGTGGCAAGTTGGCCATAGAGCAGTCAACAACATTGACCTTCTTAATAAAAGATCGAAGAGAAAATTGTACTTTTTTTCTTAAAAGTAATCTTACAAACTTTCTACTGACCAATAAGTTCTGCTTTTAAAACTTGTCCAATTTAAGTGCTAAATCCAATAAAATTCCTCATTTATCCATCTTATAGTTTAACCACACAATGAGATAAATAAATAAAATAGATGGTAAACAAAATCACAAAGGAAAAAATATTTAGTCATATCCTATAAATTTACTTTTTAAATACTATTTTCATGATGCTAATTAATATTTTTTTTTGTCTAAACATCATGAAAACAGCATTTAAAAAATAAATTTATAGGATATGACTAAATATTTTTTACTTTGTTTTTTTTATTTACTATCCATTTTAATTATGTATCTCATTGTGTAATTAAACTACAAGAAGGATAAATGAGGAATTTTATTGAATTTAGAACTTCATTGGATAAATAAATAAATAAGTTGAACTTCATGGTCATTAAAAAAGTTTATAGGACTCCTGGTGTACTTTTAAGGAAAAAGCACGACTTATCCGTAATTCTCCCAAGATCAAACCCATCCAAGTAATAATAGACAGCATAGAGGCCGTAGTCACAATACCAAAATCAAAGCTAATGTTGAGGATACGGCAACGATGTTTTGCAAAAAAAAAAAGGTGGCCAGAGAAAATGTGGTGCCTTAAGTGGGTATAGTTGCCAGGTCTAGAAAGTGGAGGTGGTCGCAAAATAGTCTCGCTAAATGTGGCGGCAATGCTATAGATAAATTGGAATTTGAAGTGCTCGATTCTATTTCTATTGCAGAAAACATTTCATCCAAGTGTGCAAATAGAGAAAAATGTACATTATACTTGAGTGTAGCATTTTACATTTAGGTTCAAACTTTGACCAAATCTTCCACTTGTAATCATTGTTGTCAAATCATGAATCATTTTGCCAAAATAGTGAATAGCAAATCATGAATTGCAAGATTCACAATATTTAGCATAATATATAAGTATATATATACATATTAAAAAAAGTGTATAAAATGAAATAAATATCAATACAACTTAATTTATATGTATATACATATAAAACCATGTATACCAATACGATTAATTGATATCCCTTTTGTTTTGTGAAAATAACGCTGTTTCATGCATTATGCAAACAGAATTGAATTGTAGTAAATCGTAGAAAATCACAATGAATCATAGTGAATCACAAATGAATCGTACGATCACTCAATTTAAGATTCGACAATACAACTCAAATCTTTTTGGTTGAAAGAATCATATGAATCACAAGATTCTAACAACCATGCTTGTAACCTTCTATATTTCTTTACCTAAGCATCAATACCTTTTTCATAGGCTATTTTACGTGCACTCCACTCACTAGTGGTTCTACAAAAAAGCATTACATTTCACATATTTGAATATTTTGATAATTGATCCATAAGAGAGCGTCAACATCAACATTACTATAGACATTAGACATCAAACCAATACTTAATTACATGTGAGGGTATGAACAAGAGTATAAAAAAAATGGTATTGGTGGCATAGTGATATGTCTAACTATTCCAAATTTTGTGAAGTCCTATGTTTATAAAATAAGATATGAAATGGTAAATCACCTGGCAGTGGAACAAATTTGCATTAAAGAAAAAGAATTACATAGAAATACAGTAAGCTTCTATAACTCAATCAATAAATTAGCATGATAATAAAAACAAATGAATGTAAAGGGAGGAAAGAAAACTATGAAGGGTTTAGAGTAAATAAAATTTGAATATGCCAAAATGCCATGCCACATGGAAAGAATAGATAGGGCAAATTGGGATACAAAACCCTTAAAATTCTTTGGATCAAAGAATCAGCATTTGAAGTGAAAATCAATTATATAGAACTTAGAACTATATGTGATCTAGGAGAGTGCTGGATTTTCAAAACAGAGGCTCTTTGACAGCGTAAACAGTGGGTACTTTAGTGTTTTTAGGGTTAAATTAAAGGCTAATAGGTAGGCGAAGGGATTAGGGTTAATTTGGGGGTGATTGGATGGGATTTTGAGGTTGAAAAGTGCACTTTTCAAGGGCTGTGAATAGTAATCCAAGAATAATAAATTGAAACAGAAAAGAAAAAGAAAGAAGAGAAGAAGATAGGCATATGAATTACTCCTAGAATTCCTTAGGCATCACACAATCCATAAAGAAACTTCAAAAGCTCTTAAAATTCTCTAAAATATTAATTCTATCAAATTTAGAAGCATTACATAACTTTATATAGACTTTAGAGACTTCCTAAACCAACTATAACCAAAAAAGAAAACTGCTTAAATATCTTTGACAACCAAATAAGAAACATAAACAAAAACTAATTAAATAACTTGACCTATAAGACAACCCATGGGTGACCCCTACTGCCCATGTCAGCAAATATAAAATTATCAAAACACCTCTCATTCTAGAAACATAAAAATAATCATAATAGGATTATAATAATACTAGAAACATGATTATGTATGGTTCTTATCGATTCCTCTTTAAAACCATTCCAATTTTCCAATATCGCCGCTTCTTTGAATTTAGCCTTCACTGAGCTTCTTATAGTCTGCATCAATATCTATAAGCTCAGACAAAAAGTTTTTTTTTCAACACCTTGATGTATTTTGACAAATTATCCTGGTAAGACCAACCTATGGTGTTCCAACTTTCTCAGCACTCTCTATCTCTCTAGACTTTTACCGGATAAAGATTCCTATCGTCTCTAACTCTTCACATTCAATCTTACCCGTGTATTTGACTCTTTCACAGTGCGTGACTCGAATTTCTCTCAATCTTCAAATTGGTCATCAATGATTGTACCTTCCTTGTACTCATTGGCTGTGTCAATTTGCAATCTAACTCTTCATTGCTCAACATTAGTTACACCAATACTTGGTACATTTATTAATTTTTAATTTTCTTTGATTTCTTGTGTTTACATTTTTATTACAGTAAATGTGATATGAATTGCTTGTTCATGAATTTAATTTTTACAAATGAAAAAGTTGTATACTTTTAATTATGGTGTTGCAATATAAATGCTTTTATTCATATTTATTGTTGTTTTAAATGAAAAGTTTTACAAAAAATAAAAACTTATATGCTTGTGTTTGTATCGAAAATGACCACCTTGTCAGATAATTCCACGTAACATTGGTCATGCAAATAAATGGATGTACATGGTAGCTCTAGTAAATTTTTAGATTTGAAAAGTTTGATGAAGCATCTCTAAAGTGATTTTTCGAAATCAAAAGGTAACACATGGCACGAGTGACCCATGAAAGTGAAGGTACTTGGTAGTTTCATCAAGTATACTTATCAGATAATGATAGTGGTTGATTCCTAATATATGGGAAATAGGTTGAGATATTATCTGCAGCAAAATGTGTTCCTATATTTTAGGAGATAGTTATTGACCATTATTCCATTTAAACCACCATGGAGCTATAATCTTGAGATTTGGTCTGGTGGTTATGACACATGTCATTCATCCACATCACATTTGGAGTTCCACTACCTATGATTCAACGGCCAAAAAGTGGCAACAACTATTACTCCTGCAAATTAACAAATTCAACACAGGAGATAATTCAGCACGTGTTCGAGATATTTGGGCCTCAAATCTTGTTCATAGGACATGTGGCAACTAGAGAGTTAGTCTAGCACCCCACCAACAAAAGTAGTTGAGAAGATTTAGGAGGTCATCTAGCTGTTTAGGATGATCTTCTGACTTCTAAACAGGAGATTACGCAAGCCCCAAGGGGATAAGAGAGTCAATCTAGTACCCCACCAACAAAAGCAGTTGAGAAGATTCAAAAGGTTATCTAGTTGTTTTGGATGATCTTTTGACTTATAAATAGGAGATTATGCAAGCCCCAAGGGGATAAGAGAGTCAGTCTAGCACCCACCAACAGAAGTAGTTGAGAAGATTTAGGAGGTCATCTAGCTGTTTAGGATGATCTTCTAAGCTCCAAACATAAGATTATGCACGGCCCAAGGGGATAAAAGCTTCATGGTTCTTTGCTTGCCTCAATGAAGAGAACTTAAAATCTCCCAAGGGTTTTAAGTTAGAAAGAAGAGATGGTAGGAGGAAACACAAACAAGAATTTCCCAAACTTAATGTATTCAAACGGATTGAAAATACCCAAAGTAACAGGAACAAATTTCAATGAAAAACAATTGTATTACAATGGATTGAAAATACAATTGAGACAAGAACAAATTGCCACAGATGACAAGAACAAAAAAAAGTCTACAATAGGGTGGTCATTTTCAAACAAGTCATCTAAATGCTATGAAGCACGGATACTCCGAAATAGGCTCCGTACGCGTGTCGGATACGTATTGTATACGGATACGCATCCGATACAGTGTGATATGTATCAAATACGGCAAAGAAGTATCCCATATATATTTTTTTTAATTTTTTGAATTTCGGATACGTTTGGAATACGTAAGGATACTTCAAGATACTTTCGGGATACGGCGGGGCAAAAATATAATTTAAAAACCTTATACTAGAGGTCAAATTGTAATATAACAAAAGTAATGTAAAATAAAACAAAAAAATCAACCAACTTTCAAGCCCTAGGTTCGAACAGCAGCAGTAAGAGGAGTCGTCGTCGTCTCTATCGCGAGGAAGGTTCACGAACAGCAGACAGCAGCAAGGAGGACGAGAAGTCGTCGATCAGGTTCGTCCTCTCTCCCGCTCCCTCTCCCTCTCCCTTTCGCTTCCTCTCTCTCTCTCCCTCTTGCTCAATCTCACAGTCTCTCTCTCTGTCTCCCTCTCACTCGATCTCACTCACTCCCTTTCCCTCTCCCTCTCCCTCTCATTCGATCTCTCTCTCTTTCTCTCTCTCTCTCTCTCTCTCTCCTAGTTCCTGTTTTGATTTTTCTTTTTTCTTTTTTTCTTGTGTTTTTGACTCACCCATGTGAGAGTTATTCACGTGACTCTTTTTTATTGAGTTATTAGGATGATATTTTGATTACCCTTTTATCATCTTTTAATTTAACCAATTTTTACAATTGATCCCTCACTTTTTAAATAATTATAGTAAAGTCTGCACGCTTCCTTCTTGTATTTTAATGTACCCCTTCCATCATAACATCATTTAAATTTTAGGTAAAAATTGAAATCTATGAAATTAAAATAAAATTTGAGTAAAAATTGAGTTATTAGGATGATAGTTTTGACTCTTTTTTTTTTTACTCTTTTATTTAAAATTTAAATTTTCAAAATTTGTGTTATTAGGTGAATTTTGAGACTTTTTTTGTTAAATTTAAATTTTCAGAATTTTTCGTAGCTTTATAGGAATCTTTCTTTTTTATTAAGTTGTCTTTTGCTTTAAGTTTTATTTTTATGCATGCTACATTACTAAAAATTGTAAAAATAATATTTTTTACGAACGTATCCCCGCTATACCCGTATCCTAATTTTTCAATTTTGTCGTATCGCCGTATCCGCATTGTATCGTATCTGTATCCCGTATCAGTATCCATGCTTCCTAGTCTAAATGCATCTTGAAGCCAATAAGGAGTTCATTCAATTCTTTTTTACAATTTTAGTTTAGGCCTCATAAAAAATTTCTTGTTCCACACCTGGCCAAAAAGAGGGCAATTTATAGGTTGTATATTACGTATGGGCATAGTGGCAGTGTGCTAAATACTGATAGGTATAATACTAGCAGTGAAGGGAGCCGGCAAATGAGAAAGGATTTTCATCAGGTAAGTGTCACAGTGGTATTTTACGATCCAGGTTGGCCCAACCTAATAGTGTGGGGCTACTGCAGTGTGTGCTCCTGATCCCCTGGTCTTTTGACAGAAACATATATACCTAAAATATATAGTATATAAGAGCAACTCCAATGGCTGCCATTTGAGTTGTCATTGCCAAAGTTTGACAAGCTCAAATTTTTTCCCCTCCAACAATTTGTTATATCACTCAGCCAAATTTTAGTAATGTTAAATTTTGTGCTAAATTTAGTTCAAGGTCTCTCTCTGGCATTTTATTTGACATTGCTTGAGAAAATGCCAAAAAATGAACAATAACTAAGAGGCTTTAGCAAGCAGATCCCACCCTTGGAGCAAACTACACCATAGCTAAGAGGCTTTAGTTCCTTTAGAGGCTACCAGAAAATTTGTACTTAGATGCCTTCAAGCACCCCAGAAAGAATTTGGAGACTGCAGAATCCTCCATTCTTCACACGCCAACAGGGCCAGTTTGAAAGATCTCATGTCTCCAAAGCCAAATCCCCATTGAAACTTTGCTTTGGAAAGACTATCCCAATTTATCCAATGGACTCCTTTCCCTTGAATGCCACCCCTTCACTAGAACATGCTAATGTAGGAGTTGAGTTTGGCAGCAAAAAACATGCCATAACATAGGCAATAAGGGCTTGAACAACCGATTTGATCAAAGTTTCACAACCTGTGTGAGAGAGAAGCTTTTGTTTCCAACCCTAAATTTAATTCAAAGCTTTTTTCCACCATAAAATCAAAGGCTTCAGCTTTATTTTTTCACCAGAAAGTGGGCAGACCCAATTATTTTGCATCAGGCTCAAGTTGAGGAATCTAAAACAGATCACAGGCAGACTTATTGACATCACTAGAGATATTAGTAAAGAAGTCAATACCTAATTTGTCAAAGTTGGTTAGTTTCCTAGAGGCTTCACTATACAATTTAAAAAGATCCATCAACTTCCTACACTTTTGAACATTAGCTTTAATAAACACGGTAGCATCATAAGCAAAAAATAGATGGGATAAGATTGACTAGCTTCTGGTAATTTTGACTTCTGAGATCTCTTGGCTTATCAACTTATAGGATATAAATTTAGAAAGAACATCAACAACTAAAGGATCTCATTGCTTTATCCCTCTTGATGGCAAGAATGGAACCCATTTATCCCCATTAACTTGGACTGAAAAGGAAACGGACAGTGATCATAATTTCCATAAGCCATTGGATCCAGCCAGAAATAATACCGATTTTCCTCATAACTTGAGCAAAAAACTCCCATTGAAACCTGTCATAGGCTTTGTTGAAGTCCAGCATAATAGCCATATCAGCAAATTTTACTTTCTTCTTAAGATTAATGAAAAGCTTCATAGGCTATGATAATGCTATCTTGGATCATTCTACGTGGAACCAACGCTGCTTGGTTTGGGGTTACGATGTGGTTGAGGATCTTCTTAAGCCTATTAGCCAGGATCTTGGCAATAATTTTCAAATTAAAATTGCAAAGGCTAATTGGGTGGTATTGTGTATGGGATTCAGAAGCATTCACCTTTGGAATAAGAGCAAGATTGGTTTGGTTTAATACTATCAAAAAAATACACATGAAAAAAGCTTCTCACGACCTTGCACACATTAGGGACTATTTTCTCCCATATTGTTGATAAAACAAGCCAAGATGGCCATTAGGTCGAGGAACCTTTGAAGAACCCAATTGAAAAATTGCCTTCTTCACTTCTACATGTGCAACGGGTTTGGTAAGCTCAAAATTCATATCATCAAACAACATCAGAGCCACCACTCTAAAAATTTCTTTGAAGTTTCTCTATACCATGCCACTAAACATATTGGAAAAATAGAATAGCAGATGATCATTAATATCCACGTCTGAAGATAAAAAATCACCCTTTTTGTTTTAAGCTTAAGAACTTGATTGCACCACCTTCTCTAAGTTGCCGTAGAATGAGAAAAAGTTGTGTTCTGATCTCCATATTTCAACCAATTAATCCTAGACCTGGCCCAATCCCAGCCCTACTTTGTTACAGAACCCCCAGATAGCCCAAGGTCATTATGCATTAATAATACCTCTATAATCATAGGCTCAACAAGAAATCTCCAAATAGAATAATTAAGCCCAAATATGAGCCCGAGAAGACTGTTGATGAATCTAAACCCTATAAAATGTTGCTCAAAGTTTGTCCACTAAGAGGAAAGCAAATGATATTCACGAAGATGGATCCCACGACCTCAACCTTGCCAGGATCAAACCTGTGATTCCTTCCAGCAACCTAGCTACAAGGGGCAACCCCTGCAAAAATCATGTACTATTGCTCCCCCAAAAGGTAATACCCCAAAAAGGCAAAATTGTCAAAGCAAAGGGCAAACCCAAGAAACAAACTAAAAGCACAGATATGAAACTGGTTAAGGTTCTAGTCAAGGTTTTAAATAATGGTGGCAGTTACCGTAACGGTAACAGTAGCATTGACGCAGTTGTGAGGTGCAACGGTCGTATCGTAATGTTGGCCGCAATAGGAACTGTGGATTTTTTTAGTTCTTCGCACAACTTTAAAAAAACATATCAATACATATGTTTTTATTTCATAATCACATTTACGTTCCGTTTGTTTGGGTGAAAAACATTTTCTATGGAAAAAAATTTTCAAAAAATATTTTCTGGAGAAATTTTTTTTCTATGTTTGGTGATAGTGTAGTGAAACAAATGTGGAGGTGGAGGCGATGGCATGATGGCGGGGTGGTAGTGTGGGTGATAGCAATGGTGATGGTGGCCGTGGTGATGGTGTGGTCGTGGAGGTGAGATTGGTAGTGGTAGTGGTAGTGTAGTGATATTTGTAAGACTTTAGTTTGGAGAACATTTTCCGCCTTTTAAAAGTGGAAAACATTTTCTACCTATATACGCTCATTTTATGTTGACCATGGAAAATATTTCCATTGGTTTTCGTTTTTCATTGTACCAAACACCAAAAAATACAGAATATTTTTTAGAAAATACTTTCCGCACAAACAAACAGAGCGTTAGTGAGGTTCAAAATGATTTTAAATATTTTTGCTTAGTTTTAAAACATGATCCAATATATATATATATATACTAATCTTTATATTAGTTTTAAGTCACTATGGAAAAATTTTCTATTATTGAATTTATTTAATTTTCTTTACTTTATACTTATAGATGACTTCCAATTTGTTAAGGAAAAAAAAATGAAATATGTTTAGTATTAAAAATAAAAATATCATGAACATAAGTTTAAAATACAAAATGTCAACGTAAGAATGTTTTACGTAACACAAAATCTAAATTTTGTTTAATAAATTTAAAATAAGAGAAATAGATATAAGTTAATATTCAAAATATAATTAAGTGAAAAAGTAATAAAATTTTATAAAACTTGAATATTGGACATTTAAAACATTCATAGATGAAATTTTTACGTAAATTCTATGCAATCAAAAAATAAAAAGAGAAAATAGCATTATATACAAAATTTATATAAAAAAAAAAATTTAAATAAAATGGGCGTAATGGTCATAACAGCCATAAAAGTGTTGCAGCGACAATGTAACGGCCGTTCCAGCCTTTACGTAATGGTGGAGACTGTTACAATTGTGAATTTCTGCCACACTACTATAGCAACTGTAATGAGTGGTGGTAACCACCACAACCATTACGTAGGTTGCGGTCACTTTTTAAAACCTTGGCCCTAGTACAAAGTCTTGATCTTCCAAACTTTGAATGGGCAATGGTGGCTGGCCCAAATAGCCACACGCTCAATGTTGGCGATTAGCTGGAATTGTTAGGAGATAGGGCGACCCCTAACAATCCATCCAGGTCATCCGAGGGTTGGTGACAACCCATTGCCCTGTTGGGCTTTTCTTGATTGAGACCAAAAATAAGAGTTCAGAGTTGTAAGGACTCCAAGATCTCTACATTTTCCTAAAAAGTGATATATAGAACCAGAGGGTACTCATGGGGGGACTTGGCTTTAGGGTGGAATGAGGTTGATTTACATCAGATTCAAATCCAAAAACATTCTCAGATGTCATGCTACTTGTGCCTCAAAGTTAGTTATGCTCTATACTTGATAGAGCATAAAAAGTTAGTTATATAGAGAAATTAACCAATTAAAAATCATTTATACTATATATACATATACATACGAGTCTATGACCACAGAAACCCTAAAATTAATTTCCTAATCAACTACAAAATATCCTCAAACCGTAATCAAAGCGTTCTCTAATCAAGTTAGCTCAGAGATATCTATACTAACATATGACCACAAAAACCCTAGAATCAATTTCTATGAAATATCTGAATCTAACAGAGAGTTGTCTAATCAAGATAACAACTATACATATATATATATATATACACTCACATTATAGGTAACATCAGGCTTCTCGGACTGGCTGAGCAGCGAAATACTGGAATCAGCCTCCGGAGGCAAGACATCAACGAGGGCATTGGAGTGGCGGTGCAAGGCAACAGAAGCAGAGGGCTTCAAAAGCTCGCGATTAATGGTACTGAGAATCCTGACATAGTAATTGGAGCCAGTGGTGGAACCAACAATACCGTTGTTCTGATCAATCATCTCCATGAACTGACCGATGACGAGGGGGACAGATTGGATCCGCTTGACCTCTTCCTGGGCACGGAGGAGCTCGCGCTTCAGATTCTTCTGCTCGTCCTTCACGTACTCTTCTTGGATCTCGATGAACTCCAGTTGCCGTTCCAGGGATTTCAGCCGGCTGTAGAGGTCGTCTTCGTCGTCGGAGCTGGAGTGGGGATCCGGGAGGATGGCTGGGAGGGTTGCTGGTGGATTGGGTAAGGGTTTCGGCTCCACCACCATCACTGAAGCCATTGTTGTTGTTGTTGCTGTTTTCGGTGGTTCCGGTATTTGCCGATGATCTGGAGAGAGGAGGAGAAGAGAAGGCTGAAAAAGCGAGAATGCAGTGAGGGTTTCCAAGAACAAGAGGAAAGCGTGAACTCAGCTTTCAATGGAGCTTTATATTGCCCTCGTTTGGCATATGAGTTTTTTTTTTTTTTCCTTCTCTCTCTCTTCTTTTTTGTCTTTTTTTTATTTTTGGGTTAAAATAGTTTTAGAAAGGGCAAATTACAAACCCCATTGAGATTTGATAAAAATATAAATTTTTTTGAGATTTGAGAAATTATAAATTGTCTCTTGAGGGTCAAATTTTCATAACAAATTAAGGAAAATTATGGGAGAATCTGTATGAAAATAAAAACCTCAAGGAGCAATTTGTTATGAAAATATAAACCTCAGGAGGTGTGATGTAATTTCTCAAACTTCAGGGGAGAATCTGTATTTTCACCAAACCTCAAGGGGTGTTTGTAATTTGCCCTTATAAAAAATATAAAATAAATTAAAAAAATAAAGGGTAATTTACAAGTAAGTCCCGTTTTAGCAAACAACGGTCCATTATGTCCTAGTTCAAAAACTTTTAACCAGTAAGTCCCATAATCCATTTATATGACGAAACTACCCTTACCAAATCAAAACACAAAACAAAAATCGCAGATTCACGATTTCATTCACAGTTCATCCCGCCATTTCTCACCCTCGCAGATTTCATTCTCACATTCATCAATTTCACCTCACATTTCATCTTTCTTCATCAATCTCGTCTCAGATTTCACAAAAACAACTAGATCATCAAACATTCAAACATCCGAAAACCAAAAATGGTGAAAATAAGTAAGATTCAAGTATCTTAAACCCTAGTTTTTGCAAAATCTTTCATTTTCGAAACTTTTGTTTTTCATTTCCATTTCAGCTTGAATGCTGAGTTCGAAAGTTTCATTTTCGAACCTTTTGTTTTTTATTTCCATTTCAGCTAGAATGTTGAGTTCGAAACTTTTGTTTTTGTTTTTGTTTGTGAATCTGAGAACATTGATTGTAATGCCACAAAAATTATGTTCTCTTGCTTTCTATTTAGGTTTCAATGTTGATTTTGGTGCGACTGCTGTGAATATTCTCAGATCCATAGTGAATTTGAGTGAAAAACCCTAGTTAATCATGTTCCCTTGCTTTCTGTTTAGGTTTCATCGTTGATTTTGGTGCGATTAGTGTGAATATTCTCAAATTCTTAGTGAATTTGAGTGAAAAATTCTAGTTAATCATGTTTTCTTGCTTTCTGTTTAGGTTTCAATGTTGATTTTGGTGCGATTGCCGTGAATATTCTCAGATTCTTAATGAATTTGAGTGAAAAACCCTAGTTAATCACGTTCTCATTCTTTCTATTCAAGTTTCAATGTTGATTTTGGTGCGATTGCTGTGAATATTGTTAGATTCTTAGTGAATTTGAGTGAAAAACCCTTGTTAATCATGTTAGCTTGCTTTCTATTTAGGTTTTTTTGTTGATTTTGGTGCGATTGCTGTGAATATTCTCAGATTCTTAGTGAATTTGAGTGAAAAACCCGAATTAATCATGTTGCCTTGCTTTCTATTTAGGTTTCATTGTTGATTTTGGTGCAATTGCTGTGAATATTCTCAGATTCTTAGTGAATTTGAGTGAAACACCCTAGTTAATCATGTTGCCTTGCTTTCTATTTAGGTTTCATTGTTAATTTTGGTGCAATTGCTATGAATATTCTCAGATTCTTAGTGAATTTGAGTGAAAAACCCTAGTTAATTATGTTTCCTTACTTTCTATTTAGGTTTCATTGTTGATTTTGGTGCGATTGCTGTGAATATTCTCTAATTCTTAGTGAATTTGAGTGAAAAACCCTAGTTAATCATGTTCTCTTGCTTTCTATTTAAGTGTCAATGTTGATTTTGGTGCGATTACTGTTAATATTCTCAGATTCTTAGTGAATTTGAGCGAAAAACCCTAGTTAATCATTTTCTCTTACTTTCAATTTAGTTTTTAATGTTGATTTTAGTACCATTGTTGTTAATGTTTTCAGATTCATATTGAATTTGAGTGAAAAACCCTAATTAATCAACTTCTGTTACTTCCAATTTAGGATTCAATGTTGATTTGGGTACCATTGCTGTTAATGTTCTCACATTCTTACTGAAATTACGTGAAAAACCCTACTTAATCATATCCTATTCCTTTCAATTTAGGTTTCAATGTTGAGTGTGGTACCATTGCTGTCAATGTTCTCATATTTTCAATCAATTTTAGTCAAAAACCTTAGTTAATCATATTCTCTTGGTTTCAATTTAGCTTTCATTGTTGATTTTGGCATGATTCCTGTGAATGTTCTCAAATTCTTAGACAATTTGAGTAAAAAACCTTAGTAAATCTTATTCTATGGTTTCAATTTAGCTTTCAATGTTGATTTTGGCACGATTCCTGTGAATGTTCTCAAATTCTTAGACAATTTGAGTAAAAAACCTTAGTGAATCTTATTCTATGGTTTCAATTTAGCTTTCAATGTTGATTTTGGCACGATTCCTGTGAATGTTCTCAGATTCTTAGATGATTTGAGTGAAAAACCTTAGTGAATCTTATTCTCTTGGTTTGAATTTAGCTTTCAATATTGATTTTGGCACGATTCCTGTGAATGTTCTCAGATTCTTAGACGATTTAAGTAAAAAACCTTAGTGAATCTTATTCTCTGGTTTCAATTTAGCTTTCAATGTTGATTTTGGCACGATTCCTGTGAATGTTCTCAAATTCTTAGACAATTTGATTAAAAAACCTTAGTGAATCTTATTCTCTGGTTTAAATTTAGCTTTCAATGTTGATTTTGGCACGATTCCTGTGAATGTTCTCAAATTCTTAGACAATTTGAGTAAAAAACCTTAGTGAATCTTTTTCTCTGGTTTAAATTTAGCTTTCAATGTTGATTTTGGTATGATTCCTGTGAATGTTCTCAAATTCTTAGACAATTTGAGTAAAAAACCTTAGTGAATCTTTTTCTCTGGTTTAAATTTAGCTTTCAATGTTGATTTTGGTATGATTCCTGTGAATGTTCTCAGATTCTTAGACGATTTGAGTAAAAAACCTTAGTGAATCATGTTCTCTTGGTTTGAATTTGGGTTTCAATGTTGATTTTCAAACGATTGTTGTTAATGTTCTCAGATTCTTAGTCAATTTAAGTGAAAACCTGGACTTAATCCATATTCTCTTGATTTCAATTTAAGTTTCAATATTGAGTTTGACATGATTGTTGTGAATTTTCTCAAGTTTTCAATCAATTTGATTGAAAACCCTAGTTAATCATGTTCTCTTGCTTCCAATCTAAGTTTCAATATTGATTTTGTTGTTATTGCTATGAATGTTCTCATATTCTGAATCAATTTGAGTAAAAAAATCTACTTAATCATATCCCATTCCTTTAAATTTAAGTTTCAATGTTGAGTGTGGTACCATTGCTGTCAATGTTCTCATATTTTCAATCAATTTCAGTGAAAAACCTTAATTAATCATGTTCTATTGGTTTCAATTTAGCTTTTATTGTTGATTTGGTGTGATTGCTGTGAATGTTCTCAGATTCTTAGACAAATTGAGTAAAAAAACCTTAGTGGATATTCTCTTAGTTTCAATTTGGGTTTCAATCTGAATCAATTTGAATAAAAAACCCTAGTTAATCATATCTTATTGCTTTCAATTTAGGTTTCAATGTTGAGAGTGGTACCATTGCTGTCAATGTTCTCCTATTTTCAATCAATTTGGGCGAAAAAACCTTACTAAATCGTATTCTCTTGGTTTCAATTTAGCTTTCATTGTTGATTTTGGCACGATTCCTATAACAACCCTCACCACTGATTACCGATAAATTACTGATTAACTACCGATTACTGCTAAACTGAGACCATTGATAACTGAATTGATTGAAGTACTGAACTGATTGACTGAAATCTGGAACTGAATTGATTAAGTATATCTGTTCAATTGTATGTCTATCTATTGACTGTTTGATTATCTGTTCATGTCTTTGTGTTTAAATTGCGAATTGAAGGCCTTATCGGCGGCCGAATCTGAAATTGATTGATGATTTGTGATCCTTAGAATTAATGTGATTTTATGGCATATTTAGTTAAAATGTGATTTGGTATGATTTAATTAGATTAAATTGAGTAATCAAGAGAGTTAAGCTTATTTACCAAACTACCCCCTTAGTGGCCACTTTCTTACACATATTTGAGCCTTATTATATACTTAGGCACACAATTCATCAGCCTTTCTCCTTGTGATTGCCGACCATAGAGAGAGAGAAACTAGAGGAGTTGATTTCATCTCAACTTTTGCTTGTGAATTGCTGGGAAATTGAAGGAATTGGAGGTTGATCTCCATATCTAAGTTTCTACACTTGAACTACTAGACTTAAGGTAGAACTTCATCTTCTTATTGTTGTCTTCAAGTTAGTTTGTGCATGGTTTATGGTAGATGAGAGCCTAAGGCCATGAATTGGAGTTAAATTGTTGCCATGAAGCTCAATTGTTGCATGCATATGCATATTGATAAGTTTGAAGTTGTAAGCTCATAATTCCTCGCATGCATGTCCATGATATTGTTATAGTTCATGTTTTCATCTTGTCGTTGGAAGAGTTGGCTCATTAGAGCATGGAATTTGAGCTTTGAAATGGTTTAAATTCATGCATGTCATGTTTCTAGCATGTTCATGAAAATTGGTTTCAAATTGAGTTGTTTGAAACACCCTTGGGTTTTGATTTTACAAATTGAGCTTTGAATCATGTTAAAGTATGAGTTTTGGGATGTTTTCTGGAAAATTGGCCCAAGAGGATCGAAATTTATGGTTTAAAATTTGGTTTTAAGCTTGAGGTTCAAATCTGGAATTTCCAGAATTTGGGCTCACGCTCGAGTAGGGTGACTGGCGCTCGAGCGTGAAATTCGTGCTCCCAATATTTTGTTCTGTTTTGAAGTCCGCTCGAGCGGAATAATTTACGCTCGAGCGGGACATTGTGTCTTATGCTCGAGTGGGTGTCGAGTGCCCAATCGAGCGTGATTTTCACCTATCCAGCACTTTCAACTGTTTTGTAGAACGTTCGAGCGGGTAAGTCTACGCTCGAGCGGAAACCTTTGTCTGCATGTCTGCTCAAGCGGAGTAACCTATGCTCGAGCGTGACCCCTGTTTTCTGAAAATTCTGAAAATGCTTTTAAAGTACATTTTTGCATCATCATCTCATCCTAGGCATTATTAGGCCTAGTTTAAGGCATCTTAATGAGGATATAGATGTAGAACCACACCGAGACAAATTAGGGATTAAGTTATTATCTTTCCCAACTGTGTAGCTTAGTGTGTGTTCAATCTGTAAACTGTGTAGGGTTGGCGACTGGGGACGCGCTCTAGCTTTACTGTAGCCCAGAACTCAGTGAGTAACAATTGTGTAAAGATATGTTCAAAATGATTATCTTCTGAATAATTGAACTGTACTGCTTTCTGAACTGATACTGTTAATTGAATGTATGTCCTATATTCTGAACTGTATTGTGGCATCCTTAGTAACTACTGTTTACTGTTACTGTTACAGAGATCTCTGTCGGTTCCCTTGTTGGAACCACTACTGTTTACTGATTGATGGCCATCATTTACTGTTCGGTCTTTTAAGACCTACTGTTTACTGTACTGTTATGCTAATGGATGTACCACATATGACTGTACTAACTGAACGACTGAAATACTGATTTAATGAATTGTTTTCAATACTGAAAGGACATTCATTCTTAACCCCTTTATGCATTGTGTTATTCACTGGGTTTTAGCTCACTGCTCATATATATATGTAGGTGTACAGGCACCAGACCGCGGCTAGAAGCGTCGGGGTAAGCTCCCGTTTTGTCAAGCCAACCATTGTGTCTTACTGCGAGGTTCCGAGCCTGTCAAGTTATGGCTTAGAGGTGTTTTTAGTTCCCCCTTATGTCTCTGTAACTGTTTTGTTTACTGTACTGTACTGTTTAATAGGGATTAGGTCCCTGAACTGAATGATTGTATATATGTACATACTGTTTTGTCCGACTGTATATATTTGAATGAAAAGTCTTTTTGCATACAGACTGTCACAGCTCATTGGACATTGTTTATTTACTGTATTGGCTTCCGCCAGCCCCTGTACTCTGTATTACTGTATTACTGTTAAGCAGGCCTTCGGTAATCTCGGATTACTGGCCGGTTATGGTGCTAAACCCATAGGGGCGGGTTTAGGTCGTGATAGAGTGGTATCAAAGCGATACTTACCACGAGTTATATCGCACACACGTGTCCCAATGAGCTATAGGATGTCCTAGAAAAGCGATTAGGGCATTACATGAGCATGATAAGTGTGTGTGGCTAGGATATGACTGAATGTATGCTAATGTGTTAATCTGTTAAACAAATGACTGCCTATGTTGATAACTGCTATAACTGCCTATAGTGAAATGGATAATGCGAGAACTACAAATGAATCCTCATCCTCATCCTCTGAGGCAAGAATGGCAAGGCTGGAAAGAATGATGGAATTAATGACTGAGAGACTAGATCAACAATAGAATCAACAGCCCCCGCCTCTTCCTCCGGTACAGCCGGAGCAGAATGTGAATGTTAATGATGGGGACATAATTGCTCTCACCCATAAGTTCAGCAAAATGAAACCGCCATCCTTCCAGGAAGGCCTTGAACCGTTAAAAGCTAAAGTGTGGGTTCTCGAGACAGAAAAATTGTTTGAGGTCTTTTCGTGCTCCGAAGCACATAAAGTGCTATTGGCCACCTTTACTCTGCAAGAAGAAGCTAGAAGGTGGTGGATGCTTATCCGTGATGACAATACTGTTATGACTTGGGCTCAATTCAAAGGAGCCTTCTTTGAAAAGTATTTCCCTCAGTGTGTTAGGGACAGAAAAGTGACTGAATTTGAACAGCTGAGACAGGGCACGATGTCCGTTGCTGAATACGAGACAAAATTTACTGAACTTGCCCGTTATGCACCACACATGGTTGACACTGACTACAAGAAGGCCAGAAAGTTTGAAGGCGGCCTTAATGTTGCAATACTCGACAGAATAAATGTTCTGAAATTACCGAACTATGTAAATGTTCTTGACCGAGCCTTGATGGCTGAATCGAACATCGAAGCATTGAAAACTGAAACACCAGCGTCTGAATGGCGTGGTAAAAGGCAGGGTTTTAAATTCAAGAAAGGAAAGCATAACCCATTGAACAAGAAACAGAATACGGGGTCAACAACTAGCCCCAGCCAAGGGAGTGGTTTCATACCACCATGTTCTGAGTGTGGCAAGAAGCACAAAGGGGTCTGTTACAAAATATCTGGAGCCTGTTACAGGTGTGGCAAGGTGGGCCACATGGTTAAAAACTGCCCCTCTGCTCCACAAGCCAATAGTAAAGTTGCACCAAGCGTAGCAGCATCAACTGTTGCACCAAAACTGAATCCCAAAACTACCGAGAAAGAGCCCATGAGGCAGGGCAGAGTGTTCGCCCTAATATCGGGAGACGTGCAGAATACCGAGACCGTTGTGTCAGGTATTCTCTCTATTTGTACTCAAAATGCTTATGTACTGATTGATTCGGGGTCTACGCATTCATATGTGTCGCATGCTTTTTCGCGAAAACTGAATAGACCATTAGAACCCATGAATTATCTGTTAGCTGTATCATCACCCATTGGGGAATCTATGACCTGTGCATATATGTACCCTGCTTGTGAAATTATTGTTGGAGATGCACATTTGTTTATTGACTTACTGCCACTGAACATTGATCATTTTGATGTAATATTGGGAATGGACTGGTTAACAAAATACCATGCTACCATAAACTGTGTAACGAAACAAGTAGTTTTCCGTCCACCGGGTTTGTCCGAATTTGTGTTTAATGGGGTTGGAGTAGTACCTCCTCCGTATTTGATTTCATCTGTGAAAGCTGTTAAATTGATTAGAAATGAGTGTAAGGGATATCTGTGTTCTGTATTGACTGTATCTACTGATGATAATGCTAACTTGAACAGTATTCCTATAGTCAGAGAATTCCCAGATGTTTTTCCAGATAATCTGCCAGGGGATTTGACTGATAGGGAGATTGAATTTACCATTGATGTGATTCCGGGAACGCAGCCAGTATCTAAAGCTCCTTACCGAATGGCTTCAACTGAACTGAAAGAATTGAAAGTGCAACTGCAAGAACTACTAGATAAGAAGTTCATCAGGCCTAGCACTTCGCCATGGGACACTCCTGTTTTATTTGTAAAGAAGAAAGACGGCTCACTGAGACTGTGTATTGACTACCGTGAACTGAACAAGGTAACTGTGAAAAATAAATACCCATTGCCACGTATTGATGACTTATTTGATCAGTTACAGGGTGCTGAAGTATTCTCTAGGATCGACCTCAAGTCAGGATACCATCAGTTGATAATTAAACCAGAAGACATTGACAAAACTACTTTTCGAACGAGGTATGGACATTACAAATTTTTAGTTATGCCTTTCGGAGTTACCAATGCACCTGCTGCATTTATGGACCTCATGAACAGAATCTTTAAACCATACCTTGATGACTTTATTGTAGTATTCATTGATGACATACTGATTTACTCCAAAAGTGTAGAAGAACATGAACATCATCTGAGACTTGCCCTACAGACCCTAAGAGAACAGAAACTTTATGCTAAACTGTCTAAATGTGAATTTTGGCTTGATCATGTTATGTTTTTGGGGCATGTTGTTAGCAAAGATGGAATTTCCGTTGATCCACAGAAAATTGAAGCTGTAGTAAACTGGCCTAGACCAACAAATGTGACAGAAGTCCGAAGCTTTTTGGGACTAGCTGGGTATTACAGGAGATTTGTCAAAGATTTCTCCAAAATTGCCTTACCGTTGACTCAGTTAACTCAGAAGGGGGTATCGTTTGATTGGACTGACCAAAGGGAATCTACTTTCCAAGAGTTGAAAACTCGACTTGTAACTGCACCGATTCTTACCCTACCTTCAGGTACGGATGGTTATACTGTATTTAGTGATGCTTCTCATAAGGGTTTGGGGTGTGTTTTAATGCAGAATGGGAGAGTTATTGCTTATGCTTCCCGACAACTGAGACCTCATGAAAAGAACTACCCAACCCATGATCTGGAACTTGTTGCAGTAGTATTTGCATTGAAAATCTGGCATCACTATCTGTATGGGGCGACATGTGAAGTATATACCGACCACAAGAGTCTGAAATATTTCTTCACACAGAAAGAACTGAACATGAGACAGCGGAGATGGCTAGAACTGATTAAAGACTATGACCTACAGATTTTGTACCATCTGGGAAAAGCCAACACCGTTACCGATGCACTAAGTCGGAAATCGATCGAAAATTTAGCCTGTTTGCTTACCGGGCAGAAAGAATTGCTTTGTGACCTTGAAAAATTTGAAATTGAAATCGTTTTGCAAAAGCAAGGTGGAACCTTAGCTGCTATTTCTGCTCAACCAGCACTGATTGAAGAGATTAAAGAGAAACAGCAACTGGATGACTTCTTGAAGAAGATCATCGAAGAAAGGGAAACTAAACCCAGACCGGGTTTCAAATTTGAAAGTAATGTATTGAAATTTCAAGAAAGATTGTGTGTACCAAATGATTCTGAATTGAAAAGAAGAGTTCTGCAGGAGGGCCACAATTCAAAATTTTCTATCCATCTAGGGAATACGAAAATGTATCAAGATTTGAAACTGAATTTCTGGTGGCCGGGAATAAAGAAAGAAATTGCTGATTTTGTATCGAAATGTCTTCATTGCCAACAAGTCAAAGCCGAACATCAACGACCCGCAGGCTTATTGCAGCCCTTACCAATACCGGAGTGGAAATGTGAGCATATCACCATGGATTTTATTGTGGGATTGCCTCGCTCCAGTAAAGGTATGGACTCAATTTGGGTTATCATTGATAGACTGACTAAATCTGCTCACTTCTTACCTGTTAAGACAATTTATAATGCGGACAAATTGGCTATACTCTATATTGATGAAATTGTTAGACTGCATGGAGTGCTTGTGTCCATTGTTTCTGACAGGGATTCGAAGTTCACATCAAGATTTTGGCAAAGTTTACAGACTGCATTGGGTACTGAATTGAGATTGAGTAGTGCTTATCATCCTCAGACCGATGGCCAGTCAGAAAGGACCATCCAGACTCTGGAGGATTTACTGAGAATGTGTGTCCTTGATTTTCAGGGAAACTGGGAGAGCCATTTGCCATTGGCTGAATTTGCCTACAACAACAGCTATCATTCAAGTATTGGTATGGCGTATTTCGAGGCATTGTATGGCAAAAAATGTAGATCTTCGATTTGCTGGGCAGAAGTTGGAGATGGGCCTTTGCTTGGGCCCGAGATTGTATACGAAACGACTAAGAAAGTGAAACTGATACAACAGAGATTGAAAATCGCACAAAGCAGACAAAAAAGTTATGCTGATGTCAGAAGACGGGATAGAGAATATGAAGTGGGTGATCACGTGTTTGTGAAAGTGACACCGATAAAAGGCCAAACTCGTTTTGGAGTCAAAGGCAAGTTAGCGCCGAGATACGTCGGACCATATGAGATTATTGAGAAAATCAATCCGGTGGCGTATCAAGTTGCGCTTCTTCCTGAAATTGAGCATATGCACAACGTCTTTCACATTTCTATGTTGAGGGATTACCTCCGGGATCCTTTCCATATGATAGAGCCTACTCCTGTAGTGCTGAGTGATGACTACACTTACGAGGAACGACCTATTCAGATTGTAAACAGACGGATCAAAAAGTTGAGAAACAAAGAGATCCCGTTAGTGAAAGTTGACTGGCAAAACCATGGTGGCATGTATGCCACTTAGGAGAGGGAAGATGACATGGCTAAAAGATATCCTGAACTATTTCCACTGAATCCTGTTTTCTTCCAAAACGAAGGTAACTCGAGTTTAGAGGACTAAACTCTTTTTAAGGAGGGGAGACTGTAACAACCCTCACCACTGATTACCGATAAATTACTAATTAACTACCGATTGCTGCTAAACTGAGACCGATTATGATTGGTAACTGAATTGATTGAAGTACTGAACTGATTGACTGAAATCTGGAACTGAATTGATTAAGTATATTTGTTCAATTGTTTGTCTATCTGTTGACTGTTTGATTATCCGTTCATGCTTTTGTGTTTAAATTGCGAATTTAAGGCCTTATCGGCGGCCGAATCTGAAATTGATTGATGATTTGTGATCCTTAGAATTAATGTGATTTTATGGCATATTTAGTTAAAATGTGATTTGGTATGATTTAATTAGATTAAATTGAGTAATCAAGAGAGTTAAGCTTATTTACCAAACTACCCCCTTAGTGGCCACTTTCTTACACATATTTGAGCCTTATTATATACTTAGGCACACAATTCATCAGCCTTTCTCCTTGTGATTGCCGACCATAGAGAGAGAGAAACTAGAGGAGTTGATTTCATCTTAACTTTTGCTTGTGAATTGCTTGGAAATTGAAGGAATTGGAGGTTGATCTCCATATCTAAGTTTATACACTTGAACCACTAGACTTAAGGTAGAACTTCATCTTCTTATTGTTGTCTTCAAGTTAGTTTGTGCATGGTTCATGGTAGATGAGAGCCTAAGGCCATGAATTGGAGTTAAATTGTTGCCATGAAGCTCAATTGTTGCATGCATGTGCATATTGATAAGTTTGAAGTTGTAAGTTCATAATTCCTCGTATGCATGCCCATGATATTGTTATAGTTCATGTTTTCATCTTGTCCTTGGAAAAGTTGGCTCATTAGAGCATGGAATTTGAGCTTTGAAATGGTTTAAATTCATGCATGTCATGTTTCTAGCATGTTCATGAAAATTGGTTTCAAATTGAGTTGTTTGAAACACCCTTGGGCTTTGATTTTACAAATTGAGCTTTGAATCATGTTAAAGTATGAGTTTTGGGATGTTTTCTGAAAAATTGGCCCAAGAGGATCGAAATTTATGGTTTAAAATTTGGTTTTGAGCTTGAGGTTCAAATCTAGAATTTCTAGAATTTGGACTAACGCTCGAGCGGGGTGACTGGCGCTCGAGCGTGAAATTCGTGCTCCCAGCATTTTGTTCTGTTTTGAAGCCCGCTCGAGCGGAATAATTTACGCTCGAGCGGGACATTGTGTCTTATGCTCTAGCGGGTGTCGAGCGCCCAATCGAGCGTGATTTTCACCTATCTAGCACTTTCGATTGTTTTGCAGAACGCTCGAGCGGGTAAGTCTACGCTCGAGCGGAAACCTTTGTCTGCATGTTTGCTCGAGCGGAGTAACCTACGCTCGAGCGTGACCCCTGTTTTCTGAAAATTTTGAAAATACTTTTAAAGTACATCTTTGCATCCTCATCTCATCCTAGGCATTATTAGGCCTAGTTTAAGGCATCTTAATGAGGATATAGATGTAGAACCACACCGAGGCAAATTAGGGATTAAGTTATTATCTTTCCTAACTGTGTAGCTTAGTGTGTGTTCAATCTGTAAACTGTGTAGGGTTGGCGACTGGGGACGCGCTCTAGCTTTATTGTAGCCCAGAACTCTGTGAGTAACAACTATGTAAAGATATGTTCAAAATGATTATCTTCTGAACAATTGAACTGTACTACTTTCTGAACTGATACTGTTAATTGAATGTATGTCCTATATTCTGAACTGTATTGTGGCATCCTTAGCAACTACTGTTTACTACTACTGTTACAAAGATCTCTATCGGTTCCCTTATTGGAACCACTACTGTTTACTGATTGATGGCCATCATTTACTGTTCGGTCTTTTAAGACCTATTGTTTACTGTACTGTTATGCTAATGGATGTACCACATATGACTGTACTGACTGAACGACTGAAATACTAATTTAATGAACTGTTTTCAATACTGAAAGGACATTCATTCTTAACCCCTTTATGCATTGTGTTATTCACTGGGCTTTAGCTCACTGCTCATATATATATGTAGGTGTACAGGCACCAGACCGCGGCTAGAAGCGTCGGGGTAAGCTGCCGTTTTGTCAAGCCAACCACTGTGCCTCACTGCGAGGTTCCGAGCCTGTCAAGTTATGGCTTAGAGGTGTTTTTAGTTCCCCCTTCTGTCTCTGTAACTATTTTGTTTATTGTACTGTACTGTTTAACAGGGATTAGGTCCCTGAACTGAATGATTGTATATATGTACATACTGTTTTGTCCGACTGTATATATTTGAATGAAAAGTCTTTTTGCATACAGACTGTCACAGCTTATTGGACATTGTTTATTTACTGTATTGGCTTCCGCCAGCCCCTGTACACTGTATTACTGTTAAGCAGGCCTTCGGTAATCTCGGATTACTGGCCGGTTACGGTGCTAAACTCATAGGGGCGGGTTTGGGTTGTGACAATTCCTGTGAATGTTCTCAAATTCTTAGACAATTTGAGTAAAAAACCTAAGTGAATCATATTCTCTAGTTTCAATTTAGCTTTCAATGTTGATTTTCGTACGATTCCTGTGAATGTTCTCAGATTCTTAGAAAATTTGAGTAAAAAACCTTAGTGAATCATATCCTCTTGGTTTTAATTTGGGTTTCAATGTTGATTTTCGTACGATTGTTGTTAATGTTCTCAGATTCTTAGTCAATTTGAGTGAAAACCCGGACTTAATCATATTCTCTTTATTTCAATTTAGGTTTCAATATTGAGTTTGACATGATTGTTGTGAATTTTCTCAAGTTTTCAATCAATTAGACTGAAAACCCTACTTAATCAAGTTCTCTTGCTTCCAATTTAAGTTTCAATGTTGATTTTTGCTGCAATTGCTGTGAATGTTCTTATATTCTGAATCAATTTGAGTGAAAAACCCTAGTTAATAATCTTCTCTTGTTTTCAATTTAACTTTCAATGTTGATTTTGTTTTTATGGCCATGAATGTCATCAAATTTAGACTTCATGAGAATGACATTGGATTGATTCTTTTAGGGCACATTCTCAGTATTTATATCTTGTCTATGTTGATTTTTCGTACAAGAAAGCAACTCATGAAAACTCCAAGACTAAAAAGTAATGCAAAGAAAATGATAAGAAAGCATAAAAAATCAACTTCAACGGATAAAAAGCAAAAGGGAAAGCATAGAGAATGAAGATTAACTTTCAGATCAAACATGGGGACAATAGTGAAGCTATTACAGCACATCAAACTCAGGAATGAGCATATTAATAGCTTGAAGAAAACTCAATTTTGGGCATTGTTTGATGCCATATTGCAAAACAAGTTGAATTATAAACAATGCAGAAAATATGATGACATTGCATTGAAAATAATTTAAATATACCAGCCAGGCGGCAGTGGTTCTTTCCAGTTAGGACCAGAAACTGTAAAGCTAACAACAAAAGACATCAAGTCCATCTTCGGTATATCTTGTGGAGATGAGCCGATACATCTTGGTTATGGAAATAAAAGCAGATCATCATTTCTGACAAGAAGATCCATACAAACTGAAAGGCTATCGAGCACAACCATCATAGACTTGTTGCAAAAAGCATTGAAAGGCAAGAAGAAAGAAGACACTGAAGATGTGATAAGGATGTTGTGTATGTATACTTGTTTGAAGCTTTTTTTCTCTACATCAGAAACAACAGTTGGATGAGTATTTCTTAATTACATGGAAGACGTAAACTCAATGAGAAAATACAATTGGGCAGAAGCAATAAGGAACACACTGATGTCTTCAATTGAAAAATACCACAAAAATCCAGCAAAAGTCACAGGATGTGTTATGGCTCTCTTAGTAAGTACATATTTACTTTATTCTATTAGTTTGTTGTTAATAACAAATAGTATTATTTCTTATTCAAATGACAAAAATTCTTTACATTTGCTTTGTAGTATTGATTGTGTGAGCACACACTGATCATCCACCCTGAAGTTAGCAAAGCATGCCTAAGGGTGATCAAATGGAATCTTATCAAATTACATAAACGTATGAAAGTCATATCACTACATCAGCTGACAACATGACAGGTCACATCTTCATCTCATTTGAATTTCAATTCAAGTTAGGAAAAATCTCTATTTTTATACACTGAATTATTACTGAAAAACTTTTTAGTTTCCTAAACTTCAATTATTTGAAAAACTAATATCTATTGTATGTTGACCTACAGGTAACTACTGCTCAATTCAGTGAAGAAAGTGATGAAGAACTTGATGACATTAAAGAAGAACAAAAAGAAGATGCTGAAAATACTGAAGACGAAGAACAAGAAGATGTTGAAGAAGAAGATGCTGAAGAAGAAGAACAAAAAGTACAAGAACAAACTTTCAAATCAAACATGGTGACAATAGTGAAGCTATTACAGCACATCAAACTCAGGAATGAGCATATTAATGGCTTGAAGAAAATCCCATTTTGGGCATTGTTTGATGCAATATCGAAAAACAAGATGAATTGTAAACAATGCAGAAAATATGATGACATTGCATTGAAAATAATTCAAATATACCAGCCAGGCAGCAGTGGTTCTTTCCAATTAGGACCAGAAACTGTAAATCTAACAACAGAAGACATTAAGTCCATCTTCGATATATCTTGTGGAGATGAGCCGATACATCTTGGTTATGGAAATAAAAGCAGATCATCATTTCTGACAAGAAGATGCATACAAACTGAAAGGCTATCGAGCACAACCATCACCAACTTGTTGCAAAAAGCATTGAAAGGCAAGAAGAAAGAAGACAATGAAGATGCGATAAGGATGCTGTGTATGTATACTTGTTTGAAGCTTTTTTTCTCTACATCAGGAACAACAGTTGAATGGGTATTTCTTAATTACATGGAAGACAAAAACTCAATAAGAAAATACAATTGGGCAGAAGCAATAAGGAACACACTGATGTCTTCAATTGAAAAATACCACAAAAATCTAGCAAAAGTCACAGGATGTGTTATGGCTCTCTTAGGAAGTACATCTTTACTCTATTCTATTAGTTTGTTGTTAATAACAGATAATATTACTTCTTATTCAAATGACAAAAATTCTTTACATTTGCTTTGTAGTATTGGTTGTGTGAGCAAACACTGATCATCCACCTTGAAGTTAGTAAAGCATGTCCAAGGGTAATCAAGTGGAATCTTGCCAAATTGCATAAACATATGAAAGTCATATCACTACATTAGCTGACAACAAGACAGGTCATATCCTCATCTCATTTTAATTTCAATTCAAATGGGAAAAAATCCCTATTTTTATACACTAAATTATTATTGAGAAACTTTTTAGTTTCCTAAACTTCAATTATTTCAAAAACTAATATCTATTGTATGTTGACCTACAAGTAACTAGTGCTTAATTGAATGAGGAAAGTGATGAAGAACTTGATGACACTGAAGAAGAAGAAAAAGAAGATGCTGAAAATGCTGAAGATGAAGAACAAGAAGATGCTGAAGAAGAAGAACAAGAAGTACAAGAACAAGATGCTGAAAATACTAAAGAATAAGAAGAAGATTCTGAAGAAGACGAAGAAGAAGAAGAAGATGGTCAATATGCTGAAGAGTGCCACCAAGAACAAAAGCCAGCAAATGAAGACTTTAATGACTTCTGCAACATTATACTCAATGATGTACCTAAGGGACAAGAACAAATTCATCAACAAACACTTGAGAAACTTCAAACTGAGAACAACAATTTGCAACTAGACAACACAATGAAGACCATCTACATAAATAAACTTGAAGATGATAACAGGCTACTCACAGCACAAATACAACAATTGAAAGATGAAAATTCTCGATTGCATAACCAATTAGTTGAAAAAGAGGTCCATGAGATAACCCAAGAAGTTTGTGCAGCGAAACATTTTGGGACAGATGCAAAGAATGAAGGTCATACAATAAACGATGAAAATTCTCAAGTACTGCAGAAAGAGGTCCATGAAAATTCTGAAGTGGTGGACAAAGAGCTCCATCAGAAAGACGTCCATGAAAATTCTGAAGTTGTGGACAAAGAACTCCATCAGAAAGAAGTCCATGAGATAACGCAACAACCTTTTGTAACAAAACATTGTGAGACAAATACAAATGTGAAAGATTGCCAAAATTCTTAGTTGCAGAATTAGTTACTGGAGGAAGAAGTCTATGACTTAACCTAACAAGTTTGTGCAATAAAAACCGATGATCTGACAGAATCAAGACAAACAAATCTACAGAATTCCATGATTAAAAATATCAAAGCTAAAGCAAGGAAGACTACTGAGGTGTCAGATTATGAGAATAGAGGCAAGAAAGTTAAAGTTGAGAAAGAGAAGGAACACAAAGATGAGACAATTTCAAACAAGTATGCTGTGGCTCAATTGCTACCTCCTGAAGATAAATATAAACTACAAATTCTTTAGAAAGAAAAGCAAATAGAATCAAGGTATAATCTTATATAAATCTTTCAATTTTTCATGTAGTACAAATATATGAAAGGAAACTAAGAAATAGCTCTGTTTTCTAAAAATATTCTGACTTAATTATTAACACATTTTTTATTGTTTTATAGTGCTTGTATATGGTTTGGCGCAAGATATGAAAATTGTGTGTTTATTAATGATATCAAGAACTTGGTAAAAGGGACAGACATATCCAGCTGTGTACGTATAATATTTGTAATATTTTAACACTGAAAAACTTCTCATTAATTTGTTAACATCACTTTTGTGTTTCAATTTGATAGACAATTGATGCATATGCTGAGATTCTTCAAAGAGAACCACAAGCACAAAATTCTGGTGATGGAGCAGAGCACAATGGCAAGTCCTTTATACTGTCAAGTCTATATTGGGTAAAGAATCAATGTGCATGTGTCAATTCTATACTTTATCTTCCATTCAATTTTGGTTTCAAAATAGATTTTTTGTGTTTGTTATCATTCTTGTGAATGTTCTCAAATTTTGATTTTGGTATCATTGCTGGGAATATACTCAGATTTCAAAACAATTTGAGTGACAAATCGTAGTTAATCATGCTTTGTTACTTTTCATCGACGTATAAATATTGAGTTCGTACCATTACTGTGAATATTCACATATTTTTTGTAAAAAACAGCCAATGTTAAAGAAGAAAACTTCAGAACAAAGGAAAAAGATTTTGAAAAATACTTTGCAAGAATCCCTCCCATGTCGATACATCCATGTCCTCATCCACAATTCCAATCATTGGACATTACTTGTTATCGACAAACACTTGGGGACTTGGAAACATTTTAACTCTTTGAGACCAAGAAAAGGAAAGGACAAGCACTACAATGTTGTAAATCAACTGGTAAGAACAATTTCAGATTAGCATTACAATAATCAGATATAAATTATTACATACTTTATGTTGATGTTTTTTATAGCAAAAAATCATCCATCAATACATGAAGGATACACCTTGTTAAGCAGAAAAAGCCTGGAATCCTAATGTCAAGATTGAATCAGTCAAAAACAGCCCTCAACAAGAAGCAATGACGTATGTTAATTTATTCTAACTAACAATGAAATCTGAGTATATTCTAATTGTGTCAAAAATGATTTCTATTGGAATAACTGTGGAATTATTGTTTGCTACATCATAAGACAATGCATGAGGCATTAACCAATTCCAAACACATTACCACCAGGCATATCCACAAGACTCAGAGCAGACATGGTACATGATTTCCTCAGTGATCCACAAAGATCAATCAAAGTCAAGTAGAGTCAAGATTACAACCTTCAATGAAATCTTTTTTGATGTGTAACTCAATGAACTCTTTTTTGTAACACTCTGATACAATGACTAATGTTTTTGTTAATAGTTCCAAGCATATTACCTAACAAACATATTACAATTTCTATGATGTGTAATGGAATATTTTGTCACACTCTCAAAGGTATATGCACCCGAGCTTTGTTGATGTTTTTGTCCATATTCTAAGTTTCTATTATCCTGTTCCTCACACTACTATATGGCAAAAGCGAAAATAGTATTACATGTGAAAATAGTGGACACAAGACTTTACTGCATCACAATCAATGCTTTGTTGATGTTTTTGTTTATATTTTCAGTTTTTATGCAGTGTTTTGTTGCCTCACAAAACACTGCGGGTGTGTTTGGTAACGTTTACATTTTCAGTTTATATTTATAAAAATTTTATAAACTGGTTTTTGTTTATTTTTAGAAAACATAAACTGCAAACGCGTTTGGTAATTGACAAAATGTTTAAAAAAAATTTAAAATATAAAAAAAAGTGAGAAATGGCAAGTGGTGGCAAGTGGCGACGGAAGACGGTGGTGGAAAGTGGTGACGGTGGGTGGTGGGTAGCTGGTGGTGGTGGGTGGTGGGTGGTGGCGGGTGGGTAGGTGACGGTGGCAGGTGGTAGCGAGTGGGTGGTGGTGGTGACGGGCGGGTGGATGGATAACGGTGGCGGGTGGTGGGTGGTAGCGAGTGGGTGGTGGTGGTGGCGGGTGGCAGGTGGTGGCAGGTGGTAGTGGGTGGTTGGTGGTGATGGGGGGTAGGTGGCGAGTGGTGGTGGTGGCGGTAGGGGATGGCGGGTGGTGGCGGGTAGGTGGTGGTGGTAGGTGGGTGGGTGACGGTGGCGGGTGGTAGGTGGTAGCGAGTGGGTGGTGGTGGTAGTGGGTGGTGGGTGGCGGGTGGGTGGTGGGTGATGGTGGCGGTGGCGGTGACGGGTGGGTGGCAGGTGGCTGGTGGTGGTGGGTGGCTAGTGGTGGCAGGTGGTGGATGGTAGTGGCAGGTGGGTGGCGGTGGCGGTGGCGGTGGCGGTGGCAGTGGCGGTGGCGGTGGCGGTGGGCAGTGGATGGTAGTGGCGGGTGGATGGCAGGTGGGTGGTGGTGGCGGCAGCGAGGGGTGGGTGGTGGTGGCGAGTGGGTGGCAGGTGGGTGGTAGGTGGTAGGTGGTGGTGGTGGGTGGTGAGTGGTGGTGGTAGGAGGTGGTGGGGGTGGGTAGTGGGTGGTGGTGGTGGAAGACGATGGTGGAAAATGGTGGCGGGTGGTAGTTAGTGTTGGGTGGTAAAAAAAAAAAAAAACTCAAAACTCAAAATGGAAACACATTTTTTGTGTTTTCATTTTTTGGCCAAATTTATAAACTGAGACCACTAATTTATAATTCAAAAATTTTACCAAACAAGTTTTTATTTGAGTTTTTAAAATTTTTGTAAATATAAATAGAAAACTGAAAACGTAAGTGTTACCAAACAGCACCTGCATAAAACTAAAATTAAGAATATTTTTAAACTTATTGTTGTTTCAATCACTTATTTTCAAACTTAGAAACTTTAAAATTGAGAATATTTTCAATTTTATACAGATCACTCAATTTTCAAACAACAATATTATCACAACAATTTATTTGCTGCCTCACAATATTATGACAATTTGAAAAACTAAAATTCGAAACAAAGAATATTTTCACTTACAGTCCACTGCTACTTTAATCAAAACATAAAGCATTGACCACATTTATTTAGAATATTAATTCACATTCATTCAATTGATCACATTTATAACTAGTTCCAATTTATAACAAAAGCCTCACACTATTATCACAAAATCAACTATTTTGAACTAAAAACTTAAACTGAGAATATGTTCACTTTTTATACAGTATTCACATAATCTGCAAGACAAACATTCAATAGTCAAGTTTATTTTCGAAAAGCTAACCAAACAATATTATCACAACATTTATTTGCTGCCTCACAATATTATGACAATTTGAAAAAATAAAATTTGAAACAAAGAATATTTTCACTTACAGTCCACCATTACTTTAATCAAAACATAAAGCATTGATCACATCTATTTAGAATATTAATTCACATTCATTCAATTCATCACATTTATAAACTAGTTCCAATTGATAACAAGAGCCTCACACTATTATCACAAAATCAGTTATTTTGAACTAAAAACTTAAACGGAGAATATGTTCACTTTTTATATAGTATTCACATAATCTGCAAAACAAACATTCAACGGTCAAGTTTATTTCCGAAAGCCAACCAAACAATATTATCACAAACAATTTTAAAAATTAAAATCTGAAACTAAGAATATTTTCGCTTTCAATTCAATGTCACTTTATTCAAAAACATAGAAGATTATTACTCAGTGCTCAACAGCACAAACTGCAACTTCATGAAATTTATGAATACGAAATTTTTACAATCACAAAGCAACTACAAAAAATCACAAAGCCTCCTTACACGATTTCTTATTGTGATTGTTAACCTTCCCACATCTACTACAAGTAATTTGTCTCACTTTCTCACCATTTGAACGAATCCTTTTCTTATTTGGCCTTCCTGGTTGCTTCTTAGACAAAGGAGGAAGAACAACTTCACTATCACCATCAACATTACAATCTGGTTTCCAAATTGAAGGAACAGGATATATGGAAAAAGAGTAGGACTCTCGATAACTTTGAACATAGAAGTATTGATCAACAAATAAACTCAAATCATGTCCACTCTTTTGTATAACACCAATTGCATGTGCACATGGAAACCCTTTCAACTACCACTCGCCACAAGAACATATTCGTCTACTAATGTCAACTGAAACAGATGGATGTGAATGCACCTCATAGACATCATTTCCAGATGAACTAACAATCCATGGCCTCGAAGTATTAAAACCATCATGAAACTTGGACTCCATTTTAGGGCAAATCAAACCATTCCATTTATTAACAAGTACCCTCCTCTTAGCAATTTTCCTTATCAACTTAATTCTTACACTATCAATCAACTTTGTAATAGGCAACTGGCGTTCCTCTCGTATCCACGAATTGAAAGATTTAGCTGCATTTGACCACATCTCTCCAAAGCGTTGCCCTCGAAAATATGCATTACTCCAATGATCATATGATATGTCATCTAAAAACTTTTCAACCCTTGACCCACCTTCAGTCTTTAACTCAACCAAACATTGATGAAATGTTTCTTCAGTTGGAGCATATGCACATTTCCCAAACAAAGTGATCAGCTTTTCTTTCAATCCATGAAACATACCACGCAAATGATGCCTCAAGTTCATCTTCAAATGATACAAACAATAAGCATGGAAAGCCATTGGGAAAACCTTTGGCAACACTTCAATTAATCCAAGGTTACGATTTGACACAAATATAATATTTCGTTCTGGTGAAACAATTCTACTCAAATGCTCCAAAAATCAAGATAATTGACACAATTATCTTGATTCTCTGAGCCAACAACTGCAAAACAAACAGGAAAGAACCCTGCATGTACAAAACAGAAAAAATAAAAATATTATATTATTCTTAGAAAATGGTAACACTCCAACATTCAAAATATCAAACACTAAAATGAATAACTGAAAAAATAAAAAATGCATATACAACAATAATATTATATAAAATTTAAAACATTCAATCATATTTCTAAACTGAGAACTTTCTCAATTTCAGAACAGAGAAAACAAATTTCTTATGTACCTTGATTTCCATCTTTTCTTGTAGTAGCAAGTAAATTTCATCTAAATCTTCCCTTCAAAAATGTGCCATCAAGGAATAAGAGAGGTCAACAATAATCAAATCTACTAATGGAACCATGAAAAGAAACAAATAATCTCTTAAACCGTTTAGTATCGTCGTCACACTCAAACTCAATGTAAGTCCCTGGATTGCAACTCTTTGCAACATCCACATACCATCTTAACTGGTCAAATGACATTCAGTAGTCTCCAAAAATCTCACCTTTTGCTTTCTCTACCTCCAACCAAGCTTGACGATAGCTAACTCTCAGCCCATACCCTAACTTAAAATCCCGAACAGCATGAACTGGACGTGTCAATGGATTATCACGAACACCTTCAACAATCAAATCAGCAACTAAATCAGAACTCATACGAGAATGAGTCATCGTACGTACTTCAGCACCACATGTGTGGACATTGTTCAACTTCCTTATATAAAAGAACCTATTAGCATTCTCCACTCTACCATGAACATTCCATATACAACCTTTTGTCTCTCTAAACAAACATTGTGCAGTAACACGAACTTTATCATTCTTAACAAATATGAACTCAAATCCACACTCAATAGAAAACTTCGACAATGCATTACGAAATTCAACAATTCTACCTTCAAATTTCTGTCCTACATGTGTAATACTAACTGCCCAACCAACAGACAACAGTACTTTTCCCTTGTGTCGACAAAATGATGATAATATATCAACCTCTTCTTCAACCTCCAACCTCGAATTCCTTTTGAAGGATGTAGATGCTCTGTTTGACAAGTTCACAGACTTACTGTTGTCATGAGACAATGCAATATCACAAACTTCAAGATCCAACATTGACTCTCTTTCTCCATAATCTAATCTGTTGTTGAGATAACGACAATCAATGGTTGAGTCTTTTACTCGCACAATAACATCAATACACTTTAAATCAAAATGCACAACTAATGCCAACAACAAATCTAACTCCTCATTGTTGTCTAACGTGCAATTAGGATGTCCAGGCAATGAGTAAGATAGACAAATATTATCAGATTGCAAATTATCTCATTTCAAACATAGCTTCTCAACCAACTAATCATATGTCACATTTTGATCAATCTTAATTGCAAATGTGCAACCATTATACTTGCACAACAAAAAAAAAGGCGCACTTGTACAACCTTCACTCATCTTTCAATCCAAACAAGAAAAAAAGATCGCATCAATTCAAACCAGAAAAATACTAGGAACTTTCTCAGTTTTCACAAATACTTCATAACAATAAACATCAGAACAAAAAACTTCATAACAATACAAATACTTCACAAATCACATTTTCAATTCATAAAATAAATAACCAAATCGAGAAATCATCCAGAAAATCACGTCTTCAATTCGTAAAAACAAAATTATTCAATATATTCTCATAAATAAATTCAATCAAAACTAAAGAAAATTCTAAAAAAACATAATATACAAAATCGAAACAATACATACCTATAAACCAGATCGAAGATCAAATATCCAGCAAATCAATTCTTCAATTTATAAATCGAAATCGCACATAACAAACTCCAGCAGATTTCAACTCAAAATGCGAACCAAAGCAAAGCAAAATCGATCTGGATATTGCTATCGATCCTTTCCTATTCGAATCAAAATCGAGAAATCAATTACGTATAATAGCGAACCAAAGCAATAAATCCTTCAAGATCGATCACGATTCGAATCTTCAACTGCTTCCATAACTGATCTGTTAACTGATTCTTTTTTTCTTTCTAATAAATAACGTGAATGGAATTTTATATACAGTTGTTTATGTTAAAGGGCAAAAACGTCTTTTTACCTCTAAATGGGACTTATTGGTTCAAAAACTTTTTGATAGGACCTAAGCTACCACCAAATATATAGATAGGACTTTTAGGTAATTATCTCAAAAATAAAAAGATAAAATATCACATTAAAATTATAATCATTTTATTTTATTCTTATAAAAGTGAAAAAAGTAAAAAAATCTATCACAAACGACTTTTTTTAGCATCAGGGTAAAATAATTAAAAATCCAAAAAACCGATTCACATCCTAAACGAAACCATTATATGATTAATATGAATGTGGAAAAATTAATAAAATATATTTATATAACATTGTGTAAATTTCAAATAAATTTCCTGAGATTTGTTTAAAATATGAATTGTCTCCTGTGGCTTGGAAAATTACAAATATCTTCCTGTAAAATTTTTTTATTTAACAGAATTAATTGAAAAAGTAAAATTTCTAACTGTTCAGCTATACAATAATAAAATTATTTGAATTATTAATTGAAATAAAATTTTAAAATTATAAAAAATTGTTAATTAACTTGACCATTTATTAATAAAAGAACATATTTGTTATGAAATTAGAAACCTTAGGAGACATAATGTAATTTCTAGAATTATAGGGGATAATTTGTAATTTAAATAAATCTCAGGAGGTGTGTTTGTAATTATTCTATAAAATAATATAAATAGTTAGATTTCTTATGTAAATTATGAAAATAAAAATATATTAAAATCTATAGTTTAAGTTTTATAATTTTATGTATCATAATTTATGTATTATTTTTTAATTTATCACAATTTCAGTTATGTAACTTTCAATTTTCTTACTAGAGTTGTAAATTTGGACAAGTTGAACTCAAGAAACTTGAGTCAAACTTGTAAATTTTTTAAGATTTGGCAACATAATTTTTAATTTGGCGAGAACCTATATAAAATTTGAATAAATTTGAGT
Organism: Camellia sinensis; assembly: GCF_055761805.1. Taxonomy (NCBI): domain Eukaryota; kingdom Viridiplantae; phylum Streptophyta; class Magnoliopsida; order Ericales; family Theaceae; genus Camellia; species Camellia sinensis. The sequence goes on from NC_138963.1 coordinate 74,615,571, forward strand.
GGACTTGGGTAGAGACACCAAATAACCCAAGCAATTGAAACAAAATTGTGTATATAAATATATAAAATTATTTGCTAATTAATTTTTTAATAATATATAAGATTAATTAAAAATTTAATATTAATGAATAAAAACAAATATACCTTCTACAAAGAGATCATCAAATAAGCTGATATTAAAAGAAAGTACATTTCATAATGGCATAAATAATTTAAATATGATTTTTTTTTTGAAAATTACAATAAATATTTAAATATAATAAAATTAAATTGCTTACAAAATAAAAGTATCTGGATTAAAAAAAAGATAAGAAGAAAATTTAGAATGATATTCTAATTTGATCTGAAAATAATTCTAGATGACCAATAAATTATCATCTATAACCCTCATTTTTTTAAAATAAAAAATATATATATTTCACGAACCATTACTTTTAATAGAATCCATTATATTTGGAAATTGTTAAAAAAGTCATTCACTTTCTTAATGTTTTTGTCTTTTGCTTAAAAAAAAAATATTTGTATTAAAAAAAATTATTGTTTAAGCCTTCGTTTGGGATATGGGTTGATTTTTTTAACTTTTTGACTATTTTGTCTACGGCTAAAAAGCCTCGTTTAAGATGAACTTTTTGGCTTTTTTAACTTTTATGAGAGAAAAAATGAAATGATTATGATTTGAATATGACATTTTGTCTTATTGACTTTTTAGTCTATTTTGTTTTTTTGTGACTATTTTAGCCCAAAAAGTTTATGCCAAACATAGCCTAAGTCCTTGTAATTTAGAATGATATAAAAACATTTATAAAATTTTAAATCAAAAATGACAAAAATTAAAAATATAAACTTTTAATAGTGATTAATAATTTAAATACGTGTATTTAATAATATATTATGTTTAGACCAATAATATTATGACACATCATTATGACGCATGTGAATATTAATCACATTCTAATTATAGTAACATAATTTAAAAAAAAAATTAATTTTATAATTTTATTTTATAATTTAATAAAAGATGCATAAATTAAGGAATTAATATTAATCTTATTTTGGTAACATAATTTAAGGAATAATCTAAATTTAAAATTTTATTTTAAGAATATAAAATTATTTATAGACCAATTATATTGTGACACATATTAATAAAAATTAAACAAAATCAAAAAAAAAAAAGTAAAAAAAATAATTGCAACTTTCAATTTTAATAAGATGACAATATTTTGCAATTATAATAGTATATAGATTTTGTATGAGATTTTAAAACTCTCATAATATCTCTTCCTAAAAGCATTCTTTTGTAAAATATATAAATATATAAATAATCTTAACGTCACTCTTATTGCTCCTTAATACACAAATTATGAACTAATTATGATAATTTTAAATTTGTATTTAAAATTTATAAAATCATGGGATAGATTATTATAATTTTAAATTTATATTGTGTCAATTTTAAATTTAAATTAATAGATTGCTTTACATATTTAGTGACCCTCAAATTTGAATTTAGAAATGAATTAATATACTTTCTATTCTTTTTTTTTCTTTAGATTTGATATACTCTTCATTTGAAAGTCATAAAAGGGATATTATTATTTTTTTTAAAAATAAAAAATTATGAAATTTAGATTGGAAATTTAGAGCTCTTAGAGGCATTGTAGGTTAAAAACTCCATTTTCCTTGTATAATATATACGTTAAATGGTAAAACTTAACCTAATAAGCTTGAGGTTATGGGTTTAAGTTTCAGGACAATAACTTTGTATATTATGTTAAAAGTTAAGTGTGTATCTAATTTTTTTCTTTCCCAAACGTATATTAATGTATATTATTTGAGCTTTTTTTTAATTTTATTTTTATGATATGATTATATCTAGGAAAATTACATAAAAAATTGAATGAAATAGAATAATTAAAAAAATTTACCCCCTTCGACTATTGGTGCGTATTACTTTACGCCGTTACCCTTAACAAAAAATTGTAGTGACAATTAAACCCCTCATCTATTTTATTTTTATTTTTAATTTGGACTTTTATAACTAAAATATCCTTTCATCAATCGGATAAATTATACTTTACCCCTTGAAATATCACTTTACCTCCTTTAACTATTATCTAAAATTACTTCCAATTTAGGCTTTCTTATTTTTTTTGTTATTTTATTACTAAAATTTAATATAATCATCATATGCACAGCACTTGACAATTTTTCGTCAAAATATCTAACATATGACTAACAAAATGACTAAATGTTCAAATTCAAATAATTTGAGCGGGTAATTGTTGAGTTTAAAATATAAGAAGGTAAAGTGTAAATGGTCAATAGTTTGAGGAGATTTAATAGAATTTTCCCTATATATTTTATATACAAATAGTACAACACAAAACCTTATCCTTTTTTTTTCTCACTCACAAAATACAAAGACATTGCAACGTCACATCAGTTTCTCGAATCTCATATCTTTCATCTCCATCTCTCTCACATCATATAAATTATTTAATTTGATGCTGTTAATGACTTTACAATATATATATATATATATATTCTTGATAGAGCCTAATTTATTAATTAACCTAACTTTAAAAAAAAAAGGAGGGGGGGGGGCAAATTCGGGCAATTCAAGCTTAACTTGAATTGGGCTTCGACAAATATTATCAAGTTGCAAATTGTGCTTGGGTAAATTTGGACAACTCTTAGCACAACTTGAACTGAGTCTGGACAATCTCTCAACCCACTTGAGTCGCACTCCTAAACAAAGGTGAAAACCTATATTTTAATTATAAAAACATGGTAGAAGTCATTATTTTACCCTTTACAATGTTTGCCATATTCCCTCATTCTTCTCCCTATCCCATATTCTCTGGCCATTGGTTACTTTTGCCTGTCATTCACAACCACTACTAGCCCTATTGCCACCATTTCTAACATCCTAACCTCACTTTCACCATTCTCACATTCCTTAACCCCATCCTTCAACTTCATCTTCCCAACTCTCACTTTCTGCCTCACTGCCATCATCATTAACTCCGGCCCCTTTTGCTTCTTCTTCTATTTTATGTAACCTACTCTCAACCACTTCCAGGCCTAGCCTTGAGATTTCTAGGGCTCAAAACTGATAATCAATTAATAAATTTCTAGGGCCCTTCACATTTGTTTTTTTCATTGAATGAAAAAAAAATAAAAATAAAGATTTTGAAAGTAAAGGACAAAAGATTTGTGTCAAAATCACAAAAAATACTTAGTATTACATTACAATAACTAATAAGTATTGCTTGATCTTCGCTCTTCTTGCATTTTTAGAAGCAAATAAATCAATAATATTTGCATAATCTAGTTTTTTTTGCTAAATCATTTTCAATGGATGACAATGCTAATTATTTTAAATAGGTCTTTCAATTTTTTAATGGATCAATTTATTTTAAGTTAATTTGGTTCTTCCTTAATTTTTTTTTGGATTTAAAATATATTTAATATATTACACCAAACTATAATAGGAGATGCCCTTTTTTGAGTCTATTTTTAATAGATAACAATGCTAATTTTTTTGAATTGACTTTTTAATTTTTTAATGGGTCAATTTATTTTAAATTAGTTTGGGCCTTCTTTAATTTTTTTTAGACTTAAGATATACCTAATGAAAAATGCTTGGGAGCACTAATTAGTGCTCCCACTAATTAGGTGGCAGTGGGTCCCGCCATTAATGATGTGATGTTTTGGTCTTGGAGTTGTATTTTTTTTTTTTTTTTTTTACTTTTTTAATGCATTAGTGCTATTAGTGGTGATATTTTTAGTGGGATGAATCATTGTTGATACCTAATATATTACACTAAACTATAATAGGAGGGGCTCCTTTTTTGATTTTATTTTGAGAGGCCCTAGGCCATGGTCTTGTGGGTCTATGCCCAGGGTCGGCCCTGACCACCTTTTCACCTCAATTCTTACTCATCACAACACCACGCACTTTAACAATCCCTACAACACTTAGGCTTCATTGTGACCAAATCATGACATTATAGTGACTAAATCACGACACCCAAGGATTATTGCGACCACCATGACACCTTAGTGACCATTACAACACCCAACAACCACCGCAATTAGGTCTCTATCTCTTTTTATTTAAGGATTTTCAAGACTTGAGATCTAATCCATATTTGAAAGGTTTTGTGTGAGAGAGCTTTAAGTGTAGCAAAAGGAGATGGAGAAGGGTTGGGTACGGATGCTAAAACAGAAACTATAGATAGACAGAGGAGGTTGATGAATGATGGTGTAGGAGTCGGCTAAGAGGTTGGTGAGGGCAATGCAATGTAGGGAAAAATTGCAAAACCTAAATGCATATATATATATATATACATATGTAAAAGAGAGAGTGAAAAAGATGATGAAAATGAAAGAATGAGGCAAGATGTTGTTAATGGAATGAGACGAGGTAAATGAAGGATTACAAAGTAGTAAGGGGTATGGAGTGGGGTTACTGGGATGCCGGGGGTTGCTAGGACGTTAGGGTAGACCAAAAAATGAGAGAATGGTGGTGATTGATGAAGGTAGGAAAGGAGTGTCACCGCCATTGCTGGGAAAATGGCTGAAAAATATGGAGGGTGGAGGAGAAACATAAGGGCAAAATTGCAATTTTATTATATTTTTAAGATTAATTTTTAAGTTCCATTTATACTACAATTATTTTTTATTCTTCTATACCTTTGCAATTGTTTTGACTTGTTTTCGTTTGTACAATTTTTTCTTATATCTATGGCCCTTAAATTTTAAAAAATTATTCCATTTATTTTAAAATGTAGGATAAATCACATTTAACTCCCTTGAGGGTTTGCATAATTGTAGAGACCTCCTTTGTGGTTTCAATAATTACATTGACCTCTTTTACTTTTGAAATTATTATCAAGATTCCCCTTCTATCATTTATCCGTACAATGCAATGACATCGGCAACCTTATCTATTAAAAAGACAAAATTGCCCTCAATCATTCATTTCTAGCAATACAAATATGATCTCCTTTGAGGTTTTATATCATTGCAAAGTCCGCCCTTATCGATTATTCTTATAGGTGCAACTATATGGAATCTTAGCCCATATCATCTTATTCTTCTCACTTAATTGACACTCAAATTATTGTGTCTCTCTTATTCTATCCATTTTTCTGTCTTTTTTCCTCTCTTTTTTTCTTCATCATCTTTCTTTAATTTTTCTTTTCTCATTTCTCACATTTTTTTCTTTAAGCAAGATCCGCTTTCTCTCTTTAAAAAATATTAATATTCACCACATATCTATCTCTCTTAATTTAATTTACATTGTCTCTCTTTTTCATTTTTTCATTCTTCTTTCTATTTCTTCACTTTATTATTTTATTCATGGTTGTCGTTGCAACCAAGAATGGCGTCACATACTTTTTATCTATTGCTCTACCCTCTTCTCCTTCCTTACTTTTCTTTATCATTCTTTTCTCCATCATTGTTAAGCCAAATATCATTTTGTCTTTTTCACAATCCTATATTATTTTCAATTTTTTAATTTTTATATTTGAATCCTTAAATTTTCAATCGATATGTAATAAAAAAAATATTTATGGATGTTGAATTTTGAACACACAACCAAATTAGATATCCTCACCAAGATCCTAGGAACTAAACTGTAAAGCGTGTGCAAAAATAGGAAAGCCCAACACCTGCACACAGAAAGAAACAAGACCAATGGCTCGTCTACTCGGGGGCACTCTGACGATCAAGTCAGTCAAACAATCTCACAAAGATCTCGGCTTAAATAAACAAACAATTCTCAATTAAAGCGTACCTTAGACCCATGGATTTGTCTACCTTTTATAATTATCAGCGCCCTCATCCCCTAGAAGTCTTACTTCATAGACTCTTATCTCTTTCAAGGATAACAGTTATCTTGGACACCTCCTACTTGGATCAGGATTAACTCTCTCAAAAGCTCTACCCTTACCTAAATAGAAGTCTGTCATCATTTAGGACTCTTGTCTCCTATCCGAATATCTCGAATTCAAGTGCGGAAACATCACAGTACTTAGATTAGGATTAACTCTCTCAAGAGCTCTGCCCTTATCCAAATAGAAAGTCTGTCATCATTTAGGACTCTTATCCTCTATCCAAATATCTCAGATTCAAGTATGGAAACACCACACCTCGGCAAACTAGGATCATCCACATAGAACATCGGCTAACAACCTTAGCCATGTGGACAATTCAAAATTATGTCCCCACAATATCGATTAAAATTCTCCAAGTTACGAAGTTTTAGAATAAAAAAATAAAAGTGAAAAAATATAATCTTGTTACAACAAATTAAAATTAGTTGATAGGGAATGAAGATTAAAAAAATATTTGAGAGCATTAAACTATTCAAACAATTTGTCATTTATTATATCTAAAATTGAAATTAAACTTTAGTTGAACCAATCCTTAGTTTTATATATATATATATATCTCATCTTTGGTTTTTTTTTTTCATTTAAACTATTTTTTCTTAAATTAAATCCTAAAAGTAATTCAAAAAAGAAATATTTCTCACCTTCATTAATGGTGAAATTTTTATAGAGTTCAAGAATTTTAGGGAAATTGCAAGTTAAGGAATCACATTTACATTTTAAAAAAGTTTGAGAAATAAAATAATAATTTACCCTTCATATATTTATTATAGCTCAGCTCTTCTGAGTTTTACATAGTGTTTAAAGGATTTTTATGGTCATTTGCATAGCAGAGTTACCATTGTTTGGGCTAAGTTAATGGAATGGATGAATCTTAACAATGTCAGAAAAATTAAGAGAGATTAGTGTAATTTCTAGAACTACAAGAGAAGCTCCTGCTATTATGAAAAACCTTAGGAAAAGTAAGTATAAATTACCTTAAAATGCATGTAAATTGTCTAAATTTTTTAAAATTCTTTTATCACTACTATTTTAAAAGTCTTAAAGAGCACATACTTTTTTCGTATTCTGAAAATATCCTCCCAAACTTATGAAACATCACAAACACTTGCCAAAATTCAAACACCTTCAAATATCATAATATGATTATCTACTCTACTTTAAAAAAAGTGAGCATCCTCTTTTGTCTTCTACCTTTTTTCCCCCAAAATAACCTTCCCGAAATATGTTGGCTACGTTTCTTCAAAAAGGCACAATGGTTAGCAATGGTCCTTACACATAGAGGATTTTGTCAACCATCACTTTACAATTTTCAACCGTTAGACTAATAAGTGCAAATATATACATATATAGCATATTTACAAATAGTTTTTTTTTTTTTTTTTGAAAATTTACAACTGTTACGCATAGAAAAAATATTTGAGATTTTAAAATAATAATTTAACCCACAATGATATGAGATAATAGATGTCAAATTTTGATTTTTATACTCTCAATCGTTTAAGGTTTAACTTTTGTTGTGAATAAATTTATAAATTTAAATTTTGGGTCTTTAGCATTTTTCATATAATAATACATAATTTTAGAGTTGAATTTATCTCAAATTTAAAATTTAGAGGATTTAACGAACCAATGAAGCTCAATTATTCGAAGCTTTCATTTTGTAGGACTCTTAGTGTATCATTCATGAAAAAAATTAGGTTGATCCGATAAGTATAATATTTTCATTTATCATATTTATCTCTGAAAAAATAGATAATAAACATATTTTGAGACTATTCATTTTTCTTAAGACATGATAAAATGAAAACAATGTATGTTATTCATGGAAAAAATTAGATTGATCCGATAATTACAATATTTTCATTTATAGTATTTGTCTTAGAAAAAAGAGACAACAAACATGTGATAACCCAACCCGTACTCTACTTAATTATGCATGTGATTATGTGTTTGATATGAATTTGAAAGTTTGAATATGTGAATTATGTGAATTTGGAATAATATCTGTTGAGCATAGGAATATCTGTTGAAATTATAACTTTGAACTGAAATTGAAAGCCTTAGACGCAATCTGACTTCATATATGTGATTCGCATGATTTATAGAGCTTACGGTGAATTTTTGAAAAATTACAATTCGTAATGATTAAATTGAAATTTTAGAGTTAAGTCATTTATGTGTGGTCCTCTTGTGTTCTTCATTGTTGCTTGAGAGCTCTAGAGAGTGAGTTAGAGAGAAAGGAAGAAGAAAGCTAGGGATTTGAAGAGAATCAAGGGACAAACCTTATATTTGAATTAAGGTATGTTAATTTACTTACAATCTTTGTCTTTAGCTCATCTTTGTCATGGAATCAAGAAAAAATTGTGAACTTGAGCTAAGGTTTTGAGTTTTGTAGTGACTAGAGCTAAATATATGAGATTGAACCCTGACCTCTTAATCTTTGTTTGATTTGAGTTCATTCTTGTGATTGATCCATGAAATAAACCCTAGATGGTTCATACAACCAAGATTTGTTGGAAGATTTACCATGTTTGTATGTATTTTGAACTTGTTTATGAAATTTATGATTATGAAAAAGATGGGACCATGAATCTCAAGTTGAAGCAAGATTGACATGTTTAAAGTAAAATTACACTTGTATTATGTTAGTTTATCATGTTTTTTGGTTGGTTTTGTATGAATTTGGGGTTGGAAATGAGTTTGGGAGATTTCATTTTTGTGCATTTTCGGACTATCAGGTTTTTGCCCAAATCGCTCGTGCAGCCACGGGTTCCGCACGAGCGGAGCATTGAAAATCATGCTTTCTTCTGTTGACCTCCTCGACCTCCTGAACGCATTCCCAACCTTATGTAAACCCTCCAGAGTATGAAATGGTTATTAGAAACCATTGAAAAAGGTTGTGAATTGCTAAAAGAAAAGTGTATATGATGAACGGATTATTTATTAAATATGTGTGTAACATGTTTGGTATAGGTCGTGTGTTGGAGGAAATGCCACAAAATCGATCACACTGTGAGGAATAATATCATACATATATGTTCTTTATTGTGTATCTCGAACCATGAATGGTGATTGGTGCCGACATTGTGGTTTGATTGAAATGAGAAACTTTATTAATATTATATGACATATGCAATGTGGGCTTGAGGCCGTTTTGATAAATGTTGGGCCCGAGGCCGTTTTGAAATATGTGGGGCCTGAGGCCATTTTGATATACAAATGAGCCCGAGGCCGTTTTGATATATATTAGGCCCGAGGCCGTTTTGAAATACGTTAGGCCCGAGGCTGTTTTGATATATGATTGAGCCCGAGGCTGTTTTGTTATATGTTGGGCCCGAGGCCGTTTTGAAATTTGATTAGGCCTAAGGCTGTTCTGTTTATACGATTATGGATATTGTGAAAATCTTTTGATTATCTATTTACACTCTTTTACTGTATTATTACTCATTAAGCTTCGCTCACCCAATATTATGTATGCACATGTAGGTAATTCATAGCATGGAGCACACCCCTAGAGTCAGCTTCATGAGCTATTCTTTTTTAGACCCAATCGAGTCATGCCTCCGAGATGGAGTTTTGTCTTTGATTCACATCATACCTTGGCTTTATTTTGTTTTGCTAATGTGGTCTTGGATTTGTAAACATTATGCACAAATTTCCATTAATATTTATATTTTTTTTGCATGGGCATGTAAATGATGTGATTGTGTTACATTTTGCTCATATTGGCATAGCTCAATGGACTCATTCTTTTGTTGTATACTTCTGTCTTTGGCCCCATTACTATAATTACTCTGTATGTTTGTTTGAAGACGAAGGTAATCAAGTGATTACCGGCCGGTTATGACCCTAGGGACGGGTTTGGGTTATGACAAAATATATTTTGAGACTATACATTTTTTTAGGACACGATCATCAGATCAATCTAATATTTTTCTCTGAAAGATGCATACTATAGAATGAACATTTTGGATTATAGAAGTGGGACCTTTAGTGGGCCGCGTGAACTCAAATTCTCTCAAATTCAAATTTAAATTTGAGATAAACCTAATCTTTTCTTTTCTTTTGATAGTAGATAAACTTAACCTTAATTTTAAAAGTTACAAATTGGTATTTTCTATCGAAACCAAATGGTCATATTCCTATAAATCTATACAAAATTAGATTGAATGGACACATCTATTCATTAAGAGACGTTTCACCTTCTATATAAGACAAATTCTCTATTTCCCAAGTTTCAAGTCTAGGAACAAATGGGACCTCGATTGGATTTTCAGTTAGAAAATTAGAAGGAAAATTGTAAAACACAAGACTTAAAAGGCCCATTCAGAGGCCGAAGTTGCGAAATGACCACTGAAACCATCGAAATTTAGCACGGTCAGCTTGCTCAAACCTAAATAGAATTGTAGGAACAAACGGGACCTCGTTTGGATTTTCAGTTAGAAAATTAGAAAGAAAATTATAAAACACAAGACTTAAAAGGCCCGTTCGGGGGACAAAATTGTGAAATGACCACCGAAATCGCTGAGGGCAACCTGCTCAAGACAAAATAAACTTGTATGAAATCAAAATTGGATTTCCCGTTACAAAATTAAAATCAAAATTGTGAAATTCATACTGAGTTTTTTTTTTTTTTGTTTTTTTGGTCAATCTAATATTGTTTTTCTTTTTCATGTGACAGATTGATAATGGTGGAAAATAGTTCATGTTGCATCAGAAGATTTGATTTTGTGTTTTTGGAAATATTTTGACATAGGATTTTGGTAAATGACTTATGGGTTGGATGTTTAGCATCAAAATATTTGGTTTTGTGTTTTTGTAAATATTTTGACATAGAATTTTGGTAAATGACTTATGGGTTAGATGCTTAGCATCAAAATATTTGGTTTTGTGTTTTTGAAAATATTTTGACGTAGGATTTGGTAATGGATTTGTGGGTTTGATATTAATAGTTTGTAAGTACTTTGATATGAATGTTTCAGATTGTTAGAGAATTGTAATTATGTTTATTTAATAACTATTAATTTTGAATTATTATGAGTGTCTTGCACAAGTGTATTATTATTTACGTTGCTTTTGTGTATATATTGTGTAGAGAAAAATAGGTGTTTTGGATTATTTTGAATAAGAACATAATAAAAATCAAAATTTACGCAGTGAATTTTTAGTGACAGGTGATATTTTGGTTACTGTTAATATATTTGGCGACAACATATTGTTTTTGTCGCTAAAAGTTGGTGGCTATTCCAAGAAATTTTAGCAACCAAAACTTAGTCGTCGCTAAAAAGTTGATTTTTAGCGATCAAATTAATTTTGTTACTAAATAGTACTTTCAGCGACAAATAAATTAGTCACTAAAACTACATAGCCTATCCAAATCTTAACCTTTTAGCGACAAATTAGAATTTCACAGTGACGAAATATATGATTTTTGGCAACCAATTTTGCTTGTCGCTAAATGTCTACATACGGTGACAATTTATGATTTGGTCGCCAATACTTTTAGTGACAAGCCTTCGGCAACCAATTGAGTACTTGTCGCCAATTCTTTTGACGACGAAATTTGTACTTTTGGCGACTAATTTTTTAGTCGTCAAATGTGCTTTTGTTGTAGTGTCTCTCTCACTGAAAAGTGCAAAATCATCCATCAATAATTTTCATAGGGCAACAGTGATAATGGCAGTGTTGGCCTTTTTTCTACTCTCTGTTTTGAACTGTGCTTTCCTCTTTTTACTGCTCTCTCTCTCTCTCACACACACACACACACGCACACACAACTAGGTCTTCACTCTACTAATTCCATCTAATCAGTTGTAATGGATTAAGGATAACGATTAATTTCGAGTGAGCTTATTTGATTAACAGTTATTGATTCGAAATTCGGATTTGTTTCTTTTTGATTTTTTTTGTTTGTCATTAGAATTCTTCCATTCATGGTTAAATTTCTTAAAAACACAATTTTTCAAACATTGTTTACTAAAGGATTTGTGTTTTTTCATGTTGCTATGGTGATCTACAAATGGAGAAGAAATTATTGTTTGCAAATGTTTAAATGTTTGGATGGTCCTTCCAGAAGATAGAATAACATATACATAGAGCGAGAGAGAGAGAGAGAGAGAGAGAGAGAGAGAGAGAGAGAGATGCAGTTTGCCAACTATACAATTTTTACTTTTGCTTACTAATCAAGAAAGAGGAGAGAGATGCAGTTTGCCAACCATACAATTTTTACTTTTGCTTACTAACCAAGAAAGAGGATCTAACCACTTTTTGACAAATCATATTTATCATTGTTAAAAAAATTTACAAACTCAAAATTTTTTATTAAGAATTTGTTCAGAAAATAAATGTGTGGTGAAGATTTATTTAGATGTAAGATTCACCATTCAAAAATTGAATTGGATCATTCATCAAGATTCTCAATGAATTATGAGTTTAAGCTTCTTATTTCTTGCGATTTTTTCTTTGATATTAATCAACCAAATCACATTTGTACATTATCAGTTTGCTTTATATTAGTGTGTCTACGAATGTCTAATACTAAATCTCTTCCTCTCACTTTTCTTACACTATGAAATATTGTTTTTTGTTGTATACTGGTTTATAAATTCACATAGTTTGCAATGTATTTTTACTTAATTTGGGAACAATTAAGAGCAATTTTGTATATCTCCACTTTAAAGAATGCATAATTGTTGAAATAGCGATAGTTAAATTTTAGAGATAGGACATTATAACTTGTTACACCGGATCTCGCACTTAAAGGGGCAAAAATTCACACTTAAAATAATGATTGCATGCCTCTATTGATAAGTGAATCTTTCTTTATTTAACTTATTCTTTTACAATATTTTTATTCATGTTTAATATTATTTTAATTTATAGTAGTATTACATATAATTTACAACAATGTAGTATCACACTTTCATTCTACTTAATTCTAATTATTTACATAGTATGATATTATGCCTCAAAATTTATAGACTTAATTACCACTAGCCATTCTTGAATTTTAAAAATTAATAAGTAAAATAGTAAGCGACAAAATCTTTGGGTATGCAGTATGCTTGCTTCATCTTATATGTAGGTTTGTCATAAGTAGTTGGCATATTAAATACTCTCATCACATTACCAAGAATTTCCAAAACAACCATGAAAGATTTTTATTGACTCATTTTTGTGAAAATAACACTCCTCCATGATGCCAAAAAAAAAAAAAAAAAAAAAAAAAAAATTGATTTGTTTTCTTAGGTTTACAATGATATTTACAAGTGAATTCTAAACATTTGTGTGAAGTTAATAGAAACACAATTTGTGTGATACTGTAGACACCCCATTTTTGACTGCCTGCAAGGTTCAAGTGCTTTGTCCAGTACACTCAATGATGAAAGTGGTGTTGTTCGTGGTCCAAGGTCTCAATGAAGGGGCCATGCTTAAAGCTCTGAAACAATCCCAAACCTTCCATATTCTCACTGATTATACCCAAAAAATTCATTTTTAGACATTGTGCCACCCTATGCTAAGTCTAAAGCAGAAAAACAGAGGAACACATTGAGGCTCGATCGTGCCTCATTAAGGGCCAGCCGTGGCTATTGAAGGCCGGCTGTGCCTTGGTAGCGAGAAACACTATTCTGGGCAGGAGCCTGCTAGCTGTCCATTTTTTAAGATGTTTATGACCCCTCTTGCTCAAATTCTATAAAAACGACCATATATCTTTATTTTGAGGGTTGAAGAATTTTAAAAAAGCCTCTACACCTTCTTGAGAGCTCCCTCTTCTCCTTCTTCTTGTGCAAGCAACACTTTGAGCAAACCTATCACCTTGAACCTATATCCATACACCATATACACCTTCACAACTTAGTCTAGGAACCTTGGTTGAGCCTTAAGCACCATGATTCAAGCTTGAGAGTGTGGTGAGACTTGGTTTGATCCATAAGCAAAAGCTCACTTCTTTGAGAGGTATAAGCTTGTCATTATCTCTTTTACTTCTTGTTCTTATACTTACTATATAGTTTTTGTAGTTTCATGTTGTTTTGATTCTCTTCCAAGTGTTTGAATTTGGGTTTGGAGAGCTACCAAAAGGGTAGAGAGAGTTTACACTCTTTCCACACCTTTACCTATAGCTCAAACCCTTACTTTTACACTCTTTTTTTTTGCTTTCTAAACTAATTTTCAGAGTTAAAAAAGGGCTAAAAATCATGCCGCTACAAGAAATTTCACTTTTAGCGACTAAATTTTTAGCCGCCAAAAATTTTGCCCAACTAAATATTTTGGTCGCCGGATTGGTGGCGGGAAAATTGTCGGGGAAGGGATTGGTGACTAAAAAATATTTAGTCACCAAAAGTCCTATAAATGGCGACTAATATTTTTAGTCGCAAAAAATAATATTTTAGTCGCTAAAAATCTTATTTTCCGCTACTAAAACTTTGGTCGCCAAAACTTGAAGTATCTATGGTGACCAAAGTTTTAGTCGCCAAAGGTTTTTTTTTCAATCCAATTTATTTTATTTTATTTTTTTTAGCTACTAAATTCTTAGTCGCCTAAAGTCTGATTTTATTTTAGTTACTAAATATTTAGTAGCCAAAAGTTTTTCTCTCTTACTAAATATTTAGTAGTCGAAAGTTTTTTACTCCATTTTTAGCTACCAATTGTTTAATAGCTAAAAACATCATTTTATTTTTTTAAAAAATTAATTTGTCCACAACCTGTATATATCCCATGCAATCTATAACAAGTATACAAACAAAAGAATATATATATATATATATATATTTATCACCCATTCCACAACCTGCATCTATTTCACTTACAACCATCCAAACAAAAGAATAACTTTTAATGTCAACATTGCATAAAAACCAAGTATATTCCAACTTCAAATAATAATTTCATACAAAACCAATAATGATATGAGCTACCGGTGACATCTATACACCAGCTATATATAAAATCAAAAGACTTGAAAAATTCACTAGAATAAATCAAGCTCAACAAGAGCAATCATAACTGCAGCCATCATTATAAAAGCATCCATAGCATTTACAGTGGGAGTCCCCCATTGCCATGGATATGGAAACCTTATCCTGCATGTTGAGAAATAACAGAAGCCCTTAGTATTGTTACCATCACTCCTGGATGACCATGGATGTTCTCCGATCTTTCACTATACGCTCATCATTTGGAAGGTTGAATGCAACAGTTTGAGGGCCCTTCACATCCTGCCATAAAAATGAAGTTCTCAAGCTTCAGTTTTTCAACCAGATAGTTCTAGTAAAACTTTGTACAAAATGGGAAACATCAGGTTCTGAATAAGAGATGGCTTAAAAAGAGACTGAAAAAGAGATGGCTTAAAACTAACTTCAAATAAAAAATTCAGGGAAATTACTCTATGAAACTTTGATAAAAATTATCCTCCTCCTATACGAATCTCATGCATACATGCACCCACACCCACACCCACACCTGCTCACACGCGCGCATGCGCACACACACACAAAAGACTATCTTTGGAAAGAAAGAATAAAATCAATAATCACAAAAATATGGGCCATATGATTGAGATATACTAACTCAAATCTGAATTGTTGCTTGCTACCTTTAAAAAAAAATACGTACATAGAACACAGATGACAATTACACCATGCCAGAACCCATCTTAAAACAATGGAGAGGGAAAGCCAAATGTGTTTGTCAATTCATTTTCTAATAAGATGAGTGGGAGCAACATCATAGATCAGAACCTCTCAATATGCATGTTGGATACAAAGTAGAAAGAGCTTCTGAACTTATCTGCCTCTCATAGAACACCAAGCACGCTGATGATGCGCACTTCACCCCACTTCCAGAGGCCAGTCCCCTTCTCCACAATGCTGCGAAATAGGGAAGAGAATTAACATTAACCATCAACTAGATAGTTTTTAACTCAAAGCAACAACATGCCTGAGAAGAAATTCAAACATTTGTGCACACTGTTACATACACACGTGCAAGCACAGAAAGAGAGCTTGTATTAGATGGAAGCAGGAAACAGAGACAAAAACCAGTAATGACAAGGAATTTTTTAAATGATTAACAAGAATTCAAGAATTGAAAGAGGCAAATGATTCAAACTAGGTGTTAAAAATACTGTATTATTGATTGATATCTAGATGTGTTACAAGATTGATTAATTACAATTCCTATACAATCTATATATAGAAGAAAATGTGGTAGTAGGTGTAGTGGAGGTGATAGTGGGTTAGGTGAAGTGGAGTGTGTGGTGAAGTGGAGGTAGGTGAAGTGGAGTGTGTAGTGGAGTAGGTGAAGGTAAAGATGGGAAATTCTAACAGCCCCCCGCAAACTCAAGGAGGAGAGAAACTAACCAACTTGAGTTTGGAGAGAGTAACAAAACAAGAAAATACATAAAAATAAAAAAGGATAGGAGACACTGTATGGTCGTGTCAGACCGTTGGTGAAGACACTGTATGGGGTGTCATAACGTTGTAGAGGACACTGTATGGTGGTGTCAGACCGTTGTAGAAGACAGTTTATGGGGTCATGTCGGACCGTTGTAGAAGACAGTTTATGGGGTCATGTCGGACCGTTGAAGAAGACAATGTTGTGACAGTTTACGGAGTCTTGCTGGACCCTTGTAGAAACTAACCGGAATCTATGTCGGGACAGTTTACAGAGTCTTGTCGGACCCTTGTAGAAACTAACCGGAATCTATGTCGGGACAGTTTACAGAGTCTTGTCGGACCCTTGTAGAAACTAACCGGAATCTATGTCGGGACAGTTTACAGAGTCTTGTCGGACCCATAAAGGAGCTAACCGGAATCAAATGTCGGGACAGTTTACAGAGTCTTGTCGGACCCCTGAAAAAGTTGCACTCTCAAAAGGTGTGCCCAAAGTTGTCAAAAAGGCATGCCATCAAAAGACGTGCCCACTTTATCAAAAGATGTGCCATGAAAAGGCGTGCCAGTTTGTCGGGCGTCAAGAGGCGCGCGATGCGCGTGGCTGCCTCGGCTATAAGACAGAGGCTGAGGCTGAGGCAAAAACACCTGTGAGAGATATTCTGAGAGAGATTTCTGAGAGAGATTTTCTGTAATACTCTGTTGTCTGAGAGAGATTTCTAAGAGAGATACTCTGTAACACTCTGTGGCCCAGAAAATGGCTTCATCTTCCCGGAGTCTGCTCACTCTCTTTCCCGACCTCAACGAGTCAACAAGAGAGAGAACTGGTGCGGTGGCACTGGAACCTCAACCAAGCGCCCCGGAGTTTGCTCCGTTGAACTTTCCGATGGGGTCGGTGGAGCAAAAAATGGCAGGGCAAACAGATATTGAAGCCAATCAATATACACTGAAGTCATGTGTGGAAACCATGACTGCGGTTACAAATTTGTCGAACCGGCTGCAGAGTAGGACAAATGAGGTGCAGCATTTGAACGGCCAACTGGCTCTGCTCCAACGCATGTATAAGGATGCGCGAGCAGAGATAAGTGTGTTGAAAGCAGAAAATAAGGAGTTGAAGCGGAAGGCCACCGTGATGTTCCGTTTGGGAGGGCCGCCATATGCTGCAGTGGAGGAGCAGGGAGTAGTGATCATGCCCAGTGGAGTGGGAAACACGGAGGCAACACCGGCAAGGGCCGCCCAGGACGGAGGCAAGAAGAAAAGACCGGCGGCAGAGTAGAGAAGGGAAAATCCCGCTGTGGGTGTGGTTGTGTTGTTTATGGGTTTTTTTTTTTTTTTTTTTTTTTTTTTTTTTTTTTGTGTAAAATGGTGATCGGGGTGAGTGTCAAAATAATGCAATCTTGAAATCTTGAAATTTGGAAATTTTGATTTTGACATTTTGAATCCACACTCGCACTGAGGTAGTGCCCAGGTGATGTAGCAGATGTGTATGGCCAGTGGTGTGCCGTGTTGTATTGGAACAATTTTATTTTATTTTATTTTATTTTATTTTTTATTTTTATTTTTTTTTATTTTTTATTTTATTTTATTTTTTTTTATTATTTTTTTTTTTTTAGCAATCTACCCGCCTATGCAAGACAAGTGGATTGAAAGTGGTGGGAAGAAAAAGTGAAAAGAAATAATGGGTATGTGATAAAATAAAATATAAAATCAGTGAGTTGGTCGAAGAAAAGTTTAAAATAAATGGTTGGAAATATTAAAATAAAGGTGTGTGTTTGATAGAAGAAAATGATGGAAGGCCAGGCTGTCCATGGGAGCTTTAACAGCCTGTGGAGCTTACCAGCAAAGCTGGCCAGCACATCTGCACGAGGTACAACTTCCCACAAAGCAATTGGATGGATGTGCAAGACAACCTACCCGCAGCCACTATGCACTTAGGCACACGTGTAACCAATTCCAACTTCGTGTCAGAGCTCACCACCATTGTTGACAGTACACGAAATAACAAAACAAATATATATAAAAGATATATATATATATATATATATAATAATCAGACCCAAAACCAGCAGCAAAGCCAAATGACCGGCTAACATTTTGATCAAAACCGTGGGCCAAATTGCCACCCACGTGAGTCCACTGCCCCATGAAGCATATACTTTTACCATCATAATCAGTGATCAAGGAGCTATCGTGCAATTCTGGAACGAAATCGGCTTTGTTATTGACGTACGACGGTTTAGAATTCTTCATTGCCTTAATAGGAGCGAAAAAAAACCGAGTCCCAAACTCGTGCCACTCCGATCAGACACCGGTAACTTCAAAAAAAAAACCTAACGTCGACGACGCAGAGTCACCAAGGCCGAACTCCGGCGACGGACAGCAAATCAAATGGTGGTTGCTGCTTGAGGTCCATGCTCTGAGCTCCGTGATGGTGACTCGTGGTGCAAGGGGTTAGTGACGCCGTTGCGTTTCTTTGATGATCTGCACGAAGATCTGGAAGAAGAAGGCCAGGCTAGTTCAACAGCGTCGCCAACACCTTCAAGCAAAACAATTCTAGAGCGAGAGAGAGATGCGCAGCGCGTAGGTGTGACCCAGTTGAGTGAAGGTATGTTTAGAGAATTTTAGCGGACTAGGTTGAGGTCCGGCAGGCGGCCAAGGCAAGGTTGTCGCCCGCCGGTGAAGCGAAAAATACTAAGTACTTAACCTTGCTCTGATACCATGTTAAAAATACTGTATTATTGATTGATATCTAGATGTGTTACAAGATTGATTAATTACAATTCCTATACAATCTATATATAGAAGAAAATGTGGTAGTAGGTGTAGTGGAGGTGATAGTGGGTTAGGTGAAGTGGAGTGTGTGGTGAAGTGGAGGTAGGTGAAGTGGAGTGTGTAGTGGAGTAGGTGAAGGTAAAGATGGGAAATTCTAACACTAGGAGGTGATCATTTTGTAAGTAATTGAATATTTCCCAATTCGGCACAATATCTGTAAATAAATTTTAAACATCAGACATATCATGGTACCTATTGAAAAGCCTCAATGTTCTAAGAATTCTTCAAAATTTATAATTTCTAAATTCAGCACAATAATGAATGAATTTAAAATATAAGATAACATCTCATAATACCTAATGGAAAGGATCATATCTTAGGTTTTCTTCGTAATTTATTACAATATTTTCACACGAAAATTTTGGCTAAAAACACAGGAAATTAACCCATGAATAAATGTATAAACAATAGATCATGGCGTATACAAGCAGATGTAGACATTACAACAACTAAAATATTCAATAAATAAGAGACTAAAAATGAATGGATGAACTAACACAAAGAACTATAGAAACTATTAAATCCTGGGGTTTCATTGTAGTCTACGAAAATTATCATGATACTCGATGTAGCAAGGTGTTGCATCTCTTTTTCCAGTTTTGCAGTTCTTGCAATGATAGGTTGCAACAGCAGTTTCATTTTTTTGATTAGCTGTAACAACAACTTCATATTCTTTGAACATTTACCACATAAGTGAATTGAAGCCTGGATCAACCCACTACATAATAAGTACAAAGTTGCTGCTACTACCATACTCAAACCCGCATTCTCATTTTTGACAGCCCAACCATATTTTTTTACTGCACCAAGCAATGGCCCCTACAAATAATAAAATTACTTTTTAAAGGAACTTTAAGAGCTTAAGCTTACTCTTTCCTTTTTCTTATTCTTTTTGGGCCTTCTTTATATTGTTAACATGGTGGATTGAAGGCGTGCTCCGATGTTCATTTATTGATTTAATTTTTTGTTCGCGAAAATGAAGTACTGTTATGGATTCAGATAAATCGTATACAAATTTTTGTAAGTTGTCATAATAATGTCTCCATTTTCATGGTTTCTCTTAGTAATTCATACTTAATGAGAGGAACTTTTTATACACAAGAGGTTCACTTTTCTTTCATCTTCAAATATACTTATCACTTAAAAAGGTGTGTTAAAAGTTTACAATTATGTAGTTGTTGTGTTGCACTTTAGGACCAAACCACAGGAGATGGAACCATAAGGGGGAATGTGTTTTTGGGCCTAATACAGGTGGTAAAATGTAATTTATCCTTAAATAATGCAGTATTGTCGACCTATTAAAATTCTAAGGCTCTGAGTCTCTTGATCAGTAGTGAAGGAGAAATTTCTACCTGCCTGTGTCACCATCAATTACTTTAGTCTTCCACTTATCATATGCATTTACAAGTTATAAAGCATGTTCCTGTTTTGATGGCCACATTAAGCGATACTATTAGCAAACTCCTCACATATAACGATTCTGGTTCAGGGACATTTGCAGTCCTTCAAGTTAGCCTGTACAATCTAAGATTGTAAAACTCGTGTAGTAGTTATACAATACACATAAATGGACACAGTGAAGTAGCTGGCTACAATTCCACATTTGTAAAAGCTGAAAAAGTTCATCTAAAAGTACTCAAACAAAATGCATCATATCATTAAATCAAAATGTTAATGCTTCCTAAAAAAATTGAAGCCACGGATTTTTTTATTTTTTATTTTGCTTTCACAGGAATGTAGATAATCTCTGATTAAAAAGGTATCGATCATCAACACAATCAACTTAAAAGACTACCTGATCGTAACACCGAATGGTATATACATATATATATATATATATATATATAGAGAGAGAGAGAGAGAGAGAGAGAGAGAAAGCATATGCGAGACAGAGCATCAATGGAGCAGAGTTCTTCTCAGTGATGAAGCCTCTGGATCTTGCAGTGGTGGCGGTGGATCTGTGAAGACCGGCGGAGGAGGAGGAGGCGGCGGTGTGAAAAAAGGGCAGCGACGGAGGAGGTAGCGGAGGCAGTGGTGGTCGCAGCAGTCACGATGGCGATGGCGGAGGAGGAGGAGGTGCTCTGGTTGCTGGCGAATGCGAAGAGGAGCGGCTGCGGGACGGCAACGCAGCTGGACTCCTTAACCCTTCATCTTCTAAAACGAAAAGATGACCCTAATATTTTAGGGGATGGACCAATAAATCTCAAATTAATAACTTATGCACTGTTTAATCCTAAAAGTTTTTTTATAGACTGAAAGGTCCCATTACAATGTTAATAACATCAGATACAATGTTAATAACATCAGAGTCATGTTACAAACATTGGATTTCAAACATCTAATGTTCATCAAATTTCAATAATGTTTGAAAATATAGGATGAAAAACATCTAATGTTCATCAGATTTCAATAAATTTTGAAATTATAGAATGAAATATCAGATCATTTACATCATTCACATTATGTTGATGTAAAAATGGGACTAAATGGAGCATAAGAAAACTTTTAGGACTAAATGGTTTAACGTTTCAAAAACTAGGACTTATGGGTAAATTTTCCAATATTTTATTGAAGAGGTATTGATCTCACCCGTTGGTTATTCAAGTGATCTTAGCCATCCGTTTTACATCCTTGCTAACTTTATTTTCCCGACTAAAACATAGCTTCGTCGTTAATTAAGTAAGGAACCCGCCAATTAATTTATAAAACCCTCTAAAATTTAAAAAATTCCTCCAAATATTTTAGTTTTTTGGTGACTAAACTTTTAGTCGTTAAAGATAAAAAAAATATTTTTTTATTTATATTCGGCGACTAACTATTTTAGTAGCCAAAACTCGATATGCGGCGACTAAATTTTTTTTTTGTCCCTGAAAATAAGTTTTTGGTGACCAAACTTTTGGTCACCAAAGATAAAAAAATATTTTTTTATTTTCCATTCGGCGACTAAATGATTTTAGTAGCCAAAACTCGATATACGACGACTAAAATATTTGTTGTCACTGAAAATATGTTTTTGGCGACCAAACTTTTAGTCGCCAAAAATTAAAAAACAATTATTTATATTCCATTCGGCGACTAAATGGTTTTAGTAGCCAAAACTCAACATATGGCGACTAAAATAATATTTTTGTCGCCAATTCTGGTATTTTTAGCTACTAATTTTTTTTTAGTCGCCAATAATCAATATATCCCGACGAAAAATAATTAGTAGCTAAATATTATATTTTTGCCGACTAAAACAATTTTTAGTCGCCAATTCCACAACTTTTGGCGACTAAATTCTTTTTAGTTGCCAAATGTGCATTTTCTTGTAGTGTGCTTTGAGGTTTCAAAAGTTGAGGGGTTAGCCACCCCTCCTTGTTCTTGTTTACTAGCCTTGTTTTCTCTCTTTGTTGATTAGCTTTTTAGGCTCTTTTCATGCACTTTGAGCCACTGTTTTTCATCTCTTGAGGGTTGTTTTTGGGCTATTCTAGGTTGTTTAAATAGTTCATGCTTTGATTATCTTGAGTATTGTCTCATAAGTTTGCATCCATAGCTTGTTGTATATTGTTCTAAGCTTTTCCTTATCTAATTTCCATGTTTAAGAACCTCATTTTAATAATCAATTTGCCATTCATCTCTTTCATTGGAGAGTTGTTTCAATCAGTTGACGGTTATTCAAAATGTGAACTAGCGATTTATGCTTAATGGCTTAATCTTTACGGAGGTTCATTGCCAAAGGTGTAGTCCATTTTTCGTGTTGTGAATCGCCTCATGTTTGACATATTTCTCACTTAGTGGATGTAATCCTTAGTGGACGTAACAATCATCTTGGACTTAATGGATTAAAGAATGGCAAAGACTAATGAATTTGGTTTAAAATGAATCAACCCACATAAATAAAATGAATTATATTGCTTAGGGTTCGGCCAGATGTTATGCCAAATCCATTGTGTCAAGGGTTGTTTTACATCAATCCATGATGTTTTGATGAATCTTGAAGCGTCTCTACCTCCTCTTTGAGTTCACTCTATGATAGGAGGGAGGGGTGGTTGCTATCATTGCATTTATTGATTTTTTGTCTAAATTGTACCCGAAATCATCAAGCAATCAACTTGCTTGATGGTTTTGGAAACGATTCTAACCTTTTCTCAAGGCTTTCCCATGACAGAGAAGTGTGAGAGAGACAAACAGAGTTCAGAACACTCTGTCTGCACTGTCTTCACTTCAGAGCACAAAACAGAATTTTGCATGACATTGAGGCACAGCCAGGCTTCAATGAGGGCCGGCTGGTCATCAATGTTTGGTCAGCAATGTATTTTGCAGAAAACAGAGGGCAATGGCTGAAGGTGAAACAGGGCAAGTCTAGGCAAATAGAGTTGTTCTTGGACATTATGTATGCAACCCTTGCGCATCCTTGCTTACATCATAATCATTGTTGTTATTACTGTTGTTATAATTAGTTTTGTTAATTATTAATGTTGTAATAATAATAATTATTATTATTATTATTATTATTATTATTATTGTTTGTAATTGTTATGGCTAGTTAGCTAAAATAGTTAGTCTACTTATCATAGTTGTCCTTATTGTAATAGAGTATGTAGCTAGTTAATTCTTCGCTCATTTATTCATTCGGTTTTGTAATAATTAGTTTAATTTGGACTTTCGGACTTTGATTCGCACCATCTTGCACGAGGGCAACTATGTAATAAGTTGTATGTATTCTAACCCAACGTCTTTCTCCCTTTTATTTACTTGCTTATGATGGTTAGTATAAGACATCATTTTTCAAATTAACATTCTTATGCTTTGCATCCGTTGTCTTGCATGCATCCAAGGCTTGGCTCATCATACTAACCCAATATCAATGCTCAAATTTATTACTTGAATATGTGCTCTATCGTATGTCTTGAATGAAATCATATGTCATGCTCAGAGCTGAGCCTATAAAATACATAATCTGTGCATTGCATTTAGTCATATTGCATTAATTAGGAACATGCATATTTTTCTAATTATTTTGCTTTGTTTTGGCTCGAAGTACTAGGTGAGCAATTTTGTGTTTTAGCATATTGCATGGAATGTCAATGTTAGCATGTCCAAGCATACTTTTATGAGGCTAATTGCTTAATTGATATAACTGTTTGAATGCCTGTGGATGAAGGCTAGTTGCCTGAATTGGGATAGTTTGATTAAGGTCCATTTTAAGCCCACTTTTTTTCAAGTGGTAAATTCACAAAACTATTTCAAATAAAATATGAAATCGAATGTTCCAATTCTTACAAATTATTCTATATTTTTGTGTGCTTCACATAGTAAAGTTAGTCTAATAAATCGGAACATGAGCATATAATGTAAATAAAAATCACATTATGATTAGTAGAGGCCGATTTTTGATCGGGCGAGTGGGGTGCTCAATTCATGACCTTCTCCTCTCGTACCTAAGTTCTTGAGCTGAGACATTTTGGTGATGACAGACTAATGGCCTTTGGCACGAGTCTTGGGTTTCCTAAATTTCCCAAAAATATTTAGGTGGCGACTCTGAAATCTGGCAAAGTAGTCTAGTTTTGGTATTTGATTCTGAAAAATCTAGAAATCCCCCCTAGATATTGATTTGTGATTATGTAATAACTTTAAGCATTATATAACAATCCCAATCAAACAATCAAGACAAATCAACACAACGGTTTTAACGTGAAAAAACCACAATTGGACACCTCCAACTGTGATTAAAAAACCACGAGCAACAGCCACAAAACAATCCACTAAGAAGATTTAAAGGAATTACACAGGTATACTCTCAATTACCTAGCGAATCCAAGCCTAATTGAACCAACCTCTATGTGCCTCTTCCAACCCCGTTTTCACCTCGGAATTGTCTTTACGATGAGCCACTCCAGAATCCACCGAAGCTTCAGGCTCGAATTCTTCAGAATCCACCGAAGAACAACTCTCTCTCTCTCTTGTGTATAACAAACAAAACCTTTGATGTACTCTCTTTAAACCATGAGTTGAATACTCAATAAAACATCAAAGAAAACTAACAAAATATCCCCAGATATAAACCTTAAGAACCAAAAAGAAGATCTGGAGGAATTCAATAGTTTTGGGGTAAAACCAACTATTTATAGAAGATCCAAAAGTAATCCTAGTTTTGGAAGAAATCCAATTACTTATAGAAATCCAAAAGTAATCCTAGTTTTGGAAGAAAATCAACTTCTTAAAGAAATCCTTGTCAAACGGAATTGCCAATAATAAAACCTAACAATCTCCCCATTTGGCAAAGCCGTGACAAAGCACACCTAACAAATAAAATCCTAAGCACCCCAACCCATTACAGCCAACAAAAACAAACTTCTTTATCAAGGTCATGATCTGCAAAACAGCTATTAGTGCCACAATCTCCAAAACAACTATTAGTCCCACAAGAGTATAAGAAAAAACAATAAACATAGGACAAGATTATCTTGAAACATGAGATGCAAAACATGAATAGATGAAAACTAAGACTCATGAAAAACAACTCTCAAACAACAAAAGCAAGATCATAAACCAACAACAAAAGCAAGATCATAAACCAACCCAAGTCAAGATGAACCAAACTCCCTCTCACTAAAAGCAACCACAAACACTAAAAACAATGAACAAGAAGAAAACGACAGAAATTATGGTGGAGCAAGCAAGGAATTTCAGATTTGTACCTTAAAACACTCAAGATTATCCAAGAAGCACAATTATTAGTAAACACAATGTGCACAGTCTGTAGAAAATTCCTCATGAAAGAAAGTGATGCATTATGTGAAAAGCATAGATCCCATGAGAAAAGTGTGTGTGTGACTCTTGGAGTTCGACAAACACTAGATTCAGTCCTAGCAGTGATATGAAAGCTGGACCTCCGATAAGAGAATCTTAAGCACGACAAAGGAAAGTCAAACCACTACCACTAGGAATCAAGGGGTATTTGGTGAGTAAAGGCGGAGGCTCCCCCTCAATCAATGAATCTTTTCCTCTTTTTTTTTTCTTTCTTTCTTTTGCACATTTTTTCTTCTTCTCTTTCTTTTTCTTTTTCTTTTTCTTTTTCTTTTGCACAATCATTGGTGGCTAACACGCTCAAGAGTATGGAAACCGAACTAGAGAAGCATGAATATAATAAGGATGGCCTGGTTGGTGACTCTAAGGTAGCCTTTTCCTCATGGCTAGACTGCAAAGAATTAAGGAGAAAGCCATGGAGATGCAAAAGGATAGTAGGTGGTTAAGAGACTCAACATCACCCAAGATATGCTAGTATAGGTCAATTCCTCTAGAAAAGCAAAAGATACAATGCCAGAAGTCCATAAAAAAAATAATCACTAAGACGGAAGACTCCAATATTTGCTAATCCTAGAGTGTGTACAGAATGAGACATCTTAATCAAAAAACACACACTCCAAAACGAGTAATGACCACAGAAAGCACACATATATTAACACGTAATAGATACTCTCATCAAATCCAATATGCACCAAGGACCACTCAAAAATTTCAAGCTTGCAAAACCATACTACGAAAATCTTTTTGGGATTTTTTTTTCTTTTTTTTTTCTTTTAAAAAAAAGCAAGACAAAAAAAAAAATGCACACTTTTTTTTTTATTAAAAAAAACACACAGAAACCCAAAAACTAAAACAAATAAACAAATTAACACAAGTCAAGTTTTCTCACCCAAACCGCTTTAGTATGAACAAAGTTGTAAGCATTGCGGCTCTTGGGTGGTGTTTTGACGTTGTGGTTCCCTTTGCTTTCAATGAGAACCCGTCTTGACATGGTTTCTAACTTCTTATTCCTAGGTCTAGGAAAACATAGCCTCTGTTCATGCTTGGTCTCAAGTAAATCAAAATAGCAAAGTTTATTATGACCTTTAACCTCCTTATGACCAATGAAGTGTCTCCTACCCCCATGAGATGTTAGAATTTCTTCCATCTCTATGAGACACTCTCCTATGCAACTTATAACTATAAGGGCGAATATGACCATGCACACCACAATGATGACAAATAAAAAAAGGGTGTACCTTTTTTTCTTTTACCTTACCAACTCTAGGAAGTTTAAGAAGTCCATCCTTATGTTGAATTTTTTGTTCTCCCTTTCCTTGAGTTCTTGTATCATGAGATATTGAAGAACTCTGTTTTTGCTCTTTCTTACCCCCAAAGCCAA
This sequence comes from Camellia sinensis, assembly GCF_055761805.1. Taxonomy (NCBI): domain Eukaryota; kingdom Viridiplantae; phylum Streptophyta; class Magnoliopsida; order Ericales; family Theaceae; genus Camellia; species Camellia sinensis. The sequence goes on from NC_138963.1 coordinate 74,642,872, forward strand.
TGCCATTCTTGTCACAACTCATTTGTTGAGACCCAATGATATCCTCCAAAGTCTTTGATCCTTTGTTCCAAAGACCAATGGTAGCCATAGCACACTTGAGCTCTTCCTCTTTCTTGATCATTAGTTCTTCCAAAGCAACTTGTGACATCTCGAGAGATTCAATCTTTTCTTCATACATGGAATGGGTTTCCAGTAGCTCATTCCTCTCTGTCTCACAAGTCAATAGTTTTGCACAAAGAGCTTGTCGATCATCAGCTATTTTGATGGCATCAATCCTGGCCTCGGAAATCTCCTCCTTAAGTTTGACATTCTCACTTTCACATGCTTTGAGTTTCTTTGTGAGGCTCGCTAGGCTGAAAACCCGAAAGGGCGACCTAGGCAAAAGTTAGAGCATTGAAAAAATTAGAAAATATAAAAAACTGAGCTCGCAAGGTCGAAAACCCGTAAAAGGCGGCCTTGGCAAAAATTAGAGCGTAAAAAGAGAGTGAAAATACTTGAGTGAACCTAAGCCTGAACTACGTAAGGCTTGATTCCCATCTTTGGGATACATAGGCAGCTTCATCCTGAGGTTCAGCCATAAACTTTTCCCGATCAGCTTTGTCCATTTGATCATCTCGGTCATCTTTGTCTATTCAACATTCACGAGTCCGGTTATGATCTCCGGTACAGTGTTATTCAGACTAGGGGCAACTTCCCGTTGCCAAGCAGTGCTGCGGTACTATTCAGACTAGGGACAACTTTCCAGTTGCTGGGATCCGGGGTTTGTGCATCTCAGTGACAGATCTCAGGCGTGTCCAGTTCTGATCCATATCGAAAATAGTTTTGAAAAGTTTTGATAAAAGTTGACTTTGTTCAAATTAATCTTTTTACAACTAAGACCATCTCTAGACCAAAACGGGAAATTTTCAGTACCATAACCTTCAATTTCATTGATTTCAAAATAGAGTTCTCCTGCTCTTGCATACAATCGAAGCTGCTTTTTATCACATTCATAAAGAAAACTTGAAAGTACTAATAAAGCAATAAATCCGGGGCATAGTCAAGTCAGGTGTTCCTGCGCCCCCTCCCAGAGCTGGTCGAAGCCTCTGATGCCAAGCTGAGCCCTTCATGTGTCTCATCATTGAGCCAATCCAAGCACTCATCAGACAAAGTGCAACTGAAAGTAGGAGCGGGGGCCAGGAGTTCTCTTGTCCTCCACGCTCTGGCCTGCCGAGCAAGCTGTGCGCCTCGGGCTGGGAATGCAGCAGGATACTTTATCCCCTCTGGCGGGCAGGTCTGATCATGGCCAAATTGGCATCGAATCCGGAATGGGAAGTAGAATACACAGTGAGTGAGACCAATCAATTGAATCCCAGTCTGCCGGGACATGTTGTAACTCATTGCCGGAAGGCTGAGCCAAGGGCACCGCCAAGCAATACGGTCTGCGGACAAGCGACACATCCAAGCGAACCACCATCCCTCATCAAGGGCATTGACTAGATGGTGCCGGAAGAAGTAGCCGCGAGCTAAGTATGCTGGGCAAGAGTCCACAACCTGCAACTTATCCATCAACCACACCTGGGAAGGGATGAAAAATAAGAGAATAAAGAATAGAGAGATGTACGATGAGAGAAAAGTGAGAATAGGGTTTTTTGTGAGAAAAACCGAGCTTGAGGGCCGAGTGATGTGAGCGATACATATGTGAGATTGGGTGGGAAACATTACCTGTAGTAGTAGTGGACTCCCTGCTAATTTGGTCGTCTCACGACGATAAAAGGCATCTAAGCCCATCAACGTCTCAGCCAGAGTCATGGCAATACAGCTCTTGCCCTCCTTCAAGCCTTGGGCAACCTCGGTCAGCCGGACACTAGACCCTCCGGAGCCTGAGACAAATAGAAAATGTGATAGCATGCACAAACAGAGGGCGTGTCGCCGGAAGTCTTGCCAATGATGGTTGTTGCGATCACCGGCATCAGAAAACCGATCGATCAAACTCAGAATATCCAGCATCCCGTTACAAATCAGAGACCGAGCGTCACGCATAATGAGTCCACACATTTGCCCTAAGGATTGGGCATGGCCAAAATTAAGTTGGGGCAGGAGCTCCTCGTCGCGCTCGGACTCCATTAAGGCTCGAAAATCTTCGAAGGTAGGACATATCTCTTGCCCAGCGAAGCTAAAGACATGCGTCACCGGATTCCAAAACCTCGCCGCGGCATGGAGAAGCGGAAGGTGCAACGGGGTACGACCCAGAGTGAATAGTGCATTTATGTCGAAACCCCGGAAATTCAACTTTTCTGAGCCATCCAAGCTGGCAATCCAAGCTGTGAGATTTTGAGCAAGAAACTCTTCCATTAGAGCAAATCAGTGTGGAATTGAGAAAAACTACGAAGCTGAGGTCTTTTGTAGGAGATAAGGTTGGGTGGAGGACAAGTGTCAACATTTTGGTGATTCCTTCATTCATGGCAGGCCGGCCAAATATTGTGCCGACCGGCCATCACTTTTTGCCGACCGAACAAATTTCTGGCCAATGGCCATTTCTTGTGGCCGATGGCCTCTACCCCTGGCCGACGGTTTTCCTCCTTGTTCCTTGAGCTGTTTATGCTAGGGATTGGGGAACTCCACCACCTCTAATCCCCTCCGGTGATCGATTCTTGCGGAGTCACAACTGTCTGCTTATCGAGTTATTGTACATTTGCTTATCGAGTTGTATTTCACTCTCTTTAAGTCTTTGATTTGTTTATCGAGTTGTACTCACACTTGATTGGTTATATCATGCCTTTGTTTTGCTTATCGAGTTGTAAGTCGGTTCACTACCTGATTATTACGATGCAAGTACTTAATGTTCAAAACAGGTTCAATTTCGTTCACATTGTGGTGTGATACCTTGCGATGCGATGCATAGAAAATTTACAAATGCAACATCTTTTGAACAAAATGGTCGTTTCATTCCCATCGCGTGTTTTGCAAAATATGTAATTTTGAGAAAGAATAAAACCTGCCCGAGGCAGTGCAATGTGCTTAAACTACCAGTAAAAAGGAAAGTAAAGCATAGAATGGCAGGGTAGCAAAGTGTCGGAATTGATACCAGTAAAACTCCCCTTGCAGTCAACGCACCTTCCGCACCTTTGTTCGGGTCAACTACATGGTTTGGCACCTTCATCACTCGAGAAAATGCGGGAAAGCACACTTTTAAAATGTGAACCTTCGAGTTGACCTCAGGCCACAACTTCTACGAGCGATGCTCGGTACGTACGAAGAATATCCCTTCCCGTATCATTTTCATGTCTTGTGGATTCCACAAATCGTTTCAATTATGCTGTGTTACAGTACTTTACATTCCAGCATCGTGAATAACTTGTTTTTACTTACATGTGTACATTCAACTCCTTTTATACACATTGCATGCGTTGTTGCGTTATACTTTACTTACATGTGTTCAAATTCCTTTTATACACATTGCATGCGTTGTTGCGTTATGCTTTATTTACATGTGTTCAAATTCCTTTTATATACATTGCATGCGTTGTTGCGTTATGCTTTACTTACATGTGTTCAAATTCCTTTTATACACATTGCATGCGTTGTTGCGCTATGCTTTACTTACATGTGTTCAAATTCCTTTTATACACATTGCATGCGTTGTTGCGTTATGCTTTACTTACGTGTGTTCAAGTTCCTTTTATACACATTGCATGCGTTGTTGCGTTATGCTTTACTTACATGTGTTCAAATTCCTTTTATACACATTGCATGCGTTGTTGCGTTATGCATTACTTACATGTGTTCAAATTCCTTTTATACACATTGCATGCGTTGTTGCGTTATGCTCTACTTACATGTGTTCAAATTCCTTTTATACACATTGCATGCGTTGTTGCGTTATGCTCTACTTACATGTGTTCAAGTTCCTTTTATACACATTGCATGCGTTGTTGCGTTATGCTCTACTTACATGTGTTCAAGTTCCTTTTATACACATTGCATGCGTTATTGCGTTTTGTTTTACTTACATGTGTTCAAGTTCCTTTTATACACATTGCATGCATTGTTGCGTTATGCCTTACTTACATGTGTTCAATTTCAAGTTCCTTTTATACACATTGCATGCGTTGTTGCATTATGTTTTACTTACATGTGTTCAAGTTCCTTTTATACACATTGCATGCGTTGTTGCGTTATGCCTTACTTATATGTGTTCAATTTCAAGTTCCTTTTTATACACATTGCTTACGTAGACTGCATGCTTTACTTACATGTGTTTAAATTTCTTCATACACATTGTGTACGTTGTCACGTGTTCGTTACTTACATGTGTTTGTGCCTTCACGGCATTGTTATGCGTCCCATTCAACTTGCGTTGTCACGTACTTTCGATTGCATGTTATGCATATTGCTAACAATATCTGTACCCGTTAAGTTTTCTTTCTTTCAGGCACGATATTGTATGTACGGTTCATTTGAGGCTGGTGCAACCAGGCGAACCGCGCAGGTATTGTATTCTCCGAGTAAGACGTATCGAGAATTACATAATTCTCTTACATCCTTTCTGCATCGTAGTGTAGTTTGGTGTATGCTAGCTTAAAACTGTCGCATGTTATGTTTCGTTACAGCTTTCTTTGCATGATCATAAGTTATGTTCGGCTTTGTGCATTGTCTTGCATTTTGCCCCTGCCTTCGGGCGCATATCTTGATTGCCTTGCATGTTTGTCTAAGTCTTCAGCCTTGTCAAAAATGGGTCGTCTCTAGGCTTTGACAATCACTCCCGTCATTGTTATGACTTTCGAGTTCTGTCAAAGAGGGGCAACTGTAGACACCCCATTTTTGACCGTCCTCAAGACTTGGACGTCACCGGTGGAACACTCGGTGATCATCCATGTTCGTGTTCGTTTTGAGTTTGGTTGCGCGCCTTGCCTCAGGATCTCTCAACTTGTTCGTCTTGCGTTTGGTTTTGCACCAAATACTTGTGCTTTTGCTTTGAGGGGCAGGGAATGGCTTGTTGGCCATCCCCACACCCCATCGGCCTTCCCTTTGCATCACCGGCCATTAATTGCTGCCACCGGCCATGGTTTCTTAATACCAATGGCCGGTCGGCACTCTATATGGCCGGCCGGCACTTTATTTGGCCGGTGACCTATTTTGCTGGCCGGTGTGACCCTTTTGCACCCTTCAGACTTGGTGCATGCCAGCTGTGCTAGCTGGAATGCACCAACACTCCTCCCCGTGCATGAAGTGGCTGTTTTGAGCCTTTGCACTCCTTTTCCTTCTAGAAGGTTGAACCCTTTGGCCAAGCTTCTTGAGGAAGCTTGGCCAGCTGTCCTAGCTTCCTCAAGAAGCCTTGACTCCTTTGCCCCCTTTACCCCTTTCACTTAGCTTCTTTGAGAAGCTTAAACCATTTCCCTTTGCCTATATAAGGACCCCTCCTCTCCCATTGTCAAGGGTTGGTGGTTTTGAAAGAAAAACCAGAGCTTATACATATATATATATATATATCTGATATATACACTCTCTCTCTATATATATTTTACTCTCTCTCCTCCCTTGTGTGTGTTTTGTGGCCTAAAAGTGCATTTTTACCTTAGATTTGCACTAAGACACACACCATTACACCTTGCTTCGACCTTGAGGGGCTTTGAGGGTTTATTTTTGAAGTTTTGGACTGATTTTGGTCAGAAGAGAGTGGCTGGACCAACTATTCTTGAAGTGTTCTTCAAGGGTGAGTTTCTTGCTTTATTTTCCCCAATCTTGCATTGGCTTTTGACCTATCTTGCATATTGATTTGAGCTTTGTGTATAACTAAAAAAAGTCTTATATTTTCATGCTTAAGAACTTTCATTAAGGGTGTTTTGGCATTGGGGGTCGAAATCCCCCTCTTAGGTCTCTTTTGGCCCCTTTTGGTGTCTTTTTCTTTAAGCCTTATTTGCTTTGTTGTATTAGCCTTCTCACCACTGAAATCCAGTGGATTTTCAGTGGTGAAGAAGATGGTTTGAAGTCTTGTATAGGGGAGGGACACCCCTCTCCCTTTGTGTCTCATTTGTGCATGTTTTGGGCTCATAAGGGTAGCATATATGCTTGGTTGTTTTTGGCTCCATATCAGATGTTTTTGGTGCTATTTAGGTCACATGTTATCTCTGTTTTTGGTCAGATTGGTGGCCCTTTGCATGCTTAACATACTTGCTTTGTATTCCCTTGTTTGTGCCTAGAAATGCATCATGACTTTTGACTACCATGCTCTCATATTTTGGCTTCACTTTGTGAAGTTCTTGACCATATTTTGTCATGCATGAGGTCTGTTGGCCACTGATTTGGTCTTGTTTAGCATGCTTGATATAGTTGCTTTGCATTTTGGATCATGAGCCTTGAGTGTATGGATCATTAACATGCCTAGCTTGGCCTATTATCATCATTTGGCATTAGTTGAGATCATATTTCAGTCCATATAATGTGGTCTTACATGGTCCTTTGTGTCTCTTTCAATGCCTTGAAGTGTTGTGTTTTCATGCCTTGACATGTGCATTGTGTATGCCTATGTGTTTGGGTCATTTTAGGGCTGCCATACTAGCGGGTTTTGGAGCTATTTTGCATGCTAAAATTCTGTTTTTGGGTTGTATAGTTCATGCCATGCTTGTTTGGGTTAGTGGTAGTGGAGTGCCCTGTTGTTATGCCTTAGCCTTGGGCCCCTTTTGACTTGCATGCTTGTAGTGCATTTTGTCCATCACTTGAGACACTTTTGGCCACTGTTTTGGGGGGTGTTTGAGGCCTCCCATTTCAGTCTAAGTCCCTTCTCGGACATGGTTGTATGCGTGACTTGTTGCCTCTAATCGCATGCTTGTATTGTACCATATTAGAATTGCATGATGAGTTGCATTGTAGCGTTGCATGTTAGGAACATTGCATGCTTGCCATGATATGTTGCATTACATTTGGCATGCTTTGCATTTTAGTGATATGTTGCATTTTCGAGCCATGTTTTCATAACATGCATTGCATTGCTTGGTTTGGGTTGTCAAACCAAGTGAGAGGGGGGAGAAGTGTTCATACTACAAGTGATGTAACGCGTCTCAACTCTCGGTCACCGAGGCCCTTGACTTTGGCATGATAGGGTTTTGGTATTCATTTATATGTTGCATACATTTTCATTGAATTGCAACCTTGGCTCCTTAGGCCATCACGCATCAAAATGCATGATTGATGGCCCGAGAGTCGAGGGTCATGCTCCCTTGAGTCCCTTGCATGATAGGGAGTGTGCCCGCGCATACATTTGCTTGAAATTCCATGCTATACACTGTCTGTCCTTGTTGCTGTCAAAAACCAGTTTCTGCAGGGAGTTTTTGCCGACCGGCACTGTAGAGTGCCGACCGGCCATGGATTGGTGGCCGATAATATGAAACCCCAGCCGATGGATAAGTTCCATGGCCGGTGGGTATTCCCTTCAGCCGATGGTGTCCTACAGGGTTCAGGGAACCTGTCCCAGGATTTTGGCAGTTTTTAGAGAAGCAGGGCAGTGTAAACAGAGGCAGCAGTGGTATGGTACGGGCTTTCGGGGCAAGATAAATCCGAGCATGCATCATTCACGCATCCCGAGGCGGGGGCCGCGGCCATCTTCTCTTTACATTTAATTTGTTAATTATATTAGAAATTTTGTAATAATTAATTTAGTATTATTTATTCGGACTGTAATATTTATTTAGACCCTCCGAGTGAGGGCAATTGTGTAATAAGTATGGGTGCGTGTGTGCATGTCTTCCAACCCCACGTCTTTCTTCCTTTTTATTTACCCGCTTATGATGGTAGACTAGGGCATATTTAAATTAGCATACCTTATGCTATGCATGCATGCATTCATACATTTGTCTTGCATGCACCGGGCTCGGCGCATCATTCTAACTGCATTTGTATTTCAATTCCAAATTGAATTCGTGTTAGTTGTAGCATTTCACATGTCATTATAGATTAGACGAGCCTATCTTAGTTGCATTTTGCATGTGTTGCATTAGCCATCTTAACATGAACTAGGATCATGCATATGATTACTAACTAGTTTTTGTTTTGGCTCGGAGTACTCGGTAAGCATTTATGCTTTAGCATACCGCATGCGTTCGAGTGTTGCCATAACAACATGATTACCATGAGGCTAGCTGCTTATGTGATGTAGCTGCTTGAATGCCTGTGGATGGAGGTTGAATTACCTAAATTGGAATAATGCATTAAAACTGTGAGTTTTAAGCCCACTAGATAGTGGCAAAACTATCTTTTCTAAAGTCCACTTGAGGGTGGCAAAACCTGCATTTTAGCCTACTTGCGAGTAGCAAACTATTTTCAAAACAAACATGAAATGTTTTGTTCCAATTTAGGCGATTCAGTCTATACTTGTTTGCTGTGCGCATAACATAGTAATTCTAGGCTAAAAACCGGAATAAGAACACATAAACGTTTTCAAAAACGGATATCACGGTTAATAGAGGCTGATCTTCGGATCGGACAAGAGGGGGTGCTCATAGCTGACCTTCCCCAATCGTACCCTAGCTCCCGAGCCGAGACAACTTTGGTGATGACGGACACGTGGCCTTTGGCACCGAGTCAGGGTTTCCTAAATTCCCCCCCTTAAAAAAAATATATATTTAGGTGGCGACTCTGTATCTGGCAAAGCAGTCCATGTTTGGCACTTCTTTTCTAAAAATCTGTTTTCTCAAAACGATTTGCCGGATTTGGACTCTTTGGTTCAGATTAAGAACCGTGACACAAATTGAGTCCGAACTGTAGCACGAAGGCCTCACGCGGGCGCGTCTACAGTTTCTGGCGACTCTGCTGGGGATTTTAGAGAGCTTGACTCGAACTCGTGATATCCTGTTTTGATTTCATTTATGTGTTTCTTTGCATTGCTTGTGCATTGGTGCGCCTAGGACACCGTGTTTGCCATCTGTCATTCCTGAACGGTTTGTCGGAGGCTTGTCTTGTCAAGACATGACCATAAGGCTGACCGGTTGTGGGCTCTGACAGTATGGGAACACAAACCCCGGTTTTACCAGGGCACCCTTTTTGACCATTCGACCTAGTGCATATCGAAATCCATAGTGACCATTCCAAGCTAGGACAGGTTGCTTACTCGATCATAGGTTGTTTGAAACCGCTGTGTGCATAGTGAAACCCTAGCTCCTGACAAAATAGGACAGGGAAACCCTACCCCAACATAGGGGTGTTTTGGCTCTCACTTATCTGCTATGTGCTTTAGAGTGTATCTCTACAGGAACGTACATATCAGTTTGCAAGATTGAGTATTAGGCCCGAGGGCACCAGTATCAGTGTTGTTGAGAAATCAGTTATCTGCGGGTATCAAGTTCAGTTTTGGGAACGGTGATTTGAGAACAATGATCAGTATCGAGGAACAGTGTGTTCGGCTTACCAACTGTGTGTTATAAATACCCAACTGTGCGTTGTGTGTGTTTATTTTACGCCGTTATGCTGTCCGATTGTCTGGTTATTTATTGCTTTATTTATCTTTTTGCTAGGTAGTTTAGCACAATTGCTTCCAACCCGGTAGATATTCCCCAAGCACTCTGGACTAGAGGTCGTCGACTCCGTCGATCCGAGGATCTGGTGGGCGGACAACCAGTGTACCATTCTTTACCCCTGGTTACTAAACGGAGGGCAGTTAGGCCAAGGGCATCAGTTTAGCAGTCAGTTCAGAGGGCCTTATCTACCCCACCAGAGTACAGTAAGGATCAGGGTTCTGTTTCACCCACAGAGAGGGAACATATACCGATAATTCAGTCAGAACAAAACAGTATGGCTAGTTTAGAAGAGATGGTGTGCCAACTCCAAGAAAGCATGAAAGTGATGCAGCAGGATACTGTCCGACAGGCAGAGTTCGCCAAGCAGCAGGCCACGGTTATGAATGAACAAGCAGAGTTAATCGTACGGTTACAGCAGCAAACCGGAGCATCTGCTTCGCAACAAGTTCCTCTCCCGCCAGGAATTTCCATCCCCGGGGAGACAGCTAATGTTCAGAATGACACAGAAATTCCCATGGGACCACCTCCACCCCCGATCCTACCCTAAATCCAACCCTAGTTATCCAAAACACCCACCAACCTACCGGACTCTCCCTTTGAGTTCGAGACAGATCCCACAGCATTGAAGTTGAGCAAGCTCGAAAAGCTGTTCAAAAGATCCCAGGGAGTCAAGACCATCCCTGACATCGAAGATGGGTATACTGACGCAGCTGTGACGCTGCCTGACAGATTCAAGATGCCGCACATTGATTGATTTGATGGGTCCGGGGACCCCATGGTGCACTTGAGATTGTTTTCAGACATCTTAAGGCCAATGGGCCTCAGCAGACTTCAGAAGCTGTCTCTGTTCAGTCGAACCTTGTCAGGTGTGGCAGCCATTTGGTATGCCAAATTAGACGATGATGTCAAGAGAAACTGGGACAAGATGGCCGAGGCCTTCATTACACAATACTCATACAATACACAAATCGAGATTACAACCCGTGATCTCGAGACAACAAGGCAAGAGCCTAAAGAAAGCTTCTCAGAATTCGTGACTAGATGGAGGGCCAAGGCTTCGATGATGACCCTAAGGCCTACAGACAAAGACCATATTCGGATGATTGTGCGCAATCTTCAGCCGAAGTTGATGCAGAAGATGATTGCACTCCCCTTCTCTACCTTTTCTGATCTATATGAAATGGGGGTGCAGATTGAGGATGCCTTAAAGCAAAGCTTAATTGATAATGACCGGGAGCAACCCCGAAGAACTTTCAACCGCAACACTAATGCAGGTCCGAGCGGTACTACAACTGCAAGAGCCTCCGAAGTGAGCATGGTCACCACCAACCCCCCTCCAAGAACCATGGCAGCTACGCCATTCTCCGGCGCGTCTGGAAGCCATACCCAAACAGCCAAGTACCCACCCAAAAACACGAGAACCTTCGCTCCACTATATATGCCCCTATCCAAAGCTCTAGGGTTTTAATCAGAAAAGGGCATCTGAAGCCCTTAGAACCGCGACCCCTACCAGAAAGACTTCCCCCTACCCACAACCCAGCCAAATATTGCGCATTTCACCAATAGCACGGTCATGACACCGATCTGTGCTTCCGATTACGTCATGAGATTCAAGATCTCATTGATAATGAGGTGATTCTGCCCCCCGAGAAACCCAATGTTACAACAAACCCTCTCCCCACACATAACCAAGCTCCACTGCCTAAAAGGATCAACTTCATCCAAACTGGGGTCGTGCCTTACGATCCTAGCATCTATATCACTCCTTCCCACCTGCCTAAACCAGAGGTACTCCTTCCCGACTGCACCGACTTGTGCATGATGGACACCTCCATGACCCGACCTAAGCCATTGGTGGTGACTATCGAGAACAAGGGAGAGGAGATCCCAAAGGAGAAGAAGGTTGTTGAGTCAAAATCTGCAGAATCTGGGAGTCGTGTTGAGAAGACATATAGTCCGGGTGACTACATTTCATCAATAGACCAGGATGGGCCAAATGTGGAATTACCAACAGGAGGAGAACTGTGTGTGATCCAAGGGGATAGTCTGGGACAGGGAACAGATGATTTAAAGGCTGTGGAAGAAGACCTTGCCAACCTCCAGTTTTACAGTGACCAAGATCCAGGGGGCGCAGCAGTCAACTGGTTTGACTATGAGGAATCAGCAGAGGCCACTGGGTGGTTAGATGATCAACCAGATGTAGTGAAAGAGTTTCAACCAGGACAGAGTCCGACAGGGGCACGAATGTCGGCGATAGTCGAAAGAGTCAGAGAACAGGACACATCGCCGGAGAGCGCCGGTGTTAAGAATTTCGCTAGAGATTGGACCATTCTGAATGCAGGAATTATTGAGCAGCCAGCTGTGTTGATACGGTCGGAACAAGAAAGATTTGAAGATCCTGCGAGAATCAGAAAGGCAAAGGCCCATGTAGGGGCTGAAATTGCTGTGTGCGCAGGAACAGAGAATGCTGCGAGCATAGGAGTGGAAGATACCGCGAGTGCGAGAACAATCATGCCAGCACCAGATAGGTGTCTGTCGGCCGCTGATGGAATGTGGTGGGAAGATGAGGATTTATGTCTTGCCCATACGGACGAAGATTGGGGGAACAACCAACCAGATGATACCTGGTATATCGGCAAAGTCGATCACATGACTAGGAGTGGACGGTATTTCAAGCCTCCACACCTAGATCAACCAGAGGCGTCTGGAAAAGATAGGGAGGCAGAGAAGCAAAAAGAAAAGTAACTCGAGGATGAGGCCGTATTGAGACAATTGAAAAGGATACAAGCAGACATCTCCATCTGGGGGGCTGCTTATGGCTTCTCGAGTACATAGACAGGCTATCCTTTCAGCCATGGACAAGGCCAAACTCTCGATAGAGACTATGCCGGAGCAGTTGGTTGGATTGGTTTTTCTGGGAGGAGCTACCCCGATGCTGACATTTTCCGACAAGAAATTACCACCCGAGGGGGGAAACCATAACAAGCCACTCTACATCTCTGTAGAGTGTAGGAATAAATGGATACCGGTGGTCCTTGTTGACACAGGGTCCGCCATCAACGTCTGCCCGGCAAAGACAACCTATGCGATCGGTTTGAAAATCGCGGACTTTGTGCCAACAGCCCAAGTGATTCGGGCATACGACAATACAAGCCGAGAAGTCATGGGAACAGTGAAGATCCAGACCAAGGTTGAGCTAGGGCAGCATGAAATTGACTTTCACATCCTAGAGGTTCCCGCCATTTCTAATCTACTCTTGGCGCGGCCGTGGCTGCATCAAGTCAAGGCAGTCTCTTCTACCTTGCATCAAATGGTGAAATACCCCTATGGAAAGGGAGTAGCCATTGTTTTTGGGAATTCATCGATCCATCCACCGTCGGAAGTATCTACGCCAGTTTTGGAAATTGAGCACGGCATGGAGGACGTGTTTATGTCAGGTTTTACCCTTGTTGAGGCTCGGGTTGTACAAAACATCATGGCTGCTAACGAGGGGATATATGTCAGTGCTCAAGCGGTATACTTCATGAACAAGCTTCAACATATCCCCAGGATGGGATTGGGAAAGAGCGGCCGGAAGGGCGTCGCAGCATTGGCCGAAGTGCCACATAACCCTCATACCTTTGGCTTGGGTTATCTGCCCACCAAAGAGGATTGGGTGAGGAAAGGAAAGGAAATGGCCGGAAGAGCCAGAGCAAAACAGATGGGGAGGCCTTTTGACTTAATGCACCGGCCCATTCAGGGTACCCTAAACGGACGCTTCGTTCGGGAGGGGGAGGACTTTCCGTTCTGTGGCTTCCCAGAGCCGTGGCTGAACGCGGAGAGGAAGCGTGTACCGCGGTTTGAGATTTTCTTTGACCTGCAGTTACCTGAGGATAACATTGCCAAAGAGCAGACGGACCCATTAGCTGAGGTTGAGCAGAGTAAGGAAGTGCAGTCTGAGGACGCTGAAAATGACATGGGGGTAGCGCTGGCTTGTCTACTTTCAGATCCTCCGATCGTACAGAAGTGCTTGGAGGATAACTCCTCGGTATCCATGATTGGGAATGAAACGGCTGCGGGCTTACCATCAACTATTTTGGACGCATCCATCGCACCACCCTCCCTCGTTTGGCAGTACGAAAAGGGATTTTTATCAAGCAGCACCGAGTCAGGTAGTGAGCCGGAATCTGATTCCACCGAGTCTTGTGAGTCGGAATCAGGTTCCAGCTCGACTGAGTCTGAGTCCGGTATTCCTAGGGGTGATAACCTGGATGCCACAGTCCTGTCCAGGTCGTCTTTTTCTTTCTCCTTTGAGTCTGTTGTAACAGAAGAATCGGACGGCTTGGAAGTATTTAATGAGAATGATGTGGATGTGGTTTCTGAGTATTTTTCTGTGCCTTTGATTTATTGCTTAAATCAGGATTTTCAAAATTTTGATGAAAACGACGAGGAAGAAATTTCTCCAGTTTTGCAACGATTAATTGATCAAGAGCGGGAAAGATTTGTTAAATCCTTAATGGATGAAATCACTACTGTGAATATTGGTACTGAGAAGGACCCGCGGCTGGTCTAGATCGGGTCCACGTTGTCTTCAAAGGAACGCGAGCGCTTAGTCGCTTTACTAAAAGATTTCAAAGATGTTTTCGCGTGGTCCTACGAAGACATGCCTGGAATCGATCCTGAGATTGTTCAGCACTGGATCCCTTTTGACCCCGAGGCCCGACCTGTCAAGCAGAAACTCAAAAGGATTCGTCCAGACTAGGCCATCAAGATTGAGGAAGAGGTCACCAAGCAAATCGATGTAGGCTTCCTGATGGTATCTGAATACCCGACTTGGTTGGCCAACATTGTTCCAGTGCCGAAGAAAGATGGCAGAATCCGAGTATGCGTGGATTTCAAGGATTTGAACAGAGCTAGTCCAAAGGACGACTTCCCCTTGCCACATATTGATGAGTTGGTGGATTTCATAGCGGGGCATGCTTTGCTTTCGTTTATGGATGGCTTCTCAGGTTAGAATCAGATAGTAACGGCACCCGAAGACTGGGAGAAGACTGCTTTCACCACCCCGTGGGGGACATACTGTTACAGAGTGATGCCGTTTGGGTTGAAGAATGCTGGAGCTACATATCAACGGGCCGCGACCACAATATTGCATGACATGATCCACAAAGAGGTTGAGGTGTACGTGGACGACATGATTGTCAAGTCCAAAGAAAGGGAGGGCCACTACATCGCCTTGCACAAGTTCTTTCAAAGGATCAGAGAATTCCGGTTGCGGCTGAATCCCCAGAAATGTACGTTCGGTGTTACGGCAGGAAAAATGCTAGGGTTTCTGATTACACAAAGGGGCATCGAAGTCGACCCTTCCAAAATCAAGGCCATCCTAGAAATGCCACCACCAAGGACTGAAAAGGAGGTGCGAGGCTTTCTGGGTAAAGTGCAATTCATAAGACGGTTTATCTCAAAATTAACCTTGACTTGTGAACCACTTTTTGGTCTCCTGAAGAAAGGAAGAAAATTCCAATGTGACGGCCGATGCCAAGCTGCTTTTGAACAGATCAAGGAATACTTACAGAACCCGCCTGTGTTGTCACCACCAGAGCCGGGGAGACCGTTGATATTGTATCTTTCGGTAACCGAGACCACAATGGGCTGCATACTCGCGCAAGAATCAAAGGACAAAGTGGAGCGAGCCATCTACTATCTGAGCAAGAAGATGCTAGAGTATAAGACTCGCTACTCACCGTTGGAGAAAGCTTGCTTAGCTTTGGTATGGGCTACCAGGATGCTACGGCACTACCTGTTAGCTCACTCCGTAATGTTAGTTTCACGACTCGATTCCATCAAATATCTTTTCGAGAAACCGGCACTTACGGGTTGGCTAGCTCGTTGGTTGCTGTTGCTTTCCGAATTCGATCTAAAATATGTGACGTGCAAGTCAGTCAAGGGAAGGGCAGTGGCAGAATTCTTAGCCGATCATCCAGTGGAAGGAGGTGAAGCAGTTGAATACTTATTCCCGGATGAAGCCATTTTGCACATTGATGACGAGTATTGGGCGATGTACTTTGACGGAGCGTCAAATCAGTACGGGTATGGAATAGGAGTGTTGCTAATAGCACCCGATAATTCTCGTATCCCTCTAGCCTTCAAACTCCGGTTCAAAGTCTCGAACAACGAAGCAGAATATGAGGCATGTATTGCCGGTTTAGAAGCAGCCCTGGACCTAGGGGCAAGACGGTTAGACGTCATCGGGGATTCGAACCTTGTTGTGTCTCAGGCAAAAGGAGACTGGAAAGTCAAAGAAGAAAAAATGATAATTTACCACCAGACCTTGGACTTGTTAATTTCTCGGTTTGAGAAGCTAACTTTTACTCATCTAGTAAGAGAGAACAACAGGTTCACTCATTCGCTAGCAACTCTATCTTCCATGATAGACATCCCGTCTGGAGTCCGGATGCGTCCGGTTATCATTGATCAGAAGTTTGTGCCAGCATATGAATCAATCGCCGCTATAGATGAGGTTCAGGACGAAAACCCCTGGTATTATAACATTTGGAATTTCTTGGAGAAAGAGACGTATCCACCAGGTGCAAATGCCAAGGATAAGAGGGCGATCAGAAGAATGGCCGTTCAGTTCATCATCTGTGGGGGTAAGCTGTATAAGAGAGGTCATCTGGGAATGCATAAGCTGTGTGTCGAAGCCGGAGAATCGAAGGGCCTGATGGAGGCCATCCATGGAGGAGAGTGCGGTGCACACATGAACGGAGTAATGCTAGCACGGAAGATCCTCAGACAGGGTTACTGCTGGTCCACTATGGAGGAGGATTGTATCAGTTTTGTTCGGCAATGCCACAAATGTCAGATCCATGCAAACCGCATGAACATCCCACCGTCGAAGCTGTACAACATGACTTCACCATGGCCATTTTCAGTTTGGGGAATTGATGTGATCGGGGCTGTTACTCCAAAAGGGTTGAATGGGCATGAGTTTATCTTGGTCGCGATAGATTACTTTACAAAGTGGGTCGAGGCCCAATCATATGCGGTGTTGAAGGCGTCACACGTTGCAAAATTTATCAGAAACAATATCATCTGTCGCTATGGGGTCCCAAACGAGGTCATTTCGGATAATGGTTCCCACTTTAAGAAGGAAGTGATTGACTTGTTGGAGAAATATAACGTGACTTTTCATAAGTCATCCACATACCGGCCGCAAACCAACGGAGCGATCGAGGCCGCCAATAAGAATATTAAACACATATTGCAGAAGATGGTAGAAACCTACCGGGATTGGCCAGATAAGCTGCCGTTTGCTTTGTGGGGCAACAGGACTTCAATTAGGACTTCAATTAGAACTTCTACCGGAGCGACTCCGTATTCATTAGTTTATGGAATGGAGGCCGTTCTACCTATCGAAATTGAGGTTCCGTCATTGCGAGTATTGGCTGAGTGTCAAATAGCAGCAGAGTAGGTTTGAGGAACTCATGCTCTTTGATGAAAGAAGACTGAAAGCACTGTACCATGTTCAAAGTTATCAGCGTAGAATTGCCCGGGCTTTCAACAAGAAAGTCAAGTCCAGGAATCTAAAGGAAGGAGATTTGGTGCTCAAGGACAACTGAGCTCCCATCTATGACCTAAGGGGCAAGTTCAGACCCAATTGGACTGGTCCCTACATCATCAAAGCTATCTGGTCAGGTGGAGCTGTGGTTCTGATGGATCTAGATGGCCTAGAGTTCTCCCAACCGATCAACATGGACAAGTTGAAGAAATATTACCCTTGAGAGGCTCGCTAGGCTGAAAACCCGAAAGGGCGACCTAGGCAAAAGTTAGAGCATTGAAAAAATTAGAAAATATAAAAAACTGAGCTCGCAAGGTTGAAAACCCGCAAAGGGCGGCCTTGGCAAAAATTAGAGCGTAAAAGGAGAGTGAAAATACTCGAGTGAACCTAAGCCTGAACTACGTAAGGCTTGATTCCCATCTTTGGGATACATAGGTAGCTTCATCCTGAGGTTCAGCCATAAACTTTTCCCCGATCAGCTTTGTCCATTTGATCATCTCGATCATCTTTGTCTATTCAACATTCAAGAGTCCGGTTATGATCTCCGGTACAGTGTTATTCAGACTAGGGGCAACTTCCTGTTGCCAAGCAATGTTGCGGTACTATTCAGACTAGGGGCAACTTTCCAGTTGCTGGGATCCGGGGTTTGTGCATCTCAGTGATAGATCTCAGGCGTGTCCAGTTCTGATCCATATCGAAAATAGTTTTGAAAAGTTTTGATAAAAGTTGACTTTGTTCAAATTAATCTTTTTACAACTAAGACCATCTCTAGACCAAAACAGGAAATTTTCAGTACCATAACCTTCAATTTCATTGATTTCAAAACAGAGTTCTCCTGCTCTTGCATACAATCGAAGTTGCTTTTTATCACATTCATAAAGAAAACTTGAAAGTACTAATAAAGCAATAAATCCGGGACATAATCAAGTCAGGTGTTCCTGCGCCCCCTCCCAGAGTTGGTCGAAGCCTCTGATGCCAAGTTGAGCCCTTCCTGTGCCTCTTCATTGAGCCAATCCAAGCACTCATCAGACAAAGTGCAACTGAAAGTAGGAGCGGGGGCCAGGAGTTCTCTTGTCCTCCACGCTCTGGCTTACCGAGCAAGCTGTGCGCCTCGGGCTGGGAATGCAGCAGGATACTCTATCCCCTCTGGCGGGCAGGTCTGATCATGGCCAAATTGGCGTCGAATCCGGAATGGGAAGTAGAATACACAGTGAGTGAGACCAATCAATTGAATCCCAGTCTGCCGGGACATGTTGTAACTCATTGCCGGAAGGCTGAGCCAAGGGCACCGCCAAGCAATACGGTCTGCGGACAAGCGGCACATCCAAGCGAACCACCATCCCCCATCAAGGGCATTGACTAGACGGTGCCGAAAGAAGTAGCCGCGAGCTGAGTATGCTGGGCAAGAGTCCACAACCTGCAACTTATTCATCAACCACACCTGGGAAGGGATGAAAAATGAGAGAATAAAGAATAGAGAGATGTACGATGAGAGAAAAGTGAGAATAGGGTTTTTTGTGAGAAAAACCGAGCTTGAGGGCCGAGTGATGTGAGCGATACATATGTGAGATTGGGTGGGAAACATTACCTGTAGTAGTAGTGGACTCCCTGCTAATCTGGTCGTCTCACGACGATAAAAGGCATCTAAGCCCATCAACGTCTCAGCCAGAGTCATGACAATACAACTCTTGCCCTCCTTCAAGCCTTGGGCAACCTCGGTCAGCCGGACACTAGACCCTCCGGAGCCTGAGACAAATAGAAAATGAGATAGCATGCACAAACAGAGGGCGTGTCGCCGGAAGCCTTGCCAATGATGGGTGTTGCGATCACTGGCATCAGAAAACCGATCGATCAAACTCGGAATATCCAGCATCCCGTCACAAATCAGAGACCGAGCGTTACGCATAATGAGTCCACACATTTTCCCTAAGGATTGGGCATGGCCAAAATTAAGTTGGGGCAGGAGCTCCTCGTCACGCTCGGACTCCATTAAGGCTCGGAAATCTTCGAAGGTAGGACATATCTCTTGCCCAGCGAAGCTAAAGACATGCGTCACCGGATTCCAAAACCTCGCCGCGGCATGGAGAAACAGAAGGTGCAATGGGGTACGACCCAGAGTGAATAGTGCATTTATGTCGAAACCCCGGAAATTCAACTTTTCCGAGCCATCCAAGCTGGCAATCCAAGCTGTGAGATTTTGAGCAAGAAACTCTTCCATTAGAGCAAATCAATGTGGAATTGAGAAAAACTACGAAGCTGAGGTCTTTTGTAGGAGATAAGGTTGGGTGGAGGACAGGTGTCAACATTCTGGTGATTCCTTCATTCATGGCAGGCCGGCCAAATATTGCGCCGACCGGCCATCACTTTTTGCCGACCGAACAAATTTTTGGCCAATGGCCATTTCTTGTGGCCGATGGCCTCTACCCCTGGCCGATGGTCTTCCTCCTTGTTTCCTGAGTTGTTTATGCTAGGGATTGGGGAACTCCACCACCTCCAATCCCCCCCGGTGATCGATTCTTGCGGAGTCACACCTGTCTGCTTATCGAGTTATTGTACATTTGCTTATCGAGTTGTATTTCACTCTCTTTAAGTCTTTGATTTGTTTATCGAGTTGTACTCACACTTGATTGGTTATATCATGCCTTTGTTTTGCTTATCGAGTTGTAAGTCGGTTCACTACCTGATTATTACGATGCAAGTACTCAATGTTCAAAACAGGTTCAATTTCGTTCACATTGTGGGGTGATACCTTGCGATGCGATGCATAGAAAATTTACAAATGCAACATCTTTTGAACAAAATGGTCGTTTCATTCCCATCACGTGTTTTACAAAATATATAATTTTGAGAAAGAATAAAACCTGCCTGAGGCAGTGCAATGTGCTTAAACTACCAGTAAAAAGGAAAGTAAAGCATAGAATGGCAGGGTAGCAAAGTGTCGGAATTGATACCAGTAAAACTCCCCTTGCGGTCAACGCGCCTTCCGCACCTTTGTTCGGGTCAACTACATGGTTTGGCACCTTCATCACTCGAGACAATGCGGGAAAGCACACTTTTAAAACGTGAACCTCCAAGTTGACCTCAGGCCACAACTTCTATGAGCAATGCTCGGTACGTACGAAGAATTTCCCTTCCCGTATCCTTTTCATGTCTTGTGGATTCCACAAATCGTTTCAATTATGCTGTGTTACAGTACTTTACATTCCAGCATCGTGAATAACTTGTTTTTACTTACATGTGTACATTCAACTCCTTTTATACACATTGCATGCGTTGTTGCGTTATACTTTACTTACATGTGTTCAAATTCCTTTTATACACATTGCATGCGTTGTTGCGTTATGCTTTACTTATATGTGTTCAAATTCCTTTTATATACATTGCATGCGTTGTTGCGTTATGCTTTACTTACATGTGTTCAAATTCATTTTATACACATTGCATGCGTTGTTGCGCTATGCTTTACTTACATGTGTTCAAATTCCTTTTATACACATTGCATGCGTTGTTGCGTTATACTTTACTTACATGTGTTCAAGTTCCTTTTATACACATTGCATGCGTTGTTGCGTTATGCTTTACTTACATGTGTTCAAGTTCCTTTTATACACATTGCATGCGTTGTTGCGTTATGCTTTACTTACATGTGCTCAAATTCCTTTTATACACATTGCATGCGTTGTTGCGTTATGCATTACTTACATGTGTTCAAATTCTTTTTATACACATTGCATGCGTTGTTGCGTTATGCTTTACTTACATGTGTTCAAGTTCCTTTTATACACATTGCATGCGTTGTTGCGTTATGCTCTACTTACATGTGTTCAAGTTCCTTTTATACACATTGCATGCGTTGTTGCGTTATGTTTTACTTACATGTGTTCAAGTTCCTTTTATACACATTGCATGCGTTGTTGCGTTATGTCTTACTTACATGTGTTCAATTTCAAGTTCGTTTTATACACATTGCAGGCGTTGTTGCGTTATGCTTTACTTACATGTGTTCAAGTTCCTTTTATACACATTGCATGCGTTGTTGCGTTATACCTTACTTACATATGTTCAATTTCAAGTTCCTTTTTATACACATTGCTTGCGTAGACTGCATGCTTTACTTACATGTGTTTAAATTTCTTCATACACATTGTGCACGTTGTCACGTGTTCGTTACTTACATGTGTTTGTGCCTTCACGGCATTGTTATGCGTCCCACTCAACTTGCGTTGTCACGCACTTTCGATTGCATGTTATGCATATTGCTAACAATATCTTTATCCGTTAAGTTTTCTTTCTTTCAGGCACGATATTGTATTTACGGTTCATTTGAGGCTGGTGCAACCAAGCTAACCGCGCAGGTATTGTATTCTCCGAGTGAGACGTATCGAGAATTACATAATTCTCTTACATCCTTTCTGCATCGTAGTGTAGTTTGGTGTATGCTAGCTTAAAACTGTCGCATGTTATGCTTCGTTACAGCTTTCTTTGCATGATCATAAGTTATGTTCGGCTTTGTGCATTGTCTTGCATTTTGCCCCTGCCTTCAGGCGCATATCTTGTTTGCCTTGCATGTTTGTCTAAGTCTTCAGCCTTGTCAAAAATGGGTCGTCTCTAGGCTTTGACAATCACTCCCGTCATTGTTATGACTTTCGAGTTCTGTCAAAGAGGGGCAACTGTAGACACCCCATTTTTGACCGTCCTCAAGACTTGGACGTCACCGGTGGAACACTCGGTGATCATCCATGTTCGTGTTCGTTTTGAGTTTGGTTGCGCGCCTTGCCTCAGGATCTCTCAACTTGTTCGTCTTGCGTTTGGTTTTGCACCAAATACTTGTGCTTTTGCTTTGAGGGGCAGGGAATGGCTTGTTGGCCATCCCCACACCCCATCGGCCTTCCCTTTGCATCACCGGCCATTAATTGCTGCCACCGGCCATGGTTTCTTAATACCAATGGCTGGTCGGCACTCTATATGGCCGGCCGGCACTTTATTTAGCCGGTGACCTATTTTGCTGGCCGGTGTGACCCTTTTGCACCCTTCAGACTTGGTGCATGCCAGCTGTGCCAGCTAGAATGCACCAACACTCCTCCCCATACATGAAGTGGCTGTTTTGAGCCTTTGCACTCCTTTTCCTTCTAGAAGGTTGAACCCTTTGGCCAAGCTTCTTGAGGAAGCTTGGCCAGCTGTCCTAGCTTCCTCAAGAAGCCTTGACTTCTTTGCCCCCTTTACCCCTTTCACTTAGCTTCTTTGAGAAGCTTAAACCATTTCCCTTTGCCTATATAAGGACCCCTCCTCTCCCATTGTCAAGGGTTGGTGGTTTTGAAAGAAAAACCAGAGCTTATACATATATATATATCTGATATATACACTCTCTCTATATATATTTTACTCTCTCTCCTCCCTTGTGTGTGTTTTGTGGCCTAAAAGTGCATTTTTACCTTAGATTTGCACTAAGACACACACCATTACACCTTGCTTCGACCTTGAGGGGCTTTGAGGGTTTGTTTTTGAAGTTTTGGACTGATTTTGGTCAGAAGAGAGTGGCTGGACCAACTGTTCTTGAAGTGTTCTTCAAGGGTGAGTTTCTTGTTTTATTTTCCCCAATCTTGCATTGGCTTTTGACCTATCTTGCATATTGATTTGAGCTTTGTGTATAACTAAAAAAAGTCTTATATTTTCATGCTTAAGAACTTTCATTAAGGTGTTTTGGCATTGGGGGTCGAAATCCCCCTCTTAGGTCTCTTTTGGCCCCTTTTGGTGTCTTTTTCTTTAAGCCTTATTTTCTTTGTTGTATTAGCCTTCTCACCACTGAAATCTAGTGGATTTTCAGTGGTGAAGAAGATGGTTTGAAGTCTTGTATAGGGGAGGGACACCTCTCTCCCTTTGTGTCTCATTTGTGCATGTTTTGGGCTCATAAGGGTAGCATATATGCTTGGTTGTTTTTGGCTCCATATCAGATGTTTTTGGTGCTATTTAGGTCACATGTTATCTCTGTTTTTGGTCGGATTGGTGGCCCTTTGCATGCTTAACATACTTGCTTTGTATTCCCTTGTTTGTGCCTAGAAATGCATCATGACTTTTGACTACCATGCTCTCATATTTTGGCTTCACTTTGTGAAGTTCTTGACCATATTTTGTCATGCATGAGGTCTGTTGGCCACTGATTTGGTCTTGTTTAGCATGCTTGATATAGTTGCTTTGCATTTTGGATCATGAGCCTTGAGTGTATGGATCATTAACATGCCTAGCTTGGCCTATTATCATCATTTGGCATTAGTTGAGATCATATTCCAGTCCATATAATGTGGTCTTACATGGTCTTTTGTGTCTCTTTCAATGCCTTGAAGTGTTGTGTTTTCATGCCTTGACATGTGCATTGTGTATGCCTATGTGTTTGGGTCATTTTAGGGCTGCCATACCAGCGGGTTTTGGAGCTATTTTGCACGCTAAAATTCTATTTTTGGGTTGTATAGTTCATGCCATGCTTGTTTGGGTTAGTGGTAGTGGAGTGCCCTGTTGTTATGCCTTAGCCTTGGGCCCCTTTTGACTTGCATGCTTGTAGTGCATTTTGTCCATCACTTGAGACACTTTTGGCCACTGTTTTGGGGGGTGTTTGAGGTCTCCCATTTCAGTCTAAGTCCCTTTTCGGACATGGTTGTATGCGTGACTTATTGCCTCTAATCGCATGCTTGTATTGTACCTTATTAGAATTGCATGATGAGTTGCATTGTAGCATTGCATGTTAGGAACATTGCATGCTTGCCATGATATGTTGCATTACATTTGGCATGCTTTGCATTTTAGTGATATGTTGCATTTTCGAGCCATGTTTGCATAACATGCATTGCATTGCTTGGTTTGGGTTGTCAAACCAAGTGAGAGGGGGGAGAAGTGTTCGTACTACAAGTGATGTAACGCGTCTCAACTCTCGGTCACCGAGGCCCTTGACTTTGGCATGATAGGGTTTTGGTATTCATTTATATGTTGCATACATTTTCATTGAATTGCAACCTTGGCTTCTTAGGCCATCACACATCAAAATGCATGATTGATGGCCCGAGGGTCGAGGGTCATGCTCCCTTGAGTCCCTTGCATGATAGGGAGTGTGCCCGCGCATACATTTGCTTGAAATTTCATGCCATACACTATCTGTCCTTGTTGTTGTCAAAAACCAGTTTCTGCAGGGAGTTTTTGCCGACCGGCACTGTAGAGTGCCGACCGGCCATGGATTGGTGGCCGATAATATGAAACCCCAGCCGATGGATAGGTTCCATGGCCGGTGGGTATTCCCTTTAGCCGATGGTGTCCTACAGGGTTCAGGGAACCTGTCCCAGGATTTTGGCAGTTTTCAAAGAAGCAAGGCAGTTTAAACAGAGGCAGCAGTGGTATGGTACGGGCTTTCGGGGCAAGATAAATCCGAGCATGCATCATTCACACATCCCGAGGCGGGGGCCGCGACCATCTTCTCTTTGCATTTAATTTGTTAATTAGATTAGAAATTTTGTAATAATTAATTTAGTATTATTTATTCGGACTGTAATATTTATTTAGACCCTCCGAGTGAGGGCAATTGTGTAATAAGTGTGGGTGCGTGTGTGCATGTCTTCCAACCCCACGTCTTTCTTCCCTTTTATTTACCCGCTTATGATGGTAGACTAGGGCATATTTAAATTAGCATACCTTATGCTATGCATGCGTGCATTCATACATTTGTCTTGCATGCACCGGGCTCGGCGCATCATTCTAACTACATTTGTATTTCAATTCCAAATTGAATACGTGTTAGTTGTAGCATTTCACATGTCATTATAGATTAGACGAGCCTATCTTAGTTGCATTTTGCATGTGTTGCATTAGCCATCTTAACATGAACTAGGATCATGCATATGATTACTAGCTAGTTTTTGTTTTGGCTCGGAGTACTCGGTAAGCATTTATGCTTTAGCATACCGCATGCGTTCGAGTGTTGCCATAACAACATGATTACCATGAGGCTAGCTGCTTATGTGATGTAGCTGCTTGAATGCCTGTGGATGGAGGTTGAATTACCTAAATTGGAATAATGCATTAAAACTGTGAGTTTTAAGCCCACTAGATAGTGGTAAAACCATCTTTTCTAAAGTCCACTTAAGGGTGGCAAAACCTGCATTTTAGCCTACTTGCGAGTAGCAAACTATTTTCAAAACAAACATGAAATGTTTTGTTCCAATTTAGGCGATTTGGTCTATACTTGTTTGCTGTGCGCATAACATAGTAATTCTAGGCTAAAAACCGGAATAAGAACACATAAATGTTTTCAAAAACGGATATCACGGTTAATAGAGGCCGATCTTCGGATCGGGCGAGAGGGGGTGCTCATAGCTGACCTTCCCCAATTGTACCCTAGCTCCCGAGCCGAGGCAACTTTGGTGATGACGGACACGTGGCCTTTGGCACCGAGTCAGGGTTTCCTAAATTCCCCCTTAAAAAAAAATATTTAGGTGGCGACTCTGTATCTGGCAAAGCAGTCCATGTTTGGCACTTCTTTTCTAAAAAGCTTTTTTCTCAAAACGATTTGCCGGATTTGGACTCTTTGGTTCAAATTAAGAACCGTGACACAAATTGAGTCCGAACTGTAGCACAAAGGCCTCACGCGGGCGCGTCTACAGTAATCAATTGTGTCCCACTTTTCAATTGGTTTGGGGATTGTAACTCCATCGACGGTAATTGTTGGTTTCGGTCCACCTATTCATGACAGATTGCCAAACTTTTTCATCTATAGATTTTAAAAATGATCTCATCCGAGCTTTCCAAAAAGAATAATTGGATCCGTCAAGTAGGGGTGGTCGAACCATCGAATTTCCCTCACGAATTGAATCCATTATCACAAATCAAACAAGATCTCGTTCTAAAAGAATTTTTAAAAAAAATAGAACGACCTGCTCTGATACCAATTGAAAAATCTAGAAATCCCCCCTAGATATTGATTTGTGATTATGTAATAATTTTAAGCAGTATATAACAATCCCAATCAAACAATCAAGACAAATCAACACAACGGTTTTAACGTGGAAAAATCACAATTGGACACCTCCAACTGTGATTAAAAAATCACGGGCAACAGCCACAAAACAATCCACTAAGAAGATTTAAAGGAATTACACAGGTATACTCTCAATTATCTAGCGAATCCACGCCTAATTGAACCAACCTCTATGTGCCTCTTCCAACCCCGTTTTCACCTCGGAATTGTCTTTACGATGAGCCACTCCAGAATCCACTGAAGCTTCAGGCTCGAATTCTTTAGAATCCACCGAAGAACAACTCTCTCTCTCTCTTGTGTATAACAAACAAAACCTTTGATGTACTCTCTTTAAACCATGAGTTGAATACTCAATAAAACATCAAAGAAAACTAACAAAATATCCCCAGATATAAACCTTAAGAACCAAAAAGAAGATCTGGAGGAATTCAATAGTTTTGGGGTAAAACCAACTATTTATAGAAGATCCCAAAGTAATCCTAGTTTTGGAAGAAATCCAATTACTTATAGAAATCCAAAAGTAATCCTAGTTTTGAAAGAAAATCAACTTCTTAAAGAAATCCTTGTCAAACGGGATTGCTAATAATAAAACCTAACAGATTCAAACATCAATTTTCCATAAGAATTACCGTATTTGGACTCTTTTTGTGTTTATCTTCACATTGCACTTGTGAGATCAGATTCAAAACCAAAGGAGTACGAAAAGTCAAGCCACAGATACTTGTTGGAAAATGGCTTTGCAAAATCCTTATTTTTTTTTGTTTATTTTGAGCATTAATTATGGTGGGACCCAAGCGTTATTCTTAACTTTTTTCATTGGATTCATATTTGATGTTGTGTAGTGAATAAAACCGTGTATTTGGTTGCTCAAAATCATTTCCAGATGGATGAGAATTCAATGCACGTTTTCGGGTTCATGGAATGGCTTTAGGTGGGTTTCCTACACATTTGTAAAATATGCTTGTCCCACATTGGAAAGGCTTAAGGTTTTGAATGGGTTTATATACCTTAGCTTGAGATATTTGGGATGGGCCCCAAGGGGTATCCAAGTTTGTAGAAGGGTGAGGTTATGGGTAAAGTGGGCTAGACCCATTGGACCCAAAACAAAAAACCACACGCATACCCCGCCGCCTCCGGACAAGCTGGACTGGGCCTGGGCTTGGGCGCAGGTACGTGGTGTGAGGTTGGGTTGGGCTTGTTCGGCCCAATACTTATCTTTTTGGGCAAAAAACCCTTGTAATTTATCTCTTTATTTATTTTTAATTTTGGTTTAAAAATTCAAAATAAATTGGTCTAGATTTTTCCTTTACCCAAATAGATCCCTAACGAGTTCAAACCCACCCGAACAGGTTCAAAGGGTTCAGAACAGGTTCATACCTGTTGAAATTCAAACCAAACAGATTTTCTATTTGTTGAATCTGTCCGAACAGTTGCCTATCTATTGGCACCTGTTCGGAACAGCAATCATTCCTCCTATATATATAGTCTGCTTCTAACAATTCATTTGCATCAAAAAAATCCCAAACTTCTTCTGTTTCTTCTTCAGTTCGTCCTTCTACGTTCCAGCATTTGTTTTTGCATTTATTTTTAGGAAAAGAAAGAAAAAGAGTTACAACATAATTTGGTTCGCTAGACTTGATTTTGTAGTGTTGCAAATTCAAGTATTAGTCGTTACATCCTGGGAAGAAAACGCCGATAAATCTCGAAGCACCAGCGCGAGGGCGAAATCGACTTTAAGAAGATTGTGTCCAACTTAAGCCTCGACTTTAATTTTTGTAAGCGTTTAATTCAGAATTTAATTTATATAATTATTTTCTAAATTATTTTATTTTGTTATTTATTTAATTATACATTTAATTTACACACACATCATTGTGGGTGTAACAATCTTACAATAGATTTCCGATTTTTATTTATTTCTGTGTTACACAGAAGAATATTTTGTTTCGGAAAATTAAATAGTAGTCATATACTGTTTAATTTCTTAAATAGTAGTAATATACTATTTAATGATTTCTTTGATAACATAGTAGTAATACTGTTTATCATTGGAATTTTGTTACAAAATATTTTTCTGTATATTTTGTGTGTAAATTCTTTTCTATATATATTTGTGATTGGTGTATTATTATTTCGTCAAAATTATGACAATTAAAATAAATAGTACTGAAACTGTTATTACTCAAACCCCCACACCTGTTGTGCCAATGATGACTTCGGCAGTACCGATAAATCATAAGGAGAAGCCAGAGAAATTCAATGGAAATGATTTTAAAAGATGGTAACAAAAAATGATATTTTATCTTACCACGTTGAATTTAGCTCGCTTCACCCATGAAAAAGCTCCGGCACTGAACGAGGGAAAAACTGACCGGCAAGTGGATGCCGCAGTCGATGCATGGAAACATGGTGATTTTTTGTGTCGGAATTATATCCACGATGTGTATAGTGTCAAAAGCACTGCTTAAGAACTGTTGGAATCTTTAGATCATAAATATAAGACAGAGGATGTCGATACAAAGAAATTTGTTGTCGGTCGTTTTCTGTATTTTAAAATGATAGATTCCAACAATGTTTTCAAACCCGGACCGGACTGGCCGGTTGGACCGGTTGAACCGGGCCTTGTTCCAGTCCGGTCAACCCCCTAAACCCGGAGTGGGAGCAAAATCGGGGAAAACCGGCGACCCAATGGTCGAACCGGGAAAACCAGTGACCCGGACTGGGTCAAGATTGTCGGACCGGCTTGGTTCTTTCCGATTTCTTTTTTTTTAATTTTATTTTCTTTTTTTCTTATATATTTATATATATATATATATATATAAATATATTTCAAAATTTTGACTAAAAATTCTTATTTCAAGAGTCATCTCTCATAAGGAAGAGTCTCATTGAAAGTTTGAGAAGATAATAAAGGTCTATTCTTATTTATAGGAAAAGATTTTTCAAAGAGAACTTATAAAATTTTATGTGGGATTCAATCAAATTATTTGAAACATATTGATTGGAGGGAGGGTTGAAAATTTCATTTCCCTCCAAAATTAAATTTAGCATTCAATCAATTTGTTTGGAGGGAATGTTTAAAAATTTTAATTTCTTTAAAATAAGTGATTTTTTTTTTATCAATTATGACTTTATTAAATATTAATAATAAATACTATGCAACAATTTTTATTTTTATTTGATTATTTATATATATTTTTATTTATTCATAATTTATAGTTATATTTTTTAATTATATAATATTAATTATGACGTCGCGGTTCGACCGCTTTGACCCGACGGTTGAACCGGTGACCCGTCCACCCAGTCCCTTTTCCGGTTTGTGCACCGGTCCAGTTTTGAAAACATTGGATTCCAAGACGGTTATTAGCTAAGTTCAAGATCTCCAATTAATTCTTCATGACATACATGGAAGGGATGGTTCTCAGTGAATCTTTTCAAGTAGCGGCAATCATTGAAAAATTGCTACCATCTTGAAAGAATTCAAAAATTATCTAAAACATAAGCGCAAGGAGATAAAATTGAAAGAACTGATAGTGCGGCTCAGAATTGAGGAGGACAACCGCAGTTCCGACAAGAAGTCAGGAAACCATGTCATGCAGGCTAAAACAAATGTTGTGAAACATGAACATGGGTCAAAGTTCAACAACAAGAAGTGGAAGCATGATGGAAATGGTCCCAAACAAGGATCCAATAGTAAGATTAAAAGGATCAACAATGGGTTCAACAAGAGATTCAAAGGTAAGTGTTTTGTGGACGACAAAAATGGACATCGCACTAAGGATTGTCACATTCGCAAAGACGAAGGGAGTTCAAGCAAAAAGCCAACACAAGTCGATATAGCCAAGGATTTTTATCTTTCCGATGGAGTGGCAGACATCAATCTTACTGCAGTAGTCTCTGAAGCAAATTTGGTAGGCAATCCCAAGGAGTGGTGGATGGATACTGGAGCAACCCGTCATATCTATGCAGATAAGAAGAGTTCACAACCTACAAAGTGGTGGAAAGTGGGGAACAACTTTTTATAGAAAACTCCTCCACTTCAACTGTGGAAGGACAAGAAAAGATCATGCTGAAAATGACCTCGGGGAAAGAACTCACACTCAACAATGTACTCTATGTGCCAGAAATTCGAAAAAATTTGATTTTTGGGTCATTGTTGATCAAGAATGGGTTTAAATTAGTCTTTAAATCTGACAAGGTTGTACTCTCCAAGAGTGGCAGGTCTGTGGGGTGAGGTTATATGAGTGATGGGCTTTTTAAGCTCAATATAAATACTGTTGTACCTAATTTGGCTATTACTAATAAGAACACATCTTTTGTTTATATTGCTGAGTCTTCTTTTTTATGGCATAGTAGATTATGACATGCTAATTTTAATTCTTTGCGTAGACTTGTTTCTTTAGAATGTTTACCAAACTTAGAGTTTGATCCTAATCAAACATGTGAGATTTGTGTTGAGGAAAAACTCACTAAGGCATCATTTAATAAAGTAGAAAGAAGTACTGAACCTCTAAGTTTAATTCACACAGATATCTGTGATTTAAACTTTGTTCAAACTAGAGAAGGTAAGAAGTACTTTATTACATTTATTGATGATTGCACTCGATATTGCTATGTTTACTTATTGAGAAGTAAAGATAAAGCCTTAGAAGCTTTTAAGCAATATAAACTTGAGGTTGAAAATTAACTTGGCAAAACTATTAAGATAGCGAGAAGTAACAGACGTGGTAAATATGATGCACCATTTGAGGAATTTTGTTCTGAACATGGTATTATTCACCAAACCATTACACCTTATTCTCCTCAGTCAAATGGAGTTGTTGAGAGAAAGAGTCGAACTCTGAAAGAGATGATGAATGTCATGTTGATTAGTTTAGGGTTACTTTAGAACTTGTAGGAGGAGGCGATTTTGTCTGCTAACTTTATCCTTAATAGGGTATCCCACAAGAAATTTAATCAAACACCTTATGAATTATGGAAAGGTCGATGACCTACCTACAATTACCTCAAAGTGTGGGGGTGTTTGGCCAATGTGGCAATCCCTAGTTGTCACGACCCAAACCCGCCCCTATAGGTTTAACATCGTAACCGGTCAGTAATCTTGGGATTACCGAAGGTCTCTAAGACATATTAACATAATATTAGGGCTAGTGGAAGCAAATAACAAAAATACAACGTCCATTGAGCTATGCAGACTTACATGAGATAGAAAATTTTTAAGACTTTCATGTACATATCTACACGTCAACCTTGCGTCATCATATATATACAAACTAGACAAAAAGGGACTTAGTCCTATTTGCAAAATAAACAAAGACTTGTTTAACCAAATAAAAAAACAAAACTTAAACTTTAATCACATAGCCAAAACCACTTGACATATTTGGAACCTCCACAGGAGGCACATAGGTTGGTTGACAAAAACAGATTCTAGGCAGATACCTCTAAACCTGGTCATGCACTTGATCACCTACATACATAAATAATACAGTGAGTTAGAGCCCAGTAAATAATAGCAGAGTAAAGGGTTTTAATGAATGATGTCCATACTAGATTCAGAAATCATAATTCGGATTCATAAACAGATTCATATTCATGTTCTTGTTCATATCATATACAGAAATTAGAGTTTATGCTTAATCATACGTGGTATATCCATTAGCGCTAACAGAACAGATGTAGAACATATGGTGGTTATGAATAACCAGTTCCATAAAGGAACCTCCGGATCTAGGTAACAGATGAAAGACATAGTAAGTTCCATAATGGAACCTCCGATATCGGGTAATAGCTAACAGATATCATATGATGCTAAGGATGCCACAAATACATTGTCAAAATTGGACAATCATTCATTGTACAGAACATATCATTTTAGAAAACAGATCTGAATTCATCATACAGAAAATAAATAAAGTTGAATATAGCTTTACTAAGTTATTACTCACAGATAGCAGCAGAAGCAGATCAGACAATTCAGGCAGACAACAGCGCGTGACCTACACAAACACATAACATATACACATTAAAACACAATATTACTTCATTGATCAAACTTGACATTTTTAGTCTTTTTCTGTCTAAATAGTCTGAAGTTCTACTACGCTTATTCTTTCTCATTCAAATGAACCGGGTTCTTATTTCACATATTCTTTCATTACTAAGTCCTTCTTTTCCAAATAGACCGATCATTTACTTGGCTTCTTAAACAATTACTACTAGATCAATGATTCATTCTTTAACTAACTAATTTATGTTGATTGGTAGCTTATTAATCTTTATTGAGTCATGAATCATGTCTAGAATGCTTTGGGAAGAGATAAAAATAAAAATATGAACTAAATGCAACTTTTCAAAATATGCTGAGAATAGCTGTTCACTCGAGCGAGCCTTTAGTCGCTCGAGCGGTCTGTAAAAGACTATAAAAAGTATTGGAAGCCTTCGATGTGCGCTCGAGCGGCAATTAGTCCGCTCAAGCGGTCTGTGCATATCTTGATCAAAACCATGAAAATACCTTAGAAAATATAAACACTTATTTATTCATAAATTATTTGCTCAAAATCTTGAAACATAATAATTAATTTATTTAAATCAAAACTTTATTTAATTTCAAAATCAAAACCTATGAACTCATGGTTTTCTAACTTCTTTTTCAAAATCAAATGTACAATTAGAATATCAAAATTTGTAAAATTTGTTCATGCATGTAGGAACTAGACTCAAACTCATGTAAGATATTCAAAAGCAAATCCAAAATAATTAGCTTCCATAATCATGAACATGCATGTAACTCATTTTATGTTTAAAACCAAATTTCTTCCTAATTCCATGAATTTAATCTCAAATCCTTCTCAATCTCAAGTATTATAGGATGATTCTACAAATTCAAACCAAAAATAATTAATTTCTAAATTAACTCTCATAAACTTGATATTAACTCTAATTCATCATTTTCTTGTCAATTTCTTTCTAATCCCATAAAATTGATTCTAACTCTTTTCTATTTTCCATCAAAACATGAAATTAAAAATATAAACTTCTTAGAAAGTCATTTGCGTGTATGAAACATTTATCAAAATCCAACCAATACCACATTATTAAGCTCAAACCATAATTAAAATCTTGAATTGCTCACCACAAGAATTAACACTTTTGCCGACCAAAAAATTGGTCGCTAAAAGCCCATTTTTGGTCGGCAAAAGTTATCCGCGACCAATTTTTTTGGTCACTACTTTGGTCGCCAATTGAGGGTCAGCAAAAATAATTCGCCACCAAAATTTTGGTTGGTTGGGAAAAGTCGGATTTGCCGACTAAATTTTTGGTCGCTAAATATATCATTACCGCGACTAACTCATTAAGTTGCTAAAACATTTTGGTCGCGAAAAGTGATATTTTCCCGACCAAATATCTTAGTCGCCAATTGACACATTTCGCGATTAAAAAGTTTGGTCGCCAATTATCACATTCAACGACTAAAAAGTTTGGTCGCCAATTGTGACATTCCACGACCAAAAAATTTTGGTCGCCAATTGTGACATTCTGCGACCAAAAAATTTGGTCGCCAATTGTGACATTACACGACCAAAAATTTTGGTCACCAATTGTCACATTCCGCGACCAAATTGTTTGGTCGCCAATTGTCACATTCCGCAACCAAACATGTTTTGCGCAACTAAAAATTTAGTTGACAATAGACCTATTCGCGACCAAATCCTTTGGTTGCCAAAATTAATAATTTTAACGACTAATTATTTAGTCGCCAAATGTGCTTGGTGATACACTAACTACTTTATTTAGTCGGCAAAAGTATAACTTATTGGGGCATGAGTGTCCTTACTAGTTTTGGGGCTTTGATTAGCAAAAGCTATTGGGAATTTGGGACAAAAGTACAACATTTCACACTCAGTTGCCATGGAATGCAAAAGATCGAAACATTTCCCCATTAATCATAAACATTACAACACAACTTAATTTCTTTACAATCGTGTCAAGTACAAAGAGAGACAGACACAGAGAGAGAACAGAATCAACTTAACCTTCCCCACCAAAAAAATAGCAAGATTGTCTGCAAGATAACAAGGTAAAAGCTACATACTAAACTTTACATTCCCAATATATACATTCATGCAGCAGTGGCATGAAAGTTACCCTTAGATGGCTTCGCACATTCGCTTGCTTCTTCCATTCTCCGATTCTCCTACTTAATGTATTGGGAAAGCCACTTAAAGCCATCGCCTGGTACAGGGCATATGAAAGATCTACAGATAACAACTGGTACAGTTAAATTTTGACCTGACCGACTGCATCTAACGTAAGCAACATTTCTGGAGGGGAAAACTGTCTAAATCCCTCCTTTTTGTTTCCAAAAATAACGACAAAACAAGCCTAAGAACTACCTCAACGTCAGTGAAGTACTCTTTCCAAATGGAAGGTTTTACTTGCTGTATAGGTATATGAAGCTGAAGATGAAAAACCCGGCCATCTGAACCATTAAATTATTTATGTAAGCACATATTCATTAAGAATCAGACACCAATAAGAAGAGAAAGACAGAAAGGGTATACCGTAGAACATGAAGCTCCATAATAAGGGAAAGCAGTCGTTATAAATCTTTCATATTCGTT
This sequence comes from Camellia sinensis, assembly GCF_055761805.1. Classification (NCBI taxonomy): domain Eukaryota; kingdom Viridiplantae; phylum Streptophyta; class Magnoliopsida; order Ericales; family Theaceae; genus Camellia; species Camellia sinensis. Next base: position 74,677,543 of record NC_138963.1, read on the forward strand.
GTGTCTGAAGGGCCGTACTGGAATCTGCAATTCAAAATTCACAATACTTTACACAAGTGACTCTTCCTAATGTGAGCATTCAACAAGGCAATCATTATATACAGCACTAATCTACATGCTTCTTTCAGCAAAAAGCACCAAAGAGTTAGACATTACTTATATGTACTTCCTTTTATATGGTTGGTCACAGCAAACCATATGCAAAATGTCTTTTATTTATAGGTAGATGAAGAAATAAGTTTCTTTAATTTATAAAACCAATACTCTTTCATGACCATTAGAATACTCCAGCATTAGTAAAAGCATTTTCCAATAGCTGCAAAAACCTGATAGCTTCACATAATTACATATCAAACCAAATTTAAATCAATCCAGAAGAACCACCATCTGAGCGCTTTGAACCAAAATGCTTACTTAAGCAGGAAGAAGGATTAACCTGGTAAGCTTACCTGTTTAAAAACTATGGCGGTACAGGGCACCACATCTGATCTCTCTCTCTCTCTCTCTCTCTCTCTCTCTCTCTTACACACAGATACAATCACATTCATGAGTGGTACTGTTCAACGCTTCTTTAATGCATTTAACTTTTGTCTCATCTATTCATTTTTATGCATGTTTTGGATGTACACAGACAAATGTGGACCATTAGATTGTAAGTCAGAGAACAAGTTGGATAATAAGATGGCATGTAGAAGTACTGAATGAAGATTGACCAGAGGATTACTCACTTATTTGAGCTCCCAGCCTTCTGCACACCTGATTTGAACAATATGAATCACATAAAGGACAAACGTTAAATAATGAGATCAAATATCCTGAGAAACTTCCAAAGTTTAGATTAACTGCACAACGATACAAACCCATTACTGAACATATCTAAAGAGCCAGCGATCATAATCCGTGCATTATTTCTAGCCAGCACCATAGAAGAATTTTTAACAAATATGATTCAAGTTTGGTAGATCTCAATACAAAAAGTTAGTATTTATCCACTTAAAATATCTAAACAAAGACTTGGACCGTTGTCAACAAATATGATTTAACTATAAGTTTGGTAGATCTCAACCAAAAAGTAAGCATTTATTCATTTAAAATAGTGAAAGAAAAATAAAAAATAAAAAGACTTCGACCTTTGTCAACTATAGTTAAAGTTCCAAAGTGAAACCACATAAAAAAGAAATTGGTGCAGGAAATGATTAATGCAAATGCAAACCATTCATGAATTACTTATTTCAATCATGGGCAAATAAATATTAGATGGTCAAAGCACCCAAAACAAATGTTAAAGAATATGAAGTTCAGACATCCCTGCCAATAAGAATTTTTTTTCCAGAAATATTTCACAAGAAATTAACTAAAAATGTTAAGATATAGGCATATAGCATTTTTTGATCAGCAGATATAGGCAAACAGCATTACAGAGATCGCTTAAACAAACTCCGAGGCAGAAAGAAAAAAAAAACAACAAAAAATGACCTGTACAACTGAAACCAATGATATAGCAGATCCGGTAAGGGACGGAGGATTTGACAACTTGGATTTTGGATTAGCAGAATATGCAGAAGGAGAGGCTCCAAGAACTTTCATAGCCTACAAATTACATAAGATATCACAAAAGTGAATTCCTCAACACAAATCCACCGAACACTTTGAGTCACTCTATGTGCATGCTTCTAACTAGGACATAAAACTAGATAAAGCAAAAGACAAACAAAAAGACCTTTAACCTTACCAAGTTATTGGCAGAATTTAATGAATGGCCAATCCCTTTGAAAAGTACAGGGGCCTATTTCATTGAATATAGAATCTATCAGAAATGCAAGCATTGATTTATTGACTTTAGATGTTTAAGTTGAAAAACATAAAAAAAGAAAGTAATGAATAGAAAGATAAATTATTATGAAAACGTTAATATCAAAATACAAACTGTGATGGATATGTACTCCACCAACAGCAACTAGATACATGACCTTGAAAATTTTAGATAAGGCTTCAAATATTCTAAAGAGCAGTAGTCCATTGAGAGAGAGAGAGAGAGAGTACAGTAATACAAGTAGTCCATCTTAGTATGTTCTCACTTCACTTATCTTCAATTGGTTACCATTTCATGAATATATCCATTTTTAATTCTCTTTCCTTTTATACTTTAGGAATAGAAACATAATAAGAATTTCCACTATTCCAGACTTGGACACTACAGGAGAATTGACCACAAAAGCATCAAAATTACGCTTACAAAAAGAGTAAACAACTTTTCTTTTTTGAAATTTATAATAATAATAATAATAATAATAATAATAATAATAATAATAATAATAATAATAATAATAATAATAATAAAGATTTCAAAATAATAGAACAAACCTTTCTTCAGGAACTCCTGTGAAAGTTCACATTTTGACCCAAAACTGCTTTGGCGAATTGTGAAAGTCTCTTTGGTTTGAGAATCAAAAGCTGGGTTGTCAATAAGAGCATTGACAAAAACCCATAGATGGATCTTCACTGCGTGGGCTTTGAGATTAGCATTCTTATTCTTTTTATTAACAATAATCATTACATTGTTTGTAATCTGGTTGGTAACATAATCAACATGAGTCCCACCGTTAATTGTCGCAATCGAATTTACAAAGCTGACCTGGAAAGTCATCAACCCATCAAAATTAAACATTAAGTTTCATCAATATAGCAGCTGAGAGAAAACCATTTACCTATAACCAATTATTTAGGACGCAACTAAAAACTATAAGAATAACTATGAGACAAATAAATATATAACTAAAAACTATAAGAATAACTATGAGACAAATAAACTATAAGAATTTCCATCGAACAAATCAACATTAGAAATTTTGTTTGGTCGAAAAATCAACTTATTCTTTTGCCCTCTTATAAACAACACCAGAAGAATTTTTTCTTCTGCCTGGAAATCAACATCAGACAACATCAGACTTCTTTCTTCTGCCTGGACAACACCTTGACAAAAATTCTTCTTTCCAGGCCAACATAACCCCCCCAAAACAACATCAGAACAAAAATTCTTTCTTCTTCCTGGACAAATCCTCAACTGCCCCAAAAAGATCTATTCCAATTTTTTAGGAATAGAAACATAATAAGAATTTCATACTACAGAATGAGACTATAGTTGGAAAATAGTTAAGGATGAAAGGGAGAAAAAAAAAAATTCTTACCTCAGTCATGTTAAAAATGAAATTGGGAATAATGGGTAGTGCTTTGCTTCCAACAAGGACAAAAGCATCGACACACAGGTCTTGAAATCGAACCTCAACTTTTGGGAATTCAAATCAACTCTACAATTCCAAAAGAAAAAAATACAAAGACACACAACCATAGCAACAACTTCAGCTCAAAAGAAAGAAATCAATTAAAACTTAAGAAACAAAAAAGAGACAAAGATTGTAAATTAGATATTCAATGCTGTTTTCTTTCTTTCTTTCCTCCAAACGTTTTAACATAGACCAAAAAACAAACACCTTATAGGCATGCCAAATACTAAGGAGAGACCATATGACTACTATCATTGATACATACAAACACTCTATTGCGTGTGTGTCTATATATATAGATGTAGAGTTCATCAATACCTGGTAAGGAGAGGCCAAACACACAAGCACACACTATATATGTACCTGGTAAGGATAGACCAAACACACAAGCACACACACACACTATATATATATATAGAGAGAGACAGAGACAGAGAATAAGAACACCATGCCACCAATACCACTTAAAAATTGAAATGTTTTTTGAAAAATGAGATGATGAGGTTGGACAATGAAGGGGCAAAGATCTGAGAAGTTGAAAATTATAGTTAGGGTTTGAAATTGGGGAAACGAGAGAGAGAGAGAGAGCAAGAGCGTGTTTATCTGATGCAAGAGGTCTGAGATTGAGAGGATTAGCAATGATAGAGTGTAGGCGGCTCCACACACTACCACCGAACATCCTTCCTCTCTCCACCAAACCCATTGCTGCTCCGCCGTTGCTCCTGTTTCGTTTCATGTTAGCGCCTTCTTCGTGTTTTCTCTCTGCTTTGGCCAGTTCGCCGCTGACCTCACAGTGGGGAAACAGAGCGACACGACCATGGTGTGAGACATTTTTGGTGGTAGTGATTTTGAATGGTGGCCTAGGGTTTGTGTTTATGTGAATGTCAAAGAGAAAGAGAAATAGACAGAGAGCAAAGAGAGAAACAAAGAATACATTGTGGCAACGGTGAGAGAGAGGGAAGAGGGAGAGCAAGCGAATTTTTTTATTTGTTCGGTGTTTATGTCTTCCACGTTTCAAATTTCCCTCCCAAATTTTTGGCGACCGAAAGACCATATTAGTTGCAGAAAAGGGACCTTCGCCAACAAATTTTTTTAGTCGTCAAATCTCATTCAATGGCGACTAAAATATTAGTCGTTAAAAGTACTAATTTGGCGGCTAAATTTTTTTAGTTGTTGAAAATAAGTTTTTGGCGACCAAATTTTTGGTCGCTAAAAAATATGTGACCTTTCGCGACCAAATTTGTAGTTGGTCGGCAAAATCATACACTTTCTGCGACCAACTCATGTTTTGGTCACCAAAATATAACCTTCTGCGACCAATAATATTTGGTCGCCAAAAATAATGATCATTCGCGACTAATTAATATTTGGTCGCCAAATGTCATTTTTTTGCGACAAAAATTTTTTTGGTCGGCAAAAGTGGTCGACAAATGTGTAAATCCTTGTAGTGGCTCTAATCTAGATTTTTATTAATTTCCCTCATATCAAATCTAAATTTAAACTCATAAAACATGAATGATCTCAAAACCTTGAAATTCCATAATGCATGTTAAGATAGAATTCAAATTACTTGGAGAGTGAAGAAATTAAACTCAAATAATGACATTCCTAAGTTATTTATTTGATTCTTCAACTTAATGTAATTTCTTCTTTGTTTTCTTAATTTCTTTCTATTATATGATATTAAACCCAATTGCTTTTTGATTTTGGTTATTACATAATTAATCTACAAGAATCAAGCTTAAAATTCTTACCTACAGTCTTCAATTTGGTGAGTTCTTCTTCAATCCTTCACTTTCTTAACTTTTCTTTGTTTAGCTCTCTACGTCATCTTCAATTCTTAGCACAAAAGTGGGTTTGTCTCTCTACATTCTTCAGATCTCCAACTCACATTCTCTTGCTTCCTCTCTTTTCCCAGTTTGTGTTTCTCTTGAGCTTCATCAGGTTATACACACTCTCTCTCTCTCACACACACACACACACTCACCTACCTTACTTCTTGTCATCAACATAGCACACATGCACTCTACTTTGATTTTCAACACATCACTCACATACACATGCACATACACAGATTTCTCAATACACCCACGCCCATTTACTCCCCCAATTCTAATTTAGTCCATAATTCAATTTATGTCTAGGATTAATTTAATTAATCATCACCTAATCTTAATAAATTTTAATTAACACAAAATTAGTTAATTATAACTAATATCAAATCCCACATAATTTAATTAATCTAATTGACTGTCATTACAACCTAATTAAATATATTTAAATTTATCAATCCGAGTCAGATTTTTAATCAACTTCCAAAAGGCTCCAAATATCAAATTAAATTTATTTCCATCCTTAATTTTGGTTTCTTGAATCATTAATGTCTTCAATTTCAGATTAAACTTCAAAATCTTCGCCAATAAATTACATACTCAATGAATACCTTAATTGAATGCCTCATAAGGAAATTTAATTCATAATAACTTTAATTCCCAATTTTCATAACTTGATTAACTCCAATTCGGACCTAATTAATCAAATCTCAATTTTATAAATCTGAATCGAATATTTAATTAAACTCCCATATGGTCCGATACTCGGAATTAAAATAATTCAATTCACCAATTATACTTTCTTGAGCCATGTAGGCTTTTAACTTCTAATTCCAAAATAAATCCTTAATAGAATTATATATGAACCAGTCTCCATAGTTTTCATAAATCTCGGATTAAATTGGAATAATTGATAATTCAAATTCAAATCTCTTTGATTAATTAAGTGTTAATTACTATATGTGATGGGATCGTTACACTAGTCTCAAAACGACTAAAATAGGACAAAAAACCGTTGATTTTGTGTTCATTGGTTATGCAAATAATAGTAGCGCATATAGATTTTTAGTTCATAGATTTGAAAATCCTAATATGCATGTAAACACCATTATTGAGTCAAGGAATGCGTCATTTTTTGAACACATTTTTCCATGCAAGGAAACTAAAGAGAAAAGTTCAAATAAAAGAACTTTTGATACTGCTATGGGTAGTAGTGAAGACCACAATGATAATGAAACAGATGAACCTAGACGTAGCAAGAGGGCTAGGATCTCTAAATATTTTGGTCTAGATTTTCTGACATATCTGTTATAAAATGAGCCTCAAAACTTCAAGGAAGCAATGTCAAGTCTTGAAGTTTCGTTGTGGAGCGAGGCTGTGAATAGTGAAATTGAATCAATACTGCAAAATCATACTTGGGAACTGGTGGATCTTCCACCAGGATGTAAACCTCTTGGATATAAATAGATATTCAAGAGAAAAATGAAAGCAGATGGTTCAATAGATAAATACAAGGCTAGGCTTGTTGTTAAGGGATACATACAGAAGGAAGGTCTTTATTATTTTGACACCTATTCACCAGTGACAAGAATAACATCTATTCGCATGTTGATTGCGATTGCAGCTTTGTATAATCTAGAAATACATCAAATGGATATTAAAACAGTTTTTTTTGAATGGCAAGTTAGATGAAAAAATCTATATGGAACAACCGGAAATGTTTCAAGTTCCTGGCCAAGAGAAAAATGTTTGTAAACTTGTCAAATCCCTTTATGGATTAAAACAAGCTCCGAAACAATGGCATGAAAAATTTGATCACGTTACGCTTTTGGATGGTTTTAAGATAAACGAATGTGATAAATGCGTCTATGTTAAAAGCACAGACAAAAGCTATGTCATAGTTTGTCTTTTTGTGGATGACATGCTCATTATGGGAAGCAATAATGACATGATTAAATCCACAAAGAAAATGTTGAAGAAAAAGTTTGACATGAAAGATCTGGGAGTAGCAGATGTAATTTTAGGAATAAAAATTACTAGAACATCTGAAGGATATGCTTTATCTTAATCTCACTATGTTGAGAAGATTTTGGAAAGCATAACGACCGTCCTACTAAAACACCTGTTGACATCAGTCTTCGTTTGTCAAAAAATACTGGTGCAGGCATATCACAATTAGAGTACTCTCGGATAATCGGAAGCTTGATATACTTAATGAATTGCACTAGGCCAGATATGGCCTATGCTGTAAGCAAATTGAGTAGGTACACAAGTAATCTAGGATCCGATCATTAGAAATGGATAATTAGGGTACTTAGGTATCTAAGACATACCCAGAATTATGGCTTACATTATACCAAATATCCAGTAGTACTCGAGGTGTATAGCGATGCAAATTGGATATCGGATACTAAAGACTCAAAATCCACTAGTGGATACGCCTTTATCCTAGGAGATGCTGCAATCTCTTGGAAATCCTCCAAGTAGACATGCATAGCAAGGTTGACAATGGAATCTGAGTTTATTGCATTAGATAAAACAGGAGAAGAAGCTGAATAGCTTCGTAATTTCTTAGAAGATATTCTAATGTGGCCTAAACCTGTGCTAGTTATATGCATTCACTGTAATAATGAAACAACAATAGGACGGGCACCGAATCATATGTATAAGTCTTGACACATGCATCGAAGATATAATACCGTTAGGCATTTGCTCTCACATGGAATAATTTCCATAGAATATGTAAAGTCAAAGGAGAATATTGCGGATCCATTGACTAAAGGGCTAGCCAGAGAGCAAGTGTACTATTTATCGAGGGGAATGAGATTAAAGCCTATTACTTAAAAGTCGCCATAATGGTAACCTAACCTAGTTGACTGGAGATCCCAAAATCTAGGTTCAAAGGGACAACTGAATTATGAATGACTTCACGTATCACTGAAGGGGTTTTCTCCTACCTATTTCTATGATAAGAAGAGTGATACCGGCAGCGTTAGTAGGATAAGCATTGTTTTTAATGATTCTTATAGCTTGGACATCCAAGTGGGGTATAATAGGATAATCTTAATAAAAAGTCACCTATATGAGTGTGAACTGGGCCGATTCTGTGAGAATTGAGAAGGCTAAATTCTCTAGAGCACTCATGAATTACCAGACGTTGTTCAGGGACAAAATGAACACAACCGTAATCACCTATATGAGTGTGAACTGGGCTGATTTTGTGAGAATTGAGAAGGCTAAATTCTCTAGAGCACTCATGAATTACCAGACGTTGTTCAGGGACAAAATGAACACAACCGTAAGCACCAAACTATGTCTGCAGATACACTATGTGTAGTCTATTGTCTTGGCTTACACAAACAGCTGAACAGTTCAAAGCATTGCGTCTACTAATTAGCTAGTAAGTCCGATAGGTTTTCACCAGAGGGGGTTCAAAGCCAAAGGCTACCTATCTCGATGTGGTGTATCTTCTTAATGTACTCTTTCTTTGTCTGCATCTTGTTGCATGTTTGTTCTCGTGAATTTCATTCATGTGGGGGATTATTGAAAAATGACTTTGCAAAATCCTTATTTTTTGCTTACTTTGAGCATTAATTAAGGTGAGACCCAAGCGTTATTTTTAACGTTTTTCATTGGGTTTATATTTAATGTCGCGTAGTGAATAAAACCGTGTATTTGGTTGCTCAAAACCATTTCCGGATGAATGAGAATTCAACGCGCGTTTTCAAGTTCGTGGAATGGCTTTAAGTGGGTTTCCTACACATTTGTGAAATATGTTTGTCCACATTGGAAAGGCTTAAGATTTTGAATGGGTTTATATACCTTAGCTTGAGATACTTGGGATGGCCCCCAAAGGGTACCCAAGTTTGTGGAAGGGGTAGGTTATGGATAAAATGGGCTAGACCCATTGGACTCAAAGCAAAAACCACACGTGCGTCGCCGCCTCCGCCCTTCCGGTTGGTTGAACGGGGTTGGGTTTGGGTGCGGGTGTGTGGTGTAAGGTTGGGTTGAGCTTGTCTGGCCCAGTACTTATCTTTTTGGGCAAAAGCCCTTTGTAATTTATTTATTTATTTTTAATTTTGGTTTCAAAATTCAAAATAAATTGATCCAGATTTTTCCTTCACCCAAACAGTTCCCTAACGAGTTCAAACCCACCCGAACAGGTTCAAAGGGTTCAGAACAGGTTCATACCTGTTGAAATTCAAACCAAACAGGTTTTCTATCTATTGAATCTGTCTGAATAGTTGCCTATCTGTTGGTACCTGTTCGGAACAGCCATCATTCCTCCTATATATATAGTATGTTTCCAGCAATTCATGTACATCAGAAAAATCCCAAACTTCTTCCCTTTCTTTTTTAGTTCGTCCTCCTATGCTCCAGCATTTGTTTCTGCATTTATTTTTAGAAAAAGAAAGAGAAAGAGTTACAACATAATTTGGTTCGCTAGACTTGATTTTGTAGTGATGCAAATTCAAGTGTTAGTCGTTGCATCCTGGGAAGTAGATGTCGATAAATCTCGAAGCACCAAAGCGAAGGCGAAATCTACTTTAAGCAGATTGTGTCCAACACAAACCTCGACTTTAATTTCTGTAAGCGTTTAATTCGGAATTTAATTTATATAATTATTTTCTGAATTATTTTATTTTGTGGTTTATTTAATTTCTATATTTAATTTACACACACACACCTCTGTGGGTGTAACAATACTATTGATTAAGAGTTTGTTATGTTGTATTATTTCTGCTATTTTCAACAGTAAAATTAAACATAACTAATATTGTTTTAAAATGATATGTTGTTATCTAATTTTAAATGAATTGCCATCATATGAAAAATAATAAACAAATATATAATTACAATAGATGAAATTTTCTATTTATGAAGTTTTCTAATGTCTATTTATGAAATTTTCTATTTAAAAAATATAATCACAATAGATGAAATAACTCCCAGTTGTCTAGATCCTTTATCGTGGGATCCTGCGGTACTCCCTGACATGCATTCAAAATGACGTTGTTTTGACGCAATTATTATTATTATTATTTTCAACTTCTTCTTAGACCCCATTGCCAGTCACCTTGCCACTGCCGGCCACCACTTTCCAACCTTTCCTCTTCCTTTTCTCCCTCTTTCTTTTTCTTCTTCTTCTTTTTCTTTTCTCTCTCTAAAAACTACCAAACCCACAACCACCTCTTCTTTTTCTTCTTCTTCTTATTTTCTCTCTTTAAAAACTACTAAACCCACCACGACGGCGACGGCAAGGCGATGACAACAGACAAATTCCAGAACAAATTTGCTCAATCTTCAATTCTATAACAAATTTGCAAAATATCTGAAACTTATGGACAATCAATGAAAACCCATTTCCTCAATCTTCAATTCCAGAACAAACTTGCCAAATCTCTAAAACATTTTCGCACCCATCAATCAATTAGGCCCCAAAAAGAACCATTCTCCACATAAAATCAAAGAGAGTATCCAAACCAAGTACAAAAAGAACAACAAACAACTACAGTACTCAAGATTTTTAAAAATTTCCAAGATTTTCAAACCTGTTGATATAAAGTTAAAGAGGAAATCAAGAATAAAAAGCACAATGGTGCTTGTAGTGAATTGGATCAAAAACTCATTTCTTGTTGATGAATTTCTCAATTGATTTCTGCCCAAGATCAAGTGGAGAGAGAATAGAGAAGAGAGAGAAAAGAAAAAGAAGATAAAGTGACTGGATGGCGCCACCGCCACCCTCCTCTTCGTCTCTCTTGCTGCCGTTACCCTCCTATTGACTCTCTGTTCTTGCTCAAAGTTTTTAGAGAAGGGAAAAAAAAAAAAAAAACCCAAAACGACTTTGTTGTGGCACCACAGCAGGAAACGTTGCAGGATACAACGGCAGACGATTCAGACTTGATTTTAACTATTCTTATAATATATGCCATGGTATGAAGCATGGGTACAAGTACTAGTAATGATACGATACGAGTATGTCGATACGGTAAAATTCAAAAAAAAATAGAGTACAGGTACGACTTGGTATGCTTGTAAAAAATATTTATTTTTAATTTAGGTTAATACAAAAATTAATTAAATAGTTTAATTTGTTAAGGTCCAACCTACAAGTAACATTTAATATCAAAAGTAAAGATATAAATTAAAATTAAATGTTAATATATTAAATAACTTACAAATCATAATTTAATTTTAAAATCATACTAAGCATAAAACAAAAAATAAAAAGAAGTCTAGTGAAAAGAGTTTTGTCTCTGTAGTAGAAAAAAATATTGTTTCAACTGAATTACGGTACGACTTAGGTATATACTAGTTACTTCTAGGTATACTAAAGTTAAGAAAAAAAATTTTGGATATATATTTTATGTACCCAATATGTATACAAAAGTATCATAATATCATATGTCAATAAATAGCCGATACAGATACGAATATTTTTTAAAGTTCCTATACTTCATGGACGACATGACTCTAAATTATTCATATTACATAATGGTATCGATTTTATTAAATTTAATATGTTAACACGACTATAAAAATTTAATGCCAACTAATCCAGTGTTGTTTTATATTACAAAATTGCCCATTTTCCTTTCTCTCATCGTCAACCTTTTACGTGTTACTGCTCTTATCTTTTCTGACTATTGGCTCATTCCACAACCATAAACCCACCACCATGCCTCAGACCCCCAGTGGGGGTCGCGTGTGTTGCCCTCCCATTGGCCAAAAAAACAAACTGTTTTTTTTTTTTTTTTTTTTTTGATTTTCAGCGAATCATGGCCCACCACCTCACTGGGGGTCGACCCCCAGTGGGGGTATTTAGCATGGTTGTTTCGACCATTAACTAACGTTTTGTTTAGTTATGATTTTTAGAAATTATTTTCAAATAGATTTTTATTAAATTTTTTTATATTTTAATAATATATATATATTATTTTTTAAATATATTAAAGATTAGATACATCTAAAAAGTAAAAAAAATTAACTAAAATATGAAAAAAAAAATCTCTAAAAACAAATGAAAATCCGAACAAAAGTGCACATAAATTTTTGTTTTTTTAAAATATTTTAGTCAATTTATCTTACTTTTTAAATACATCTTGATTAGGTGTATTTAAAAAATACAAAAAAAAAAAGTTTAAAATATTAAAAAAAATTACTAAAAATAAATAGGAACTCATTTAAAAATAATTTTTAAAAAATCAAACTAAACAACAGACGCTTCTTAGATTTTTTGGACTAAACCTAAGCTGTTGGTTGGTCTTTAATAGAGGTGGAGGCTCGCGAGGTCCGAGGTCACAGAGTTCGGATCCTCTCCTTGAGGAAGGTCCTTGAGTTCCTGCGGGCAACGGCGCAGATCAGCCGTTGGTCATCCAACGGCTGAGATTATTAAAAAAAAAAAAAAATTAAATTAAATTTTTTCGAGTTCCCGCCCAAACAAAACAACAACACAGCTCAGAGACATATTCACTCTCACTCTCTCACTCTCTCAGTTTCACTCAGCCTTACAGTCAATCGTGGTCGTCCACCGAACCTACCCTCACCGGCGAATTGGCGACCAGTCCCAACGGCGACCCCACGACGACCACAGCTCCACCGCTTCAGCCTCTACGCTTCGTGAACTCCACCGCGACGACCACCATCAGTTGAGCATAGATCACGAACCAGGTTGGTCTTCAAACGTCTGAAATTAAGAAATTAGGAGTCTGAAAAAATATAGGGCTTTTAGAGTTGGAATTTCTGAAAAAATTTAGGGCTTTTCAGATTTGGAATTTCAAAATTAGGGCTTTGATTTGGGATTTTGAAACGTCTGAAAAAATTTAGGGCTTTTAGATTTGGAATTTCAAAATTAGGGCTGTCATTTGGGATTCCAACGGCTACAAATTTAGGGCTTTGATTTGGTTTCCTCTTCTTCTTCTTCTTCTTCTTCTTCTTCTTCTTCTTCTTTTTTCCATCTCTGTCCATATGCATCACATTGGTCAACTAGTGGGCTGTTTATCAAGCAAGACAGATTCATGAAATCAATTCAGCATTGCTCTTTGATCTGAAAATGCGCAAAAGATCCAACTTATCAGATCTTTTAATGTCCTAAATCTGTCTAGAATGAGGATTTGATTTTCACAGCTTGTATGAATCTTGATATTGTTTACAATCAGAAATAGGTATACCATGATTGGAGTGGGCTAAAAAGAACACACAACTGGGTTTAATGCCAACCTTCCATTGTATGTTTTGTTAAGTAATAGAGCATCTCCAACCCGTCACCAGTTTTTTCGTCTAATTTGATTCCAAATTTGAGATCATTTTTAAGCTCTTTTTCATCAAATTTAAATTGTATGAAAGACAAGGTGAAGAATTGGAGATACTATGTGATTTATTTTGTGTTCCAAACATTGCTAATTTTTCTTACTAACTGATATGACATGTATACCATATTATTGAAGTAGGTCTTATTCTAATTTTGGAAATTAGTAAGATTTATTAATTAGTATAACATTTGTTTATATACATTTTCTACATATTTCACTACAAATATTTACAGGGGATAATGATTACCTTTTGATCAATCATTAGCATTATCAATTGTGAGAATCATAATAGTTAGCACAAATCTCTCTAAACAAGCAAAGGGATGGAGGGAATGAAAACATGGGGTTGATATTATTTGATCAAGTGCAACAAAAATAATGGTTCAAGCTGTATGTGCAGCAAGGGCACAAGAGGGAATGGAAAGAAACCATGTGTGCTAGGATATTTGAGTTTGCTTTGTACAATTCCTAAATTTATATGGGAACTTGGAAAAAATGTCCAATGACATGATTTCGAATTGTAGGTAAAAAGTAAAAAACGCAAATCAGGATGATATATGTTTTTCTTCTTCTTCTTCTTTATGATGCTTCTAGAATCATGAAGACCAACAAATTGACAAGCCAATATGAGGAAACTAGTAACACGTGAATTGTGATCTTCATGAACTCCAAATTTTTTTCATTAAAAGCTTTTTCCCATGTTGATTTAAACCTGTCATTCCCAACAGTGCAATTTACAGATGAAGCTTGCTGAACATTATTCACCCAAAAAAAAAAAAAGAAGCTTGCTGAACTCCAAGCTTTGTTGAACTTTGGGGCTACAGCTTTTATTTCCATTTTACAAATTGGACGCTTCATGTCCTCTCAAACTTTGTCATTTTATATTGCATTAGTCTTTTATTTAGTTAAAACTAAGTGTATTGAATAGAAAATAAGCAGCAATTAGCATTTAGTTTTGCACATGTGTGCGTAAGTTTGTTGGTTATGTATATGGCAAGAAATCAAAGCAGGTGTTTTCACCATTTCACAAATTTGGGGCTTTGTTTTTTTGTGCTTATGGTTTCCTGAAAACTAAGATTTAAATATGCTTAATAGTAAATGAAAACTAGTGATACATGAAAGTTTCACTGTATGTGCATGAGTTCATTATTAATGTATATGGTAAGAAATAAGACCAATCATGTCAGCATATGTGTTTATTGCAATACAAGAATTCTGTTGCTTTCTACTTAAAGTATAAAGATCATCCTCAATGTAATGATTTCCTAAATCATCATCTTCTTGACTGTGAAGGTCATATCCTAAAGTTCCTTTTTTATATGTTTGTAAATCTTAGATATATTGTAGTTTAATAGAATATCTGAAAGTTGATAGTGTAAACTTACTGATATCCCAAACTTTTTCCTATGACTTACTGTTGCTTGTTACTTTGTCATTGAAGCTTGTCCCTTAGGTTAAATATGCTTACTGATATCCCAAATCTCTCATTATCAATTGTTAGACTATAACAAGAACAAAACAATCTGGATTGTTAGAAGATATGACTAACACTTCATTGTCCACTATCAATGTTAGAAGATATGACTAACACTTCATTGTCCACTATCAATGTTGAGAGCTGCAATCTGCAATCTGGATTTTTTACAATCCTTATGCCCATATTTTCTTTTATTATGTGTGGAACTAACAATCTCAAATAAGAGTATTAGAATTATGATTTTACAATAAAAAATAGGCACATGATTTTAAAATCATTATTTCCTAGCACATGCAAAAGAGCAAGCCTTCTGAGTGAAAATACAGCAAATAATGAGAAGGGCAGTAGCATTGTTTTCCTGAATTCAGTGCAACTAAACACTTTGAGACCTAATCAATTTGTCTGTAGAACTACAATGCTGAATAACACATAGAATAGGTTTTTATGAGCCCACTACAATGTTGGTTTCAAAACTAAATTGGTTTCTCGAGGGCTGACTGTTTGTGTTGTATTGTGTATGTAGATTTAGAAATGGCTTCTTCTTCTAATGACAACAGCAACATAAAATTAAAACCGAGAATGTGCAATTGTGGAAGAACAGCTGCCATACATATCGTAAAAACTAATGAGAATGGAAATAAAGGGCGTTTGTTCTTTGTTTGCCCATCAAAATATGTAAGTATTGTATTGGAAATATTAAATATGTAAGTAGTCACAATTTAATTTTTTTTAATAGAATAACTAATTGTTGGTTGCATTGTAGACTGAAAATCCCAATTGCAATTACTTCAAGTTCGTGGCTGAAGATGATGAAGATGTGACGTCCACAATCCGTTCCAACACTAGAGCTTCTGATGGTGTTACAGTAGAAGACTTTAACGAGCTGAGGAGGAGGCTGTATGACGTGGAAAATGAACATGGCGACTATGGTCGAAGGCTTCGAATGGTGGAAAATATTTTGAAGGCGATGGTGTATTTGATTGTATTTGCTTTACTTTTGTACTTTATGATGTAATGTTATTATGGATTTATGGATTTAAAGTTATTATGGATTTATGGATGTAATCTACTTTATGATGTAATGTTAGTATCCGAAAAATTTGACTAATGTTATTATGGATTTATGATGTTTGTACTTTATGATGTTTTTATGAATGGAATTTGGGAAGTTGGGAATGATTTGAGATGGTTTTTATATGGTTTATTGTCCTAGTGGATTTAATGAACTTGGGAATGATTTGAGATGGTTTTTATATGGTTCATTTAACTTAGTACATGCATACCAACAGAATTTAGTACATGCATAATATGAATTTACTAGATGAACCAGCATACCAAATGCATACCAGCAGAATTCATTTACCAGCATATGAACCAGCAGAATTCACCAGATATGAACCAGCATACCAGATGAACCAGCATATGAACTAGCAGAGCATACCAGCAGACCTGGTGAATTCTGCTACTGTTTATTTTGCATAGGCACATTTCACATCAAGTAGCCTTGGCTGTGGTGTGGTGCATGTTTATTTTGCATGTTCTTTTCACATCAAGTAGCATACCAACAGAATGCAGAATCAGCATACCAGAACCAGCATACATGTTCTTTTGCATGTTTATTTTGCATGTTATTTTGCTACTGTTTATAACTTTTCAGTGTTCAAACCAGCATACCAGAACCAGCATACAGTGTTCAAAACAGAATCTGCATAACAGGGTTAAAAAACCATTTTCTGCTAGTGTTAATAACCATTTCAGAATCTGAACATGAACCATATGAACCAGCAGAGTATACCAGCAAACCTGGTGAATTCTGCTACTGGTAATAACCATTTCAGAATCTGCATAACAGTGTTCAAGGGTCCTAAATGAACATCAACCAACGTCAACCAAGTTAAATTAACATGTTCAATACAGCATGTTCAATACCAGTTTCCTGAATCTGAACATGAATATCAAGCTACCAACACATAAATTAAAAAAAAACATGCTGAATAACAGAATCAGTACAACTTTAACAATAACCAACATCAACCAAGCTAAATGAACATTAACAATAACCAGTTCACTTGGGTTTAACATATAAATTAAAATCAACTGTAAATGAACATCAACCAGTACAACTTTAACATCTAAATTAATTCATTGGTCCTTAAAAATTGACACATTAGTACTTTAACATCACTTTCCAGCAACAGTTTGCTTGACAATTTCAGAGGCCATGACTTCACGTTGCAGCCCAATTTTAGCATCAGTTTGGTTCTGTTCATGGTTGTCCATAGCCTACAAAAAAAAAGACAGAATTTTTAAGCAACTATAAATACATGATATCACAGAATTTTCAGCAACTATAAACTAAAAATACATCAACGACGAACCTGACTACACATTGGAGTAGTTGATTCTTGAGAATATCGAAACCCAATGTCATATCCACATGAACCTTGTAGTAGTGACTGGAATGTTGGTTGAGTTGGCAAATAATTTGGCACCACATATATCTCCCGCAAATTGTTCGCCTACAAGAATGTCATATATGCTTTCAGTTATGGTTTTAGTCACATATTATATCCACACAAAAAATACAATGTTAAAGTAAGACTTACATGATATGTGGGATACATCAATGGCGGAGGAATGTAATTACCACCCATGGGCAAAGATCGAGGAAGAGGATGAAGGGGAGGAAGAGGTTGAAGCGGAGGAACATGTTCACGAACATATATATCTCCTCCAACAGATAATGGAGAAGGTGCAACCGTTGAACTTGCAATAGATTGTGACGAAGCCAAACTATTAGCACGGGATTTTTTTTTGGAGTTCGCTACCAACGCCGCTTCGAATCCACCTTTGACCCTCCTTTTGCCCTTACTAGTTGCCACCTTTTTCTTCAATCCTTTTGGTTGCACAACATGATTTACATCTTCGCATTCCACTTCAAAGCTTTGGGTATCATCATCATTACGTACTTCATTTCCAATACCAAAATGAGCACTTAACTTGCCTTCAACATCTGCACCTAATGTAGCAAGGTGTGCAATACAAAAATCATATGTTTCTTTAGTTTCAGCAGCTTTACTTGCTACTGCTCTAAATGCAGTCATCAATGTCTTATACCGCGAAGCTTGTTGGAATTTCACATCTACTTCAATGTCATTTTCCTTAATGTGCTGCACAGTTTCGGCTCTTGCTTGTTTGGTCCACCTCTTCAGAATGTATTGTGGAGGAACCTCTTTTATCTTCAATATGTCTCTAATGACCTTCAATGAGTGAGAACACAAGATTCCTTCCCTTTCAAACTTTGTACAATTACAACCCAAAGAGCCATCCCTCTCCAACTTCACTTTCCTTGCATGTTTGTTACCAACATCAACAACTGTGTAAATGGTACTAGCCTCGCCATATTCAATTGCTTCTATGTCCGATTCAATGGATTGAAAGTACTCATTTTGAAATTCCTCAAAGATCTTTTTTGTGTAGACGTTACCCATTTGAATTAGCATTCTTATTGTTGCTTTCACCTTTGGCAACCTTTGGCACAAAGCATAGCCCGCTTCTAACTCCTTGTATCGCTTCTCGTAAAGTACCCTTTCGAAATGCATGAAGAATTCATTTAAGTTGAAATCAGAACGAATGTAATCCTTCAAAAAAGCATTAAAAGATTCACTAAGTTGTGTGGTACTCATTCCCGCAGCCCATGTTGATCTAACATAAGGCCATCCCCATTTTTCTTTCACCGCAAAAGTCAATTTCAACCAATGGTTTTCATGCGCATCATATTTATCAAGCATTTCCGCCCACTCTAATTTCCATTGATTTGTATCTTCAATGTGAAAGAAAAATTTATTTAGTACACCCTTCACCCCCTTATCTTGGAACAAACAGTTAACATGTTTTAATGCATTTTGCATCAAATGCCAAGTACACAATCGGTGACTTGTGTCAGGCATAACGATGGGTATGGCTTTAGCCATTGCAGCATCTTGATCGGTGAACAAAGTTTTCGGTGCCTTCCTTGACATAGCCTCTAGAAAGTTTTCAAACAACCATACAAACGATTCGGCGGTCTCATCATACAACAATGCTGCACCAAATATAACTGTTTCCCTGTGATGGTTGAATCCCACAAAAGATGCGAACGGTCTATGTTCTTTGTTTAACTTGTAAGTCGTATCAAATGTGACAACATCACCAAATTGGGCATAATCCATGATCATTTGTGCATCGGCCCAAAACATATTGGTTATTTGCTCCTCATTATCTAATTGAACAGCATAGAAGAATGAAGGATTTTGCAAAGATTTTTCTTTAAAGTATTGCAACACATTGCCTACTTCTCCATATGCTAAACTTTGTTGTCTTTTCGTTCTCAAATAATTTTTAGAATCTAATTTCGTAAAACCAAGACATTGCCTTCCACCAGCTTCCCTACCCATGAGTTCAAAAGACTGGCCCAAACGAAGACCAGATTGTGCCGCTAAATCTAACTGAATTGCTTGGGTAGCGGATATCTTTCTTTGTGACGGCAACATATGGGCACACTCGGGTGATACAAGATCATGGTTGTGTTTTTCTTTGAAATCAGTCACAACATATTTTCCAGTACCCTCATGTAATTTAATATAAAGTCGAGCCTCACACCCAGTCCTAGTTTCAGCTCTAGAGTTTTTTGACAATGGGTCTCGCTTGTCAACCTTTCGAAATCCCTCCTTGTTGCAAACCAAAAGTCTATGAATAAGTTGATTAGTGAACTTGTCCTTCTTACAATAATCTCTTCTTATGCTAAACCCCATTCTTCCTCCATATGTATTATAAAATTCATACGCACATTGTTCAGAATCAAATATCATTCCCAATTTTGGCTTCCAATCACAGTCATTCTCAGGTTCCATATCGATATCAAAATGCAACTGAAAACCCATATAAATAAATTCTTAAGTTAATGATAGTTGAGCTTCTTAATAAGATTGCAGGATTGCTTAGGTTGTAATGCTATGAAAATGAATTGAAATTGGTTTTTAGATAACATTTATCTGGTTTATAGATAGGACCATATGTCATATAAGGAAAATTACTCGAATTAAGGAAATTGAATTATTCATAACTGGTCGTGTCCTGGCTTAGGCACATAGAATTCATAGTACTTGGAAAAACACACATTTGAATTGTCTCAATCCAACAGTTTCTCTTTGGGGCCTAGTCTACACGAAACATCACTCTTATCACAATTGTGCTTTTGATATCACTTGAAAAACTTTAGCTTCTCAAGTTCAAACAAATCTAATATGAAAATCAAGATATAAGATTTTCTCAAGTTGAGTTGAATTTTATTTTTCTTTTTTTCTTTTTCTCAGGAAAAGCTTTACAATGATGCCTTTCAAGTTCAATTCACCGACCCATTTGGGAGATTGGAAATGGGAAATGTAACTTTAAAAAAAAAAAAAGGCATGTTGCTTTGTGTTCTGTTTTCATATTTTAAAAAGAACATAATTTTGTTTGGAAATTTGTTTCTGGACACTGTTTTTTTCTTGAAATTTTCTAAAAATCACCCACCAAAAACTTGTTTTCATATGTACAAAAACAATTTTCACAAGTGGGTGTTTCTGAACTTTTCATTGTTTTGTTTTGAAAAATCAACAAAAAAAGGAAAACAAAAATACAATCAAACAGAACTTAGAGATAGTACAAACACAAATAATAATAATATGACCAAGAATCTTACAGGGAAGTCTATGAGAAAAGATTCACTTCAAACAGAATAGGTTTTCCCTAATTTGATTCTTAGGGAGTTTACATCATCAGCTTGGGAAACAATGTATATATGAAAAGTTAAAGAAATCATAAAGAGGTAAAACACACCAATTAATGAAAACTCCATTCGATTTCTTACCTTACTGTCGAGTGTAATTTGTAAAGAGCTTCAGTCGAAAGCTTTGGCGGCAGAAGAGTACTCTGTAGAGGCTGGAGCGGTGGAGTTTGCCGTCGGTGAGGATGGAGCTCGCCGTCGGTGAGGATGGGTTCGCCGGTGAGGATGAGGATGGGTTCGACGGAGGCGACTGCTGCGTGAGAGTGAGAGTGGTGTGTGAGATTGAAAGTGAATGCTATGTTGTTGTTTGTTTGGGCGGGAAGTATAAAACACACTGTAATTTGATTTTTTTTTTTTTAATAATCTCAGCCGTTGGATGACCAACGGCTGATCTGAGCCGTTGCCCGCAGGAACTCAAGGACCTTCCTCAAGGAGAGGATCCGAACTCGAGGTCACATGCCTCTTCACAATTTTTAAAAAGTTGTATTTTTGCTTCTAATTAAAAAGAAATAAAGTTAATTCTTTCTAGTATGTTCTTAAATTTTTATATCACTGTTTTTTATTTTTATTTTTCTTTTTTTAAAATCTAATTAATTTATCACTTTAAATGTTTAATTCTGCTAATTTTTATTTTAATTTTTTTTTATATAAATTTTACAATAGACAACTGCTATATGTCATTAATTTTTTTTTTTCTGTATTATACCACATCTTATATAAATACTCATAATTAGTTCATTTGTTTAGGGATCATTATTACACAACTACTAAAAAAGGGAGCTTTTGATACGAAATCTTTTGTGATGGTTTGAAAATCGTCACAAAAATTATTTTTTTTGCGACGACAAATGAAGTTGTCACAAAAGTAATTGTTTTGCGACGGAAAATCCAATTATGTGGCAAAAAAGAGTATCTTTTGCGACGATTTGGTACCCGTCATTTTTTTTTTGCGATTGTTTTATTTTTTTCTACGACACCATTTGTTCCACCGTCACAAAAAAAAATTTCTTTTTTTTTGGCTTGTTGCACCCTGCTCATTTCCTTCTCTTCTTAGACCATCTCCAACGGTGCATCAAACTTAGTATCAGATTTAAAATTTGATGAAAAAGTCATTGTTTGTGTCTATAATGGTTTCACCAAATTGATATAAAAAATGAGAACATAACAAAAGTTTCATCAAATTGAGGACAAGCTCCAGATTTCATCTTTTCACTGTGCTATATCGTTGGAGTGGGCCAACTGGTCAACCAATTGGATGTCCGGCTGGTTGACCTATCAGTCGACCGGTTCCCTTTCAAATAGGTAGGTTCAAGCCGATCAAAAATGTTCAAACAGATTAAAAAAAAAATTATCTTATTGGTCGATTGGCCGGTCGACCCGCCGGTTAACCCACCAAATGATCATTTTCTTTTGATGTACGGTTGGAACCAGCGATATCAAATTGAAAAAAATTAACTATTTTTTACACAAATTTAATAAGAAAAAAAAGGTAATGAACTGTTGGAAGATTATCAGATTAACAAAAAAGGAAAAATCGTCCATTCCAGAAAAAACCTAGTGGTCACTGTGTCTCTTTCGCTCCCAGTCGTCTATCTCGCAGCCCCAACAACACCAGCGTGGAAGAGTTCCGATTACCCTTCTCTCCTCTCACACTCACTTGCACAGACCCTGACAATATCTCTCTCTCTCTCTTGCTTTCGTTCTCATTGTCACGTATCCCTCACAGGCTGTCTGTAGCAGCAGCGGCAGCAACTTTGCACATATTCTCCCTCCGGCATCCAGGTATATCTCTCATCTGCTCTCGTTTGCTCTTCGCGCCTGTCTTCTCCTCTTTTTCTCTTCTTTTGCCTTTATTGGAATCAAACCCTCTTCATTGTATTTGTTTTTGCTTTTGCTTCTACCTACTTTTTTTTTTTGTTCTATTTGCTGATTTGGGAATGTTCCCCTTTGCAATTGTATTAGTTTTATTTGGGTTTTCTATGCCACTGATTTGGGAATGTTCCCCTCTTCATTGATTTGGGAATGTTCCCCTCTGCCATTTCTATGTTTCCCTCTGCCATTGTTATCAATTTCTAACTGAACCCAGAGGTTTTCTTTGAATCAAATTGGTTGTTTGTAATGGGTTTTGATTTCATTGAAGTGGGTTTCATCGATGGGTTTTATCAATGGGAAATTGAAGTCAGTTGGAAAATTTATATATTTTTTTTTCACCCGGTTGATTTTAATATTTAATTTTATCATTGGGTTGGCCTTTTCCTGTTCATTGTTTATATATTTATTTATTCTCCTCTTGATTGTAACCCATTAAATATTTTCTATCCAAGGCAGTTAGAATTTTATTATCCGATTTGGTAGCAAGTGATTTGGAAATTATATTTCACTGCCAATGAAATCCATGTTAATGTTTGTAAGTGTAGAATTAGGGTTACACGAAAGCAACATGGGAATTACAAAAGTACCCAAAAAATTTCGGGGCTTCTAAAAATGTTACCATGTCTTTTGCTTCGCCACTGGGGAGAAATATCTTCCTAATTGGCTATTCCACATAGCTGTTGTATGCTTATTTAGCTTTACTTCTTCAAAACAGTTGATGGAGGTCATTAAACTTGAGAATTTTGGCCACTATCGAGATGACATGATTATCCCTGGAGACATCTCTCTTTTGCAACTAAGTAGTTCCACTAAATTGATGTCTTAATGCCAAATATTCCAAGACTACCTTTCCTGGAGCCCCACATTGGCAGGACCAATGTTGCACAATGGCCTTTCTTATAAGTTATATTGTTGTAGACATCTCTCATGCATTCATGAAAGGACTTGCCAGCCTTGACAAGAGTTCTATTTGTGATTTTTATAGTAGTTTTTTAGTCGTACTTAATTTTATGAAGGGTGCTTTTGTTTCACATTAGTCAGCCGCTAGTCCTCATTTAATAAATCCATTAATGGTAGGGTATCTAAATCATTCATTGCCCAAACCCAAAACCCAAAACTAATTATTCTTAACGTAAGTTGAACAGATTCACTCCAACAATAGTTATAAAACAAGCTACTGCTTAGGGTTTACATTTTGTCAATACTCCTTTTCCGTATATCATTTTTTTGGGGGTCGCAAATCTAGGAGCCACGTGTTAGTGAGTGTTCCATTTTAGTCTTACTGTTATGTGTGAAAAAATTGATGCTAACGTCATTCAGGTCTTATTGTTTGACAATTAGAATGCAGTCTTTTCTGGAAAATGTTATAGGCTCACACAGTTATGTTCATGCGTTAAGGTAGTGTTTGGTTCATTGGAATGGAGGTGGAATGGAATGATCATTCCATCAGAATGGTCATTCTCACATTTGGTTCACTAAAAAAATGTTGAAAAATATATTGTGAATGGAATCATCATTCACCATTGTAAGTGAATGATCATTCCGTAGGGAGGCTAAGGAATGGGCATTGTATCCCATTTTACTTTCATTTCAGTGAACCAAATATAGCATCAGTATTTTGTAGTAACTATAATCATTTTATGATTATCAAGCACATAAAAATCATAATCAGCATTTATGTTTACTTTTCCTGGTTAATTTGATCCCCAGCTTTGTAGTGGAGTAGACGAGAATGCTGTTGGTGCCTGTGCAGAACTCATCTTTGCTCCAATTGATGCCTCTTTCTCTGATGATGCACCTCTTCTACCATTTGGTTTTCGCATCATTCCTCTTGATTCTGGGACAGTAAGTGTTTCTCTTGTCTGATATAACCTAAAGATGGGTTCTTTCATGCTCTTCCATCTGTTAAGTTCATTCCTTAATACAAATCTTCAAGATGATGCAGGATGCCTCTAGTCCAAATCGTACACTTGATCTTGCATCTGCTCTCGAGGTTGGACCAACTGGAAATAGAGGTTCTGGTGATTATTTTGGCCATGATGGGAGTGGAAAATCTGTTATGACAACAGCATTTCAATTTGCATTTGAGATTCACCTTCAGGAAAATATTGCAGCTATGGCTCGTTTGTATGTGCAAAGTATCATAGCATATGTTCAGAGGGTGGCATTGGCACTCTACCCTTCTCGTTTCAGTTCTGATGTTGGTTTGCGGCTACCCCCAGTCCCTCCAGAAGCACACGCACTTGCTTGTTGGATCTGTCTCAGCTACAGGTGTGTTTTCAGATCATTTATTTTGCAACTTAGGAATGGTTCTTACTTGAGTGCAACATGTTGGAGTCCATGTCATAATTAGAATTCATATCTGAATATATTTCACTATGAGTGTGAAGTGAGAAACATTGCTTACAATTGACATTCTGCATGTTGGCCAGAATAGTGAAATTTACCACAAGGAAACTGATATTCAGTCCTTTATAAAATCATGCATGGAAGCTGTTTTATGGTGATGAGAATTTTAGTTTGACTTTCGTGATTAAGTTGAGTCATGCTAGATTCGATAAGGAAAGATTAGATCAAATCTAATATTTGGTTATGAAGTTCCTTTCTTTGGAGCTTGTTGATTATTTTTTGGTACTTCTATGATGGATATATACATGTATACGTGAAGAGGCTGGTTTGGTTTTTATGTGGAAGCAATGATAATTTTCTTTCGAAAAAGATTCTAGTGTGTTTTAATTTGAATTGGTAATCTGTGGGTAAGAAAATATGCTGTTAAGGTAACATTAAAATAATATAGGACTGTTTAGACCATCCTTATCAAATCTCTGTAGTTTTTCTCAGAAGCTTGGATAACACTGCCTTAGTACAATTGACCAACTCTGGCCCAACTTATTATTTGTGAGTGAATTGGGCTTGGTAGCAACATATCTTCTGATACTTAATTTATAGAAGCACTTTGGACATTCGATGTGCATCACAGGAGACATGACAGGAGTTAGTGACATGACAGTTAAGGACACCAGTTAACAAATTTCTTACATTCTAGGTTCATTGATTGCTTCTTTGACAGGTGCTTTTTAGGTGTGGAGCTAATTAAACCTGTTAATGAAGGAAGTGAATCGATTCTCAAGACACTTTGGCATCACTCAGATGCTGTGATGTGTTGCTCTTTGAAGGTATTCTTTCGATTGTTTTACTTCTCATTTTTATAACAAATTCTGCTCTAAGTATTTGCAGAAGTCTGAATGTTCTTCATTTATGATTTTTTAGAAATAATCCTTGTTGTGTAACATTTATTTATTTGTCAACCAGTTAAAACATAATTCTTTCTTTACCTGCTGAATTATGTGATTGTGAATATTGAGGATGGAAACAATGTAAACATATACAACAATATGTTCTGTGTTATTTAGAGCCTTGCCTCTTTTTGTCACTTTGAAAACACACTAGCTTAGACAATTGATACACTGCTATGCATTTGGGTTGATTGCTCTCGTTTAGAAACTTTTTTTTCCGAACCGGTTGACTCACTAAAATAGTCAAACGGTGTTGGATGTTGACGAAACTTGACACACACGACTAACTACACACAAATGACTTGTAGGAGAAGACGGAACTCAAAACCGATTCTCGATTTTGAATCTAGAGACTAATTTCCATTTATAAAAACTTATTCTTTAAAAACTCTTTTCCGAACCGGTTGACACACCAAAATGCTCAAACAATGCTCAAACGGCGTCAGATGTCAACGAAACTTAACACACACGACTACCTAGTTACCGATGACTTATACCGATGACTTATATGAGAAGACGGAACACGAAACTGATTCCCGATTTTGAATCTAGAGCCTAATTTCCGTTTATAAAAACTTGTTCTTTAAAAACTCTTTCTCGAACCGGTTGACACACCAAAATGCTCAACTGGCGTCAGATGTCAACGAAACTTGATACACACGACTAACTAGGCACACTGACTTGTAGGAGAAGACGAAACTCGAAACTGATTCCCGATTTTGAATCTAGAGCCTAATTTCCGTTTATGAAAACCTATTCTTTAAAAACTCTTTTTCGTACCGGTTGATACACCAAAATGCTCAAACGGCGTCGGATGTCAACGACACTTGACACACACGACTAACTAGGCACCAATGACTTGTAAGAGAAGACGGAACTCAAAATTGATTTCCGATTTTGAATCTAAAGCCTAATTTCCGTTTATGAAAACTTGTTCTTTAGAAACTTTTTTCCCAAACTAGTTGACTCACTAAGATGCTCAATCGGCGTTGGATGTCAACGAAACTTGGCACAGGCGACTAACTAAGCACAAATGACTTGTGGGAGAAGACGGAACTAGAAACCGATTCCCGATTTTGAATCTAGAGCCTAATTTCTGTTTATGAAAACTAGTCATTTACAAACTCTTTTTCCAACCGTGTGACTCACTAAAATGCTCAAACGGTGTCGGATGTCAATGAAACTTGAGACACACAACTAACTAGGCACAAATGACTTGTAGGAAAATACGGCATGC
This sequence comes from Camellia sinensis, assembly GCF_055761805.1. Lineage (NCBI taxonomy): Eukaryota > Viridiplantae > Streptophyta > Magnoliopsida > Ericales > Theaceae > Camellia > Camellia sinensis. The sequence goes on from NC_138963.1 coordinate 74,704,659, forward strand.
GAAACCGATTCCCAGTTTTGAATCTGGAGCCAAATTTCTGTGTATGAAAACTTGTCCTTTCGAATTGTTTTCATCTTTTGTGTTTATTCGATTATTGTTAGATTATAGCACAATGGCGCCGTTTGGTATAGCTGTTAAAACAACTTATAAATTATAACTTAACAGATTATAGATTATGACTTTAATCAGAAGTTGTTAATCTGTTTGGTGTAGCTATTGGATTATAGATTTAAGTTGCTGAGTAGTGCTTGTTAAATAAGCTGTGAAATAGCTTTTTCAATTAATTTTTATTTTTTGTTTGTCTACATTTCTCATAAAAAATAATAATAATAATCTATAGTCCATTTGAGTCTTTCTATTTTTAAAAAAATAAAAAATAAAAAAATTTAAGAGTATAACCATAAATTAACATGTCCACAGCAGAAGCTGATAATCAAAAGCAAGAGGTGAACAGCTTCTCGGAATTAGCTTTTTTGAGTTAAAATAAGCTGTTAGAATCAGAAGCTGTTTGAAATAAGTTTAACCAAACAGTCCAAAATAACTTTTTCAAAGCTAAAAGCCATAAGTTGGCTCTGAAAAGCTGAAACAAACACCCCCAATGTGTTCAATCACTACCTGATTTTAATAGTATTATCATCATCGTAGGATGTAATTAAAGTTTCTTTGGATAGTTCACGTATACCAATAGTCCAATTGGCGGAGGGTCTTCTTAGTAGTGACGATCCGTTGTGTGAAATTGATGGAGTTCCAATTGGCCTTGAATATTGCAAAGTGTTTGTCTTAAAAGCGAAAAAGCCGAACACTCTTTTGGAAACAACATCCCGAGGTCTAAGAACAGTTAGAGAAGTTGTTGGAAGATACACTGTGTGGCGCTCGATTCGTGTATATGTTACAATCTTATTTATGTATTTATTTATTTATTGAAAGAAATACCAAATGTTTTACATTTATGTAAGCTTGAAATTAATTATATTGAAAATGATTTTTTTTTCTTTTTATTTTCTTTTTGCAGATGCAACCCTTTTGAGTACGTGATGATATTTTCGCATATCGATATTAGAGCTCACAATCTTATTGTTTTACATTTTCTGTAAACTTGAAATTAATTATATTGTAAATGATTTTTTTTTTTTTTTTTTTTTGGTTTCCTTTTGCAGATGCAACCATTTTGAGTATGTGATGATATTTTCGCAAGCTCCAATCTTATTTATGTATTTATTTTTTTACTGAAATAAATATCCAATGTTTTACATTTTCTGTAAGCTTGAAATTAATTATATTGTAAATTTTTTTGGATTTCTTTTTGCAGATGCAACCTTTTTGAGTACGTGATGATATCTTCATAGATCGATATTGCAGTGTACAATCTTATTTATTTATTTATTAAAATAAATATCAAATGTTTTATATTTTCTGTAAGCATGAAATTAATTATGTTGTAAATGATGATTTTTTTGGGGTTTCTTTTTGCAGATGCAACCTTTTTTGAATACGTGGTGATATCTTCGCATATTGGTATTAGAGCTTAATGTTGATATTAAAACAAGTTATAATTTATATATTTTTTTTATTTGTATTGTATACTTTTATTTTGCTTTAGATACAAAAATTTAAGTTCTTGAATATTCAAAATTATTAGTATTGTTGGAGGATGTTTTATATATTTTTGTAAAGAATATTTGGTTGACAATTGTTGTAGGATACATATATACGTATGATTTTGTAGATGTGGATGTGGATGTGGATGTGGATGTATTTTATTTTAGAAAATATTAATAATTTGTACAGGGAATGAGTTAATCACATATATATTGATTTTGTGAAAATAGTTGTGACAATAATAAATCATCGCTAATGTAATCATCATTTCCTTACATTTTATTAACGACGGTTTCAACTGTCACAAATGTGGTATTAATTTAATTCTATTTTTTTGCGACGTTTTAGACTGTTGCTAATAGTATTTTTTGCGACGGTTTAAACTATCGCAAATAAAATAATAATTTAATTCTACTTTTTTATGACGTTTTATACTGTCGCTAATAATACTTTTCGCGACGTCAAATACCGTCGCTAATAATACTTTTGGCAACGACAACCAATATCGTTACTAAAAGTGAAGTTTTTTTTTTCTTTTTTTGTGTCAGGCTACCGTCGCAAAAACCATTGATTAGCCGTCGCTACAAGAAAGCGACAGTTTGTCACCGCCCCAAATACTTTTTGTCACACCTCCTTTTGCCACCCTCCATTTTTCGTCACTACTCCGTCGCAAAAAGTCTTTTGCGACGATATGTGAACCTTTTGTGACGTTTAAGACCGTCGCAAAAGCTCCAATTTATGACAACTAATAAATAGTGCTATATATGTAATTCAATTATTCAAAATGGTGAAAAAAATGATATATCGCATCTCTTTTGTATTATGTATTTACTTTTTCTCTCGTTTCTTTCTCTATTCCTCTCTATATCTCTTTTTGTGTGTGTAATTTGATATAATTTCGTTCTCATATTTTATGAGGCAAGTGATTATGTTTTGAACGATGATGATCGTCATACATAAAATCAAATTAATAACGAATAAAGGTAATGATATGTTAACTCAAGCTTATATTATATCTAAATATGACTTTTGCATCGTAATCATTTTTAATCTTAGCCAAATAAAAATTAAATTAAGTTAGATCGTGATTTTCATTAAGATTTCAATTCAACATTGCCTCCTCTTAATCAAAATTTTGGCTTTGCCAATTGGGTCTTAGTTGATTGATTTCTACACAAATTTACAAATGACATGCAACATTCGAAATCATAGAGTATAAATTTAAGGATCATGATTCAAGAGTCTCAAGAAATTTTCACTTTTTATTTACTAGATTATATTTATTAATAAAATAACTTACAATAGTGGTCAAACCGATTATATATTGAGATCTAATTAATAGTTCAAAACTTCTGGAATTTTTTTTTTTGGTTAGATTTATTTATTTTTCTCGTGAAATACTTCTTTCAAAATGCTTACATAAGAAATTATGTTCAATTAGTTATGTACCAAAATTAACTCAGTATTTTTTCATAAGAAAATTTAGCCAAAACTTCTCCATTGGACCCTCGTTAAGTGAAAATGACAACTTAATTTATTATGCTTTATAAACTCTTAAGGGGGAAACGCATAATTGAGCAAGGACAAAATAAAATATCATTTTTTTTCTTGGATAATATTGGTAGATTAATACATTACTGTGAGACAGAGTAACATGTTATTGTCAAACAGAGTAACATGTTATTGTTTATATCAATTTCGACGGTAATATTTTTTTTTTTTTTTTTTTTTTTTTAAGAATTTCATAGTCATCTTATTTGATAGATGTTGATGAGAGGATTTTAAAAATTATAATTTTATTAAAATCGACATTTAGATCAAAAGTTATATTATTTAAATTTTAATATTTTGATAATGGTGGTATGTGGGATTTTTTAAGAATTTTTTTTATACTTATCTTTAATGCATTAAAGTTTTATTGTGAAGGTTTTTGACCAAATCCCCTTTTTTATACATACACATTGACCTAGGAATGGCAACGGGGCGAGGCCGAGGATCACACTCCCCGTCCCCGATCCCCGATGCTACAAAATTCCTCGTCCCTGTCCCTAATCCCCGACGGGGAGCCCATCACCCTCTCGGCCCCCGCCCCCGCCCCCTACCCCTAACAGGGATTAGGTTTCCCCGACCCTGAAAAATCCCTATAGCTCTCTCTTTCTCTGTGTTTAGCTTTCACTCTCAATAATAAATCATCAACAACATCATCAACAACAACATTATTTTCATCAACAAAAACATCAACGACAACATATCAACAAAACAAAAAAGAAAAAAGAAATGGAGATAGATAGAGACACACACACAGACATACATGTATACATACACACATACATGAGATCTGAGTGATGGGATCTTTTCAGATGTGAGATGTGAGAAAAAGGGAATCGATGGTGGCGGGATTTGCTCAAATCTGCCGTGGCGAAAACTGACGCCGGAGTATGAAGGTTTGGCGCTGACGCAAAGGAGGAGGAGGCGACGAGAGTGACTGCGTACTACCGTGGAGGAGGAGACGACGCTGTCGCCGATTGCAGAGAGAAGAGTGAGTGAGAAAGAGCCGTCGCCGACTGCGGAGAGAAGAGTGAGTGAGAAAGAGTCATCGCCGACTGCGGAGAGAAGAGTGAGTCAGAGAGAGCCGTTGCTAACTACGAAGAGAAGAGAGAGTGAGGCAAAGTAGAGGGAAGAGAGAGAGATTAGAGGAGAAACATAAGGGGGGTTATATATATATATATATATATGAATGGATAGAGGGGGATTATGGAAATTTTATTTCAGGGAGAAATGGTGACAAGGACGGGGACGGGGCCGGGGCTGAGGCTATGAAAGCTATCCCTGCCCCGGCCCGAAACTGATTGGGGATTCAATTTCAAATACCATCCCCAGCCTGTCGAGTGTATTTTTTTGAGAAAAACTGCTCTTATCGGGGACGCAAGGTGGGTCTCCGTCGGGCCGAGTTCAAATTACTATCCCTACACTAACCCACTCTAAATAAAATTCTTAATTCTACCCCTGTAAATACATAGTGGTGCAATTATTTCCTGTATAAAAATACGTAGCAAAATTTGCACAACTAAAAAATTTCTACATTTTTGTAAATATTTATCCTAACTTTTTGCTTATTGACAGTTTCCCTGAATACGAAGGATCGAAGCTCCTCTAGTCCTTCATCTAGATTGAAGGGCGTTGTTCGGGCTCGTAAGACTCACCATGAATACCGTTTGAATAATCTGAATCGTTCATTTTGTTAGATATTTTGTGTAATTCATTCACAAAAAAAAAAATAAGTTGATCCGATAACTGTAACATATTCAATTCATCATGTTTCTCACCCAAAAAATGAACAACAACTATGTTTTTAAAAATATACCATTTTATTTTATGACAAGCACAATGAATTAAATAAGTTACGATTATCTGATCAACTTAATTTTTTATGTAAGTAAAATACACAAAGTATTCAATAAAATAAATGGTTTAAGTCATTAAAATGAGGCTCATAGTAAATCCCATGGGCTGAACAGCCGGGTTAAGGACTATGGGGATCTACTTCCCAATACTAATTCCTTTACCCCAAATATTGTATCTTATTATTGGTAACCCATTTCTTTCAAACAAGATCACTGCTAGATAATACCAGTTCCATCACCATCATTAGCACCACCACCTCTTCCAAAGCAACCCCACTATTCCCTTTTCTACAACCACAAAATCTACAACATTCCTAACATTTCTCTCTCATTCAAAGCTATCATCACCACCAACCATTAGGAAAATGATTCAGACCCCAGTGCCCCCACACACTTGAGAGAGAGAGAAGAGAGAGGAGAGAAAATATATATATATATATAATATGTGACTACAAATCAATTAAAAATTGTAAAGGTCTCTCAAGTATTTTCCCCACCCATCAATAGTTTAGTACCACCACCTCCTTTCATTTATTTCAAGGACATTCAAGACAGGGCACCTGAGGTGACTTCTAGTGGTCATACAGAACTTCAATTAACATTTTAATAGGCAATGGCACCCCAGCGTCTTGATGCTAATTAATTTTATTTTTATTTTTATTTTTGTTTTTATTCTCAAAATAGAGATAAGGTTACACAGGCTAAAGGGTGAAGTTGGTAAATGAAAAGAAGCATCATCTCTCTAAGAGGATGAGTGTACAGTTTACACTTATTGACTCACTATAGTTTCACTTTGATAATTTAATTCATTTATTATTTAATATATATAAAAAGATAAATATAATAAAATTATATAATTTAATTATCAGATTAATTTACTGTTTTTTGAAAATAATCTATTCAAACGTATAAAATAAATGAAATAAGAGTGGGACTCGCGGCAGGCAATGAGATTAGATTGGCCTAAAAATCCAATCCAGGAGGAGTTATTTCACGGATGTGGTGGGCAATAATGAGCTTAAGATTGGACTCCAATCCATGAGCAGTTATTCTATGGGTCTGTCATTTCATATCAGCAATTTTTTTGGCTAATAGGATCAATATATGCAGACAAAAAAAATAAAAAATAAAAAATAAAAAAATCACAGTATCTGAAGTAATTTTAAAAATTTACCAATGAGTTATTAATTAAAAAAAGTTTACCACTTTCATTAAAACTTTATTGATTTAACACCCCACATCAGTATGATGGTGTTGTATACCATACTTTTGGAATAATTTATAATTTCTTCGCATCCACGGCACAACACTAAGTAGAATTACAATCACCCAACACTAAATAGAATTACAATCGATGCACAAGTCCAGTTCCTAAACATTCCCTTATTCATCTCTCGTTCAACTAAACAAACAAACAACCCATTCTTGAACAAAATTATGTCACAAAAACAGGCAACAAAGAAAGAACAAATCACAACACAACTAGAGTTTTCACCCAAAAAAAATATTTAAAAAACACCCAAACTTTGCACAAAATCACACACAACACAACACAAAACAAAAGAGGCTAACAAATATTGCTCCATTATTATATATATCTAAGAGATGGAGAACCTTCTTCTCCTAGGCTTGGTAATGTCCACAACATCCTCCATATTCGAAGTATCCTTAGACCCATTCTTGAACGGATTCAGCTTCCCCAACCTCTTCGACACAGACGACAAGAATGTCTGCTTCTTAGTTCCTTTGTTTTTCTGAACGTCTGAAATGTACATCTTCATCTTGAGTAGCTCAGTTCGCAAGGCCTCGTTCTCTTTAATCAACGACACATCTGCTTGTAATTGGCTTCTTGTTGTCGCAGCGGTGTCTTTGAGGTTACTATGATCCTCTTCGTTGCCGCTCCTGAGTTTGAGTTGGTCGTAGTAGAGAGCGTGGAGGACGATTTGTAGTGGTAATCGTTTGTTCTGGGAAGCATGAACTCGAGCTTCGTTGGAGAGTTTTAGTGGATCCATCACACTGCATACCTTCTCGCGCTCAATCTCGTCCAATTTTGGATGAGCCTGCAATGACATTAACCGTCCGAGTGTAAATTAATCTTCTCACTCAATCTTGTCCAACCGTTACCCTTTTTTTTTATTTCACTTATCAAACATGTAAAAAGTAGGGGCGATTATTCAATACTCCCCGAGTATGGACACATGCTCCATAAAGTTTTGATTGGTAGAGAGACACAAGGACCCACGATTTAAGTTGGGGATAGAAGAACAATATGTGGCTAACTAATTGGTTATTGGCTTGGATTATAGACACGTAATGCTCCGAGAGTGTTAAATAATTTTTCAAAAAGTAGTAACAATTGAGACAATAAATAAAATATCATTCAAAAAAAATATGCTAATAACATATTATTTGCTTCTATTATTTTCTTAGGATTGGGAAGGGTATATTCGGTTGTGTGGGCTATCATTAATTTCATTATAATATCTTACAAGTTTTTGTGTTAGAAGGGTACATTCGGTTGTGTGGGCTACCATTAATTTCATTCTAATAATTAAATTTGTTCATCTTTCAAGTTTTTGTGTTAGATTATTTGTATAAAGAAAAAGAAAAAGAAAAAAAATCTAAATTGTTCTAACAATCATTACCACTTAATTTATTAACTAACTTTTTTCAAAAATGAACAAATTTATTTTTTAAAGTGAAAAGATAGATGACTTATTTTTGAAATTATACTTATTATTATTAGTTTTTAAATCAAATATAACAAAATTATATGATTACGTTTATTATATTTATTTGAATTTTTTAATAAATAATTTATACATCCTAATCTAAAAAGTAAACAAATCAAATCATGCCTAATGAACTTACTGATCCAAACTATAAGGTATATTACTATTACCAACAGGAGACAATCATGAATATTCACGTAATGTGTAATACAAAATGATAATAAGAAAACTTTGGGAGTGTTTGGAAAGTTGAGTTTGGGTTATTTTTTTGGTTAAAATTTACAAAAAGATAAAGTATGTTAAAACAATTAATAAGATAAAATGTCACATTAAGTCTATAATTATTTCATTTTTTTTTTTACAAATATCACATCTAATTACAAAAAAATCCAATCATCTTTTTAAACATAAAAATTTTGACTTACTAAAATAACCAAAAATTAAAAAAACTAACCTCCCAAAGACCCACTTTATATCATTTTATGTGAATGTGACTTGAATTCATGTAGAGGAAATGTCTAAAAAAGTAATGTATAATTAGAATTATTCTATCTATGAAGTTATATAAATTCATATAAGAGTTAAATTTAGATATATATATATATATATATTTATATATATTTTTTAAAGAAATAATTTTGTTGTATCAGTCTTGGGATTGTAAACAATGAGGATGACTGGTGTGATAAGAGCATTTTCAATCTATTATTAATTTTTTCCGTTCAAAAAAAAAAAATTATTAATTTTTTTTATCAAATTTAAATTTAATAAAAATAAGATCTAATCTTTTCATCAAACAAAATTGTTTAGGAATAAATTATTTTAGTAATTTTTTGATTTATTTATTAAAATAATTGAAAAAAATTAATATTAATAATGATTTTTTTTAACCTTTTAACCTTTTAAATAGAATAATGTTTGGTAGTCCAAAAATGAGATTGATTCGAATGACTTGAAATTTATCCTGCTAGTTGTCCAACGAGAAGATGCTGCAGTCAAAAAAAATAACAATCGCAGTGGATAAATTTCCATCCAATCGTCTAGGCGAACGTCCGATCCCCACTCATTTGGACCATTCCAACCCTTCTTTTTAATTACTAAGCATTTTTTATTAATTAATATAAAATTATTGATTTACATATTTGCCTTTTGAAAATGTCACATCAACTTTTGGAATTGTCATGTCAAATCCGAACAAGAAAAAATGTGGTTTTTTTCCCCTACGGAAAATATTTACGACCTCCAAAATTTTTTATCCTGATCACACAGTATCACAGCTGTTTTCCCTATAAAGGCTATCCAGACAAGCTTGCAAGAGGCAAGGGAAAAAAAAAAGTTAAGCTCTTTTGGTACAGTTCTAGAATATTAGGGCTAGTTTGGCATATACTAAATAAGTTAAAAAGTCAAAAAGTCACTATCTTATTTAAGTCACATCATCTTATTTAAATCACATCACCTCTCTAACACATCATATCAAACCCAACTCAAACCCAACCCAAACCCACCAATAAGTCAAAAAGTGCACTTTTTTAGGACATCCCAAACCAACCCTAATTTCAAGATTTAATTATATTTAAAAATTCTACTAAACGCTACTTTAATTTTTTAAATAATTTTTTGACATTGTAGTTATTATGGCCTCTTTGGGAGGTCGTTAAAAATCACTTCTTAATTTTTAATCTATTTTGAGTCATATCATCTCTTATATTTTTTATATTATTTTTTAAAAAAATCTAAAAAAAATCAACTATCTTTTCAAAACATCCCTATAAATTATGCCAATTAATGTATTCGTAAATTTTTATCAAATAAAGGATGAACCAAAAATTTACCAAATTTCTAACAAGTCTTTTTTATTTAATTTTGATGAAATTGATTAAAAATAAAGGATTGAAGATGATTTATTTATTTATTTTTTTTCGCCAAATTTGGTTAAAAGAAGTTTTTGGAATAGGTTAGGCATTTTAAAAAACATTTGATGAAAATTTTGGCTCTGTTTAGTTTGGGTCTCAAATCATAATTTCACCCTCATATTTCAACTCTCTGTTTGATTATAATTTTTAAAATATGATTCTAAATCACATTTCAAAGCACATTTGAAAACATATTAGAGAGTTTTAAATTTTTTAGTCTATCTGGTCGTTCGCCTACACATCCTCTCAGACAGTTTTTAAATTTTTAGATCTACCCAGTCGTTTGTCTGGACATCTTTCCAGACGTTTGGCTGATTGACTAGAATAGTACTCAATTGCCACCTAATATTCAAAAAAATAATAATTTATATTTGTTATTGATTTTTTTTAGATATAAAAATTATTTTTTAAGACCAAAATGACAAATTATTTTGCCATTTATTTAAAATTAACAAAAAAAATTAAATAAAAATTAATTTGTCACAGTAATTTTTAAAAAATAAAAAAACATTTTTAAACAAAACAATTAAAAAAATTTCCAACCAAATATACAATCAAAAGTAATTTTAAAACACTAGCTGAATATTTTTTTTAACAAAAAAAATATACATATTTTTAATATTTTAAATAAAAAATAATTTCAGAATTTTTTGAATTTTTTAAATGAAAATTTATTTTTTTCAATAATTATTTTTTTGAATTGGATTTTAAAAAGAGATTTTTTTATGAGTTTTTAATAAAATTTTCAATAGAGTTTTGAGTTATATATTTGATTATGAGTTATAAGTTTTTGAAAGTTTTAAAAATTCTTTCCAAAACTCAAAACCAAGCAATTTTTCTTATTTCAAAACTTATTTAAAAAAATTCAAAACTCATAACCAAACAAATTTTTTCTTTTCAAATCATAATTCAACAATTTACAAATTCAAAATACAATTCCATTCCCAAATTATGATCCTAAAATTAAACCAAACGCAACATTTGATTCTCTACTAAACTCTTGAACAAATCTCTATTTATTTCGGTGGAAAATGTTTTTTTATAGAAAGCTTTTTTTAAGAAAATGCTTTTCATACAAAGCGTTTTGTTATATTTGATTACGTTTTTTAAATTAATATACTTATAGTTGTATTAGAGCATCTTCAGCATATCCTTTAAAATTTTATCTTAAAATATTATTAAAAAATTCATTCTCTATTTTAAAAATTACTTTTTCATCTTTTTTTTTTCACAAATTTTCTACTCTTTCTCTATTCTATTAAATTATTATTTTTAATTATTTTATATTTTATATTTTTTAGATTGAGGTGCTCATGATGATGGTTGAATAAAGAGTAAATTTTTATTTTTTTAGGGGCGAACACTAATTCCCTCCATTTAAGGAGTAACTATAGCTCAATTTATACTAGGGGCTGATTTAAGAGGATTGATAGAGTTAGTTTTATGAGAAAACCTTCTCTAAAATAGCTAAAAAATGATTAGGGAGATTTTTCTCATAAAATCAACCTCATCAATTCTCTTAAACCATTCTCTATTATAAGTTGAGCTACAATTATTTTCTAAATGTAGGGAGCTACAATTTACCCTTAAAAAATAAAAATTTCCTCTTTATTCAACCACCATCATTGATCTCGAGCACCTCTATTCCAAAATATAAAATAATTAAAAATAATAATTCAATAGAATAAAGAAAGAATAGAAAATTTGTTGAGGAAAGTAAATAAAAAAGTGATTCTTAAAATAAAGAATGAATTTTTTAATAACATTTGAAGATAAAATTTTAGAAAATCTGCTGATGCTCGTAATAGTGGTAGTAGCGGCAGTAAGGCGGAGGTGTTGGGCATAGTGGTGGTAGCGGTGACAGCAATGGTGACAACAATAGTAGTGTGGTGGTGGTGATGAAATAGAAATGGTAATGAGGGTGGCTGTGGAAGCGGTGGAGGTGGTGGAGATAGGAAAACTTGCTAATGTGACATATATTCAACCATAAACATTCGATTCATCATGCAAGTCTCATTGATTTTAATCAGATAATCAAAACAATTGATGAACAATGTTAATCAGCAACCAACATACCTTCAAGTAGATATCAATGGCTCTGTAAAGATCATCATCAACCTTCCTAGCTCCCTTGGGCACCAGATTCGCAATTCCATTGAACTTCGAGATGCTCAACTCACCATACGTAGAGATCTCACCGAGGAACGCATCAACCGTCTTCCCAACCCTCTGCATCGCCGTCGAACACACCTCCCTGAAATCACCGTCATTGAACACCGCCATATTCTTCTCCTTCTCCACAAACCCCGAGATAATCCTCCTAACACTCTCCAAATCAAACAAACTCTCTCCATCGTACGTAAACGAAAGAACCAGAAGATCATCAACAGTTACGTGCTCTAGAATCGCCGAGATTCTCTTCTCGATCTCGTTCTTGCAGCTGTTTTTAGCTTCGAGGAAGATGGCGGTGCGGAGGAGGCAGCAGAGGAAGTTGATAGGAAACGCCGCTTTCTCGGACGGTAAGAGTGCGACGATGGATTCGAGAAGCTCTCTCTGGTTAAAACTGGCGTTGGCGGAGTCGCTGGAATCTGACGACTTCTTGCCGTTTCCAGAGTGATCTCGAACGAGATCGCGAAGCGATCTCTCTGCAAAGGTGACTATGGCGGTGGCGACAGTTAAGGCTTTTGCGCCGCGCGATTTCATGGCTCTGATGATCTTGTCGAAGAAAGATATGTCTAAGATCGTTAGCTCTTCTGTCCACCAATTCGGCGGCGATCGACTCGGAAATTTCGCCTCATTACAAGCCTGTGAAAATCTATCAGAATCAGTACACTATACAGGTGAAGAGCATCTCCAATCCTTTTGTGTGTGTTTTTTTCATGAAAATTTTGTTAAAAAAAGACTACAATCTCTACTATCAAATCTTTAAAAAAAATAAATTAAATGTAATTATTGAAGATTTGGATTCATTTTTATTTGGTGAAAAAATTATTTATTCCTAGATTTGATACAGATTTAATTCAATGATTGGAGCAGATTTGTAGTCATTTTTTAATCAAAATGATTAGAGAGATGCTCTTAATCATACTCTATTCGTCAAAAACAGGCAAGCAGAGTACCTTAATGCTTGCGAAATCGACGCATCTCTGCACAATCTTGAGTTCCTCAGCAATGGGAAGAAGATCTTCGCACGACTTTAATACAACCACCGCGCCGGAGAGGCTCGTGACGGCGACTTGAGAGAGAAAGTCCTCGGTCCTTCCGGCGAGGTTGGCGTCGCAGTATTTATCGGTCATTTCCAGATACTCGGCGGCGCAACGAAGAGCTGCGACGTTGTGAACTGTGATGTCAAAATTGACTCCGTAGCAGAACTTCGCTGCTTTCTCGAAGATCTCAGGTCCTCCGGGTATATCCGAGAGATCGATTCTTGTTAAATCAGGTTCTTTCGATTCTAGTATTAATTTTCTTATGTAATTGCTCTTCGCAACCAGCATGAACTGCCATTGACGTAAATGATTGTTAACACAAAGCTTCAATCTCTACAATTGTTTGAAAATACAAAATCAGAGACTCAAAATCATACCTTGTGAAGATTAAAATTGGCTTCACCAACTACGACCACAACATCAGTTGCAATATCTCGAGAAAAAACCCTGCAATTAGAAAAAATAAACAAGAAAATTAGACATGAGATTAAGATAATTAGTTTTTTTGGAGGGGGTGATATTTTTGGGTGAATTATTACCATTGGCCAGTCCTCTTCATAGAAAGAGAGATTCTATTGTTGTCCATGATGGAGGCGGCCATGGATGGAGCTTTGTTTTTCAGAACACGGAGAACTTTAATATGAGAGTGGGATGTGTTTTGGGGCTTTATAGAGACGAAGGTTTTAATTTAATTTAATTAATGGAAGACACCATGTGCATTTTATAATTAAAAAAAAAAAAGGTAAATTACACTGACATTTTTTGAGATTTATATTTATTACAGTTTTTTCTTCACTTTTTAAAAATTGCATCTCCCTCATGAGATTTAAAATTTCATTACAGATTCCCCTCTTCAGAAATTTAATTTTTTTAAATACCAATTTTGTCCTCATTGGGTAAATTACATTGACACCCCTCACATTTTAGAAATTACAATCCCCTACCTAAGGTTTAAAGTAACATTACCAATTACTCCCTTAGTTAGTAGTAGTTGGAAAAAAAATTAATTGAAAAAAAAAATCATTGAAAAAATTTTTTGTTAGTAAAATTTTTAAATTTCTGTTTAAAAATCAACGTACGCTCATTTTTTGAATTTACGTTTTTTCCTCAAATTTACAAACTGAGACAACCATTTCTAAACCAAAAAAATTATCAAACAAATTTTTTAACAGTTTTTAAAATTTTTGTAAATATAAATTGAAAACTGAAAACAAAATGGTTACCGAACATGTTTGATGGTAAAAATGTCGTAAAATTAAAAAATAATTAAATAAGTTACCAACATAAGAAATGACTTGTCGAAAGATTCTTAGGCTATGTATAGTTTGATTTTTAGAAAAAAAAAATTAAAAATTAAAAATTAATAAAAAATAAAAAATAATTATCATTTAAGGGTAAAAAATAATTATCATTTTAACTTTTTGGCAGGTTATATACATACGTATGGTTGTTTCAATTTAATTTGTAAAAAATTATTTCTAAGCACTCGAAAGATAAAAATTATAGAAAAATGATAATTTTTTTTATTTCTTAACCAAATTAATTTTTAATTTTTTTAAAAAAAATTCTAAAAATCAAACTATACATAACCTAAGAATATTTTAATAAGTCATCTCTTACGTTGATAACTCATTTAATTATTTGTTAATTTTACTATATTTTTACCATCAAGCCTGTTTGATAATTTCATTTTTAGTTTTCAATTTATATTTACGAAAATTTTAATAACTGTCATAAAAACTTATTTGATAATTTTTTTGGTTTATAAATGGTTATCTCAATTTATAAATTTGAGGAAAAAACGTAAATTCAAAAAATGAGTTTACGTTGATTTTTAAATAGAAATTTAAAAACTTTACTAACAAAATTTATTCTCAATTAATTTTTTTTCAATTAATTTTTTTTTCAACTAATACTAAGGGGGCAATTAGTAATGTTACTTTAAACCTTAGGAAGAGGATTGTAATTTCTAAAATGTGAGGGTGTCAATGTAATTTACCCAATAATGGCAAAATTGGTATTTAAAAAAATTAAATTGTTGAAGGGGGAAAATTTGTAATGAAACTTTAAACCTCAGGGGAGAGATGTAGTTTCTAAAAGGTGAGGGGGGAACTGTAATAAATATCAACCTCAGGGGATGTTAGTGTAATTTACCCTAAAAAAGTATAATTTTAATTTTTTGACTCATAATTAAAAAAATATCATAATTAAATATAACATAAGATATAGTTAAAAAATTCATAAATTATAATTAAAAAAATAACATAACAAAAATACATATGATATACTATTTTTAGGCCAAGTTTGGCAACTCTTAAAAAATCTAAAAAGTCAAAAAGTCACTATCCTATTTAAATCACATCATTTTATTTAAGTCACATCGCCTCTCTAACACATCACTTCAAACCCAATCCAAACCCAACCCATATTTCATAAAAATTTAAAAAATATACTTAGGCCTAGTTTGGGAAGATTGAAAAAAGACAAAAAGTCAAAAAATCACTATTCTATTTAAGTCACATCATCTTATTTAAGTCACATCACCTCTCTAATACATCACTTCAAACACAATCCAAATCCAATCCATATTTCATAAAAAGTCAAAAAGTACACTTATTTAGTCTTCCCAAACTAGGCCTTATTTAGTCTTCCTAAACTTAGCCTTAAATAGGGTGCGATAGAATTTTCCTTAATTTTTCTTGATTAGGCATTTTTGTTTATCTATATCTACTACTTTAAAACTAGCTTTTGGCTTTTGCTTTTTTTTAAAAAAAAAAAAAATGACTCCAATTTATCCTATCTTTACAAGTATACGTAACTGTTGCTTTTTCATTTTTAGGAAGTTTTTTTTTGAACTTTTTGGAAGTAGTTATCAATGCATGTTTGGGGAGTCAAATCTAAGCCACTTTCCGGCCGAGTCAGTCATCTTGTGAGTTAACTCAAGCTCTATAATGGGCTACAGGATGATATGTTATTTTATCAAAGGTTTTAATATACATATATGTATATATATATTGATAATAAGAACATGTTATAAAATTATTGGTATAAAAAAGTTACCGACAGGCGACGGTGGACGGGGGACGGTGGACGGGGGTCGACAGTAGTGGACGACAGCAGGGGTGGCTAATGGAGGTAAAGGGAATAAATAGGTGAATAGATAGATAAGTATCATGTGTATAGATAGTTAGAGAAATAGTTAATACGTGTACATATAAACAGATAGATAATTTTGAACAGATTGTTGTCCTTGGATAAATAATATCTTCTTGATCTAAAATAATTTAAGTTTGGGCAACAGTTTCAGAATTATATCTCAAACTAAAGTGCCCTACTTTTTACGTATTTTTTGATATAATTTTTCTTTATTATTATTATTTTAAAAAATAATATATTTTACCAAATGAATATCATTTGATATTTCAATGTCCATTTGAATTCGCACATACATGTTATTAAGAATAAGATATAAATAATAAATTATTATTTTTAACTATTTAAATGAATTAACGATCGATAATTCAATATAGTACTAGAACGATGAATAATTCATATATTCAAATTTTATTGTTTACCGAGTTGAAAACATATATATCAAAGTGAGTTTGGTTATATGGTGTCATGTTTCTCTTTTTCCTTGCATATCATTGATCTTGGAGCCTACAATACAAGATTTTGTGTGATCATATATGATCTCAAAGCCAGAATTATTCCTCCTTATATACCCCTTTTCTTTCTTTCGTTGCCTCGTTTGAGGCTTTGTAGCCTTGAGGCATATTTTTGATGTTCCAAAAATACCCATGTTTGGGTTGGGATTCAATCATTTTGTGTGTGTGGTTATGATTCGTTGCTATAAATCACTTCCTTTATTTTTATTTTTTATTTTTATTTTATGACATGGAAAGGTTGCAAATCCTTAGGCCATCTCCAACGGTTCATCAAACTTGGTATCAAATTTAAAATTTGGTAAAAAAGTCACTTTTTGAAGCTCCAATGGTTTCACCAAACTGGTATCAAATTGAGAATTGAACAAAAAAATTATCAAATTAAGAACATGATACAGATTTCAACAAATTACTGTTTGTGACCGTTGGAGGAGAGGAACCGGTCAACCAGCCGGTGGTTGACCAACCGGTCGACCACGAAAAGGCTCAAACAGTTCAAATAGGTAGGTTCAAACAATTCAAAATAAATAAATAAATAAATATTTTTGCCTTACCGGTCGACCAACCGGTTGATCACTAAAAGATTCAAACAGTTCAAATAGATAGGTTTAAACAATTAAAAAAAAAAAAAAAATTTTTTGCCGTATCAACCAACCAGTTGTCCCTGGAGCAGATTTGATGAAAATCAACCATTAAAGTATTCTGTATCAAATTGAGAAAATGGTCATTTGTTTGAAAAATTAGATGAACCGTTAGAGATGCTCTTATAAGATGTAATCATATATTGATAGATGAATTTCAGTCTCCAATAGCATATTCATATATTATTAATGCTATAAATACATAATTTTTTTCAAAAAAAAAAAAAATACATAAAATGCAAATGTTGAACTCATTCACAAAGAATGTTATTACTACAATTTTTGCACTTCTCTATGAAAAAATTACATGTTTATATTGCATTACATTGTATAAGGTATATGAAGTCTTTATAAGAGCAGATTGCATGATTCGTAGTTGGGTTTTTCTACGCCCATACTCATTTCCAATACTCGTTTGAAATGATTTGTTTTTAGTTTGACTTTTTAATTATTTGGCTATTTTAGTATAATTAAAAAGTTGTGCTTGAGATATTTTTTTAGTCTCTTCCATCTCATAAAACTAAAGAAACGTAGCCTAATTGAGCAATAGTCTCCTGAGATTTGGGAGTTGTTTGGAGTGTTTTAAATAAGTGTACTTTTTAGACTAAAAAATTGAGGGAAAAAATATGGATGTTTGGATTAACTTTTTGACTTTTTATAAAAAAATATGTATTAAAAAATTGTATAAATTAATATATAGAGAAAAATTAAGATTAAAAATTTCGCAGGCGTAATTTTTAACTCTTGATAAATAATAATAATCTTTTAACTTTTTAAATAATTTTTAAATTTTTAAATTTTTTTTACACATTCCAAACTTCACCTTAGGGTCTAATGGTCTCGTCGACTCTTCAAAAAAAAATGGGGAATGTTCAGAGCCACTCAACACCACAAACACATGAATAAAAAAAACAAAAAAAGAAGTGGTCAGTACGTTTCCAGCTACAAAACAAAAGAAAACGATTTTGGTTGCCATTGCGCCACGTCATTTCTTCGCCAAAAATATTTCACAAATCTGTTTTCTTTTTTGAGGACAGGATAATCTCAAGTGGGCCGTCACACCGTATCCGAAATTATCGGTACTCTGCAAATACTGTCCTTACACGTGTCTTCTTAATTTTCTTGAGAAAATTACTTATTAGTGGGGATCAGAAAAATAATTTATAAAAAGATATATAATTTTAAAAGTAATATTAGAGATTCATATTTTATATTTATAAATTTACTTAAAATGATATTAGTATAATTACTTATGCTATGTATGAGTATAAATAAATAATTAAAAATTAATTTTTAAAATCAAATAATAATTTAAAAAATTTAGCTATAATATTTAGCAAAAATGATTTAGAATTACTTAAATTTTATTTATTTTTATCACAGTTACATATAAGAAATTTTTTTTATTCTTATGTAATTAATTGTGTGCTCTAAATTCTTAATAACAAATATATGTAATAATTTAAGTGGTAAAAATTAATAAATAAATCACAAAAATTATATTTATAATAAAAGATAAATACATTTTGTCTTATGAGTTTCGTAAATTTAACTTATCATATGATAGTGGTAAATTACATTTGTCAATATAATAATTTTTTCATGTTTTGTGAAGTCTAAAAATTATAATTTATCTTATATTATAAGATTTATGTAAAAATAAATTAGGTTTCACTTGTGATATTAAATTTGGACTTAACATTAGATTTACGCCAACTTGCCTTTCACCTAATCATTAAAAATTGTCTTATTCTATTCCCAACTTATATGAATCATCTGACCTATCTATTAATTAGTAAATATTTTTTTATAATAAAAATAAAAAATATGGACTTATTTTATACATACTTATTAAAAAGTTTGAACTATAGTTTTTTTTAAAAAAAAAAAAACTAAGTATCATAGTTTATCAATTCGTGACTGATATGAGCTAATGTGGGGATTCTAATATTGGATTAAACACTAAAAAGTAGCTAAGAAAATTTAGTTTTAGTCAAAAAAAATTTTGCTAATAATTCTTGATTTAAGCCTAGTCCTGAGAGAATCGTTTAGTTCATGTCCAATCCATGAGTTAGTAGACCTATCTATTTATTTAATTTTTAATTAGTAAATATTTTTTAAAAAAAATTATAATAAAAATAGGAAATACGTACATATTTGTTTGGTATATTTATTAACAATTTCAAAATTAATTAAGAAATTATGTACTTATTCTTAAAAGGATAAATTACATTGGTATTTCCTATATTTTAACTCGTGTTATTTTTGTCCTTGCAATTTTAATTTGCTCAATTTTGATCCTAAATTTATAATTTTGCCTCAATTTGGTCCAATTATTATAATTGCTAATATTTTTTTTTATTGAAAATACACACATGAGTAGCATCTGTTACACTTTTGTAAACAAAATTATAAACTTGTTCAACTCAATAAGTTAATCTTAACCAACTCAATAACCAGCATTATCAATCGAACTAAATTAATACAAAATCTAAAATTAGGGATAAAAATCAAACTAATTGAAATTATAGAGACCAAATTAACACAAGAGAAAAAACACGGGGACTATCGATATAATTTACCCTTCTTAAAATATGTCTAATATTGATTGTATCAAATTAAGATATATTTATATCTAAAAACTATTTAAGACCAAATCAGGCTAGAACCTGAATAAAAAATTAATGACTTATTAAAAATATTAAATAATTATAAATTCAAATTTGATCAATTTTTCATTTAATTTTTTTTCATAGAATTAGGTTGTTTGATAATTTTAATTTATAGTTCCAATTTTTCCTTGTATTTTTTTAACAATATTTTAAAATTATACATAATTATAATTTCTTTTGAAATTTTCTTTTCAATCTCAAATTAGTTGTAACTTGAATTTGGTTAAAATTTATTTTTGACTTCTCATCTACAAAAACTAACAATAAACATAAATTAATTTTTTGAACAATGTAAAAAGGTAAATAAAGAAATATATTATCAATAATAATAATAACAAAACATATTTTTATTTATCATGTGACGTCTTACCACTGCATTGATATTAGACATTAATATTAAAATTCATTACGATAATACAACAATAATATATCACATGATAAATAACATGTGATCACGATAATTTTTGATAATTATACAAAAGTACCCAAAATTATATATAATATATGATCCATATTCAATTTATATATGGTAAAATTTACATTTAATCTCAACCAGACATTAATTTTCTAAATCAATTCACCACCCAAACTATTTACTATTTTTTAATATTTACTTTTTCAAAATCCACTCAAACAATGCTCTGACCGAACTCATTATCACCCTTGTTGTTGTCATGCTCACCACCTCCACTAACCATTATGCAACTCCGGTCTAGTTTTTTTATCTTTGTAAATATAAAAAGACAATATTATGGAAATAAAAAGGTACCGTTAAAATTTTAAAGAGTTAAAAATGAAAAATAAAAAAATGTGTGATTTTAGGTTTTCTTATTCCATATATGGGTGTTAAATTTATTTATTTTTTTAAATTCATAAATTATGAAATAGTGTTCATTATTTAAAAAATTATTTATTGATGGGCAAGTCAATTAAATGTTTTTAATTTTTTACAAATAAAAAATTTGAAAATTTTGCTTAAGAAATTAAAAAAATGGCCAAATCATAAAAAAACAATATAAGACGCCTTATTCTATAAATAAATAATAATAATAAAAACTCATAACTATATTATCAATTCACATATATCAAAAGAAATAATAACAACAATATAAAAAATACACAAACATCAAAAAAAAAAAAAAAAACTTCAAATCAACTCCCAAAAAAAGATAGTTAATAGATATATGTTTATTATCAATTTCGTTGGGAAAAAAATTCACATAGAGAAAACAAAAAAAATACTCACACGAAAATATAAATTTACAAAAAAAAAATACAAACAAACAACTTGAAATAAGTTTGGACTATTGACGAAGAGAGAGAATAACCATTACATCATTACATTTGGGGAGGAGTTGCCCGGGCTGGAAAAAAGATTAAATATTGAGTATTTTAAAGAGAGAATTGTATTGAATTTCTAATTTGATTGAGTTTTAAAAATTTTAAATTTATATTATTTTTCGAAAAAGGTGACAGTGAGATAAAGGTGGTTTACCATATTATTTTGAATTTTGAAATTCAAAATCATAAATAATTAGTGTCTTTATTTTTTTTTTATTTGAATTGTTTTGATCAACATTATTTCTGGAAAGAGTGGGGTGACTTATCATATTGTTTTGAATTTTTAAAATTCAAAATTGTAGATAATTAGAACTTTTTTTGCTTTTTAGATTTTTGACTTAAGGAACTAGCCAATAGATTTTTTTTTAATTTCTTTAAAAATTAACAAATTAACAAAATTAGTTTGGGAGTTTGAAGCTTCCACAATCATTATTTTTAAAAAATCATTTTCCTTATATATATATATATATAGATGGTAAGGAAAGTAGATCTTATATATTATTGGATTTGTAATTAATAAAAAATTACACATGTCATACTATTTTAGTGTGGGTCAAATTATAAAATTTTTTGTGAGTATCAATTATTTTTCTAATTTTAATTACAAAAATGCCCATTTCCCTAATTTTTTTTCCATACTCTTCAATAATGTGGCAAATAATATCAACCAATTAATTCTCTTTAAACTACTCTTTCCTTTTAAAATTGTTTACTACATTATTAAATAAGTTAGGGGAAAAAAAATTAAAAAGATATAGCATTGCTTTTTTAATTGTTAATATTTATCATTTTTTATAAATAATATTTTTATTCCCATTGATCTGTCATTTCTCCAATTCTCTTCGCCCACTCCCGCCCCACACAACAGCTATCTATCTAACTCTTGATCCAAAAATAAATAAGGGTCATGCTACATCCCCTAATTTTTGGCCCCCTAATCCCCCTAAATTTCAAACCAAGGCAAAAAAAAAAAAAAAAACTCAAAACGACGTCATTTTGGGCATTAGGGAGATTAGGGAGACTTTTTTAGGAGGACAAATCATTTTCCAATAAATAAATAAATATCTAACTCATATTTTTTATTTTATTTTATTTTTTAGTTTAGTTTATTAAACAGTGTATGACGGCCTCTTGAGGGTTGATTTAAAATAGGAAAAATTAGTAAAAAGTCCATTCCAATAGGATATAAGACATTAAATTTGTTGTAAAATCTTATTTGGTGACAAGGACACACCAAAAAAATTCGTTAGAAAAGTCGTCGGTTGGAAAATTGGCCAAAAATGTCACCGGAAAATTTTCCGCTAGCAACAGGTGACGGTGATGAGGTCAAGAAATGTGTGATTTTCAATATATAATTGTTCATTTTGACAAATTGTGTCCTTTTAACCCAAAGAGATTAGCACTTGGGCCTAATAACCCAAAATATCCATAGCCCTTTAAAATATTTATAATTTCTATATATTTTAAAACATTTTAATGCACTTCAATATAATTCATACACACATTTTTTAAAACTAAATTTTCCAGTAAAAATATATTTTTTTTAAAATTTTGTTATTAATTTTTTGGCATATCCTGACAAGTAATGTTGAGAATGTGAGAAAAAGTGTAAATAATAATAACAATTAATTAATTAATTATTTTAAAATTCACAAAAAAGTATATTAAATTTAGTGATAAGTGTCTTAAGATTTATATATTTTTTATTTTTTTCTAATGCCCTAACACTTGTTAACAAGACTTATAACTTCCTTTGCATAAAAAATGTTTGATAATCTTGCCATATTTTTTTTTATTTTTGAATATAAAATAATCAATGTGTGCTTTATATTAATGCGTTATAATGTAAAATTTTATTTGGATTTTTTTTTTTTGGTTGAAGATTTGATTTTTTTTTTTGGGTATGTATAGACCTTTTTTTAGCTTTTTATGATTTTTTAATAACATATGAAAGTAGAGCAGGAATTTCATAATTCACTCCAATGCAGAAGCAATTATGGGTACGTTGTAAATATTAGAAAAATTATTGGTTAGTTACGGAGTATGGACTGGCTTCCAATCCTAGATCGAATGGAAGGATACTGTTGGCCTTGTGAGGCCTTATCACGGGTCTCGTTTCGATAATTCGAACCGTTCAACGTATAGAACTCGTTGAGAACTATATGTATGTAAAAAATCACATTAATTGGATATCGATAGCTATTTTATCGGATCAGATTTTAATCTACTGTTTATTTTTTCACTGCCCTTTTTTTTTTTAATACAAAACTGATTTGATCACGTAGCTATCGATATCCAATTAACATGATTTTTTTTAAGTATATAATACTCAACGAATTTTACATATTGCACGATTCAAATTATCAAAAAAGAATCCGCGGTAAGCCTCTACGGATCCACCAGCATCGAAATAGAGGGAAGCCAGACTCATAAAGTATTATATGTGTCTATGGCCCAATCACAAATCCCAATGCTCTTTATACTCCCTAATCACTCAATACAAAATAGTAAATTTCACTTTTTCTATCAATCATATAGGCCATGTTTGATTCACGAGATTAATAGTGAATGTATTAATACTTCCATCAAATTAGTGTAGTATTCACTATCTAATTGGATTAGTAGGATAAATTATCCCTTGTCCATTATTTGATTTACATTGAATAAGAAAACAATAAATGTAGGATTACAACTATATATATCTTCTTTTTCAATTTTACCCTCCATCAATGTTTTTTCACAATCTTTACTTTATCAAAATTTCTTCATAAACGTGGTTTTGAAAAAAATTATAAATAAATAAATAAAAGCAAAATAAAAATACAAAATACTAAGGCCATGTTTGGTTTGTTTTTTATTTTTTTAAAAAAATATAAACTAATTTGATAAAATAAATATCAAAAAATATTTTTTAATTTTTAAAAATTATTTTTAACCTTCTAAAATATAAAATTATATAAAAATAATATGTTTTCTAATTTTTAATCAAGGATAAAAGAGTTTTTTTATTTTATTTCTCAGCTCAGAATATATCTCACCCCTACCCCATTCCTTACTAATAATCTTTAAAAAAAATTCGACTAATTATTTATTAAATTAATAATCATAAAATAAAATTTCAAAATAAACATAAAATTATAGAGCGCAACAGATTAATAATTCAATCTTATACTTTAATCCGGTCAACCAAAGTACTGTGCAATACTGTCCGTGACCAACTAATAACTTATCATAAATATTGCTGTGTGTATATGTACTTTGTTCAGGAATGATTTCAAGTTTGGCTAATCTAAAAAAGTGCATTTATTTTATCTTTTTATCTTTTTTAAGTCACATCAATCAACATCTCCTCTCTACTTTTTCTACACATAATACAAAAAAAGTCAAAAAGTACACTTATTTAGTCTTCCCAAACTTTCTATAGTGCGTCTTGTCATATTTGTGTTACAATCCTGCTGCATGAGCAAGGATCCTCTAGAGTGATTTTTTCCTAAAGTTTCCTAGAGTGTTACATTGTGTGGTTGAGATTTACTGGCAAGTCACATCAGAAAAATTGATGTGACTTGACAGTAAATCTCAACCACACAATGTAGCACTCTAGGAAACTTTAGAGAAATTTCACTCTAGAGGATCCTTGGTGCTGCTGCATAGCCCCAGTGGGGGTCGCACCCCCAATGAGGTGTCGCGCCCCCACTGGCCGAAACCCAAAAAAAAAAAGAAAAAAAGAAAACAGTTTTTTTTTTGTCCAATTATGGACTGCCACTTCACTGGGGGTCGATCCCCAGTGGGTGTATGAGCAATTTTCCTTTGTGTTATTACCTAGTCCTATTTTGATAATTTAAAAAAAAAAAAAAAGAGTTAGTTTATTAATTTATTTAAATTATATTATCTATTTTTTTACATATTTTTTTTAAAAATTAAAAAGTTCATTTTTTTTTCAACTTCTCAAAATAGACCTTATATTAATATAAGGATGATAATTAATAATTCAACAACACTATAAACTCACCCTTATCAATTTAGAATTTATTCAAAAAAATGAATCAATGACTTAGATTTATTTCATATATGGATCTCACACTTCATAAATTCAATTTTCACCACACAAATACATTCGGGATAAATTCAGATTCTATAAGATGGATTCCTAACATTTTTCTTAATAATTAGTTTGAGGAATACACTACAATATAATAATATTATATGATACTTAAATAAGAAAATTACACACCGGTGGTGTCAATAAAAATTATTTACAAAAAATCACCTCCTATGGTATGTTGAACAATCCAATAATCACCTCCTATGGTGAGTTGGCTTTAAAATGAAGGGCTAATTACCCTCTTTCCAACTTTGCCGATCTATTTTAGCCTTGCTCGATCTTCCTCCTAAATATTTTGTACGTGTTTTATGAAATCTGTTTGTATTTTTTTGTAACCATTCCTACCTATTAATTATATAATTTTTTTTTATCTATTTTCTTATTTAATTTATATTACAGGAGATTTTTTAATGTCTCTTGGTTCTTTGGTCGTAGAATGGTGAAACTTTGTCAAAGGTATGAAAATTAGGTATGGATTTTTTCTAAATCTATTTCTGAAATTTGATTTATTCTTGATGAAGGTCAACAATTTTCGAGATTTCTAATATAATCACTGAGAGGGTAATTTTTGGTGAAAATTGGGCCGAGCTATGAAATGGACTTTATGGCCCCAAAGTACAAAGGACCAGGTAAAATGGGCCGAGAAGTTACTCCGGCCCATGGGAAATAAAGTTACTTCGGTCAAAAGAGGTGAAGTTACTTCGGCTCAGGGATTGTAAAGCTATTTCGGTTTGGACAACTTGAGTTAGTCCGGTCTCCGAGTTAGTCCGGTCATGACGTATTCTGGATAGATCGGTCAAGACCTTGTTACTCGGTAGCTCGGTCCCAATATATCATGGTTCATGCATGGGAGAACCGAGATGAGGAGTGAAAGGAAGGGCCGAACTAAGGATAGTTCGGCCTACCTCGTGGCTCAGCTTAGCCAGTTTACTTTGGTTAGATAGTAGTTCGGCCGAAGTTAAAACCATCCCACTTGGTTTAAGCAGTGGGGGGGTGTAAAAGGATAAGCATTATCCTTTAGGAGTATGAATCCTAGGAGGACTCTGCATGGAGAAATAAAAGTCCTACTAGGATTGTGCCACTCGAAACCTATAAAAGCTCACAAGCATCACCTTGGAGGAGGTAACACAACATACAATCTTGCTTCCTGAATACATTGAGCTTTGTCTATTTGTCAAGTTTTCTGACTTAGGCATCGGAGAGGTTTCCGGCACACACCCGCCGGCTAGCTCACGTTTGTGTTTTCAGGTGACAAAGCGACGTCGTACGGAGGAGCGTGGACTTAGTCAACAGGATTATACGAGGAGAATTATTTCTTCCCTGTACAATCACTATTTGTAAGAATGTTTTTTTATGTAATTCATTATTTTTTTTCCTATGTATTTTTTTTTATCATTTGAATACTCATGAAATCTGTTTATATATTTGAGGTTCATGTAATTTTAAAAGCATTATAACTACACTTTTTGTTATTTTGTTATTTTCCAAGCCTACTTCACAATATTTCTTGCACATTTAAATGACAACTTCTTAGTAATTAGCAATACATTTTATCGCTAGATGATCTGTTGTACATGGTTTTCTAGAATAGAATTCCCTCTAGATGATCTTTTGCGTTATTCTGCAGGAAATAATTGAAGTAATTCTGATTATGCTTTTACGAGATCATCCAAATAATTGAAGGTATTCATTGACGTCTACTTTTCATATTTTGCTTAATCAATCATTATTTTTGTTGGTTGTTGATTTTGATGTTTTTGATTTTTATTAGTTGATGCGCTTTTAAATTTCTTCAACACATTAGCTAGTTTACTTTGATTTTATTGAATTTCTATCTTTATGGATTTGGTAAGTTGTTGGTGAGCCAGAGAGGGTGTGCGGTAAGGAAGGGAAAGACAAAGAAGGTGGTGGCAATGCGATAGGGGAATAAATTTGAAAAAAACAAAATATTTAGTTTTAGAGAAAATTTTATGTAACAAGGAAGGGTAGTATTTGATACAATTGCTAGGATTGCTTCTTCCTTTCATCCTTGGTCCATTTCCAAGACTGATTTTAAAAATTATTTGTCCTATGTGGCAATTTGGATGGTTTAGATTAATTTAATCCAATGGTCTATTTTTTAACACTTCACCCATCTCAGATTCTAGATATCTCTCAACCCTTCCTCAGCTTTGCCCCTTCCTCCTAGCCACCGCCTCATCAAAGTCTAAGTTTTGATGTCTAGGTTTTCTAATTTTTGCTTTCACTATTTTTGTGCCTCTTTCATTACATAATGAGCTTTTCCTTTTTTTGGTTTTTTCGTTTTCCGATTATGCCAGCTAATAGATCTCTAAAAATATTTCTATCTTCAACTCAAGTTGTGATAAGATCTTTAGGTGCTTTTGTTTTCTAATTTGATTTTGATTTTTACCTTTGTTTGCAATTCTATTTTGGGTTTGTTTTTATACATCTATATTTCTAGCATTGTTGTTTAGATCATATGAAAGCTCTTTTATTCAGATTTGTGTTCGTCTTCTTGCTTTTTGTTTCATTTTTTCTTTCTTTTTTTTTTTTTTTTATCCTTTGTTTTGGACTTTGTTGTTAACCATTTAGAGTGAACTTTTTTTTTGGTGAATATTTAGAGTCAACTTTGTTACATTAATATCCTTAATTTGATTTTCTTGGGCAAATTGAATCTTTGAGGATTGTTTGAGGATTAAAAATGGAGTGTGAGGCTAACAATGAGTTTAAGGACATATCAGATGTTGATAATTTACACTTCATTTTGGTTGGGAAGTGCCTTTAGGCACAGGTCATTCGCTAGATTAATTTGATATATTTTTCTTTTTGGTAATGTCTTTTTCTCACAAAAATGTTTTTTTTTTTCTTTCTTATTTTTTGTTTTTTGATGAGATGCTGAGTTTTTTATTTTGTTACAATTTTTTTTTTTTTAAAATTTTGAAAGAGGTTCAACAACCTTCAAACCGTAGACATCGCAGTTTTTTTTTAGTCCTAGGATAATTATTGAATAAAATTCTTATAAATTGATATGGTTCTTGAAGCATTTTTGTTTATTATTTTTTTATTTAGCAATTACAATAGTAGTATCATTCAAGACTATAAAACACTTGATGCTTCATAATTCTTGCTGTTAAACTTTTATTTGATGTTACTTATAGGTTGTGTTTTGTCAAGTTTATATGTGGCTTATAATTTTTTTGGCTTATTAGAAAAAAAATGCACAGAAAGTAGAGAGGTGATGTGACTTAAATAATGGCTCATAAGCCACTTCCCAAAATAGCCCTTGGGTTACGGGATTGGTTGATCCAGATGTTTTGGCTTTTGTAGATTTTGTGAATGATTTGATTTCTAGCTTTGTTATCCTTTTGGGGGCTGAATTTTTGTATTCTTTGCATCATCTTGATGCTTTTTAATAAAGTTTGCTTATTTATGAAGAAAAAAAATTACGCTAAAAGCTTCTCATGTTCAAATTTTGAATGCAACATTGTGGTCTTTTCTTAATTCCGACATTGATACATACTTAGAAATGTAATAATAGGTGTAATATCAGTTTTGCCAAGGACTACTAGATTCGTCATGTCCATCAAAATAAAAAATTTAAAGTGTTGACATTGCAGTTTTTTTTGTCCCAGGATGGTTCTTGAATAAACTTTTTATCAATTGGTATGGTTCTTGAAGCATCTTTATTTATTTAACAATTAAAATATTAGTATGTTTCAAGACTACAAAGCACTTGATGTTTCATAATATTAGTATTGTTTTTAAACTTTTATTTGATGTTACCGGTCGATTGTGTTGTGTCAAGTTTCTATTGTTATGCTTCTAATTATATCAAAAGCTTCCCATGTTTGAATAATTGAATGCAATATTGTGGTCTTTTCTTAATTCTGACATTGATACATACTTAGGAATGTAGCAATAGGTGTAATATCAGTTTTGCCATCGACTACCAGATTTGTTATGTTCGTGAAAAAACAAAGAATTTAAATTTAGTGAGATGTCAAATTTGTTCTTACATGCAGGATTTTTTTTTTTTTTTGGTTTGCATATTCGGGATTTTTCTTCCAATGAATAGCTGGATAAGTGAATATTGACCCAAGGGCACAACAAGATAGTGGATTTGATGGCTATGGATCTCATGGATTTTTTTTATTAATTTAAATACGTTCGTAATTTCTAAGCTTATATCTTTTAATGGGATTAAGTGAGAAACAGGGGATAATGTACTATTAATGGTTGTGTAGGATCTTAGATTTTAAAGATTCAAGCAGTCTCATCACTGTCTAATGAAATCATGCATGATGTAGTCAGTAATTTTTTTCAAACAACTTTTTCTTCAATGCCTATTTATTTAAAATGCTTAATTATGTGATTTCTTATGTAGCTTTATGTGAACAAACTATAAAAGGTTCTTCAGATTAGGGAAGTCGAAGGAATTGAACAAATATTTTATAATGCTAATTCACAGATTGTAGTGATGGATGCATTTGGTAATTCTTGAAGGCATTTTGAAGCATTGTCCTTTTTTTTAACACTACATAAAAGGAAGTGCAAGACTTCATATTGTTTTTCCTATTTAGTTCTATGATACTCCATTATAACTCAAGGAAATTTTTTTTGAAGGGAATAAACCGGTTATCTACAATACACCTTCATACTTATGAAGGAGAGGAACCTTGACTAGGTGTCCTATCTTTTTAGTTTTAATACAATGGTTTGTTTTGCCTGTTAGCTTTTGTCGGCAATAGTCAATTTGGATTGTTTCGATTTTCTCAAGTGTTACATTTTTTTAATGGTAATATGTTTTAAACGATTTTTTTTTAGCCTTCTATGAGGAATCAGGTATTTTGATCATGAAAAAATTGTTCAAGTGTGAATGTGATAATTGTTAGTATTTAGTTTGATAATTGCAGGTAACTTGGGGAAGGTACTGGTGCTTTTATCAAGAATAGTTATGTTAGAAATTTTTTTATGTTTAATTTCTCTTAATTCATAATTATTGATTTTTCTGTTTCTTATAAATATTTTGAATGAGTTTTCCTATTATGATTTCTTTTAGCTGGCTTTTTAAAGTTGAATTCAAGTGTTGCAGTGATTTTGTTACAGGTAACTGATCAACATTAGAAACGTTATGGTTGTGTTGTTTTTTTCTGTGTGTTAATAGTTTTCATTCTTGATTGGATGATTAGTTTTTTTATTTTTAATAAGCTATGATGATAATTCATTTACCATTCCTCTTATGCGTGAAGTATGTCATTTTTAATTGATTTGTTATAATCGAGTTCTGTAGCGCAGTGAAATTGTTGCCATTCTAAATTGATTTATTTTAATTGAGTTCTATAGTGCAATGAAATTGTTGTCATTCTGAATTGATTTATTTTAATTGAGTTTTGTAGAGTGTAAGGTACCAAAAAAAATTGTTGAGAGTGCCTTTAGGCACGAGTTATAGATTTGTATTTTTTTTACGTTTCATTTTACTATTTTGATTTGCAATATTATTGAACATTATAAATTTTATGTAACGCCCTCAAATTAAAACATAATCAATTATTCACAAGATCCATAATTAATAAAAGAAACCTTTTAATTACATTCATCAGAGTGTTCCTTACAAAAGATGTTATATGTTAACAACAAAAGTAGATGCCCAACGGGCTTACAACTTTCCAAGTTAGCACTTGATTACAACAAAAGAGGATCAAAAGCCCTTTACGATGTAAGCCCTCGGCTTGGAAATAAAACATATAAACATAAAAGTAAAACAACAAAACAGAGACTTCAGCTCCAAAACCTCCTAAGCTATGACCTTGGAAGCGGCATGTCACTTGTACCTGAAAATGGTGTCCCAAATAAGGTGAGCCAAAGCCCAGTAGAGATATGCTAAACCAAATATGAGAAATAACTAAAACATTAACATCTGATAAATGTTCAACACATGTACATCGATTAACGTCATTTCTATAACCCATTAACATTGATATTCATCTTTCAACCTGGTTTCATTTCTATTTCCAATTCACTTTATTGATATGGTTCGTTTATCCAAGTAATTTAAATGAGACTACAACTCATAAAAACAACACTTCAATCCATCAATAATTCAAAATGAGACTGCAACTCATATTATCAACACTTCAATCATCAACATCATTCAGATGTATATAAGGTTTCGGGACTTTCACCCTGGACACTTTGGCAACTTAATTATCAATGGAGTCCACACCCTGGACACTTCGGTCAACTTAATTATCAATGGAGTCCATCCCCTATCTCCTCCTAAACAATGGAGTCCATCCCCTATCTCCTCCCAAACAAAGATACATATACAATGTATTTAAACACTTTATCATATACAATGATCAATTAATGCACATATTCAATGTGTTATTCCAACTATCATATTCAATGACATATTCCAATTGATTAGTTTCAATTTACCTAATCATCATGCAACTCTACAACAATCATGGCTATCCTCCACTGATAGCCCAGCACAGTTATTTCTAAACAGATAATTAAATTTATCAAACAGATAAATTAATACATTTTCCATAGGTAAGTGATTTCTAATCCAACTGTACCAATTAATTACATTTTCCCCCAATTCTATAATTTCCAAACCAATTTCATATTTCCCCAATCTTTCATAGTTTACTCAAATAATTTATATAGCTCAAATTTGGACATTATCCTTCCTTTCTCAAAATTTGCAATCAAGGCCAAATTTCTTTCATTTTACATAACTACTTCCATTATCAAGACCTCATGCCCACAATAGGACCCAAACATGGAAAACCCCCCTTTCAACATTTCAAATTTTAAACCTTAACTTCCCAAAATTCCCAAATCTCACAATTTATACAAAATGACTAATATTTATGTTAAAACTCATAAGAAGGAATAGTTTATCCCTACCTCAAATGGAGAGACTCAAAGGAGTAGAAGGGAAAAACTCAAGATGCTCCAAACTCAAGCTTTTTTCGGATCAAAATATAGCCCATGCAAAGCTCTACTTCTTTAACAAAGGGAAAAGGGTAAAGAACCACCACAACAGGGTGTATTTGTAGAGAGAGAGAGAGAGTGTGTTTAGAGAGAAAGGCAGCCGGATCTAGGGTTTGGAGATAAAAAGATATCAAAAAGTGAAGGAGAGAACTGCTGATGCGATCTGATACATGCGAAGCTCGCTCGAGCGACCAGACACAACAAACACCTCGCTCGAGTGCAAGAAGCGTCGCTCGAGCGAACAATGCAAAGCTTCAGGTCTGCAACCCAAACGCACGCTCGAGCACAAGAGTGCTCGCTTAAGCGAAAGAACACAAAACATAGAGCTCGCTCGCTGGAGCGAAAGAAAGCTCGCTTGAGCGAAGAATACCAACCTCCAGGTCCAAACTAGACGCAGACGCACGCTCGAGCGCAAGAGTGCTCGCTCGAGCCAAGAGACACATCAAAGAAAGCTCGCTCGAGCACAAGAACTTTCGCTCGAGCGAAGAAGCAAAAACCCAAGGCTCGCTCGAGCGCAAAAAGCCTCGCTCGAGCGAAGATGCCAAATTCTGGACAACAACCATTTGTTTCAACTCACAACCAACCTGTACCAAACTCACCCAACACGTCCCAAAACTCAAATACAAAGGGTTTAAAGGACGGAAACAGGATATAGACAACAACAACTATGACGGAACCCAAGTTCGGAACAAAATAAATGACGGGAAAAATCGGGATCGCTATATTTTATATGTTTATTCCTTAATTTGCATTGAGGTTAGAGGGAGTTGTTATTTTTAATTGAATTCTATAGAACGTGTCGTACAAGTAAAATTATTAAAAATTATTTAAGAAGAATAAAAAAATGCTATGGACTCCATAAATTTTAACATGATACGTATAGATTATAACTATATTTTAATCTCAATATTATTTACACCGTGCCTTTAGGCACGGGCATTCACTAGTATAATAATATTATATGATACTTAAATAAGGAAATTACACACCAGCGGTGTCAATAAAAATTATTTACAAAAAAATAATAAATATTATAAATTAATATTATAATTTTTTTCATTAATGTGTAATAACTTTTTTTAAAAAAACACTTTGAATAGTAATTTCCCCTACTTTAATTGTACTTAATAATTTTTCTCAATACATTGGTAAAATCAGTAAACTGAACCAGATCAATCCAAATCCAACTTCATACCTACAAGAAACTAATAAATATCCAAATGCAAGGGTGCAAAAAAAACATAAAAACTAATTAGTAGGTCAAATTACATTAAGCCCTCTTAAATTATGACTTATTTGCACTTTGCCTCTCTGAACTTTTTAACAGTTAACCTCCTCAAAATATAATCTTGTTACACTTAACCCCTCCTATTATGATTTTGTTACAAATTTAAATGGAATTAGGTTATGTGTGAAGTACATAACATTTATTGACTTTTTAAGACAATAATACACACTTATTGGTCATTTGCAAATGTCTCTCTTATTTTACTGGCAAAATGCAAAATCTATTATTAAATAATGACACTATTGTTCTAAAAATTTAATAAATGTATTATATGTTTCACACATAATTAACTTGGTTTTGTGTAAATCCCTAGCAGAATACTAACGGAAAGGGCTAAATGTAACAAGATAAGACTTTAAGATGGTTAACTATTGAATTTTAAAATTTAGAGGGACAAAATATAAATAGATCATAATTTAAGAAAATTTATTGTAATTTATCCAAATTAATAAACTTAGATTGATTCAAATAGTATGGTTTGATTAGATTTTATAACACACGGTTCAATTATGATTCTAAACAACAACAATATGATTGCTTGTTGTCCAATTCACTGATTAAGGCACAAAATTATCAAATGAAGTTGAACATTTTCTTTCTTATTTTTTTAAAAATTAAAGTTCACAATATATTTATTTTTTATTTTTTAAAAATAAATTTCGCAATATATTACATATAAAAAGTGATTTTGAGATGTTAACCTTCTTTTTTGTTTTTTGTTTTTAAATTCCTTTGTTTATAAATAAAAAAAGAAACAAAAGAGAAGAGAAGAGAAGATGCTTTTTTGTCATCACACACATATATATATATATATATATTATTTTTCTTATGCTTAGGTGACACATTATAAACACTTATATTTTTCTAAGAGAATCACGTTAGCATATATTTTCTTAATTACTTCTACACAAATCCAACCTAATTTAAATTATACTAACTTTACCTATTTTATATGGACTCTATTTGACAAATATTTATTTTTCATATATTTTTAATGGTAAATTTAGATAATCCACAAACCCAATACAAATTTTACATATCATGTTTTTTTTTTTTTTTTTTTCTTATTTCTTTCAAGGGTATTAGGATTTTTTTAATGCTAAATTGCTTTTTTTTCCCTCTTACTTTTTCGTGGATTATTCTATATCCAACACCAAATAAATATTATTCTATATTATAGATATATCGTTTAAATTTTATAGTAATTATATATATTCATTTCCTACATTATTTTATATATTCACAACTTATAAGAAAAAAAAACTTGTACAACAATGATACTCTTGAGGAACCTCAAAAGTTTGAATTTACTACTTGAGTTACTTTTTCAATTGTTGAACAGTAAGTTCTTTTATATTTTGACATTATATCATAGATGATTAATCGCTTTACACATTGAAATGTATCTATCGTTTTGGGTGTTTTCATTATTTTTTCTTGTTAGAAACCATGTGGTAAATATACATGGTGTGACCTCATGGTACACATGGTGTGGCTTAATCTTGTATATTACCTAATTGGGATTAAATTCACTCAAATTAAATTCATCTCATCATCTTATAATCTTAATTACACTAAATTAAATTATACTAATGTGTATTAAGCTCTAATTCCTATTCAATTATTTAATTCCAACTTATTAAAATTAGCGAATCAGACGAAATCAGTTTTCAATTAAACTTCTCAGATGATTCTAAAAATTCCAATTAACATATCCATCTACTCAATTTCAGTTTCTGAACCCAGTAAGGTCGTTAATTTCAATTCCAAAGTTATATTCTCAACAAATAATTTTCCAATTTGGACAAATACACACAAATTAAATCATACAATCTGCAATTAACACATGAATAATTCAAATAATTATAATTTGCATTTTTGGGGTGTTACCAATATTGAGAAACTTTAGTAGCTTCTCAATTGACGGGGTGTTTTCCAAATGAGGCTCGTAATTCAAGCATCCGGTCTAAATTGTTTCCGCATCAGGTAATACGATTACCCGTATATTTTTCTTTCATTTCTTTTTGGATTTAGACGTTGTTATGTGATTCTTTTTGTTTAGGCCTCGTTTGGGAACATGCTTTTTTAGTAACTTTTTGACTTTTTAGCTAAAATGTAATGTAAAAAAAACTAGTATGTTTGGGATGATTTTTTGACTTTTTACGAAAAGATGTGTAAATAGTAGAGAGAAAAGAGAATTTTTGACTCTTTAGTATGAGTTGTTAGCTTTTTGATTTTTTTAGTATTTTTTTGACTTTTTAGCTAAAAAAGTCACTTGTCAAACGAGGCCTTAGTCATTGTTGAATTTCTTTTATATAGTTAATATTTTAATTTAATTAAGAGTATTTATTTTACAATCTTATAATTTAATATATATATACATATATCATATAAAAAAAATCATTATATGATAATCCAATAACAACATATTTATATATAATTTTTTAAATAAAATTTATATAATTTCTATTTCTATATATTTTTATTTTCCAAATGAATATAAAAAAAATTAAATAGTTAGAAATACTTTTAATTTTATGTTATTAATTCTTCTTCTAATTTAAATATTATTTTTAATATCAAAATGAGTATTTATTTTACTATTTTATAATTTAATATATATCATACAAAATTATTATATGATAATTATACTTTTATAATACGATAGAACTAAAATTATCAAAATATACAAATAATTTAACTAAAATTAATATATATATATATATATATTTATATATATGTATTCAAGTATCAATTTTATAAAATGATAGTGCCAATATTATCAAAATAAATAATTAAAACATACTTTAATTTTGATTTTGATTTTGATTTTAAATTAAAATTAAAATTAAAATTATTCTTTTATAACACACATTGTACCATCAAATATTTTTTGAAAAAAAAAAAAGCACATGTGTTGCACGGGTCAATTGCTAGTATATATTATTAAAAGTAGTGTTTTTTCATAGCATGTGCGTTGTGCGTTGCACGGGTCAATTGCTAGTATATATTATTAAAAGTAGTGTTTTTTTCATACTTAGGTGGCACATTATAAGGGCTTATTTTTTTCTAAGAGAGCCACGTTAGCATGTGTTTTCTTAATTACATATAAAATTCTACACAAACTAAAACCGAATTTAAATTATACTAATTTTATCTATTTTATATGGACTCTTTATATCCAATACAAATTCTATATTACTCTAGATTAGATATTTGTCGTTTAAATTTTATAGTGATTCTATATATGTAATTATTGATTTGTCCTTTCCTACCCAACAATGATACTCTCGAAAAACCTCTATAGTTTGGATTTGCTGATTAATCACTTTACACACTGAGATGTATCTATCATTTGGATATTTTCATTATTTTTTCTTTTTCGGTTTAGATGTTGTTATGAAATTATTTTTTGGTTAATCGCTATTCAATTTATTTTATATATCGGGTAATTTAATTTAATTAAGAGTGTTTAAATATGAAAGTATAGCCATATTTAGCTCATGCAAAAAAATTTTGAGTTGACCCATTGTATCCATTATTTTAGATTTTAAAAATCGTACTATAGAAAGTAGAAAACAAAAAAGTATAGTCATATTTAGCCCATATTTAATCCATATATAATTTGAAAGAATAAAGGTATACATACCAATTGGTATATTAATCAGTGTATTAACAGATGATGTGATATAATTTTAAAAATTTTAGGTCTTTATAGTTTGTATAGGTGGGTCAATCTTATAATTTAATATATATATATATATATATCATATAAAATCATTATATGATAATTCAACTACAACATATTTATATTTAATTTTTTTAATAAATTTTATATAATTTTTATTTTTACATATTTTTATTTTCCAAATGAACATAAAAGAAAATTAAATAGTTAGAATTACTTTTATTTTATGTTACTAATTCTTCTTCTAATTTAACTATTATTTATATCAAAATGAGTATTTATTTTGCTATTTATAATTTAATATACATCATACAAAATTATTATATGATAATTACACTTTTATAATATGATAGAACTAAAATTATCAAAATACACAAAAAATTTAACTAAAATTAATATATATAAGTATTTAAGTAATAATTTTATAGAACGATAGCGTTAATATTATCAAAATAAATAATTAAAATTATACTTTAAAATTTTAAAATTATTTTTTTATAACATATATTGTACCATTAAATATTTTTTGAAAAAAAAAAAAAAAGCACATGTATTGCATAAGCCAACTGCTAATTGAATATTAACAATTTTAAGTCTTGAAATCGTGGTCATAATCAAACAACTTTTCACAGGTTCCATTTGGTTCGGTTCCACAATTTACATGATTCCATTTACTTCTTAAATTCCTAAACTATTGGGATCAATTTGGTTCCAAATTCAATTTAAAAAAAATCAGATTAAACCGAAGTATGTACACTGCTCCTTTTGGAATTAGCCGTGTTATGAAATTACTATATTGTCAAAACATTTGATTTAAAATAATTTATATGTAAAAAAGAAGTTAATGACTACATGTAAATAAGATTTTTAACAATTAAATTTTTTTATATTTAAAAAAAAAAAACCATGAACATGCACCAGAGTTTGGGAAGAGCTCATTTGGGCTCTTTTGGCTCTTTGAGCCACAAAAGACAGAATATGCTATTTGAGCCACAACAGACAAAATATCACATCTAACCCATAATCATTACACTCTTCTCTAAAAAAAAATGTCAAAAAAGTCAAAAAGTCCTTCCCAAACCAAGTTTTTGAGCCCAGGCTCAAATAGCCAAAAAAGCTAAAAAGCCAAAAAACCAACCCACTTCCCAAGCTCCCCACATTGAAGAATGGAATTAAGAGAAAATTAAGGGGGCCATGACTTGCTGTTTCTGTGAAAAATTTTATTTATCATAATACTTTTAAAATATATATCTTATTTTATAAATAATAAAATTATCATTCATATAAAATATAAATATCTCATTTCTCTACCATCTTACATTCAAAAAAAAATTCTTTATCCAAAAAGAGATTACTCCTATGGTATTTGAATATTTTTTATGTTTATATATAGTTTATATATTGTATTATATATACATGTATGTTTTTATATATGATGAACAAAATTTATTTGTCTTTGGCCCTTTGGCGATGAAATCCTAGTATTTAGAAAAATTAAAATTATTGGGATTAAGATTATTTTAACCACTGATCATAATAATTAAATTATGTCAAGTTTGATTTGAAAATTTAGTAAAATTAAAAAGTGTTTAAGTTTAAATTAATCCACATCGTTATGCATTAATCTTTTATAATACATACTATAAAGAAAGAAAAAAAAAAAAAAAAAAACCCTCACTTATGACTTTTGTAATAATTTTTTTTATTTTGTCAATTTAAATTTATTTATTTATTTTTAATTTAAACTATTTATCTATTTTCATTAAATAAAATCGAAAAAAAAAGATTTTAATCATCAAACTTAATAAAAAGAATATTTTAGATATTTTATGTACACTTACATTGCGTTGAATGACTAAAATATTTTTTTTTAAATTTTTTCCATCGATTTTACTTAACGAAAATAGACTATTAGTTTAAATTGCAAATAAATTAAAAGATTAGATTCAAATTGATAAAATTAAAAATTTATGTTTTTTAAAAGGTCAAAGTCTTTTTTTTTTTTTTTTAATTTTCCCTACACATTATAAGTAATGAGATATTTATTTATCCTAAGATCTAAACTAATTTTAAAATGTATTTTGCTTATTCTAACAAATTAATTTTGTGAAAAATATGTTAACCTTTGAATTTTTTTCTTCTCTCTAAAAAAAAAAAGAAGGTGTTTAAGAGTATTTTGAGAAATAGCTTAAAAGTTAATTTTTTAAATTTTTTTAAAAAATACAAAAAAATAGATAAATAATATAATTTTAAAAAATCAAAAAATTAAAAAAAATAATTTTTAACTCACCTACCAAAATGGACTTGCTCTCTCGTGAACCTTTCTAAACTTTTGGCTATTATGTCAAGACTTGACCGTACATGGAGACAATGTACGCGTCAAAATTTAATGAGTTAGTTGGTGAGGGATTGTTTATGATGATCTAAATAAATATATTTTTTGTTTTTTTATAAAAAAATGTGTAGAAAAGTAAAGAGTTGATTTGATGAAAAAAAGATAAAAAGATGGATTATTTGGAATTTTCCAAACTTGGCCTAAATTCAGGTGAGGAGTCAAATCATCATTTACGTATATAAGATTTTATTTTAGTTTTAATAATTGAAATGGTTCATTTTATAAAATTTTTAATATATATTATTTATAAAAAAAATTACGTTAATTTAATAATTATAATATTTTTATTTTATCATATTTATTTTTAAAAAATAGATGATAAATATATTTTTTAAAATAGATTATTTATGTTTTAGAGACAAATTGAGAAGCAAAAAAAAGTTAGTTTTTAGTTTTTTTACTTATTTTGGGTCACATCACCTCACATTTTTTATTTACAAAAAGAAAAAATGGACTAAAAAAGTCAAAAAATCAATTTTTTTACTAACTTCCCAAAACACCACATAATAAAATAAAAAGATTGTAATTATTAGATTGATTTAATTTTTGAATTTTTTTTTAAGGTCCTTAGTATTAAGATTTTATAGCATAAAAGACATCCAATATTTTCATAATGTCTAAGTTCTCTAAAATCGATTCAGAGAAAATTCGATCCAGAAAATTTCTCTAGACTTTCTAGAGAAATTTTTTCCAAACCAGAGAAATTCTGGGAAGGCTAGAGAAATTCTTCTGGTTTTTGCAAGAATTTTCTGGGTTCAAACTAGAATTCTCTACTTTTCCAATCACGATATGCAATACACAAATCGATCACCCAAATAAATAACAACAACAATTTTCTGGAAAGTATAAAAAAATTCTTTGGATTCTAGTCTAGAGATTTTTTTCTGAATTTTCTCTAGATTGCCTTTCCAATCACGATGTGCAATACATAAATCGATCACCCATATAAGTAACAACAACAATCAATATGCAGATACATACATATATATATATATATATATATATATAGAGAGAGAGAGAGAGAGAGAGACTCACTAAAAGGAGAATTTCTCTGGATTTTCAGAAATTTTCTCTAGTTTTTGCAAGAATTTTTCTGGGTTCAAACTAGAAAATTTCTCTGCCAAGAACAAGAAAAATCGAGATTATAGTTTGGATGGGCAAAAAATAGAGGGATAAAAGAAACCAATTAATTGTAGAGAAATGTGAGATGAAATAACAGAGAATCATCCATATAATTAAATTCAAAAAAAACTCATGAAGATAATTATACTTTTATGTGGTCAAGATGAGTTTATAGCTTTAAAGCCCAATCATACTTTCTGTATTCACTTCCATACCTCTTAGCTCAATCTATTCTTCACCCATTACGAATCTATCTTTGAACACAATCTATAAATGCATTTGTAATAATCTCTATAACCCTAACAACGATTTCTCACATACCCATTAATTATTTTCTTGTTCCCAAGCTTTCTCTTGGAATCAAAGGCGTTACTCTTGGTGGGGTTTTGTTTAACCTCAACCTCATTACTTTATTGATCATATACATAATTTTCTTTGGTACATATAAACAAACATGGGGTGGGCTATCCATGGAGTGTCTCAGAGGCTGGAAATCACTCATGAGTTTGGTGATTTCGAGCTGCATTTCTGTGTGTTTGAAATGTTGGTGGTACGAAATCATGATTTTGCTTTGTGGGTTATTGATAAACCCCAAATCCACAATTGCTTCAATGGGTATTTTGATCTAAACAACCTCATTAATCTACATATTCCCATCTTTCTCTGGGCTTCAGTGGGTTGTTTTTAGAATTGTCTTCATGTTTGTCGGAGAGAAAAGATCAAAGAGAGAGGAAAAGACTTAGCGGGCGGCGACGGCCACGCCTCCGCCGTCGAATCTACATATTCCCATCTTTCTCTAAGCTTCAGTGGGTTGTTTTTAGAATTGTCTTCATGTTTGTTGGAGAGAAAAGATCAAAGAGAGAGGAAAAGACTCAGCGGGCGGCGACGGCCACGCTTCCGCCGTCGTTGATGCCACGGGGGTGCTTGACGAAGAGCTCTTCAAGAGAGGAATAATGATCGAGCACTACATTCATGCATTTGACTCCGAACATGCAAGATCCACACGAGAACTTCTTTAAACCCTTGTAGTTCTTGGCGAAAACAGCCATGCCAAGGTCGGTGAGCTCGCGGCATCTGCGGAGCTTCAGGGGCTTGAGGTTAACACAACGAAGGGAGATGAGAATCAGGGCGTTGTCGTCTAGGCTGACGGATCGCCAGTCGCATCGAAAAGCGAGTTTCGTGACGGCGTCGACGCGAGAGAAGAGAGAGAGGATGAGAGGGGGAGAGAAATGAGTTTTGATTCGAGGGAGTCAAATTTCTCTATGATATATGGGTGTGGGGTTGAGGGATCTTAGACATCACAAAATAATATTTTTGACATTTTTCATTATTAAAAATGAGAGAGGGACTTTATACTAATTTTTTCTTAAATTTTTATTTTTTTATTTTTTTATTTATAAATAATACATATGAAAAGTTCTACAAAATGAACTGTTCAAATTATCAAAATGAAACTTGTGTTGGATCCTATAAATTTCTCAAATTCTTCGGAGTTCAGATTTGAATTTGAGAGAAATCAAATTCTATTATTAAAAATAATTTCACTTGATGTTGTTTTAGAGAAAATGTTTGGTAGTCTAAAATTTTGTGGCTTAAATCTGTCAAAATGACGTCGTTTTGAGCAATTTGAGCTATTTGAGCCACAAAATTTTGAACTACCTAGCATTGTTGTTGTTTTAGGAAGAGACCTTTTTAATAATTTTTTAATATTTTACACACACAAAAAAAATATGCATAAAAATTTATTTTTTTATAATGTTTACTATTTTTATCATGTCGTCAAAATATGCCTTATATGCAACGCGCTGTATCAAACTATTTAGAGCACGGTGAGTCGCGGATAAGCATCACAATGGGAAAAATAACTTGTGTTGCAACTTGCGACTTCTAATTAGAGTTGTAAGTGAATTGAGTCGAGGAAGTAATAAATTATTTAAATTTAATTTATAATTTTAATAAATTTTAAAATATATTTAAATTTGTTTTATTAATTTTTGACTTAATATTTAAACGAGTTGAGCTTAAGTATATTAGTTTTATTTATTTATTTATTTATTAATGCTTATAAATTTATGAGCAAAT
Organism: Camellia sinensis; assembly: GCF_055761805.1. NCBI lineage: Eukaryota > Viridiplantae > Streptophyta > Magnoliopsida > Ericales > Theaceae > Camellia > Camellia sinensis. The sequence goes on from NC_138963.1 coordinate 74,747,511, forward strand.
TAAAAAAAAGAAAATTTTTAAGTTTGAGTAATTTAACAAAATAAATTCTGAATTTTTAATTTTGGTAATTTAAACCTTATACTTTGGATTTGTTTAATTTAAACTATTTTTTTATTTTTATTAAATAAAATCGGTGAAATAATGTATATTTTAGTCATTAAAAAAAAATATTTTAAATAGTTTATGTATGTCTACATTGAGTTTAATAACTAAAATATTATTTTTTCGTCAATTTTACTTAAATTTAATCAAAAGATTAAGGTTCAAATTGACAAAATTAAAAATTTAAGATTTTTTTTTGTTACATGACTCAAACTTTGGGATTTTTTTTATAATTGTCCCTAAATTTATTGAGTTGAGTTCAAGTCAAGCTTAGAAATTAACGAATTTCAAAATATATCTAAAGTTTAACTTATTTATATTATAAATTGATTTTGATTGAGTTTTTGACAAATCAAACATGCTTATAAAATTAGAACTTTTGGTCTAATAGTTCGCATCAGTTTGGGGTGTAAAATTATGCCTCCAAATTTTATGGAGAGAAGTTTATACTTTTTGTATTACCATATTCCCATACTAATAACTCACTTATATATGATGTGAAAAAAGAAAAAAGATAAAAAAATGTATATGTAAATTCTAATAGGTAAACTTACTATGTAATAGATCTTGTGAGAATTAATAACATTTTTCATCAAATACTAGTACAAAATGTATCTAATTGTTAATTTTCAACGATAATTTAAAAATTGTCAAAAAATGTTATTAATTATAAGTTTTAGCGACAATTTAAAAAAATTGTCACAAAAAAGTCACTAATTTTTAATTTTCAGTGCAGTTTGAAAAATTCATCATAAAAAAATGTTACTAATTGTAAATTTTAACGATAATTTATAAAAATCGGGAAAAAAGTCACTAATTGTCATGTTTTGACAACATACAAAAAATTGTTATGAAAAATTATGTTTAGCAATGATTTTACTATCACTTATTTTTAATAAAATTTGATAAGAATGAAATCTAACTATTAAGATCTATTCATTATTTACCTTAAAAAAAATTAACTACATAAATGCGGATCTAATTTTCCCATGGGAAGACTTGGGCTTATGTTGAAGTCACACCTTTGGTTGGGAAAGTTACTCAGAAAATATATAACAAAAATGTTTGGGAGTTCTAAATTATGAGCTTTAAAGGAGCTCTAAGAGGTGGATTCCACTTATTGATGTGATGTTTTGGTTTTAGTTTTTTTTTTTTTTTTTTTGAATTTTTTACCACATTAGTGCTCAATTAGAGCTCCCAAATTAAAGAAATGAATCATTGTTCAATATATAAATAAATACTTAGAAATCTTACGTCTGTTTTGGAAATAAAATACTTTTTATAGAAAACTTTTTTGGGAGAAAAATATTTATTTATATTTCGTAGTGGTGATGGGACTAAGATTAAGGAGGAGGTTGTGGCATAGTGATGGGGTAGGAATGGTGGTTATGGTGATGGTAATGGGAGTTGTAGCGATGGCTGTATAGTGGTAGAGGTGAGAGTGGTGGTGATAACATGATGATATTAGTAAGAGTTTAGTTCGAAAAACGTTTTTTGCCTTTTAGAAGTAGAAAATATTTTTTATAAAAATAAATTTATTTTTCATTGAACATAAAAAAATATTTTCGGTTGACTTTCATATTTTATTGTACCAAACACTAAAATAATAATAATAATAATAATAATAATAATTTTTAATTTTTTTCCCGTCCATTTGGTTAAGAAAATAGGAAGACTAATGCATTCGGACGAAAATGGTGATTGAGATGCGTGAGTTGGGTTTTGGTTGGCGGGGCAATATCATTGGGTCATTATATTATAGGTTTTTTATTTTTATTTCAGATAATCTAGTTTTTTTATATATTTATTTTAGAGTCGATTTAGTAAGTAAAAAGCATTTTTTAATTTTAAAAAATTTTGAAATATAAAATTAAGTTAAAATTAAATATTTTGATGAATAATTTCATATCATTTAAATTAGTTTCATGTAGAAAAAATTTTAATATAAATATAAGATAACACGAATATAAATAAATATGAATATGATGAACATGACAAGAATCTTCCTATGAGGCGGCTAGGGCCGGCCTGAGTTATTAGGGCCTAAGGCGAATTGAAATTGAGCTCTTCATATATCATTATCAAAAAAAAAAAAAAAAAAAAAAATTATTTGGATAAAAGAAAAAGGATAAAAATTTATTTCTATTGCATTACAATTTAACAAAATTTAAATATATATATATATATATAATGGTTGAACTTCAATTAGTTGAATTAAATCTTTATTTTTTAACTTACCAATGCTATAATAACTAAAATTAATTGGGGGTAAGGATGCGAATTTTCGACACAACTCAAGTAATATATAAAATTAGCAAGTTAGGGTTGACTATTTTTTAACATGAATCCAAGTATGACACAACTCAATAATATGAATTATTAATTATATATTTTAATGTTCATTAAGGAATGCCATGACATTTTTTTAATATTTTATTTAACTCCATCTAACTGAATAAAAAAGTATGCAAAATAATAATTAAGGCTAATATATTTTTTTCATTTAAGATATGTATTTTTTTTGTTACCTATTTTAGAGTTAATCTAGTAAAAAATATATAGTAATAAGGTAAAAAAAAATTAATTAGAAAAATGCAATTGAATTAAAATCAAACATTCTATGAATAATTTCATTTAGTACAAATAAATTTTATAAAATTGAACTTATGGGATCTCTCCATACACTTGCTAAGTTATTTTTAACTAAAAGTGAAAGTTTTCACATTAAACATCAATCGGACACGAATCAAAATAACACCATACGACAACATGAAAATAAATGAATTGAGCTAATATCGAAGTAAATATGAAATAATACGACATGATACGCTTCCCTAATGAGCCCTAAATTTTGTTTAAAATTGAAGGACCGAGGCAACCACCTTAGTCGCCTCACCTCGAGGTTGGCCCTGGAGGTGCCAGTGGTGGATGTGAAAGTTACTCATGAAAATAAATGAATATGTACCTGCAAAGATGAAGAGAATATAAAGACAAATACATTTGTATGAAGATTGTGATTGATTTTGAGATAGGTGAGCTGGGTTTTGGTGTGTGGGGGCTATGACAATGTGTGTACTTGCAACTTGTTAGGGCTTGGGTCCCCTACATGCCCATATATATATATATATACATATTTTTTTTTTGGATTTAATAGTAACGAATGTTTGGATTAATTTACGCGCACTTTATTAATTTTCTTTTTGATCTGATCAAAGTCAGGCCATCTACGTCAGGACAAAAGAATTCACAAGAAATTTATTTCTTGTGACCTAGCACCAAGACTTTCTTAAACAATTATGTGAAGAGCATGCCAACCAACTATTCAGAACAACCACAAGATTCCCTACATGCTCATATGGTCCTCCTCAAGTTGTGGTTGCAATTCAATTCAAAACCTTTCTTACTAAAAACCAAATTTCACTGTCTCACATCTACACCCACCTTTGGACCTACCATCATTGGTATACATATTACAGTGTTATTCATTTTAGGCCCATTTACAATAGCATTCAAGATGATAAACAAAGTGCGTACGGTAAATGACAAGAATGCCTACGTGAGAGTAAATAGCAGAAGAAACAAGAAAATTATTCGTATCATTAACACCACCCATTTCACAAATGGATAGGGATGTCGAGAAGATTGATTAGTCCTCCCAGGCGGCACACAAAATACAAGCCTCTCACTGTCATTCTATATCTATACATTTCCCTAATTGAGGAAGCAAATTGCTTTTGTTCTTTATTCTTCAATGGGAAAATAGAAAACAAACAAAATTTATTTCACCGGATTGGTTTGATTTTTGCTAGATTTTCGGGTAACTGAAGTATGTTCAATGATTTTTTAGGTCAAATTAATTGTCATTTTTTATTGCAAATTAGGGAAGCGTGTTTTGCACCAACACTAAAGGCACAAAATTATAGGAGTGAGCATGGTCCGGATTGGACCGGATTGGAGTGAAACCAGAACCAATCCGTTATTTACGGATCCTGAAAAATTGGAACCAATCCAATCCGTTTAAATCGTGGAACCAATCCGAACCAATACATTTAAATACGGATTGGATCGGTTTAGGACCACGGATTTATATAATTAAATAACAAAAAAATATATATAATACTTTATTTTCATAAAAATATAAATATAGCATCATATTAGTTTCACAATAGCAATATGTATTTTCATAATAGCGACAAACTGTTCTAAAATTTAAACAACCATAAAGAAACTTGTTCCACCATAAGTATTTAGACCATTATAAATTAACACTAAAAACTAGCAAACAAAAGTAATAAAAGAAGATACTATGCAAGTTTAGGTTTGGATTTAAGTTTTATATGAAATAAGAGAAGATACTATGCATGTGGGTATATAATAAAAATATAGACTATTTGTATACGGTCCGGATCGGTTCCAATCCGGAACCGTGGGATTCAATCCGGAACCAATCCGTGAACTACGGATCCGTGAACTACGGATTTTTAATTTTTTAATCCGGAACCGAATCACGGATTCAAAAAACCAATCCAAACCTATTGGATTGGACTGGACTGGATTGGATTACGGATTTCACGGATTCCTTGCTCAGCCCTACAAAATTACCACCATGTAGCCCGTTTTAAGCGGTGATATAGGTTTCTGGTGGGGATTAAGGAAGTAGTTTATAACTTATTTTAATATGGGAGTTTTTGTCAGACTGTTTTGTGCAGCTTCTATTTATAGCTTATTAGACAGAAATAGCTTACGAAGTTGAAAAAAAACTGATTTTTCAAATGTTGGATGAGATGTGTTTTTAATTTAAACTTTCTTATTATCAACTTTTAGTTTAAAATAATGTCCACCAAACACTCCCTAACTCATTTACAAAAACAATCAAATTATAGTGAAAAAAAAAAATTGTTAGGATGGCAAGGATGGGGGATAGTCCCGTGGTCATGCTACCTGTTCCAAAAAAAAAAAAAAAAAAAAAAATATTATGTATGGACACATCGGTTTTCATTCTAATTAACATGAAAAATGGACATCACGATTACAAGATTATTGCAAGTTAAAATTATTACAGAAAATTTTAATTCATAGTATTTTTTATACACTTTTCTTTGCTTGGAAACAAGTTATTTTAATAATTTTTTGATTTTTTAATTAAAATATGAGATAAGAAAATTAATATATTTGGAATAATTTTTTGACTTTTATCATAAAAACATATAAAAAAATAGAGAGAAAATAAATGTAGTGTTTGGTTTACTTTTTAAAACTCAACTCTATTTTTAAATCATGATTTGGATGAAACATATTAACTAAACATATGCTTAAAATACAATTCACAATTACTTTCAAAACTCCTCTATTTTCTTTATTATTATTATTATTATTATTATTATTATTATTATTTAATCAATCAATCATTTTTTCTCTCATCTCTCCTCTCACGTTCTCTTACATTTTATAAATCAATCAATCAAAAAAAAAAAAATACAAATCATCCCAAAACTATTTTCAAAATTTATAACTAAACAAATTTTCTCTTTTCAAGTCATAATTTAAAAATTTAAAACTCAAAACATAACTTATACTTAAATCATAATTCAAAAATTACATCAAACGTTTATATAAGGGTTTTTTTTTTAGGATCCTTGGTATTAAGACTTTATAGTATAAAGGACATATAATATTTTCATAATGTCTAAGGTCCCTCAATTTGATCCAGAGAAATTCTGTCCAGAGAAATTTCAACCTAGAGAAATTTCAAACCAGAGAAATTTGAAATTTCTCTGGTTTGTTCAATTTTTTTGATTTTCTATGTTTTGAAATTTCCCTAGGGTTGAATTTTCTCTAATTTTCTCACAAATAACTCTGTGATTTGCTGCTTTGCTTGTCTTCACTCTTGGTATCAAGCAAATTATGGGAATTTCTCTAGATGAGAATTTCTCTGGAGAGAATGAGAGATGAAATCGAATAACATCAATATTGCTCTCCTTTTCAATAAGAGGGTTTCAAAATTTGATTTCACAAACATTAGGTTTTATACAAATTAAGCATTTTAGGTTTCAGCTCGAAACCAAAGAATTTCTCTGGACCAACCCAGAGAAAATTCAGTTAAAAAACCAGAGAATTTCTCTGGTTTCAACTCAGAGAAAATTCAGTTAAAAAACTAGAGAATTTCTTTAGTTTCAACCCAAAAAATCACTTTTCTCATTAATCTACACTTGGCTTCAATTTATGTTTTTGTGAACTTAAGAATATAGGATTTAAATCCTCCAGTACAACAGCACACCAACATTTCAAGAGTCAATGTATTGCTTTTTGTCAAAACATAATTAGATATGGTAAAAGAGAACAAATACACAGAACTGCACCGTGTAACTTAGAACAGAGTAGAACCACACCAAGTACTTGACTCCGTACGGGTGTCCATCTTTATTGAAAGTTCATCAAACAAAATAATTACTGTGTTAGATATAAACTGTAATCTTGAACAAAAACACATGTCCAGAGCCACGCGACCGCGTCGGTAAACCCACAAGCACCACGGTGAACAACGAGCCCACCTAGAAACAAACAACCCCACTGGACATGTGTAATAACCCTGACCGGTAATTAGCTACTAATCAGTGATTAAAGATGTTAATTGAGTGGATCAAATGAATTATGGGATTAATATGTAAATTGTATGATATTTGGCCTTCTATCTGTTACTTATAGAAATATCTGTTTGGACTTTCCACTTTAAAATGAAAATTGAAAGCCTTATCGGCATCCAAAACCGAAATTGGCTGCACCAATATGTTATTTGGAATTTTTAGAACCATATGGCGAGTTTTATTAAAAATTGATTCAGAACGATTCGTTAAGTTGCGTTTGGCAAGCCTTATGTTCTAATTGAGGTATTTGGGCATCATAGCTTTAAATGTGAGACTTAAGCTCATGTGAGCTCACATCTTCTTTATTTCCCTTAGTGCAAAAATCTGAGATTTCATCCTAGAGTGAGAGAGACTCCATTTTAGAGAGAGAAAGTGTTGATTTAAAGTTGAAGTTGGGGATTTTGCTAGAGTAGCTCAAGTTTGGCAAGGATCTTGTGTGTTTGAAGACTTTGGGTAAGCCCTTGACTATTAATTCATGAAAATTGTGTGTTGTAGAGATGCATTCACGGAGTTATTATGATCATTTGCATGTATTTCACATGTATTTGTCAAGAAGAGTGAGAGTTTGATTATAATTTCACATGCATGCATATATATATAGAGGTTTGCCATTTGAGTTTGATTTTGAGCATCTATGTTGTTATCATAAGTTATTGGGCACATGCATGTATAATTCGTCATGTTTTAAAGTTTAAACTCATGTTTTGAAAAGGATTTCCTTCATGCATGGAGCCTTTGAGCTCAATTTTGTTCAAACCATAGTGTTGGAGAAAAAAGAGTTTATAAACCTTTCATACATGGAAGTTTGAACTCAATTTTAGCTAAATCCATGAGTTTTGAGCTTAAGGGTTTGTAAATGATCATGTATTGGTGTTTTAGAAAAGTTTTCCAAGTGTTTTGATCAAGCTATGCATGAGTGTAGCCATTGAATTGCATTTTGAAGCTCAAAACCCTGTTTTTGAAAACCCAGAATTTTATAGTCCGCTCGAGCGAGGAAACCTGCGCTTGAGCGGAGAATACGAACTCTCAGTATTTTTTTTCAGACATGAGCTCTCCGCTCGAGCGATCACTTGGACGCTCGAGCGAACCCTTTGCATGTTGTCGATACACTCGAGCGTGGGAGCTGTAGCTCGAGCGTGGATTTCAACCAATCAGTACTTTTTCCAAGTTTACAGGTCGCTCGAGCGGAGGAAGTCACGCTCGAGCGGCCCCTCTCATTTTTGCATGTCCGCTCAAGCGAGGAAGTCTACGCTCGAGCGGGGACTTTTTTTTCAGAAAATTTTACCAAGTGTTCCAAGGCATGTTTTGGTATCCTCATTGCATCTTAGGCATTCCTAAGCCTTAATTAAGCCATATTAAGGAGGTTATGGATTACAAACACACTAAGGAATGAATGTACTAAGTTATGAGACTGCAAGTGTGTGTGTTTTAGGCAATGTGGTAAGAAAGAATAAGAACCAATGTAATGAAAGCTAAGCCTTAATAGCCACTTGAATGTGTAATGATAAGACATGCTTGTGTTATGTATTTTGTGATTGTAGGTCAAGACTCGAGGATTGATTGACCACTTACTGGAACCACTGTGAGTAACGTTATCGTAAAGATATGTTCATATGAATTATGTTCCAAATGAAATATGATAAGCTATGATTTCTGAAATGTTATCTGTTTACGTGAACGAACATTCCAAGTTTGAAATCTATTATGGCATCCATAGATAGTCCCAAGTCATGGGGGACGGCATGAAAATGCGGATCCATGAGATACAAGTAATTACGAGATCTCGTTAGCCACTTCATTGTGGTGATATGTGTTTAATCGGTATCTGGAACCGATTACTCTAGTCGGAAGACGTTCTGTGATGTATTCTATGGAATGTACCATTATTATGTTCTGATATGAGAATGATTATGCTATGATTTGTTTCCGCTTATGATATGTTCGAATTTCGTTCACTAACCCCTTTACCTTAATGTTATTCACTGAGTTTTAGCTCACTGTTTGTATATATATATATATAGGTGAGCATTCTGGAGTTCAAGCCCGAAAGCTTTTGTCTGGAACTGTGTTTCTGTTGTCAGCCAACCATTGCGCCTTACGTAAAGGTTCCCGAAGTGTCCTGTGTTCAGTCCTTTTGGTTCTGTATATGTATGAGACTGGATGTGATTAAGTTGGCTGTACTTAAGATACTGTAATGTGTGTGGGTATAATGTATGGTTGACTATCGGATCTGTATATAAATTTTTAAATATTCTGTTTCATATAAGTCAGCACAGCTCATTGGACAATTATATTTATGTATTTGCTTTCGCTAGCCCCTTTACTTTTGTTAATCTGCTCAGAGGCCTTCAGTAATTCAAGGATTACTGGCCGTTTACGATGCTAAACCTATAGGGGCGGGTTTGGGTCGTGACAGAGTGGTATCAAAGCACGAGTTATACCGCACACACGTGTCCATATGAGCTATAGGTTGTCCTAGAAATGAAATAGGGACATTGCATTATCATGTGTAAGTATGTGAACTATTATGAACATATCCTTATTGAAAATGAAATGAAATGTGAGAACAATGAGAACTTTCTTTATATTAATAAGCACCCTGTTTGTGTGTAGCCAATGGAAAGGACAAGGAATATAGACGAATCTGAATCTTCTGACGCTAGAATTAGCCGGTTAGAAAGAATGGTTGAAGCCTTAACCGAAAATCTGAAACAACAGCAACAAGGGCAAATACATGTACCTGAACCAGCTGATTATGATATGATAATACTGACACAGAAATACAATAAGATGAAACCACCGGAATTTCAGGGGGGTATTGAACCGTTAAAAGCCGAGGCTTGGGTCTTAGAAACTGAGAAAATATTTGAGGTATTTCCGTGTACTGAGGCACATAAAGTTTTGTTGGTAACATTCACGCTCAAAGAGGAGGCTAGGAGATGGTGGATGTTAGTACGAAATGATAATGAGGGTGTGACATGGGATAGATTTAAAGAAATCTTCTTCGAAAAATATTTTCCCCAATGCATCCGGGATAGGAAGGTATCCAAATTTGAACAACTAAAATAAGACAAAATGACTGTGGCTGAATATGAAACAAAATTTACTGAGTTAGCCCGATATGCACCCCACATGATAGACACCGACTACAAAAAGGCTAGAAAATTTGAGGGTGGGCTTGACTTAGATGTGTTTGATCGAGTTGGCGTCTTAAAATTGCTAAAATACGTGGATGTTCTTGATAGGGCTTTAATGTCCGAGGCAAACATAACAGCCTTGAAAATATCAAAATCAACATCATCAACTGAATCCGAAAGAACGAAACAGAAGAAACAAAAAGTTGAAATGACTAGTAACTCGTTGACCTCTGCGAATGAAAAATCTGGGGCAATAACTGTGAACAAAGAAAGTCGGGGAAGCAATGTGAACAATGGTATACCTAGTTGTAAAGAATGTGAGAAACAACATTGGGGCATTTGTCGCCGCCTATCAGGGGCTTGTTTTAGATATGGTCAGAGAGGGCACTTGGTTAAATCTTGCTCGCGAACTCATCCGAACAACACTAGGCCTAATGCTAGTACGATTGGTTCTGCTCCCACACCCTAGTTCCAGAAAATGCTCGGAATACTGAAACAACTAACGCAGGTATTACCTTATTTATGTGTAAATTGTGTGTATGAAAAGCGATTTGGGAAATCTGTATGACTGTGACTTGAATTGAATTGTTATATATTGATTGAAACCATTGAATGATTAGACCCATGAACTCGAATTATATACATGAATCAGTCACGTATGGAACTTCTGAAATTGAGAACCTATGTCAGTCTGGAAGAATGAACTTTTGCTTATGAAATTGCGAACGAATGCCTAAATGATAATTGATCCTAGACTCATATTTGTATATATATGTCCTCGCTTATAATACTATTAGAATTGATGAGGTTGAACTGTGATTAATGAACACATTGAGACGTACTGTTTAATATGAACTATTGTGTCTGACCTTTTGAGCTATGTTTGAACTATTAAACATGGGGACACACTATGGTTGACTGCATATGGAACATGTTTGGACTTACATATATCTATACCTTTGTGTGGGATGTTAGTTAATCTAACCCGACATACTCTTTGTATCCGCTATATTGTATCTAGACTGAGTAGACCTATGACTTGTTGCCTTCACTATCGTATCTAGAGAAACTATTTTGTGTTCATCTGTACATAGACCTCGTGAATATGTATTGGGAAGGTTATTAGACTCTGGACATGTATATATATGACTATACCATTGCCCAGAATGATTGATATGATTATTTGTTGATAACTTGACCGTTAGGATTATGACTCTGGGATTGTGTGATTAAGTAAAGACCCCGAGAGATAAACTCTAAATTGTGAACTACGATTGTTGAAAATTGACGAGACTGTTGACTCGACTAGTGAGCCCGTACTTTAGTGACTGTATGACCGATTTGAAACTTCTGTATAACAATCTGCTATTGTGTACCACGAGAAACTTTATGTGATACACTGTTATGTACCTTATGCTTAGATGAAAGACTCATTTGGAAATTGCTATATTGACTATGATGCTTACCTTTCGATATGAACAACTTTATGCCTGTGCACCCACATATGAACTTACTTGGAGAATGTAACATTGTATATGACCTGAACTCCTTGACATGAACTATTGTGATACATAATTCCGATGCGATTTGAAAATCGAGGAACTTAGAACAACTATAGAACTACTGACCATGCACCTAAGCGAATGGAGTATGAACTATAGAACCAAATGTGCTTCGTTTGGAAATAATAAGAATAAAACCTTTATCTGATCTGATCTGATCTGATAGAACTATGGTTTGATGAGGCCTTTGTTTACCTAAGAGAACTTCTGTCTGATGACTCACGCTTCAAACTTTTGGTTGATGTGACTGGGTAGAACTTTTATCTAATATGACCTGGTTGAACTTTTATTGATTTGATCTGAGGAGACCTTATTGAGAGTTATTATCTGATTTGGTTACATTATGGGGGAGTGTGAATTGCTTATGATTGAATGACAGGGCTGTGTTGCTAAGGGAACTAACCGAATGAAAAATTTGAATCGATCTCAAACGCTTAGGAAGAATGTGAACCGTTAACAGCAAACTATGTGATTATAAATGCCTTTTCACTATACGCCTATAACCGATGGGAAACACGCGAATGCTATTATGGAATTTGGTAACTTATGTTTGGAGAATATGGGGGTTATTGTATGTATGACATGTGATTAATTACCTGGTATTACCGTTATGATTATGAACTGGTCTGACTAGACAATGATTGCTTTGGTGCTACTGTACTTTAAAACTGATGGAATTTGTTGACAACAGACTGGTTTGATTATAAACTCTGACTATCTGGAAGTATATGTAATCAGTATAACTGCTTTTGTATTGACACATAGTATGATTGAATATATGGAAACTGAGGCTGATGAATAGTATATGAATGATTACTTCGGAATTCCGTTTACTGCCATGGGGTTAATGTGCGAAATTGCCTCGTATTTATGATAACTTCAGAATGACCTGGATTAACTGTAATGAGATTACCGGATTGAAAAACCAAATCGAACAAAGACCGGATGAATGACTCGGAAATGAATAAATCAAATCTCTGTAACTTAACGAGGGGAATTACTTATGAAAATGGAAACAGTGTGAATCTATGACCCCGATAAGTACTTGATATAAGTAATGAGAGTAATAACTTAATAAAGTTATATCCAACTGTATTTATTTTCTGTGTGACAAGATAAGTTTTGTTTTCTGAAATGCTATGTATGCTAAATGATTGTCCAATTTGTGATATGTATTCGTGACATCCTTAGCATCATATAACATGGGTCCCTTTATGGGTCATCAAGTCTCTTCATGGGTCATCAGGTCCCTCTATCGGTCATCGGATTTGTTAGTGCTAATGAATGTGCCACGTATGTTTAAGTAAGACTTATGACATCTGTGTATGATCTGGACAAGAATGTGAATATGAACATGTATCTGAATCTGTTCTGGACAAAAATCTGAATGCGTATAAGACTCTGTTTTGATACGAACCCTAATCTCTGTATATGATTTGTGATTTTGTTTCGGTATGAAACTAAGGTCGAGATTAGGTTATGAGCATATTTATGAATATGGTTATGCTTATGTTTTGTAAAGAATTGCAATTATATTTTCGATGAACATCATTTCTTTTGATATAAGATAACTTGAGTTTGGAGGACCAAACTTTTTAAGGTGGGGAGACTGTAATAACCCCGACCTATAATTAGCTACTAATCAGTGATTGAAGATGTTAATTGAGTGGATCAAATGAATTATGGGATTAATATGTAAATTGTATGATTTTTGGCCTTCTATCTGTTACTTATAGAAATATCTGTTTGGACTTTCCACTTTAAAATGAAAATTGAAAGCCTTATCGGCATCCAAAACTGAAATTGGCTGCACGGATATGTTATTTGGAATTTTTAGAACCATATGGCGAGTTTTATTAAAAATTGATTCAGAACGATTCGTTAAGTTGCGTTTGGCAAGCCTTATGTTCTAATTTAGGTATTTGGGCATCATAGCTTTAAATGTGAGACTTAAGCTCATGTGAGCTCACATCTTCTTCATTTCCCTTAGTGCAAAAATCTGAGATTTCATCCTAGAGTGAGAGAGACTCCATTTTAGAGAGAGAAAGTGTTGATTTAAAGTTAAGTTGGGGATTTTGCTAGAGTAGCTCAAGTTTGGCAAGGATTTTGTGTGTTTGAAGACTTTGGGTAAGCCCTTGACTATTAATTCATGAAAATTGTGTGTTGTAGAGATGCATTCACGGAGTTATTATGATCATTTGCATGTATTTCACATGTATTTGTCATGAGGAGTGAGAGTTTGATTATAATTTCATATGCATGCATATATATATAGAGGTTTGCCATTTGAGTTTGATTTTGAGCATCTATGTTGTTATCATAAGTTATTGGGCACATGCATGTATAATTCGTCATGTTTTAAAGTTTAAACTCATGTTTTGAAAAGGATTTTCTTCATGCATGGAGCCTTTGAGCTCAATTTTGTTCAAACCATAGTGTTGGAGAAAAAAGAGTTTATAAACCTTTCATACATGGAAGTTTGAACTCAATTTTAGCTAAATCCACGAGTTTTGAGCTAAGGGTTTGTAAATGATCATGTATTGGTGTTTTAGAAAAGTTTTCCAAGTGTTTTGATCACGCTATGCATGAGTGTAGCCATTGAATTGCATTTTGATGCTCAAAACCCTGTTTTTGGAAACCCAAAATTTTACAGTCCGCTCGAGCGAGGAAACCTGCGCTTGAGCGGAGAATACGAGCTCTCAGTATTTTTTTTCAGACATGAGCTCTCCGCTCGAGCGATCACTTGGACGCTCGAGCGAACCCTTTGCATGTTGTCGATACGCTCGAGCGTGGATTTCGACCAACCAGTACTTTTTTCAAGTTTACAGGTCGCTCGAGCGGAGGAAGTCACGCTCGAGCAGCCCCTCTCATTTTTGCATGTCCGCTCGAGTGAGGAAGTCTATGCTCGAGCGGGGACTTTTTTTTCAAAAAATTTTACCAAGTGTTCCAAGGCATGTTTTGGTATCCTCATTGCATTGCATTCCTAAGCCTTAATTAAGCCATATTCAGGAGGTTATGGATTAGAAACACGCTAAGGAATGAATGTACTAAGTTATGAGATTGCAAGTGTGTGTGTTTTAGGCAATGTGGTAAAAAAGAATAAGAACCAATGTAATGAAAGCTAAGCCTTAATGGCCACTTGAATGTGTAATGATAAGACATGCTTATGTTATGTATTTTGTGATTGTAGGTCAAGACTCGAGGATTGTTTGACCGCTTACTGGAACCACTGCGAGTAACGTTATCATAAAGATACGTTCATATGAATTATGTTCCAAATAAAATATGATAAGCTATGATTTCTGAAATGTTATCTGTTTACGTGAACGAACATTCCAAGTTTGAAATCTATTATGGCATCCATAGATAGTCCCAAGTCATGGGGGACGACATGAAAATGCGAGTCCATGAGATACAAGTAATTACGAGATCTCGTTAGCCACTTCATTGTGGTGATATGTGTTTAATCGGTATCTGGAACCGATTACTCGAGTCAGAAGACGTTCTGTGATGTGTTCTATGGGATGTACCATTTTTATGTTCTGATATGAGAATGATTATGCTATGATCTGTTTCCGCTTATGATATGTTCGGATTTCGTTCACTAACCCTTTTACCTTAATGTTATTCACTGGGTTTTACCTCACTGTTTGTATATATATGTATATAGGTGAGCATTCTGGAGTTCAAGCCCGAAAGCTTTTGTCTGGAACTGTGTTTCTATTGTCAACCAACCATTGCGCCTCACGTAGAGGTTCCCGAAGTGTCTTGTGTTCAGTCCTTTTGGTTCTGTATATGTATGAGACTGGATGTGATTAAGTTGGCTGTACTTAAGATACTGTAATGTGTGTGGGTATAATGTATGGTCGACTATCGGATCTGTATATAAACTTTTAAATATTCTGTTTCATATAAGTCAGCACAGCTCATTGGACAATTATATTTATGTATTTGCTTCTGCTAGCCCCTTTACTTTTGTTAATCTATTCAGAGGCCTTTGGTAATTCAAGGATTACTGGCCGGTTACGATGCTAAACCTATAGGGGCGGGTTTGGGTTGTAACAACACGCCACAAACCAGCATAGAAACACAACCCATAACAAAGAGAATTTCTGGGAACAAACGATCACCATTTCAAAGCAACGTCACCACTGCAAGCTAGGGTTTGAGGTTGATGTAGGAGAGGGGGAGAGAGAGAGAGAGAGCAGAGAGGGAGAAGAGAGACCAAACTCAGTTTTTGAAGCCCTTTCATTTCTTCTTAAATTTCTCTGTGATATATGAGTTTGGAGTTGAAGGACTTTAGACATCATAAAATAATATTGTGGATCTCTTCCATTATTAAAAGTGGGAGAGAGACTTTAGACTAATTTTCCCTTTATATAATTTGTTAGTTTTTTTAATTTTTCTTTAGTGACTTTTGATTGGTTCGAGAGGATCTCAGTTGCACCATATGTACGTCTGATTTGATTGGATGGTATAATTGATTAGACTGGAAAAATATTTGGTAACTCAAATTTGTGTGGTTTGAATGACTCAAATGTATTAAAACAATGTTATTTTACCTCTAAAACGGTGTTGTTTTAAAACATTTTAGTCATTCAGACCATAAAAATTCGACCTACCAAATATTGTTGTAATAAAAAATGAAAAATGTACAAAATTTATGATTTTTATAGTTTTTTTTTTCTTTCTATTTTTTAAAATTTTTGTAGACTTTTCAAAATGTTCTTGCACTTACGAGTGCCCTTGATAGCATAGGCAAATAGACTCCTACCGGCCCAACTAATCTTAATTTGGACTTCTAAAACAATCATAATATCTTGATATAATGTTCTATTAAATCATAAATTTAAAAAGGATAATTTTATAATGTAGACAACTTAAATCATATAATTAAACAATAATTAAATGCATTTTGTTGTATTATTTAAATTCTAAAATATTTTTTTTAATCAAATTAAACTTCAGTAGTTATTGATTTGTATAAGTTTCTTCAATAGTTATTGATTTGTATAATTGTCTCTAATTTGATCATATGAACAAAAATTAGAAACTTTAAGGACTAAATCGATGAAATTTGTAATTTAGAAATGAAATAAAAAAAAGATATGATAGTTTAGAAAATAAAAGTGATAATATATACATATTAAGAAAAAATGAGTTTCTAATTCATAAGATCTCTAAGAGTTCTAAATTCTCAATTTAAATTTTTTAGTTTTTTAAAATTAAATAATTCTGTATTTTCCAACTGCTGCCCACCCTTCTTTTTTGGACTTTTTGAATTTTAAAAAACCTTACAGCTACTTATCCTTATTTTTTAAATCACCACAGCCGCCTCTTTTTATTCCTTCATACTTTCCCTTTGAGTCCCCTTTCTTCAATGATTGCTTTTGTCTCATGCAAGCTCTAACAGTAAGCAATAGTAATATCGATCGCGATTGGTAGCTTGAGATTTTTGAGTCGAAATTGGCTCGAAAAAGTGAGAGAGAAGGAGGAGGAGGGAGAGGCTGGAGGAGGGGCGGGGGTGGGGGGTGGGGGCTGGAGGCTGCGAGGCAGAGGCTGCGACAACGATCGGCGGATGCGGGGCTGCGATGATCGGGCAGAGGCGACGGCGGAGGGCTGCGACGGCGAGCGGAGGGTTGCGACAGACGCCCTGCCTTCTCTCTCTTTCTCTCTCTCTCTCTCTCTCCCTCCCTCCCTCCCTTCCTCTCCCTCTCCTCTTCCTCTGTTTCAGACCAGCATGACGAAGAAGAAGAAGAAGAAAAAAAAAAAAAAAAAAAAGACAGCCCAAAACGACGTCGTTTTGGGCTGTCGAGCCAAAATCAAGCCACGAATTTCGAGCTACCAGTCATTTTCGTAGTAATATATGGACTATAACGATTGTTTTTGTTCGAATTGTCATATACTTTTAGTGTTATTTTAGCTAATTTATTCTACTTTTTAGATACATATTCATTACATGCATCTAACAAGTATTAAAAAAAATTAATTATTTGTATAAAACATCAAGTTTCTTATTGTGGGTGTTGAATATTTTGAAACTTCTACTTTTACCAATCTTTAAATATTCATTACATGCATCTAACAAGTATTAAAAAAAATTAATTATTTGTACAAAACATCAAGTTTCTTATTGTGGGTGTTGAATATTTTGAAACTTTTACTTTTACCAATCTTTAAATGAAGATTTACACTATGTTTGGTTCGGAGGGTCAAGAAAAAAAAAATGTGGTCTCTCCTGTAGATGAAAAAAAGAAAATAAATGATTGTATTTTGTAATTATTATGTTTGTATAGATGAAAAGGTAAAACATGAGAGAGAGAGAGAGATAGTGTATTTTTTTTTTCTTTTGTATTTTGAGAGACATTATTCATATTATAAATACCTCACAATCAATCAAGTTATTTCTCATTTTTAACTTGGAAAAAAACTACGATATGATAACTAACTTTTAAAATGTCGTACTTGCAGTAGGTTTTGTTAATTTTATTAACTCTATTTCATCACCAAGAAGATCTAATGCGTAGCTAGAACAAATGTATCATTTTATACTCACTTTCTCTTATATATATATATATATACACACACACGTATGCTTATATTTGTGTTTTTGTTCTATGTTCATATTTTTATTTTTTTATTGGATATATTCATGTCACCATTTTTCAAGTTATTTCTAATTTTTAGTTCGAAAAAAAATACGATGTGATTACTAACTTTTAAAATGTCGTACTTGCGGTAGATTTTGTTAATTTTGTTCTATTTCATCACCAAGAAGATTTAATTTGTAGCTAGAATAGAGGTATCATTCTATACTCCCACTCTCTCTTATGCATGTAGTTTTCCTCATGCTGTTATTTTTTGATTGGAAATATTCATGTCACTATTTTTACAATTTTTTTTTTAAAAAATAAAAAACTATTTAATTGCATGATTAATTTCACTAATCATAAAAAAAAACTATTCAACTGCATGATTAAAAAAATATTCAACTATTCAAAAATAATGAGCCATTCATTAATCGCCATTGATGTGTCATGAATTTCACTAACTGTGCGAATAGTTGACAATCAGGGGCGGAGCTAACATGGGCTCAGGGGGTCACGTGCCCTCCTGGGTTTTGGAATTTTTTTTATTTATTTAAGCAAACATAAAGAAAATATTTTAAATAAAAAAGTTTATAAAATATTATTTTAAATGTCAATGATATTTTTAAAATAACAAGAATAATAATTGTTATTTTGATTGAAAATAAAGTGATTACGATATTATTATCTATGAAAATTCTAATATAATGGTGATGTCTATCACTATTAACATGCAAACATAATTAATCTCAATGTAAATATATAATTTATTGAATTGTTAGTTACATTTGACATGCAACGTTCATTCTCCATGTGTTTCTTTACTATTGATTGGTGATATCACAAGTTAATAATGACGTGGTATAACTATTATATTGAATTTTTACGCATATTTTGTATAAAAAATTACTTTATCATTATATAATTTATTTTAAAACTTTATATCCATGACTTTTTTTAATATTGTCCATGATACACTAATTACAAATAATATTTAGCTTTTTTGGTTCTAGTTTTCAAAAAATTCTACGTTTTTATTTTCCGTATTTTAATGTTTTCAATAAATTTTTTTTAATATTTTAAGCAAATTTTTTTAATTTTTAAACACACCTAATATAAATATACCTAAAAAGTATAATATTTGTGAAAAAAATCTTCAAAAAATAAACTAACTACCAAAAACTATATAAATAATATGAAAATTCAGTACATTTTTCGTATTTTTGTGTATATTTATTAATTTTTTAAAATATTTTTTCACAAATATTTTACTATTTGGATACATATCTAAGTAATGTGCATCTAAAAAAGTAAAAAAATTATTTAAAATTTTAAAAATATTCACTAAAACCAAAAAAATACGAAAAATAAAATACTTAGTTTTCAGAAAACTGAATTCAGAAAACTAAAACCAAACACACTGATTATTATTAATTTTTTTTATCTTTCTTGAAGTTAATGGTAAAAATTTATATGAAATATTTTTATAAAAAATTTTAATAGTGTAATTAATAAGTGTTCCCTCTGATTTAATTTCTTGACTCCGCTACGGTTGACAATGCATTCCGTTTATGTTATATATCTATAATATAGATATAAATAATTTATATTGTGATACGAGTTTGATTTGTGTTTTTCGGTTTGGACTTTGAAAATTTATTTTGTTTGGTTGATTTTGTTTCTCTATAATTAATTTGTCAATTTTATAAACTTATTTAGTCAAGTAATAGATTATTTGAGTTTCACTTTCACAATATAGATATAAATTATTTATATTGTGATTTAGTTTGATTTATACTTTTAGGTCAAAAAATTACCCCTAACTATAATAATAAATCACATTTAAATTTTTATAAAAAACAAAGGAGACAAATAGGTCTATTTGTGTATTCTTATCTTTAGTGTTAAAAATGGAGACCAATATGTCTATTTGTCATGGTAAGATTAATTTTTTATCGATTTTTATAATATTTTTATGCATATACAGATCTTGATATTGATAAAATGTCTTTTAGATCTATGTGTCGCTACATGCAAATACAGATCATTTATTCCGCTATACAAATCATATTCGACAGTGGTATGTTATGATTGTATAATATTAACAAATTGCATATGACAGGATAATTCGAACAATAATATATATATATATATATATTGATTCCGTTATACAAATCATATTCAACGGTGGTATATTATGATTGTATAATATTAACAAATTGCATATGCCAGTATAATTCGAACAATAATATATATATTAACATGTTTTTCCAGGTTTACTGTGAATCCTATATCACAAAAGTTGATATTTTGAAACCAAAAAAATGGATTATCAATTTCACATTCATTAATAATATCAAATGATAGAAGAATTCAAATACGTGATTTTGCATTTATACCAAATGTAAGAATTTTTATGAAAGTTGACGTGGGTAGGCCCATAAAGGCCATAACCCACTATGAACAACCCAAGCCTACCACCTAGGGCCCAATACATAACCCAACTGATAAGGCCCAGCACCATCTGGAAGTCAACATGGCATGAAGGACCAATGATATTCAGACACGTGGCAGGTAAAGGGCAAGCCACATCCGCAGACAAAGATCTGCAAAGTTATTACCACCGCACATCGCCATTAATGCAGCCCCTCACTGCATTTATTACGACAACACCTCTCCGTCGGGACAACACGCCCTCACCCTGAACAAGGTAAGGTACAGCATAGACTTTTGGCCAAGGTGACAGGTCGGAAGGGACAACGAAATGATTACCAAAGGATATAAGCAAACGTTGAAGACAAGAAGAAAGTTAAGCTTTTCTATCTCTAATCTATCTACATATTCCACTCTCTCTCTCTAACTTGCTCGTCGAAGGGTTCGCTGGGGGACTCTCTGTTCCCCGTTGAACTCGTGTGCAGGTTTTCTGGTGGGCTTGGTCATTCGGACATTAGGCTTAAGGAGCGTGGATCAGTCTAACCTGTCCTACTATCGAAAATTGCATCATCAGTTGGCGTCGTCTGTGAGAACGCTTTGCTCTGCGCGCCAGTTGTGCTTATTGTTGCCGGAGACCCTGTTCCAATGACCCTTTCCTGCTACCCATCAAAGTGTATGGTCACGACTAGATCTGTGGCTTCTCACCAAAATGTTGCCGACCACCAAGCCGACCCCCCCAATCCAAACAACCCACCACAGTATTTCATCGAGCTTACCAACAGCATTAATCGCATGGCCGAGCAAAACCAAGCCCTAATAAATGCTCTACTCCAAAGAAACCTTCACATGCCTCCTTCACTACCTCCCGATATTCCGCCCAACCAAGAGCGAGCCCCGAGCCATACTATCCCGCAGCCCTATCCACCTAACTTGGAAGGCTTGCAGCCTCTTCCTCCTAATAAAAATCCACCACCTCGACCCTCGCATCCATCGGTCCTGGCACCAACCCCTGAAGGGGAAACCAGTAGCGTCCAACCCCCGCTGCCTTCCAGTGATGATAACATCCCTCTCTGGGATGTCGAACTTCGAGCCATGAAGCTCCAACTCCAACGGGTCATGCAGAACATCCAGCATAAACCCTCTACCACAGCAAACTCACCATTTGTTGACTCCATCCGGGACAAACCTCTACCCCCTAAGTTCAAAATGCCCACTATCGATTATTTTGACGGTACGACGGACCTAGTCGACCATCTGGAGACCTACAGAACCCTCATGATTCTCCATGCATTCTCTGACGAGATCATGTGTCGAGCTTTTCCCGTGACACTGAAGGGGTCAGCTCAACTGTGGTTTAGCCAGTTACCGGTAGACTCCGTCTCCACTTTCCAGCATCTCAGTGACTCCTTCCTTAGCCATTTTATTGGAGCCCAGCGCTAACGACGTCCAGCAACCCAACTCCTCAATATCCGTCAGACCGAGGGGGAGTCGCTGCGCAGCTTCGTTACCCGTTTCAACACCGAAGCCTTGCAGGTAGCGGAAAACGATGACAAGGTCATCCTTACGGCTTTCATGGCCGGTCTGCAATCGTCTAGCTTCCTTTTCTCCCTCTCTAAAAACCCCCCGACCTCCATGGCAGCTCTACTCTCCAAAGCCCAAAAATACATGAATGCTGAAGATTCCCTAGCCGCCCGGCAAGATCCTATAACCAAAAACCTGACCCCTAGAGAAAAGAGGAAAGATCCAGACACCAGAAAATACCCAATACAATAACCAAACGTCTCCGTACACTGACCGACCCCCCAGAACTGAGCGGTCGGCCCAAGCTCGACTGCCTGGTCGGTTCGAGCGGTACACCTCCCTAAACTCCCCCATGGAACAAGTCCTCAATCAGATCCAGCGGGATTACCCCCTGAAATGGCCCCATCCATCGCGAACCCCTTCCAACCGGAAAGACCAGTCTAAATAGTGCTGTTTTCACCAGGACCATGACTATAACACCGATGAGTGTGTTAACCTCAAGGATAAGGTTGAGACCTTAATACGTCAGGGACGACTTAGTCAGTTCACGGACACGCTCCCTCAGTAGAGGCAAATGACTGAGCCCAACAGAAACAACCGCCGGCGCACCCCTCCCCGGCAGCCAACCCAACCTAACCAAGGCCATGATCGCCATCTACGGTAACCTCGGGCACAGGGTAACCCTGCCCCACCTGTTGGAGAAATCAGAGTTATTTCCGGTGGACTTGCTTGTGGCGGACAATCCCGCTCGGCCCAGCAGGCAGAACTCAGGAAAATAAGGCAAGGCTCAGATAAAGAAATTGCCACGTTGGATCGACCCTCCAAATAGCCTAGGCAGTAGACCGAGCCTATCATTTCTACGGACACCGACTGCACAGGCATTCGTTACCCCCACGACGACCCCCTCGTCATTTCGGCCCTTCTCTCCAACTACAAGGTCAGACGGGTTCTCATAGACAACGGCAGCTCTTCAGACATCATCTTCCTCAACTGCTTCTGTCAGCTTAAGATCGGAAAAGAAAGTCTCTCCCCTCTCCAAACCCCTTTGGTCGGTTTCACTGGTGACCGGGTGATCTCCATCGGCTCCATCGATCTCTCCATCACCATCGGCGAGTATCCGCGGTAGACCACCAAGTTGCTCACCTTCCTTGTTGTCGATTGCCCCTCTGCTTACAACATCATCCTTGGCCGAACCGCCCTAAACGCCTTCCAAGCCATCACCTCCACCTTCCATCTCGCCGTCAAGTTCCCCACCGACCTTGGGAGCGGCACAGTCAGAGGAGAACAAACTGTGGCCAGAGAATGCTATGTTACCTCACTTAAAGAAGTCAAGCTTAAGGAGACCATGATCATTGAAGGACTTAACGTCAGAGACGAGGATGACCTGGTCAGAAGAGAACCAGTGGAAGAGCTTATCGAGGTCTCCATCGACCCCACCAACCCGGCGAAAACTGCCAAGATTGGCAGCCAACTGCCCTCCCATGCCAAGGCCGACCTCACTGTCCTCCTGATCGAGCATAACGATGTCTTCGCCTGGACTCACTCCGATATGCCAGGCATCGATCCCTCCTTTATCAGCCACCGTCTCAGTGTTGAACCCTATTTCCGACCTATCCGCCAGAAGCAGCGCATTTTTCACTCGGAACACAATAACCTTATTGCTTCTAAAGTAGACAAACTCCTTGAAGCACAGTTCATCACTAATGTGGACTATCCCAAATGGCTATTGAATGTGGTTCTAGTTCGTAAAAACAATGGTAAATGGCGACTCTGTGTCGACTACTCCGACCTCAACCGAGCCTGCCACAAAGACAGCTACCCTCTCCCTCGCATAGATCTGCTGGTCGATGCCACGACCGGTCATCAAATGCTCAGCTTCATGGATGCCTTCTCTGGATACAACCAAATCTTGATGCACCTATCTGACCAGGAGCACACCTCCTTCATCACCGACCGAAGCACCTACCACTACCGTGTGATGCCATTTGGGTTGAAGAATGCCGGGGCCACTTACCAACTGTTGGTCAATGCGTCTTCCATCATCAGATAGGTCGGAACATGGAAGTATATGTCGATGACATGTTGGTTAAGAGTAAGCTCTCCACTGATCATCTGGCCGACCTGCGAGAAACCTTCGCCACCTTACGAAAGTACCAGATGAAGCTCAATCCGAAAAAATGTGCCTTCGGCGTCGGATCGGGGAAGTTTTTAGGATTCATGGTCAGTCAGCGGGGCATCGAAGCTAACCCTGAAAAGATCAAGGCCTTAATCGAAATACAGTCACCCAGAACGATCAAGGAGGTTCAGAGGCTTACTGGCTGAGTGGCCACCCTCAACCGCTTCATTTCCCGAGCAACGGATAAGTGCCTCCCCTTCTTCAAAGTCCTTCGGCAAACTTTTGAATGGACGGCTGAATCTGAAGAGGCTTTTCAACAGCTGAAACAGTGCATGACTAACCCCCCTACTTTCCCAAGCCATCACGGGCGAACCCCTCTTCCTTTATCTAGTCGTGCCACACACTGCAGTCAGTGCAGCACTCGTTAGGGAAGACAGCTCTGTCTAGCGACCGGTCTACTACATCAGTCGGACTCTTCGGGGGGTGGAACAAAACTACCCATTGTTAGAAAAGTGTTCTTGGCCTTGGTCACCGCCTTCAGAAGGCTCCGCCCTTACTTCCAAGCCCATTCCATAGTGGTCCTCACTGACCAACCGCTGAAGAAGATAATGCAACAACCAGAGCTTTTCGGCAGGCTTATGCAATGGTCTGTCGAACTCAGTCAGTTTGATATCTCCTACTGACCTCGGACAGCAATTAAGGGACAGGCTATTGCTGACTTCATCCTGAATTCACTAACCTCACCCCAACCGCAACTCATCCGCCCCCACCAACCCTTACTGAGCCAGAAGACCCCCACTCGTGGACCCTCAACGTCGACGGATCATCCCGCAAAGAAGGCAGTGGGGCTGGTCTCATCCTCACCGCCTCTAACGGTGGTTATTTCAAATGTGCTCTCCGCTTCCTGTTTGATGCAAACAATAATGAGGCCAAATATGAGGCATTGATAGCAGGTCTCCGCCTAGCCAGAGACATCAGTGTCATCCACATCCGGGTGTTCAGCGATTTCCAGCTTATCGTCGGGCAAATTACGGGGGAATTCGACGCCAAGGAGGACAACATGCGGGCATATAGGGATGTCGCTCTCCCCCTTGCTCGCCTTTTCCATACCTTCCATATCAAGCACATCCTTCGAGCTGAAAACTCCAAGGCAGATGAGATGACCCAATTGGTTTCTGCAGACCAGTCAGATCTCAACCATGAGGTCTGCCTCGAATACCTGACCAACCCGGCCATCTCCCTCAACCTGCAAGAAGTCCCCTTCCTCTAAAACGAACCCATCCCATGGGCGGCAGACATCTTTCTGTATCTAACAACGGCGGAACTTCCAGACGACAAGCAGGAGGCCGCCAAAGTCAGGGCCCGGTTGTCCAACTACATTCTTGTCGGCGACCTCTTATACAAACGTGGTTTTTCACGCCCGTACCTCAGATGCCTCAATCCTGCTCAAGCAACCTACGTGATGAGGGAAATCCATGAAGGTATCTGTGGTAATCATTCAGGCGCCCGGTCTCTGGTCCACAAAATCCTCCACACTGGTTATTTCTGGCCTATTCTTAATCAGGATGCGACAGACTTCGTGCTCAAATGTGATAAGTGCCAGCGTTTTGTCAACATCCCCCATGCTCCTCCTACAGAATTGATCACGTTTTCCAGTCCCTACCCATTCGCCAAATGGGGGATCGACCTGGTTGGCCCATTGCTCACTGGCCGAGGCCAAACCAAATTTGCCATTGTCGCCATTGATTACTTCACCAAATGGGTGGAGGCAGAACCCCTTGCCACAATTATCGAGCGGAACACAACCAGGTTTATTTGGTAGTCGATCGTATACAGATTTGGCATTCCTCAAGCCATCGTCTCCGACAACGGCAAATAATTCGACAATGCCAAGTTTAGGAAATTCTGTGCAGAGCTTCAGATCCAGCCATGTTTCTCTTCCCTAGGTCACCCCCAAGCCAATGGCCAAGTTGAGGTCACTAACCGTTCTCTTCTAAAGATCATCAAAACCAAGTTGGAAGCTACTACGGGACTTTGGGCTGAGGAACTACCAAATGTGCTTTGGGCCTACCGCACTATTGCTCGAACTCCCACTGGGGAGACTCCTTTTTGCTTAACAAACGACGTTGAGGCGGTCATCCCAGTAGAAGTCGGTCTTCCTACCTCAAGGGTTCTACATCCGAATCCAGAGCTGACTGAAGAGCTGTGTCGGGCAGACCTAGATCTAATCGAAGAGCTTCGAGAAACCACTGCAGTCAGATGGGCCTCATACCAACAGAAAATGAGAGCTCACTACAATCGCAAAGTCCGACCAAGGGAGTTCGCCGAGGGGGACCTTGTTTTGCGAGAAATAACTCTTGCCACCAAAAATTCGACTGAGGCAAACTGGCAGCCAAATGGGAGGGACCTTACGTTGTGAAAGCCAGACTACGTCCGGGCACTTACCGACTTTAGGACATGGAAGGTCGAGACCTCCCTCATTCTTGGAACGCTGAACATTTGAAGCGCTATTTTCAATAAAAGTTGTATTTTTGTATCGTCCAAAATGTTGTATGTTCTTTTTGACAATCTATATTCTCATTTTCTCCTCATATAGTGTAAATTTATGACCCCATGGGCTACACTTTGTATTACAGCAAGCTTATATCTCAGTTATCTGTGGTATTCCAATAACGCTTTGATTACAGCCTCAGCCAGACTGAGCACAAAAAGCCTCAGCCAGACTGAGCATGAAGAGCTCGGCCAAACCAAGTCACTTAAAGCCTCAGCCAGCCTGAGCACAAAAAGCCTCAGCCAGACTGAGCATGAAGAGCTCGGCCAGACCGTGTCACTTAAAGCCTCAGCCAGACTGAGCACAAAAAGCCTCAGCCAGACTGAGCATGAAGAGCTCGGCCAGACCGAGACACTTAAAACCTCAGCTAGACTGAGCACAAAAAGCCTCAGCCAAACTGAGCATGAAGAGCTCGGCCAGACCAAGTCACAAAAAGCCTCAGCCAGACTGAGCATGAAGAGTTCAGCCAGACCAAGTCACAAAAAGCCTTAGCCAGGCTGAGCACAAAAAGTCTCAACCAGACTGAGCTTGAAGAGCTCAGCCAGACCGAGTCACTTAAAGTCTCAGCTAGACTGAGCACAAAAAGCCTCAGCCAGACTGAGCATGAAGAGCTCGGCCAGACCAAGTCATAAAAAGCCTCAGCCAGGCTGAGCACAAAAAGCCTCAACCAGATTGAGCATGAAGAGCTCGGCCGGACCGAGTCACTTAAAGCCTTAGCCAGGCTGAGCACGAAAAGCCTCAGCCAAACTGAGCATGAAAAGCTCGGCCAGACCAAGTCACTTAAAGCCTCAGCTAAACCGAGCGCAAAAAGTCTCAGCCAGATTGAGAATGCAGAGCCCCGCCAGACTGAGTTACTTCAAGCCCCAGCTAGGCCGAAGCCACCATTGCAACTTCATGATCATAAGCATAGTGGCCATACTTGGTCACATTCCGGTCCAACGTTTTCCAAATCAGACTCGTTCCTCGCTGGGTCGGGATCCATAAACCTCACTCTGCATTGAATTTTTCTTACAAGTTATAATTCACTCTGCATTGAGTTTTTCTCACATTCACCCTACATTGAATTTTTACAAGTTAAAACTCACTCTGCATTGAGTTTTTCTCACATTCACTCTGCATTGAATTTTTACAAGTTAAAACTTACTCTGCATTGAGTTTTTCTCACATTCACTCTGCATTGAATTTTTCTTACAAGTTAAAATTCACTCTGCATTGAGTTTTTCCCACATTCACTCTGCATTGAATTTTTCTTACAAGTTAAACTTCACTTTACATTGAGTTTTCCTTACATTTTACACTTCACAATGATTTATACATAAGCCTTATACAAGTCGCCATTCTCATTCATTTCAGATGCGCAAACAAAAGCAGTAGCATGAAAACAAGACTCAAAATTTTATTTATTCACAAACTTGTACATAAGTTTCTTACAGTCATTCAAAAGCCAAAAAAAAAAAAAAAAAAAAAAAAAACACAAAACAAACCCTAAGTACAGGTTTTGTTCACACCAGTCACTCCTCCTCACTTGACGTCTTCTTCTTCAACGCCCTCATCTAGGGGGGTCTAGGCTACGTCGTCTTCATCAATCCTTACACTGCTAAGGTCCAAGTCTGGGAACAGTTCTTCTGCCTTCCGCTTGAACATCTTCCAGCCACTGTCCCAGAACTCAGCCATTTCGTGTTTGTAGAAGTCCGGCCGTTGGAAGCTTTCAATAACTTCTGCTTCGGTCCTGCCTCCAGCGGTCGTTCCCGACTGGCTTGCCCCCCCAGACACCTCCCTTGCCAAGTTGCTGGCGACTGCGACGTCGATTGCCATCTGAAAGTCAGTAGACCCCTTGAATTGCTCTATTGCTGCAACGTACAGATCGGGGTATGCTGCCCTTTCAGAGGCTGCCCTGGTTTTTTCTTCCTCCAACTCCTTCTGCAATCTTTCATTCTTCTCCATTGCCCTAGCACACTCATCCTTCAGCTCCTTCTGCAGCCCAACAATCTTCACGTCTGCTTCATCATTCTCTTTGATCTGTTGGGCGCGCAGTTCTTCATTGTTGATCATAGCCTCTTCAAACCGCTCGGTGGCGACCGTGTAGGCATTCTGAGCATCCCCCAACTTCTTCTACTCGCCAGCCAGTTGGAACTCGAGCCACACTACCTTGTGGCGTTCGTCCTCTAGCTCCAACTTGACCGTAAGCAGCTCAGCATGGGCTCGAGCAACAATATTACACTGAACGATCGCCAACACTTCTATTTTCTTCGCCTTCTCAGCCTCCTGCCAACCCCTGGCACACGCGCATCGCGCAGCCTTCTTCCAGCTTGCACTCTCCTTCTTGAAACTTGCAAGTTGGGCCTTAGACTCCTCCGAATTGACCTTCGCAGTCGCCGCCTTTCTCGGCAGAGCCCCTGCTAAGGTGGTTACCTCCATTTGGGCAGAGCACAACCCCTTTAGTAGCTCAGCCTCATTGAACCTGGCCACCGAGTGCACGGCTGCGTCGTCCACAATCCTCACAAGGCGATCTGCAGCCGCCCTGGCTGGGCCTTTTTCTCCCTCCAACAGCCCAGACACTGCGCGAGCGTGGTAGATAACAGTCATCAGTCTAGCCCCTTCTCCTTAGGGCGCAGGGTCCCCCTTGGGCTGCTGCTTCATCACTTCCTTAGGGTCAGTTGACCCACTCTCCAATTGCATCTTGGGGTCGAGGGTGCTTATGTGCCCTTCTTTCTCTGGGACCCCTTGACTCTTCTCCCCCTGCGCCTCTAGGGCAACCACCATTTCTGGAGCAGCCTCCACTCCTTTCTCCCCTCTCTCCTCCGCCATCAGAGTGCCCTCACCACCCACCCTGGCCTTCTTCGATCCAGGCACATCTGAGGCCCCCTCAGGGGCAACCCTTCTCTTCTTCTTCTTCTTCTTCTTCTTCTTCAAGACCTCCCCCTCCTTGTTTGCCTTTTCCTTTACTGGATCAACGGGGGGCGGTCATGGCTCAAAACTGCCCAAGTCTTTTTCCCCCAGTGGCTTGGGGCGCGGTCGAATTCTTTCCCTCGCGACCGGTTTTGGTGGTGGGCCTAACTGTGCTTCTTTGAACTTATTGGCTTTGGTAAAAAAGGTCCGGTCCTCCGCCTCTTACGCTTTCCTTTTCGCCTCAAGCTTTGCCAGTGTCAGATCCCCACCGGTCGGCTGAGGGCCCAATCCTGCGGCAAACAAAGTTGACAGTTGAACGAGGTCGTCCCATCAGACGCCCTCCTTTTCCCTCCATGCCTTTACCTTCTTCACCCTCTCTTCCGCGGCCGCTCCCAGCTTTGGCTCCATAAACTTGGTGGGTACTCTCCACACCGTGCGTACTCTAACTCCGCCGTTCGCTGATACGTAGAACCACCGTGGCCTCCATTCATTAATTGATGATGGAAACCCTACCACCAAACCCCTTCCTGCCGCCGCCTGCAAAGTGACCTAAGTTTCTTGCTGGCCCGAGGCTTTATAGCAGGCAAAAAACTCGTCCACCGTTATAGCCGCCCCCTCGTTCGCCTTCGGCCACGCACTTGCACAGGCCAGTACAATCTTCCATGTGTTGGGCATTAGTTGGCCTGGCGCCACTTCCAGTCGGTTGAGGACATCCACTACCACCTGTGGAAGCGGCAACCTCAACCCTCCCTTCAATGCCTCCTCGTAGAGGGCAAACTCCCCTGGCCGGGCGTCGTATGGCCTCTTCGTTGCTGTCGGTAACATTAACTCTATTTCTTCAAGCACCTGATATTTTTTCCGCATACCCTCCAACTCCTCCGCCGTAACGGTTGACTTGTCGGCCTTCGTATGCCAGTGATCTGGCTTAGCCTGGCTAATTGGCTTCGGAGCCGCTATCATTGTCAACGAACGAGGTAAACCTACCGGCTTCCCTGACTTCTCCACTTGCCTCTCCCTCCTATATTGTTCCTCCAGGTCAACTACGTCATCATCCCCTAGGGGATCAACCCTTGCGGTGGTTGCTTCCTCTTGTGCCATCTCTCTAGTATATCTTCGAATAGCTTCGGATGCAGGCGCAAGAAAATTCAAGAAGTGTTGCAGGGGCGTATCGTTAGTAACGAATGAGTTTACTCTTGGAATGTTTTGATGTTTTGCACAAAGATAGGTAAAACGAATAATCGCAAAGGCCCAAGATTTGCCCGTATTCCAAGGGTCCCTATTAAATTTCGCCAGTTTGAAATTTTTTCAAAATACCGCCAAAATTTTCCTTTCAACACTCTATAATGACCTATCGTTTCACTTCTGGCCCAACGCCTAACCTCTCCCACCACGAGATGCTGCCACGTGTACGACCACGATTCACTGCCCACCTTTCCCTACCCTGTCTTTTCCACTTCAAGTCATCACGTGACGCATCGCCTCTCGAGCCTCGCACCCCGCCACCTCACCCTTCGCGGTCGGCCCTCCTCATGATCGGTCCCTCCACTCGGCTACCCGTCGCGGTCGGCCCTCCTCATGATCGGTCCCTCCACTCAGCTACCCTTCGCGGTCGACCCTCCTCATGGTCGGTCCCTCCACTCGGCTACCCTTCGCGGTCAGCCCTCCTCATGATCAGTCCCTCCACTCGGCTACCCTTCGCGGTCGACCCTCCTCATGATCGGTTCCTCCACTTGGTCACCCTTCGCGGTCGGCCCTCCTCGTGGTCTGTCCCTCCACTCGGCCACTTCTGGTCGGTTGTTCCTTTCTCTCGACCTTTAACCCCCATCTTCCTCATTATTCCCTTCGTTGGACAAAAGCTGCACTTGGGAATGGGGGACTACTGACGTGGGTAGGCCCATAAAGATTATAACCCAC
This sequence comes from Camellia sinensis, assembly GCF_055761805.1. Lineage (NCBI taxonomy): Eukaryota > Viridiplantae > Streptophyta > Magnoliopsida > Ericales > Theaceae > Camellia > Camellia sinensis. The sequence continues at coordinate 74,778,967 of NC_138963.1, forward strand.
TATGAAAAACTCAAGCCTACCACTTAGGGCCCAATACATAACCCAACTGAAAAGGCCCAGCATTATCTGGAAGTCAACATGGCATGAAGGACCAATGATATTCAGACACGTGGCAAATAAAGGGCAAGCCACATCAGCAGACAAAGATCTGCAAAGTTATTACCACTGCACATCGCCATTAATGCAGCCCCTCACTGCATTTATTACGACAACACCTCTCCGTCGGGACAGCACGCCCTCATCCTGAACAAGGTAAGGTACAGCATAGACTTTTGGCCAAGGTGACAGGTTGAAGGGACAACGAAATGATTACCAAAGGATATAAGCAAATGTTGAAGACAAGAAGAAAGTTAAGCTTTTCTATCTTTAATCTATCTATAAATTCCACTCTCTCTCTCTAACTTGCTCGTCGGAGTGTTCGCTGGGAGACTCCCCGTTCCCCGTTGAACTCTTGTGCAAGTTCTCTGGTGGGCTTGGTCATTCGGACATTAGGCTTGAGGAGCGTGGATCAGTCCAACATGTCCTACCCTCGAAAACTGCATCATCAAAAGTAATGAAAGTTAAATGATATCTATATAGAGAGAGATATGAATTTAAGTTTTTAAAAATATTTTGTAAGTTTTATATTTTCAAATACTTAGATACATTGAACAAATTGATGTTGACAATCTTTGAATTGATTTGTGCAAAAGCTACTATCAAAAAGTTGAATATCATTATGGTCACATTATTTGTAGTCACTGCATACTTGATGATATTAATATTATAATGAGGTATTTTCCTTTCGATAAATAATTGCTATGTACAATAATAATTAGGGATGTAATAGCAATTAATAATTAAAAAGTTTTCGGACCACCACTTTGTACATTATTGTATATAGCAATGTAACCGAACCGACATTATCGGTTTGGTGTAAAATTTCACCTAAACACCAATGGTTACCCCACTTAACCTTTTGCATGCATTGTTTGGTATTTAACTTTAATTTTATTTTTTTGTGATGGATTGTTTAGTGTTTAATTTTAATTTATTTTTTTAGAATTGTAGAGCACTGGCTGGTGTTCATTGGTTGGTGTTTAATTTTAAATTTAATTTGTTAGAATTGCATAGCCCTGATGTGCTTTATTTAGTGAATTATAATTTGTTTTTTGGATTATAGAGTGTCAACATGTAATGTTTATAATATTTTCTTGACTCACTTATCTGGGTGTTTTTACTTTTAATTTTTGTGTTAATATGAAGTTCATACTTTAGAATCCTAAAGTTGGTTAATAAAATTGAAATGTTTATGATATAATGTTTTGAAAGCATATTTTTTGAGTTGTTAATTGCCGTACTTTAAACAATCGTATAATAAAATTGAATATATTTTTAAATTTTGTTGGGGAGTGCCTTCAGGCACGGGTTGTCCCTAGTGACTTGATATTTGAGCTAGTGATTATGTTATGAATGATTGACAAAATTCAAGAAAACTATTCCAAATCGAACTGAATTGAACCGCATTTTCATGATTCGGTTTGGTTTGTGTTATACAAATTAATGTAATTAACTAAAATAAATAGATTCATGATTAATCAAATTAAATTATAGACTAAGAAAATATGCTGAAATTTACAATGATATTGCACAAAAATACACAATACAATAAAATGATAAAGAAAGCACAAACCGAAGCTTGTGTGATACCACAGTGTCCTTAAAATAGATTAGCCGCCTCACCGTGGGTGTTGGAGATTCGTCGACTTTTGTCTTTCAGGATACAACGGTTTAGACCTGGTAACGTAAAAGCACCTTTTGTTAACTTTGGCGAATCAACAATGGCAGTACTCTCTCACATAGGAAGAAAAATATAAGAGGAGACTGACTTGACTCTAATCTGAGAGCAAAATTTCTCTGTTGAACCCAAGGGAGATGGGCTTTCTTTTATACACAATGGGGAAGAGAGGAGAAACCTTCTAGCCATAAAAGCTGGCAACTAATGCCTATGAAGGCTAATAACCAATGCTTATTATTACTCTTGGAGTAATGGACCAATTGATGGAAATTTAATGTGTGAGTTACACACACTATAATATATATATTTGCAGCAGACTTGGCTCAAAAAGATTAGGTTGGTGGACCACCAATTCGGCCCAGCCCAAACCTAACTCATTCTCTCAAGCCTAAGCCCAAGATCTACGAACCACGAACCCGGCCCGATCCAAGAGGGCGGGTAGTGCGTGCACGGGCGTGTGGCAAATTTTGCCTAACCAACTTGAACTATAGTCTTGGCCCAAGCCCATCATTGAAACATCCATAACTCCCTTCCTTTGAAAAATTTGGATGTCCCAAAGGACTCATGCCTTTATCAAAATCTTGGGGTTTAAATACTCATCAAAGTTTTTCTCTACAATCAATATGGGATTGGTAGTTATACACAATTCTCAATACCTCATTCATAAGGCCATTTTTATGAGACAATTTCTCATTCAATTCTCAATAGTTTTTTGTCATTCTTGTTGTGGTGTGAAGACTTTGTTACAAAGAATCTAAACCCATTTAATCTCACTTCAACCAATGATTGAAATCTACTTTAATTTCACATTAAAGTCATCATAAAATTATTTTTTCCAATAATTTGATTGTAAGATTTTTAATAATTTGATTTGATTCCAAATTTTATGAAATGGTAGATCGTAGTTTGATTTTGGTTTACTTCAAAACCAAATCAAATGGAACTGTGCTTACCTCTAGGTTTGAGACATAGTTTCCGGCAGTTTGGGTCTTTAATTCTGCCATAATTTTTTGGGTCTTTATAAAGAAAATTTATTCCGTCCAAACTAACTTTAATTAATGGAAGTTAGCACTCAACAAAAGGTTTTAACATTATGAGTCTGATTCTTTAAAGCCTTTTGAGCGAAAATTGGACTTAAGCTGTAAGGCCTTTGAAGAAAGGGTTGCAATTTGTAGGTGAAGAGAGCAAAGAGATTGGGCTGTAATTTAGGGCTATCCATATTGGGCCATTTAAAGTATAAATCGAGAAATTTTGTGGACTGATAATTGAGACCTTAAAAGGCTCCAATTACTGGTGTTTATGGGCTGCAAATTTGGACCTTCAACTGGTCGGCCTGCTCTATTATTTATTTTTTATTATTACTTTTTTAAAAAATTCAAAAATTTGAGTCTTATAATAAAACTAGAATAAAATAATTCAAATAACAAACCTGCCACACACGAATCTGTTTTTGATCCTTATCCACGTCGACAATACTCCTAAATTGTTACAAACTCTTTGCAATTAATGGTTCAAACAATTTCAAAGCTTACCTTTTTATTAAAAGAAAAAAGATGGCGTTTCAATGACTTATGATTTCTTCTTTTTTTCATTGTAGGTGCTTCACTACGTCAGTCTTCATTCGAAATCTATTCTAAATCTGTAGGTCTCGATTTCCCCAACTTATATTCGTTATTTCGGTGTTTCTGTCGATTGTTTATAGATTACACTTTAATCTCTTTTATTGATTTAGCCTCTGTTTGAAAAGGTGGATTTGAGTTGGATTTAGGATTATTTTAGTTACAAAAAGATAAAATAGACTCTTTAATTTAATAAGACAAAATATCACATTTATCCCATAATTATTACATTCTTTCTGGAAAAAAGTCATTTCAAAACGAGACTTTTTAGCACTAAATTAAAATAGCCAAAAAGTCAAATAGCCAAAAGCCAAAAGCCAAAAGCCAAACCCTTATTTATTTATTTATTAAGGTTGATGTTGTGCTTTTTAATTTACATCAATATATATATACTAGTGGGTGACACATGTAATGCTTATGCAATTCAAATAAATAAGTATAAAAATAAATAATAAAAAAATTAATATCATAATATGTATCTTGCCTAAATAATAAAAGTGTTCTTATTTGGTTTCAAATCTTACTCACGCTTTGAGTAATATTTTTTTATATTTTAAGATAGGAAAATTTGTAGAAGTCACTACACTATTAGATACTAAGTCATGTGCTTACATATATAATAGTATAGATATATATTGGAGTAATTAAAACTTTTTGAATTCACAGAATAATTACAAATTTATGAAAAAGTTTAGGAATTTAATTATTAATATTTATAAAGTTTATCATTTATTTGAATTTTTAAAAAAAAACCCACGTTGGATTGTAATTATTCCTATATTTTTTTCTGTTAAAAAAAATAAAAATAAAAATATTGTTCGTAGATTGAGCAACCTAACGAGAGCTGAGTAGATGTTTATAATTAGTTCAACATATTTGTAGTTGTAATTGGAATTTACAATCAGTATATGAATATATAGCAGTCAATTAACTTCTTCCACTATATTTGACATTACTGGACATGCCCTAAGCCTAGCCAGTGGGCTGGCTAGGCCCGACTCGGCCATGAAACTTAAGGCCTAAATCCATGGCCTTGATTTGTTAATAGACCTCCAGCATTGGCTAATTACATGGCCGGCCATGAAAAGCCCTTCTGCCAAGCATTGTAAGATAAAAAAAATTATAATTATTGAGCCGATTGTTATATATTAAGGGTTCTAATAATAAATTGTTTAAATTATCTAAATGGAACCAATAATAGGCTTTACAAATTCTTCAAATTCTTTTAAATTTAAATTTGAACTTGAGAAAGCCATTTCTCATACATTAATTCTATGGGATATTTAGTCAAAATCTCCCCATTGGACACTTATTTGATGAAAATGACAGTCTAATTTATTTTGTTTCATAAACCCTTAAAGAGGAGGCACATAATTGAGTAAGGATAAAGTAAATTTTTTTTATTTTTTTTTGGAACAATATTGCCAGAGTGATATGTATATAACTACTCACAGTTTGGTTTGTATGTATGCCGTATAACTCTCTATCTCTCTCTATATATATAACTACTCACACTATTACAAAAATAATTAAAGATCACACTTTGACAAAAAAAATATATCTCACTTTTATTGAAAGTGTGATAAAAAAAATTAGATTGATATTTTAATCACACTTAATTTGATTGAGTGTAATAATATTCATTTTTTATGTCACTTTTCAATTAAGTATGATTATATATATATATATATTTTTAATCACACATTCTAATTAAAGTGTGATTATATATACACTACTACTTTTTAATCACACTTTTTAAATAAGTGTGATTAAATATATATTTTTTAATCACACATTCTAATTAAAGTGTGATTATTTATATATTTTTTAATCACACCTTATAATTAAAGTGTGATTATATATACACTACTACTTTTTAATTACACTTTTTAAAAAAGTGTGATTATATATATATATATATTTTAATCACACATTCTAATTAAAGTGTGATTATTTATATATTTTTTAATCACACCTTCTAATTAAAGTGTAATTATATGTATATTACTACCTTTTAATCACACTTTTTAAATAAGTGTAATTATATATATATATATATATAGATATGTGTGTGTGTATGTATTTAATCACACTTTACTACAAGAAAAAGTATCTTTGGCGACTAAAAAATCACATTTGGTCTCTGAAAGTATAGGTTTTGGCGACTAAAAAAACATTAGTAGCCAAAACTAAAGATTTTTGGCAACTAAAAAAATTTAGTAGCCAAAAGTATAAGTTTGGGCGACTAAAAATCTGTTTGGTTGCTCATATATGGCTTTTACCGACTAAAAAAATTTTAGTAGCTAAAAGTAAGGCTTTTTGGGGCCTAAAAAAAAATTAGTAGCCAAAAGTGAGGTATTGGGTGACTAAAAAGATATTTGGTCGCCAAAAGTGAGGCTTTTACAGACTAAAAAAATTTTAGTAGCCAAAAGTGAGATTTTTTGGCGACTTAAAAAAATTTAGTAGCTAAAACTGAGGCTTTTTGACGACTAAAAAGAAGTTTAGTCGCCAAAAGTAGTAATTTTAGCCCAAGAATTAAATTTTTTAACGACTAAAAAATAATTAGTAGCCAAAAGTATAGAATTTACGACTAAAATTATGTTTAGTAACCAAAATTGGTCTCTTTTTTTTTTCTAGTAAATAATTTATTTTTACATAAATTATGTTCAATAAAAAATAATTATCTTTATATATATACTTTTATAATACGAGTCTATGTACTATATAAATAATATATGTTGCATATATAATCATATGGTGTTATAGAGGTGTAGTGAAAAGAGTGCCTTGTATAAGGTTTATGGTGTGAGAGGGTTGATAGTTCAAATCTCCACAAGAGCAAGTGAGAAGCTATTGAGTGTAATTTATTTTTTCATGAATGAAGGTTTGATCTAAATGTTATTAATTACATTTAAAAAGTGTGATCTAAATATTTTTAATCACACTTAAAAGGTGTGATTAAAAATGACCCATTTTAATCACATTTCCAAATATCACACTTAAAAAGTGTGATTAAAAATGACCCATTTTAATCACACTCCCAAATATCACACTTTAATAAAACTTAAAAGGTGTGATTAAATAACATACATCATCTTTATCTGTTTTTATAATAGTGTCACAGTTTGGTTTGTATGTATACTGTATAAGTCTCTGTCTCTCTCTCTCTCTCTCTCTCTCTCTCTATATATATATATATATTACTATTCACAGTTTGGTTTGTATGTATGCCATATAATTGCTTTCTGCTCATGTTTTTCATTCATTCTTTTTAATTTTTTTTTATTTATTTAAAACCCATATTGATAATTTTTATTTGTTTGGGATTCACAACTCTTCTCATAATAACATCCTAATAAATTTCCCCAACATTCAATAAATGGAGTAATGTTGAGTTCGATAATTAGATTAACTTCTAAGGGTGTGTTTGGTAACATTTACGTTTTCAGTTTATATTTACAAAAATTTTATAAACTGGTTTTTGTTTATTTTTTGTTTATTTTTAGAAAAACATAAACTACAAACGCGTTTGGTAATTGACAAAATGTTTAAAAAATTTTAAAAATATAAAAAAGAGTGAGAAATAGCAAGTGGTGACAAGTGGCGGCGAAAGACGGTGGTGGAAAGTGATGACGGTGGGTGGTGGTGGTGGGTGGGTGGGTGGGCGGGTGGTGGGTGGTAGCGAGTGGGTGGTGGCGGTGGCGGGTGGTGGGTGATGGTGGCAGGTGGATAGCGGATGGCGGGTGGTGGTGGCGAGTAGGTAGCGGGTGGTGGTGGTGGTGGGTGGGTGGGTGACGGTGGCGGGTGGTAGCAAGTGGGTGGTAGTGGTGGTGGTGGTGGCGGGTGGTAGGTGGTGGTGGCGGGTGGGTGGCTGATGGCAGATGGTGGTGGCTGGTAGGTAGCGGGTAGTGGTGGTGGGTGGGTGGGTGACGGTGGCAGGTGGTGGGTGTTGGTGGCAGGTGGGTGGCGGATGGGTGGTGGTTGGTGATGGTGGCTGGGTGGGTGGGTGACGGTGGCGAGTGATGAGTGGTAACAAGTGGGGGGTGGTGGTGGCGGTGGGTGGTGGTGGTAGATGGCGGGTGGTGGCGAGTGGTGATGGTGGCAGTGGTGATAGGTGGTGGCGGGTGGTGGTGGTGGTGGTGGGTGGATGAGTGACGGTGGCGGGTGGTAGGTGGTAGCGATTGGGTGGTGGTGGTAGTAGTGGTGGGTGGTAGCGAGTGGGTGGCAGGTGGCTGGTGAGTGGTGGTGGCAAGTAGGTGGCGGGTGGTGGTGGTGGGCGGTGGATAGTAGTGGCGGGTGGATGGCAGGTGGGTGGTGGTGGCAAGGGGTGGAAGGTGGTGGCGAGTGGGTGGCAAGTGGCTGGTTGGTGGTGGTGGCGGATGGTGGGTGGTGGTGGCAGGTGGCTGGTGAGTGGTGGTGGTGGCGAATGGGTGGCAGGTGGGTGGTGGGTGGTGGGTGGCTGGTGGCTGGTGGTGGCGGGTGGTGGTGGCAGGTAGCTAGTGAGTGGTGGTGGCAGGTGGTGGTGGAGGTTGGGTGGTGGGTGGTGGTGGCGGAAGGCGGTGGTGGAAAATTGTGGCGGATGGTGACTAGTGTTGGGTGGTAAAAAAAAAAAAACTGAAAACTTAAAATGGAAATACATTTTTTGTGTTTTCATTTTTTTGCCAAATTTATAAACTGAGACCACTGATTTATAAATCAAAAATTTTACCAAACAAGTTTTTATTTGAGTTTTTTAAATTTTTGTAAATATAAACAGAAAACGTAAGTGCTACCAAACGGCACCTAAACTTTTGAATTGTTTGTGAACTTTGATTAGATATAACTTTTGAGAATTTTTTTAGAATTATGTTGGATGTTGGATGATGTTATTTTTTTTAGTATTTATTGCCTTGTTAAATTGTTATTGTATAATTTGTTTAGATTGTTAGATTTTTAGTTTACTAATTTGTTAATGTTTAATGTTATATTAGATGAATATTTTAATTTTGACTATTTTAGTTAATTTATAAATTAGATCGTTTTACTCTTTGAGATTCAAGTTCTGTAATTTGAATTATATTTTTTATAAACTGCCAATCCGCCCGAACTGTCAAGGCAAATCCGCAATTATTTGCCAATCGAACCGCCGGTTTTTTTATAAGAAAAATGACAATTTCTAATGACACTTTTATCAATTCGCCACCCACAGTACGGTTTCTATTTTTATCCTAAACTGTACCAACCCACACTGCGCACACCCTTAGGTAGGCGTTGGACTTTTCAAGAAAAACATTTTGTGATTATCTTTAATGCATTAATGTTTTATTATGAAAGTGTTTTGACCAAATCTCCATAATTCTATAGGGTTGCCACGTTTCAGTTACTGTCATACATTAGTTCTCTCTCTAGATACATTTACATATTGTATGCGTATTTGAGGATCTTGCTTTGATTTGATTAATGTTGTTTTGCTTTGTTTTAGGGTTCGTAGGTTTATTGATTATCGAAGATGGATGATAGTAACCTTCCAAGTATTTCTTTCTTTGTTGAGTTTAGGGTTAATTACTCTTTTATCCTCTTAGTTGTCACTAAATAGCATCTTATCGCATCAATGTTGTGGTCCATTTTTGTATGTAGGACAATCTTCACTGTATTTAAATTAATTAAATTCTGTTGTTTGCTAAACAACAACCAGAATATAAAGAAATAAAGGAAAGGAGAGAATTTGTTTGATTACAAAAATCAAACTCGAAATAAAAATAAAAATAAATAAAAAAACATATTTTATTTTGTTACAAAAATAAAATTAAAATCTGATTTAAATAAATAATAAAAGACTGGAAATAAATTAAATAACTTACTTGATTTAATTTCTTCGAATTATAATCTGATCAAGTCCAGTGTTTGACACTGTGTCCTTAAGACAGATTCGTCCTCTCCATGGTGCTTTCAGAAATTGGACGTCTATCTCCCAGGATGAAATGATCTACTATAAACAATAGCAGCACTACCAATTGTTTGCCTACTATAAACAATAGCAGCACTACCAATTGTTCGCCTTACGAACATACTAAGTGTTTACACTCTTTCTTTCAGAAAATAAATGCAGCAAAATGCAGAGATTTATAGTAGAGGATGGAGTACGAAAATTAGAGTAAAATCCAAATAGGAGGCTAGTCTATTTATAGATGTAAAGGTGGCTATTGGTTTTGAATTGAACAGGTATGAAACCTGTTGGTTTTGAATTCAAACAGATTTGAATCTGTTGGGTTATATTTCAAACAGATAACAAAACAGGAAGGGCTCTGTTTGGGTGTGCAATAATACCAGACTGGTTTATTTCGGGAAGGGCCCTGTTTGGATGTATAGTAAAACCAAACCAGTTTAATTTTGAATTATGGATTTTATTTTACCAAAAAATAAAATTAAATTCAAATGTTTTTGGCCCAAAAAGATTAGTATTGGACCGAACAAGCCCAACCCAACCTCACACCACGCACCCGCGCCCAAGCCCAAGCCCAGCCCAGCTTGCCCGATCGGACGGACGGCGGCGGCGGCGCGCGCGCACGCGTGTGTGGTGATTTTTGGATCGAATGGGTCTAGCCCATTTTGCCCATAACCTCTCCCTCTAAAACACGTGGGTACCCCTTGGGGCACACCCCAAGTACCAAACAAAAGCCTTATAAACCCTTTCAAAACCTCCCACCAAATCAATGTGGGACAAGCCATTTTACAACCTTAAGAAATTTCCACCAAAACTCCATTTCCATGGAGCACACTTTGGCTTCAATTTCCCATTCACTCGGTAATGGTTTTGAGCAACCAAATATACCACGTGAATCACAACGCGGCATAGAACGCGTTACCACTTTGACCCGTGAAAAACGATGCACAGGGCACCACCTAAAAAATAGACCGAACTTAGGATAAAATTCTGGTTTTACCTAGAATTTATAACCATTTCCAACAATCCCCCACATGAATGGAATTTGATGACAACGGAAATGCAACAATATGCAGATTTATCGAAAGAGTATAAGTCGAAAATATCTTGCATCAGGATAGGTAGTTTTCGGCCTTGAACCTTCCCTAGTGATAACCTATCGGACTTACTGGCTAACCAATGGACGCGATGCCTTGAATTGTTCAGCCGTTTGTGTAAGCCAAGACAATAGATTTCACACAAAATATCTTCTAACACATCGTGGTTCTCACTGTTGTGTTCATTTTGGCCTTGAACGCGCCTGGTTTTCATAAGTGTTTCTAGAGAATGTAGCCTCTTTATTCTCATAGAACTGGCCCCAGTTCAACACTCATATAGGTGATTCTTATTGTGAGTATCTCCTTATACTCGTCTTGATTTATGCCTCAATCAAGATATAAGTAATCATTAAAAACAAAGCTTATCCTTATACCCCTACATACAACATATGTTGCAGATATCACTCTCACTATAGGAATGGGTAGGAACTTAATCCTTTGGTGATTTCTGGCGAGCCATACATAACTTAGTTGTCCCTTTGAACTTAGTTCTTGGGATCTCCAGTCATATAAGTAGGGTTACCATTATGACGACTCTTATGTAATAGGCTTTAATCTCATCCCCTTCGATGAACTATACACTAGCTCTTTTGTCAAACCTTTTGTTAACGGATCCGCAATATTCTCTTTAGATTTTATATAATCTATTGAGATTATTCCGTTTGACAACAATTGCCTTACGGTATTATGTCGACGACGAATATGTCGTGACTTACCGTTATACATATGATTCTGTGCCCTGCCTATTGCAGATTGACTATCACAATGAGTGCAAATAGCTGGCACAGGTTTTGGCCACATTGGAATGTCTTCTAAGAAGTGACGAAGCCATTCTGCTTCTTCTCCAGCTTTGTCCAGCGCAATGAACTCAGATTCCATTGTGGATCGTGCGATGCATGTTTGTTTCGTGGATTTCCAAGAAACAGCAGCGCCTCCTAGAGTAAAGACATATCCACTTGTGGATTTTGAATCTTTAGTATCTGATATCCAATTTGCATCACAATAACCTTCAAGTACTGTTGGACATCGAGTAAAGTTCAAATCATGATCACGGGTGAATCTTAGATATCTAAGAACCCGAATGATCGCTTTCTAATGGTCTTCTCCGGGGTTACTAGTGTACCTACTCATTTTACTGATAGCATAAGCTATATCAGGACGAGTACAATTCATTAAGTATATTAGGCTTCCAATGATTTAGGAGTATTTTAACTGAGACACTGCATCACCTTTATTTTTCGATAAATAAAGGTTGACGTCTACAGGTGTTCTAGCTAAATTCATATCATCCTTGATAAATTTACCAAGAATTTTCTCAATATAATGTGATTGAGATAATGCATATCCGTCAGATGTTTTAGTAATTTTCATTCCTAATATAACATCTGCGACCCCCATATCTTTCATATCAAATCTTTTGTTAAGCATTTGCTTAGTTGATTTGATCATGTTTTGACTGCTTCCAATGATAAGCATGTCATCCACATAAAGACAAACTATGACATATCCTTGGTCAGTGTTTTTAACATAGACGCATTTGTCACATTCGTTTATCTTAAACCCATTAGTAAGCATTGCATGATCAAATTTTTCATGCCATTGCTTAGGTGCTTGTTTTAATCCATAAAGGGATTTTACAAGTCGACAAACTTTCTTTTCTTGCCCTGATACTACAAACCCTTCGGGTTGCTCCATATAGATCTCTTCATTTAGATCACCGTTTAAGAAAGTTGTCTTAACATCCATTTGATGTATTTCTAAATTAAACAACGCTGCTATAGAAATAAGCATGCGAATGAATGTTATTCTTGTCACAGGGAAATATGTGTCAAAATAGTCCAGACATTCCTTTTGTCTGTAACCTTTAACTACACGTCTTGCTTTATACTTGTCAATTGAACCATCTGCTTTCATTTTTCTCTTGAATATCCATTTATATCCAAGAGGTTTAGAACCTGGTGGAAGATCCACCAATTCCCAAGTATGATTTTGCATAATGGATTCAATTTCATTATTAACAGCCTCTTTCCACAAAGGTGCTTCAGGACCTGTCATTGCTGCCTTAAAGCTTTGAGGTTCATTTTCTAACAGGTATGTCAGAAAATCTGGACCAAAGGATTTTGATGTTCTCGCTCTCTTACTTCGTCTTGGTTCATCATCAGTTAAATCCTGTTAGTCGAGACTATTACTAGTCTCTTGTGTTTGATTGTCATTAGTCTCTTGACTTTGTGTACAATCATAAGTTCTTTTCTGTGAACTTAATTCCTGTCCTTTCTTGTAAGGAAAGACATGTTCAAAAAACACAGCATTCCTTGACTCTATAATAGTGTTCACATTTATATCAGGTATTTCTGATTTATAAGTCAGAAACAGATATGCACTACTATTCTGAGCATAACCAATAAACACACAGTCTACTGTTTTTGGTCCAATCTTAATCTTTTTAGGAACAGGAACTTCAACTTTCGCCAAACACCCCCACACTTTTAAGTATTTGTAGGAAGGTGGTCGACCTTTCCACAATTCATAATGAATGCTTTTGGTTTTCTTGTGGGGTATTCTATTAAGAACATAATTAGCAGACAAAATTGCTTCCCCCTACAAGTTCTGTGGTAAGCCTGAACTTAGTAACGTGGCATTCATCATTTCTTTTAGGGTTCTATTCTTCCTTTCAGCAATTCCATTTTGCTGTGGAGAATAAGGTGCTGTAGTTTGGTGAATAATGCCATGTTGTGCACAAAATTCATTTAATGGTGCATCATATTCACCACCCCAATCACTTCTAACCATTTTAATGGTTTTACCAAGTTGATTTTCAACTTCTGTTTTGTAGAGTTTAAACATTTCTAAGGCTTTATCTTTACTTCTAAGTAAATAAACATAACAATATCTAGTGCAATCATCGATAAATGTTATGAAATACTTTTTGCCTCCTCTAGTTTGAATAAATTTTAGATCACATACATCAGTATGAATTAATTCTAGAGGTTCGGTTTTTCTTTCAACTGATTTAAATGGAGCCTTAGTTAGTTTTGCTTCTACACAAATTTCACATTTATGATTAGGATTAATTTCAAACTTTGGTATATGATCTAAACCAATTAATCTACGCAAAGCATCAAAATTCACATGTCCTAATCTACCATGCCATAAATTTGACTCAAGAATATAAACAAAAGATGTGTTATTCTTATTCATAGCAATTTTTGGTACAACTGTCATTACATTCAACTTAAAGAGACCATCACTCATGTATCCCTTACCAATATACATACCACTCTTTGTTAATACAAATTTATCAGACTCAAAGACAAGCCTAAAACCATTTTTACTTAACAAAGAACCATAAACTAAATTCTTCCGGATGTCTGGTACATGCAGTACGTTGTTGAGGGTCAGTTCTTTTCCTGATGTCATCTTCAAGATAACTTTTCCTTGTCCAGCCACAGTAGAAGTAGAAGAATTTCCCATGAAAAGTTGTTCACCATTTGCAGCCTCATTGTAGGTAGTGAACATCTTCTTGTCCGCACAAATGTGACGAGTTGCTCCAGTGTCAACCCACCACTCTTTGGGATTTCCAACCAAGTTAGCCTCAGATACCACAGTAGAGAGGTTGATGTCATTCACTTTGTCAGAGATGTAATCCAATTCTATTACATTGGCCTGATTGGTGGTCTTCTTACTTATACTTCCATGATCCTTCTTAGGGCGGCGGCAGTCAGACGCTCGATGTCCAGTCTTGCCACAATTATAGCATTTTCCTTTGAACTTCTAGTTGCCATTGTTGTCGCCTTGTTTAGGACCATCTCCAGTAAACTTCCTCTTTTTGTTATGTGGTTTATGAACTTGTTCAACCACATTAGCCTTGGACTCAATGGGATTTTTCCCATTCCTCTTTTCAGCCTTTCGGTTATCTTCTTCAATTCTCAGTCTTACAATAAGTTCATCCATGGTCATCTCTTTGCGTTTATGTTTTAAATAATTTTTGAAATCTTTCCAAGCCGGTGGTAACTTTTCCACTAAAGCAGCGACTTGGAAAGATTCGTTAAGAGACATACATTCTGAATGAATATCATGCAAAATTATCTGAAAACTTTGAACTTGAGATATTACCGTTTGGGAGTCTACCATAACAAAGTCCAGAAATTTACCGACGACAAATTTCTTCGTGCCGGCATCCTCTGTCTTGTATTTCTTCTCCAAAGAATCCCACAATTCTTTTGCTGACTTCAAAGGACTGTATACATTATACAGCATGTTGTCAAGGCCATTGAGAATGTAGTTTCTGCACAGGAAATCTGAATGTTTCCAAGCATCTACAGCGGCAACAACTTGCCGATCACTTTCACCCTTTTTAAGTGCTGGAGCCTCTTCATGGAGAAACTGGGCCAAATTAAGAGTTGTAAGATAGAACTGCATCTTCTGCTGCCATCTCTTAAACTCAGTACCGTTAAATTTTTCCGATTTTTCTCCATGATTGATTGGTACATGAACATGGTTCTGGATTGGTGTTGGTGTAACAATAGGAGTACCACTACCAGATGCAGTTTCAGTTGTAGTAGCCATAATCTCTGATTACAAAAATCAGAAAAAATTAAAACACAAATTAATTTTCTAGTTACTAAAACCAGAAAATAAATTATAACACAAAATAATTTTATTTTCCTTGTTACTAAAACTAGAAAAATAAAATATTACAATAATTTTCTGTAACACAAATTAATATTCTGCAATTGTTAATGACACCAGTATATTACTACTAGTTGTCAAAGAAAAGAGACAGTATATTACTACTATCTGTTAAATAGCATAAACACTATTTGTTTTTCCAACCAGAATATGTCTTATGAAATCACAGAAAATTAAATACAATGAAGATTCCAAAACGAGTCTGTCTTAAGATTGTATGTAGGACAATCTTCACTGTATTTAAATTAATTAAATTCTGTCGTGTACTAAACAACAACCAAAATATAAAGAAATAAAGGAAATGAGAGAATTTGTTTGATTACAAAAATCAAACTCGAAATAAAAATAAAAATAAATAAATAAATAAATAGATTTTATTTTGTTACAAAAACAAAATTAAAATCTGATTTAAATAAATAATAAAAGGCTGGAAATAAATTAAATGACTTACTTGATTTAATTTCTTCGAATTATAATCTGATCAAGTTCAGTGTTTGACACTGTGTCCTTTAAGACAGATTCGTCCTCTCCACGGTGCTTTCAGAAATTGGACGTCTATCTCCCAGGATGAAATGATCTACTACAAACAATAGCAGCACTACCAATTGTTTGCCTTACGAACACACTAAGTGTTTACACTCTTTCTTTCAGAAAAAATGCAGCAAAATACAGAGATTTATAGCAGAGGATGGAGTATGAAAATTAGAGTAAAATCCAAATAGGAGGCTAGTCTATTTATAGATGTAAAGGTGGCTATTGGTTTTGAATTGAACAGGTATGAAACCTGTTGGTTTTGAATTCAAACAGATTTGAATCTGTTGGGTTATATTTCAAACAGATAACAAAACGGGAAGGGCCCTGTTTGGGTGTGCAATAATACCAGACTGGTTTATTTCAGGAAGGGCCCTGTTTGGATGTACAGTAAAACCAAACAGATTAGTATTGGGCCAAACAAGCCCAATAAAATTAAATTCAACCTCACACCACGCACCCCAATAAAAAATAAAATTAAATTCAAATGTTTTTGGCCGAACAAGGCCAACCCAACCTCACACCCAAGCCCAGCCCGCGCCGACCGGACGGACGACGGCGGCGGGGCGCGCGTGTGTGGTGATTTTTGGGTCCAATGGGTCTAGCCCATTTTGCCCATAACCTCTCCCTCTAAAACACTTACCCCTTGGGGCACACCCCAAGTACCAAACCCAAGCCTTATAAACCCTTTCAAAACCTCCCACCAAATCAATGTGGGACAAGCTATTTTACAACCTTAAGGAATTTTCACCAAAACTCCATTTCCATGGAGCACACTTTGGCTTCAATTTCCCATTCACTCGCTAATGGTTTTGAGCAACCAAATATACCACGTGAATCACAATGCGGCATAGAACACGTTACCACTTTGACCCGTGAAAAACGACGCACGGGGCCCACCTAAAAAATAGACCGAACTTAGGATAAAATTCTGGTTTTACCCAGAATTTATAACCATTTCCAACAATCCCCCACATGAATGGAATTTGATGACAATGAAAATGCAACAATATGCAGATTTATCGAAAGAGTATAGGTCGAAAATATCTTGCATCAGGATAGGTAGTTTTCGGCCTTGAACCTTCCCTAGTGATAACCTATCGGACTTACTGGCTAACCAATGGACGCGATGCCTTGAATTGTTCAGCCGTTTGTGTAAGCCAAGACAATAAATTTCACACAAAATATCTTCTAACACATCGTGGTTCTATGGATCTTTGAATAAATTGGGGGCATTACACTAAAACACTTGATTTCTCTTAATTTTACTCAAGATCCACCTTAGTTCTTCCAAAGGGGTTGAAAAACAAGTTTGATTTTGAAGTTCTACCGATTGTTTCAAGATTTCTTGAAGTGTAGTGTTGGGTTTTCGTTTCTTGTCTTTAATCTTGAGGTATGGGTACTTTTAACCTATTATATCATTAATTTGAGACACATATGTGGTATTTTCATTAGTTTCCAAGATGTATATGAAATGTATTTGTGTTATAAAATGGATTTGTTTTAAAAAAGGGCTATATCTCATGATTTTTGGAAGAGTTTATGCATATTTTGATGATTATTGTTATTGATGATGAGATTTGGCTTTTAAGTTATGTGAGAGGGAAAAACCCCAATTTTCTTAAAACTCTAGTTTTCAAATTTGTTCAAAGAAGGGGATTTGGCTCGATTGGTCTTCTAATCTTCTAGTTGTTGATTTGAATTGTTGTTTGTTGATTATTGTTGATTTATTTGTGAATTTGTAGTGAAAGAACTTGTAGAGCTTCCTTCAATTCATACTCTATTTATTTATTTCTAATGCTTTGTTTAAGAAAATAGTAAAGTGTAATGACCCAATTTTTTTTTATTATTTAAAATAGCCAGTGCATAATTTAATTGAACAAATTTTTGAATTTGATTGTTGTGTAAATTCTGTGCGAAAACAGTTCGATTTTGTATTTTTTTTTTTTAAAAGGAAGGGAATATATTCTGATGATGGTTTTTGTTTTTGTGTGGTGGAATACAAATATAAAGGGAACATGCATGGTCAGCTGGGTGGTGGAGGATATTTCTTTACAAAAGAGAGAAGTGAGTGCTGGAGTGGGGTTCAAGCGTGGGAGGGAAAAATATATTTTTATAAAGAGAGACACATATACACACACAGAAGGCACATGGGGAGAGGGACAACATTGCGTGGAGCAAAAAAACTACATCAATACCCACGGATTCTCTCTCTCCCGTGGGGAAAATGAGACACACACAACACACCCCTCTCTCTTTCCTTGTTCTCCATTGATGCTCAACCTTTGAGCTTTGAGTAGAAGTCCTTAGAGTGAGATTTTGTAAAAGTCTTGTAAATGAAAGTCGGAAAGCTCGTCGTGATCTTCGCAATGGTAGTCTCGGGTTCATGATCGGGCGAGATTTGCCTTCCAGGTCTGCTCTTCTTCATTATTTGAGGTAAGGACTTTTTTCATATTTTTACATTAAAGCCATGTTAGGGTTATTTTGAGAAAATATATCATTATAAGAGGTATTGCATATATATATATATATTTAGATTTTTGTTTGGTAATTTTTGGAAGAGAAATTATGTTGAAATGTTAAGAATATTGTTATTTTGAAATTGATTTGGAAAATCATCTTGTGTTGGAAATACTTGTTAAAAATCCGAAAATAAAATAAAATAAATAGTTGTATGAGTTGTATCTACCTCATATTATGGTTAGATAATTTATTTTGAGAAAATAATATTGAAATATTTATCTCATCTTTGAGTTTTGAAATTTATTTTTGAGAAGAAAAATAAATTGATATTGATGAATATGGTGTGAATTGTTAAGTTGAGATTATAGAATGATTTTCGGATTTAAGACTCTAAAAGTGTGATATTTATGATATTTTGTAAATGTTAATTTATTAATTTTAGAAAAGTTGTGAAATTGTGGTTTGTAGAGATTTGGGAAAGTGGCTAGGCATGAAATGTGGGGATATTTTGAGTGATTAGTCATGTGAATTTATGTTTAGTGTTATTAGTTCGGAAGATCGTAAACTTAATGGATTTACTAATTTGATGAATTAAATTAGTTTGGTTAATATTTAAAATCTTTCGTAATTAAAGGAGTGTTATTGGGTTTAAATTCCTAACTTTTAATATTATGAGATTAAAAGTGATGATGTTGACCAAGAATAAGATTTGGGGAAACTAAGCGAGATTAAGTTGATGTGATATGGTATTTGGTCCATAGTTTTACTAGTTGAGTTATGTTATCATAATAATACCTAAAATTCATATATGAGGTATTCAAATTATTTTGGCGGATTTTGACAATAAAGGAAAAGAATATGATTTTAGCTCGTTTGGAGAAAATGGATGAATTGGATTAAAACAAGAATGAGTTATCAAAATTTTTATTTATTTATTTATTTTTCCTTCATTTAATTTGATGCGGTTGATGTTGATAATCGGAAAGTGAACACTCACGTTATATTTTATATTTATAGTCAAGAGAAGATTTTGATATAATTGATTAAATGTTAGAATATTCACTTATGCTTATTGAGAATTATGATTGAACTTGAAAATCTCGAGATTTTACTTGCATGAGAAAAATAAGAATTTGATTCTATTTAATGTTTGGAATGGAGATGAGTTTTGAAAAGATTGTAATTACATTTCATTGATAAAGGATATGAGTTAGAAATCGATGAAAACTAGAACCCACTTTGGTGTCATATGTTATTGCTATTGATGAACCTATTGCTTAGAAATTTTAGTTTTGATAACTGGTAGGGGATTGCCACATTGGTATTTAAATGAGGAGATTTTTGAAAAGGTAAGAAAATGTTTGACTTTGAAAATTTGTTTTATATAAGGAATATTGTTGAATTGTCTTGAAAAGACTAAGTTAGAAGTTGTTGATTTACATGTGGTAAATACATGAGCATTGGCATTATTATATTATCTCTTGGGATTGTATCATGATATTACATTGATAGGGATATGAAAATTAATCACAATGGAGAATTGTGTGGAGGAAATTGGAAATGGAATCATATGAAGGATTGTACATTTTGCATTATCATTTTATCGAACCACTATTGAAATTGGTTTTTAATCTTGCATTGGAAGGTTGTGGTTTTAAAAGAGAAATTGTTTTATAAAACAAGATCTATTGTTTTGTTTTGGTAAATACGTTGGTAAGTCCAGATAGGAGGTGTAGTTGGCATTGGTTAAGTTGGCCTGAGTGTCCATGGTGAAAGACCAGAAACCCGTGTGGATAAGTATCGAGCCTTCCAGTTAATAGTGGTAAAAATGACAGATTATAGGTGTCGAGCTTTCCAGTTAATACTGGTAAAAATGACAGATTACAGGTGTTGAGCCTTCCAGTTAATACTGGTAAAAATGACAAATTGGTAGTACTTGTATAGTCTACTTGCAGACACCAGCCTAGGGATTACTTGAATCGTATTTATCATCTTGAAATTTTATTGAAATTGTTGGATTAATGTGTTTTCAAAATGGCATTGTGCGTAAGATTTTCAAAAGATGAGAAAAAATATTTTGAGCATGACATGGCATATGCATTCATCTCATAAGACTGTACAAAATGGATTTTATGAATTGTTTAATTATTTGATTCAATTGATAATGAGATAATTGAATGAATTGAAAAGGATGTCCTGTTGCTATTGAGACATGTTTATTTATTTAAGTTAATTTGTTGTGGTTAATTAAATAAATTGGATTTAAGAGATTATGTAATAAAATCATATGGTTTTGACATGATATGATTTCACGTATATGTATGAGTATTTTGGTACCTGCATATCTTCTAATGTTTTATTATGAGATTGCTTGGTAGGCTAATGGTTGCTCACCCCCTGCCTGTACATGTGTACGGGGAATGCTTTTCAGATTTGAAGATCAAACAACGGGTTTTACCGTTTCATAAGTGTAATGTAGTGATGGATTGTACTACTTCATTTGTTGTTTGGTTGAGTGCTATTTTTTTTTTATAAAGAGTAGTGTCCTCTCTTTTATTGTAAGGCTCAGGGCATTTCTTTTATTTCTATGTAAATATCATTGTTGTATAACGAGAGGGAATATGCATATTTAATTATTCATCATTTCATCCATTGATGAAATGTTATTTGTAAATGGACTTAATTAATGAATATTGGTAATGTTATCCAAGTAATAAAATACGGGGCTTGACATAAAGTGTTACTCTAGTAATCAGTAGTATGTTATTGTTGACGTCAATTTTGACGATATTTTCTATTTTTTTTTTTTTTTTTTTACAAATTTCATAGTCAACATGGATCTTGTTTGATAGATTTTGATGAGAGGATTCTAAAATATTAATTTTATTAAAAATCGACTTTTAGATCAAAAATTATATTATTTTAAAGTTTAAAGTATTAAATTAATCACTAAGGCCTCGTTTATTTTCAGAGGTAGAATAGAGAGGATTGATAGTGAGGCCCCATTTGTTTGGGGTTATAGAGAGGGAATTAAGATTTATAATGAGGTGAGACCCACTATCTTTGTGTTTGTTTTGGAATATAGAAAGGGAATTCCTAATCCCCTCCGGATTATGAATCTTCTTGGGGAGGGGATTCGGATGGGCCTCTAGCACTTGGTACTAGAAAAATAGTAGACTATTTTTTTTTATTATTTTAATATTTTGGGCATTTTTTTTGAACATTAATATTTAATTTTTTATATTTTTTGTTAAATAAAAATCATTTTTTTATTTGTTTTATTTTTTTTTCTGGAATTTTTTTTTTACATGTTGGACATTTATTTGAACATTAATGTTTAATGTTTTGTATTTTTTTTTTTGTTTTATTGTTTTATATAAAAATAATTTAACAATCCCTACACCAACAACTATCATCAAAACAAACACAATTTTACTTAATCCCTTCACTATCAATCCCCTCCATTCTACTTCTGAAAACAAACCGGGGGGGGGGGATTAATAGTTGGGGGATTGATAGTGAGGGAATAGTAAAATTGTGTTTGTTTTGATGATAATTGTTAATGTAGAGATTGCTAAATTATTTTTATATACAATAACTATAAAATAATAAAACAAATAAAATTATGATTTTTACTTAACAAAAAATATAAAATCATTAAACATTAATGTTCAAAAAAAAAAAAATTACGTTGATTGGTCGGATGTCCTGACGGACGACTAGTCACTCAGTAAGCCGACAGACTATTTTTCTAATACCACATCTTCGCCTAGACTAACAATCCGCTCGCCCAAGGCCTATCCTAATTCTAATGGATTATCAATCCGGAGGGCAACAAACAAAACAAACGTGAGCTAAGCTCACTGTTCATCCATCACACTCCACTCCGGACTGTGATGGCGAAAAACAAACGGGACCTAAGGATATATTAGTAATAGTGGTATGTGCTGGATTTTTCTAAGAAAACTTTTTGTGCTTATTCTTAATGCATTAATGTTTCATTATGAGGGGGTTTTGACCAAATCCCCTCTACTTAACTAGTGAATATAATGAGAGTAATTTGTTTGATGAATTTGTTATTATTATTTTTAAAATTTATGGTAGGTTGAATTTTTTTGAAAATGTTATATGATCTTTTCTTGTGAGCAAATTATATAAAACTGTGATTTCAAACCGAACCGAACCATGTTTAAATGATTTGATTCAAATTGATTCTATGATTTAATTGGTTTAATTTGATTCAATTTTTATGGAACTGTAAACAATAGATTGATTCTGATTTCATCCCAAACCAATCCAAAGCACGCTAACCTAAATTATAAGGTGGATACGGATGGTTAGGATGGATTCTTCTAAAATAAAGGCTGCGCAAGATTGGGAACAACCTAAGAATGCATTTGAAATTCGAAGTTTCCTAGGGTTAACAAGGTATTATTATCGTTTCGTAAGAGACTTCTCTAGACTAGCTGCACCTTTGACTAGATTGACGAGGAAGGGTATTAAATTCGTGTGGAATGAGACTTGTGAGAAGTCATTCCAAGAACTAAAAACTAGGCTGACTATCGCACCCGTTTTGATAATTCTGAAAGGAGGCTTGGGCTATATCGTTTATTGTGATGCGTCTCGAGATGGATTTGGTTGTGTGTTGATGCAAGAAGGGAATGTTGTTGCTTATGGTTCACAACAATTAAAAACTCATGAAAAGAACTACCCTACCCATGGCTTAGAACTAGCGACAGTAATTTTTGCTTTGAAGATTTGGAGGCATTATTTGTACGGTGAGAAGTTTGATGTTTTCTCTGATCATATGAGTCTAAAATATTTGTTTTCCTAAAAAGATTTGAATTTACGCCAACGGAGGTGGATGGAATTTATGGAGGATTATGACTTTGAATTGCACTATCATCCGGGAAAGGCCAATGTGGTGGCCAATGCCTTGAGTAGAAAAACTGTGAGTAGTATGGCATGTATGGCCATTCGAGAATGGGTTATGTTGGGCGATGTCGGTGAGTTTGATTTGCATCTTGGTGAGTCTAATGAGGGTGCTACCTTGTTTACTTTAATTGCACAACCCACATTAGGGTGACCTTGAAGTAGAAGCAATCCGTGAGAGAATCTCCAGCGGGAAGGAAGAGAAGGGTTTGAATATCCACTCAGACTTGAGTGTGAGGTACTTAAATCGTTTATTTGTGCCAGAATCTTGTAAAGATGAGGTACTTTGAGAATTTCACCACTCATGCCTTGCGGTACATTCATGAGGCATAAAAATGTATCATGATTTGAGTTGCCAGTTTTGGTGTAGGGGTATGAAATGAGACGTCGCCTTATTTGTTTCCAAATACCTTACTTGTCAGCAAGTGAAGGCTGAGCACCAAAAGTCAGTGGGTTTGGTACAATCCATACCTATAGCCGAATGGAAATAGGAGCATGTTACCATGTATTTTGTGGCTGGGCTTTCAAGAACTCAACAGAGTAATGATGCCATTTGGGTGGTTGTGGATAGGTTGACTAAGTCCATACACTTCATTTCGATGCGTACTAGCGACTTAATTGATTATTTGGCAAAGTTGTACATTCGAGACGTAGTCCGACTTCATGGGGTCCCAGTTACCATTATTTCGGATAGAGATCCTCGTTTCACCGCCCGGTTGTGGCAAAGCCTTCAAAAGGCGCTGGGAACTAAGTTGACCTTTAGCACAGCTTACCATCCTTAAACCGACTGACAATCGAAGCGCACTACCCAGATTTTGGAGGACATGCTTAGGGCTTGTGTCCTTGATTTCAAGGGGTCATAAGAGAGACGCCTATTGTTGATTGAATTCGCCTATAATAATAGTTATCAAGCAAGTATTGGGATGACACCGTTTGAGGCCTTGTATGGCCAACCTTATAGATCACCGGTTTGTTGGGCCGAAATAGGTGGCACACCATTATTGGATCCGGAGTTAGTTCGAGAGACAACCGAGAAAGAGGTTAGTTATAGCTCAAAGCCAACAAAAAAGTTATGCCGATAAGAGAAGACGACCTCTATCCTTCGAGGTTGGCGATTATTTATTTCTTAAGATTTCACTGAGACGGGGTTTGATGAGATTTGGGAAGAGTGGAAAATTGCCTCTAAGGTTTATTGGACCTTTTGAGATTTTAGAGCGAATTGGGAAAGTGGCATACCATTTGGCTTTACCGTGACAACTTTCGGAAGTTCATGACGTATCCCATATATCTATGCTTAGAAAGTATGAACCCGATCCTTTTCATGTACTTGATTGGATTGACTTAGAGGTAGATGAGGATGCCTCATACGAAGAACGATCAGTCCAAATATTAGATACCCCAGAACAAGTGTTACGGGGTAAAACTATACCATTAGTGAAGGTGTTGTGGAGACACCATGGGGTTAAGGAAGCAACGTAGGAACGGAAGGCGGAAGTCCGCTCCAAGTATCTAGGTTTATTTGAGAACTCTTAAATTGTTCTAAATTGTAAAATTCTCATAGTGTTTGAAGATAAAACAATTTGAATTGCTAACTACTTGTTATTACAATTATTGTTGTTTTCAAGCATGGAAATTGTTGTAAGGTTTCCACAACTGTTGTTAAACCTCATGCTTGTGATTATCATTTTGGTTTGGTTTGGTTTGGTATGGTGGCTACGATCCAAGGAAAAACTACGATGTTAGCAATGAAATAATTGTGATTTTGAAAATATGGAGATTGTTGTTTAAATTCCATGTTATTGGGTATGATTATGATTGTTGAGTAAATTATAGGATGAATATTATCATCTGTTATACTATCAGGTTACTTTACCATTTTTTGGGTTATTGAGGCTTTAGAGTTTCTTTTTTAGTGGTCTTTAAATTTTGAGGATGAAATTTCCTAAGGTGGGGAGGTTATGATGCCCAGGTATATAACCCACATCGTTTTCCTTTAATTGTGATTATCTTGCTCGTATTGGGGGTGTCGGGATTCAATCTAAGGTCTTGTCGACCATTTGAGTTCACCGTTCTTGAAACTTCCCTCGGATCCTCATCTTTATTTTATTCCAGAGTTGAGTTCTGCTTGTTTCGAAAAGCATGAAATTGGATTAGGGGTGTCTTGGGTTTAGATAGTGCAAATTCTAGGTAGAAGACAGGATTACACGTACAGAAGTGAGGCCACGCGTGCGGTGAGGTGAGGCCGTCGATGGTTCAACACTACTTTATATGCATGAGCGGAGGGCAGGTGAGGAAAGTGAGTCGCAAGTGCAGAGGAGAGTGGCGCACTTGCGGAAGGTACGTGGCGCACGTGCAGAAATGGTGCCGCACGTGCGGGAATGCACTGTGTCCGAAAATTTTCTCTTTTTCTTTTCTTAGGCTGAGCACCAACCTCACTTTTCTATTATCTCTCTCTCTTTAAAACACATTTCTCTTCATTTTCTCCACATTACTCTTACCAAATGACATTAATCCTTTGATTGCTCCAAATCCATTAGAGCTTTAACCCTAGTTCCTTTATTAAAGTTGGAGAACTCCTCAAGGGCTACGTTTTGTGCGGTGGAGATTGGATTTCAACATCGCTGAATTTAAGGGTTGTGTGTGTCAATTTCCGACCACACTGCCAATCAAGCACTCAGCTGGAGAACACTGGCAGAATAGATTAAGCTCGAACGACATGTCATAAAAAGAAAAGATTCCGGCAGTGGTTTATCTACCCGGGGGCACTCTGACGATCAAATCAGTTATCTCTCAAAGATAGCAAAAGTGCTTAACTCACTATTTGGAGCATAAAAAGCATACCTTAGACCCATGAGGGTGCCTCTCTTTTATAGCCAACACAAACCTAGTCCCAATAGAAACCTAGCTTCAATGGACTTAGGATTACTGCTAATCTTGGACTCCCAGTATGATTGGGATAAACTCTCTAAGAGTCTTATCTTTATCCAAACTGAAGTCCTCTCTCATTCTAGGACTCTTGTCCCTTATTCGCTTATCTCGGATTCCGGTATCTTCACAAATAACCTCGGCCTAGCCGAGATGATTTCGACGTCATGACCGGGACACATGATCCCTCGGCTGGCACTTCAGTGGCACCTCGGCCACGTGTTGTCATTCAAAAATTATGTCCCCACAACTGCCAAGTATCATTCTCCAGCCCTCTACACGGCATACACCTACTTCTTTGTGGACCTCATATTAAAAGTCTTTAACTTTGGCTAAGCTTTTCTCTTCTCGGACTTAATCATCTAGGCCGAGTTCTTGTCTTCTGGAATCTGGGATCTGCTCACTTTAGGCTGAGCTCTTCTCTTCTCAGACCTAATCATCTAGGCCGAGATCGTGTCTTCTGGGATTCTCCATGCCCGACCTCCCGCGAAGGCCGGTGAGAATGTCCCTTGGTCTCGCCATGCTGCGGGACTGCAGGAACTGTTTTCTACCCCCCTTTCTGGGCACCTTTCTTGGCCGCTGCAATCGGCGTATCTTGTAACGGGAATGGTGGCAGCATGACGTTGTTCTGCATCATGAAATTGACGACTGTTAGCAGGTCCACCAATTTGTTTGCCATTCCCTTCATCTCGTTGTCCCTCCGCAGGCATCTATTTTTCCATACCTGGAGGTCGTCCTCGTTATAATACCCGCTCCAGTCTGATTTCTTCGGTACGCCGCCCTCCTGGCCGACGTCCTTTCCTCCGTGATTCATATCACGAATCTCTTCGTTGCAGTTGTCTTTTCCAACGTCAAGGTCAATATGTTTCCTACTCTCAGTAGGGGTGTCGTCCCCAACCTTCTCTTTCTGTCCGTCGTTGGCCATCTATTCTCCTTTCTTTCCCATAGACGGTGCCAATTTGTGTGTGTCAATTTCTGACTACACTGCTAATCAAGCACTCAGTTGGAGAACACTAGTAGAATAGATTAAGCCCGAACAACCTGTCACAAAAAGAAGAGATTTCGACAATGGTTTGTCCACCCGGGGACACTCCAACGATCAAGTCAGTTATCTTTCAAAGATAGCAAAAGTGCTTAACTCACTATTCAGAACATAAAAAGCATACCTTAGAACCATGAGGGTGCCTCTCTTTTATAGCCAACACAAACCTAGTCCCAAGAGAAGCCTAACTTCAATGGAGTTAAGATTAATGCTAATATTAGACTCCTAGTAGGATTGGAATAAACTCCCTAAGAGTCTTATCTTTACGCAAACTGAAGTCCTCTCTCATTCTAGGACTCTTGTCCCTTATCCGCTCATCCCGGATTCTGGCATCTTTGCAGATAAGCTCAGCCTAGCCGAGATGATCACGGCGTCATGACCAGGACACATGGTTCCTCAGCTGGTACTTCAGTGACACCTTGGCCACGTGTTGTCATTCAAAAATTATGTCCCCACAACTGCCCCCTAGGTTCTATTACCTCGTTATCCTGAGGTGATGGAACCTATATCATTCCTTCTTTTAATCATGACCCCAGTTTAACTTCAGCTTGTAAATTTTTCTTAAAATTTCAACAAGTGTTAAACATGACCTCGGTTTAACTTCAACTTGTAAATTTTTCTTAAATTTCAACAAGTGTTAAACATGACATCAGTTTAACTTCAACTTGTAAATTTTTCTTAAGAATTTCAACAAGTGTTAAACATAACCTCGGTTTAATTTCAACTTGTAAATTTTCTTAAAAATTTCAACAAGTGTTAAACATGACCTCAGTTTAACTTTAACTTATAAATTTCTCTTAAATTTCAACAAGTGTTAAACATGACCTCAGTTTAACTTCAACAAGTAAATTTTTCTTAAAAATTTCAACAAGTGTTAAACCGATCTTGGCTTGAAAATTCCAACCCCCAAGCATCATTCTCCAGCCCTCTGCATGGCTTCCACCTACTCCTTTGTGGACCTTATATAAAAAGTCTTTAACTTAGGCTGAGTTTTTCGCTTCTCGGACTTAATCATCTAGGCTGAGATCCTGTTTTTTGGAATCTGGGATCTGCTCACTTTAGGCGGAGCTCTTCTCTTCTCGGACGTAATCATCTAGGCCAAGATCGTGTCTTCTGGGATTCTCCATGCACGACCTCCCGCGAAGGCCAGTGAGAATGTCCATTGGTCCCGCCATGCTGAGGGACTGCAGGAACCATTTTCTGCCCCCCTTTCTGGACATCTTTCTTGGCCGCTGGAATCGGCGTATCTTGTAACGGGAACGGTGGTTGCATGACGTTGTTCTGCATCATGAAATTGACGACCATTTGTAGGTCCACCAATTTGTTCGCTATTCCCTTCATCTCGTCGTCCCTCCGCAGGCATCTATCTTTTCATACCTGGAGGTTGTCCTCGTTATAATACCAGCTCCGGTCCGATTTCTTCGGTACGCCGTCCTCCTGACCGACGTCCTTTCCTCCGTGATTCTTATCACGAATCTCTTCGTTGCAGTTGTCTTCTTCGACGTTAAGGTCAATATGTTTCCCACACTTAGTAGGGGTGTCATCCCCAACCTTCTCTTTCTGTCTGTCATTGGTCATTTATTCTCCTTTCTTTCTTACAGACGGCGCCAAATTGTGTGTGTCAATTTCTGACCACACAGCCAATCAAGCACTCAGCTAGAGAACACTGGCAGAATAGATTAAGCCCGAATGACCTATCACAAAAAGAAGAGATTTCGGTGGTGGTTCGTCCACCCGGGGGCACTCCGACGATCAAGTCAGTTATCTCTCAAAAATAGCAAAAGTGCTTAACTCACTATTCGGAGCATAAAAAGCATACATTAGACCCATGATCGTGCCTCTCTTTTATAGCCAACACAAACCTAGTCCCAATAGAAGCCTAGCTTCAACGGACTTAGGATTATTACTAATCTTGGACTTGCAATAGGATTGGAAAAAACTCTCTAAGAGTCTTATCTTTACCCAAACTGAAGTCCTCTCTCATTTTAGGACTCTTGTCCCTTATCCGCTTATCCCAGATTCCGGTATCTTCGCTGATAACCTCGACCTAGCCGAGATGATCTCAGCGTCATGACCGGGACACGAGGTACCTCGGCTGGCACTTCAGTAATACCTCGGCCACGTGTTGTCTTTCAAAAATTATGTCCACACAACTACCCCCTAGGTTCTATTACCTCGCCATCCTGGGTGATGGAACCTATATCATTCCTTCCTTTAATCATGACCCCGATTTAACTTCAGCTTGTAAATTTTTCTTAAAATTTCAACAAGTGTTAAACATGACCTCGGTTTAACTTCAACTTGTAAATTTTTCTTAAATTTCAACAAGTGTCAAACATGACCTCAGTTTAACTTTAACTTGTAAATTTTTCTTAAAAATTTCAACAATTGTTAAACATGACCTCGATTTAACTTCAAATTGTAAATTTTTCTTAAATTCCAACAAGTGTTAAATATGACCTCAGTTTAACTTCAACTTGTAAATTTTTCTTAAAAATTTCAACAAGTGTTAAACATGACCTCAGTTTAACTTAAACTTGTAAATTTTTCTTAAAAATTTCAACAAGTGTTAAACATGACCTCAGTTTAACTTCAATTTGTAAATTTTTCATAAATTTCAATAAGTGTTAAACATGACCTCAGTTTAACTTCAACCTGTAAATTTTTCTTAAAATTTTCAACAAGTGTTAAACCGATTTTGGCTTGAAAATTCCAACTCCCAAGCATCATTCTCCAGCCCTCTACATGGCTTCCAACTACTCCTTTGTGGACCTTATATAAAAAAGCCTTTAACTTAGGTTGAGCTTTTCTCTTCTCGAACTTAATCATCTAGGCCGAGATCTTGTCTTCTGGAATCTAGGATCTGCTCACTTTAGGCTGAGCTCTTCTCTTCTCGGATCTAATCATCTGCGCCGAGATCATGTCTTCTGGGATTCTCCATGCCCGACCTCCCACGAAGACAGGTGGGAATGTCCTTTGGTTGCGCCATGCTGAGGGACTGTATGAACCGTTTTGTGCCCCCCTTTCTGGGCACCTTTCTTGGCCGCTGGAATCAGTGTATCTTGTAACAGGAACGGTGGCTGCATGACGTTGTTCTGCATCATGAAATTAACTACCGTTTGCAGGTCTGCCAATTTGTTCGCCATTCCCTTCATCTCGTCGTCCCTCCGCAGGCATCTATCTTTCCATACCTGGAGGTCGTCCTCGTTATAATACCCGCTCCGATCCGATTTCTTCGGTACGCCGCCCTCCTAGCCGACGTCCTTTCCTCCGTGATTCTTATCATGAATCTCTTCGTTGCAGTTGTCTTCTTCGACGTCAAGGTCAATATGTTTTCCACACTTAGTAGGGGTGTCGTCCCAACCTTCTCTTTCTGTTTGTCGTTGGTCATTTATTCTCCTTTCTTTCCTACAGACGGCGCCAAATTGTGTGTGTCAATTTCCGACCACACTGCCAATCAAGCACTCAGCTGGAGAACATTGACAGAACAGATTAAGCCCGAACAACTTGTCACAAAAAGAAGAGATTTCGGCGGTGGTTCGTCCACCCGGGAGCACTCCGACGATCAAGCCAGTTATCTCTCAAAGATAGCAAAAGTGCTTAACTCACTATTCAGAGCATAAAAAGCATACCTTAAATCCATGAGGGTGCCTCTCTTTTATAGCCAAAACAAACCTAATCCCAATAGAAGCCTAGCTTCAATGGACTTAGGATTACTGCTAATCATAGACTCCTAGTAGGATTGGGATAAACTCTCTAAGAGTCTTATCTTTACCCAAACTGAAGTCCTCTCTCATTCTAGGACTCTTGTCCCTTATCCGCTTATCCCGGATTCCGGTATCTTCGTAGATAACCTCGGCCCAGCCGAGATGATCTCGGCATCATGACCAGGACACGTGGTACCTCGGCTGGCACTTCAGTGACACATCGGCCACGTGTTGTCATTCAAAAATTATGTCCCCACAACTACCCCCCAGGTTCTATTACCTCGGCATCCTGATGTGATGAAACCTATATCATTCCTTCCTTTAATCATGACCCCGGTTTAACTTCAGCTTGTAAATTTTTCTTAAAATTTCAACAAGTGTTAAACATGATCTCGGTTTAACTTCAACTTGTAAATTTTTCTTAAATTTCAACAAATGTTAAACATGACATCAGTTTAACTTCAACTTGTAAATTTTTCTTAAAAATTTCAACAAGTGTTAAACATGACCTCAGTTTAACTTCAACTTGTAAATTTTTCTTAAATTTCAACAAGTGTTAAACATGACCTCAGTTTAACTTCAACTTGTAAATTTTTTTTAAAAATTTCAACAAGTGTTAAACATGACCTCGGCTTAACTTCAACTTGTAAATTTTTCTTCAAAATTTCAAACTCCCAAGCATCATTCTCCAGCCCTCTGCTTGGCTTCCACCTACTCCTTTATGGACCTTATATGAAAAAGTCTTTAACTTAGGTTGAGCTTTTCACTTCTCAAACTTAATCATCTAGGCTAAGATCTTGTCTTCTGGAATCTAGGATCTGCTCACTTTAGGCTGAGCTCTTCTCTTCTCGTACCTAATCATCTAGGCCGAGATCGTGTCTTCTGGGATTCTCTATGCCTGACCTCCCGCGAAAGCCGGTGAGAATGTCCCTTGGTCGCGCCATGCTGAGGGACTGCAAGAACCGTTTTCTGCCCCCCTTTCTGGGAACCTTTCTTGGCCGCTGGAATCGGCGTATCTTGTAACGAAAACGGTGGCTGCATGACGTTGTTCTGCATCATGAAATTGACGACCGTTTGCAGGTCCGCCAATTTGTTCGCCATTCCTTTCATCTTGTCGTCCCTCCACAAACATCTATCTTTCCATACTTAGAGGTCGTCTTCGTTATAATACCCGCTCCGGTCCGATTTCTTCGGTACGCCGCCCTCCTGGCCGACGTCCTTTCCTCCGTGATTCTTATCACGAATCTCTTCGTTGCAGTTGTCTTCTTTGACGTCAAGGTCAATATGTTTCCTACTCTCAGTAGGGGTGTCGTCCCCAAACTTCTCTTTTTGCCCATCGTTGGCCATCTATTATTCTTTCTTTCCCACAGACGGCGCCAAATTATGTGTGTCAATTTCCGACCACACTGCTAATCAGGCACTCAGCTGGAGAACACTAGCAAAACAGATTAAGCCCGAACGACCTGTCACAAAAAGAAGAGATTTCGGCGGTGGTTCGTCCACCCGGGGGCACTCCGACGATCAAGTCAGTTATCTCTCAAAGATAGCAAAAGTGCTTAACTCACTATTCAGAGCATAAAAAATATACCTTAGACCCATGAGGGTGCCTCTCTTTTATAGCCAACACAAACCTAGTCCTAATAGAAGCCTAGCTTCAATGGACTTAGGATTTCTGCTAATCTTGGACTCCCAATAGGATTGGGTAAACTCTCTAAGAGTCTTATCTTTACCCAAACTGAAGTCCTCTCTCATTCTAGAACTCTTGTCCCTTATCCGCTTATCTCGGATTCCGGAATCTTCGCAGATAACCGTGGCCTAGCCGAGATGATCTCGGCGTCATGACCGGGACACGTGGTACCTCGGCTGGCACTTCAGTGACACCTCAGCCATGTGTTGTCATTCAAAAATTATGTCCCACAACTGCCTCCTAGGTTTATTACCTCGGCATCCTGAGGTGATGTAACCTATATCATTCCTTCCGTTAATCATGACCCCGGTTTAACTTCAGCTTGTTAATTTTTCTTAAAATTTCAACAAGTGTTAAACATGACCTCGGTTTAACTTCAACTTGTAAATTTTTCTTAAATTTCAACAAGTGTTAAACATAACTTCAGTTTAACTTCAACTTGTAAATTTTTCTTAAAAATTTCAACAAGTGTTTAACATGACCTCAGTTTAATTTCAACTTGTAAATTTTTCTTAAATTTCAACATGTGTTAAACATGACCTCAGTTTAACTTCAACTTGTAAATTTTTTTTAAAAATTTCAACAATTGTTAAACATGACCTCGGTTTAACTTCAACTTGTAAAGTTTTCTTAAAAATTTCAACAAGTGTTAAACCGATCTTGGCTTGAAAATTCCAACTCCCAAGCATCATTCTCCAGCCCTCTGCATGGCTTCCACCTACTCCTTTGTGGACCTTATATAAAAAAGTCTTTAACTTAGGCTGAGCTTTTCTCTTCTCGGACTTAATCATCTAGGCCGAGATCTTGTCTTCCGGAATCTGGGATCTACTCACTTTAGGCTAAGCTCTTCTTTTCTCGGACCTAATCATCTAGGCCGAGATCGTGTCTTCTGGGATTCTCCATACTCGACCTCCCTCGAAGACCGGTGAGAATGTCCCTTGGTTGCGCCATGCTGAGGGACTGCAGGAACCATTTTCTGCCCTCATTTCTGGGCAACTTTCTTGGCTACTGGAATCGACGTATCTTGTAACGGGAACGATAGCTGCATGACGTTGTTCTGCATCATGAAATTAACGACCGTTTGCAGGTCCGCCAATTTGTTCGCCATTCCCTTCATCTCGTTGTCCCTCCGTAGGTATCTATCTTTCTATACCTGGAGGTCGTCCACGTTATAATACCCGCTCCGGTCTGATTTCTTCGGTACGCCGCCCTCTTGGCCGACGTCCTTTCCTCCGTGATTCTTATCACGATTCTCTTCATTGCAGTTGTCTTCTTCGACGTCAAGGTCAATATGTTTCCCACTCTCAGAAGGGATGTCATCCCCAACCTTCTCTTTCTGTCCGTCGTTGGCCATCTATTCTCCTTCTTTCCCATAGATGGCGCGAAATTGTGTGTGTCAATTTCTGACCACACTGCTAATCAAGCACTCAGCTGGAGAACACTGGCATAATAGGTTAAGCACGAACGACCTGTCACAAAAAGAAGAGATTTTGGCGACAGTTCTTCCACCTGGGGGCACTCCGGCGATCAAGTCAGTTATCTCTCAAAGATAGCAAAAGTGCTTAACTCACTATTCAGAGCATAAAAAACATACCTTAGACCCATGAGGGTGCCTCTCTTTTATAGCCAACACAAACCTAGTCCCAATAGAAGTCTAGCTTCAATGGACTTAGGATTACTGCTAATCTTGAACTCCCAGTAGGATTGGGATAAACTCTCTAAGAGTCTTATCTTTACCCAAACTAAAGTCCTCTCTCATTCTAGGACTCTTGTCTCTTATTCGCTTATCCCAGATTCTGGTATCTTCGCAGATAACCTCGGCCTAGCCGAGATGATCTCGGCGTCATGACCGGGACACGTGGTACCTCGGTTGGCACTTCAGTGACACCTCGGCCACGTGTTGTCATTCAAAAATTATGTCCCCACAGGGGTTTACTTCTCTCTTCTTCTCCAAAGCTTGAGGTAGGGATTCTCTTAGAGTTATATATACATTTTTGCAAGTTTGTGTTGATTTTGGAACTTCTTCTTGTAGTAATGAACCTTGATTTTGGCTCATGAGTTCTTGATGATTTACAAAATGGTTTTTCTCAATGTTTTCTAAAAACTTTTGAGCGTATGAACTATATTGTTAAGAAGGAATATTGTCTTGGAAAAGTCCTTTAAAAAATGAAGGGAAAATCTAATTTTGTGAAAACCCTAGAGATTGGGGATTTTTTTTTGGTGTGGAAAATGGTAAGATGTGATGAAATCTGTGTTTGTTAAGTATTATGATGAATATATGATTGAGAAATTCCTATAGTTGTGTAGGAAGAGGAAATTCCATAGAAGAATGAGAAATGGTTAATATTGACGCTAGTTGTATAGCTTATTTTTGGTTGGTCTTGAAATGACCAAGTAGGAAAATAGATATTAACATGTGGAGAAAGCATGTAATGTGGTATTATTATTATTTTCTCGATAGATTTATTTGTGAAATTATCTTGAGAAGAAGTATGAGATTTTTTATCACAATGGTAGATTGTGTGGTGGAAATTGAAAATAGAAACATATTATAATGCATTGATACATGTTGCATTAACATTCCATTTCATTTGGTTGTTATGAATTTTGAATTGAAATTTGAAAACTATTGCATTGAGAAAGAGAATGTTTTGTGAAACAAGAACATATTGAATTGTGTTGGGATAAATACGTTGGTAAGTCCGGATAAGGGGTGTAGTTTGGTATTGGTTAAGTTGGCCTAAGTGTCGATGGTGAAAGACCGAAAACATGCATGGAGGAGGTACCACGTGCTTTCCGATGAGAGACCGATAAAGTGGAGATTGGTAGTGCTTGTTATGCCTACTTGTAGACACCAACTTAGAGATTACCTGAGTCGTATTTTTAACCCCTTTGAAAATTACATTGAATTTGTTGGATCATTTTGTTATCAAATTGGCATTATGCACAAGATTTTCCAAAAGGCAAAAGTATGTATTTTGATCATGACATGGCATTTGCATTCATCTCATGAGATCATGTAAAAATATATATACTTTGTTAAGAATTTGTATGTGACGCCCCAAAATAATTACTATAAACCATCCACAATATTAATTACATAACAACACATGATGAAATAATTATCTTTCATTAATCCCAATTACTTGTACAAAAGGATAACATATGCAGGTATATATTCACAAGTCTAACCCTGAATCTTTAGCATATGTTGCAATAAGAGATAAGATATGAAAGTAAAACAAATAATAAATGTCCTAAAGGCTTACAACTTTCTAAGATAATACTTGGTTTCAACAAAAGTGAATTTAAATACAATATAGTTAAATGCCCTTAGCTTGTACAAAACATATACAACAATTAACAAAAATGAAGCTCTTGCTGTAAGTCCTCTCAAGCTATTGCCTTGGCGGAAGTATATCATTAGCACCTAAAAATGTTTTTCCACATAGGGTGAGCCAAAGCCCAGTAGAAATAATCTAACACAGTATACGAATCTTAACAAAGATATAAGGTGAATGAAAATGTAAAGCTCGTGCCAAAACATTTTATATCTCTTTCCAAAACTATAAAATGCCAGATTTATATCATAGTTCATAACTCATTTATTTTACAATAAAACAACAAGGCAGCGAATCACACTCTGGGAATCTCAAAACCAATACAACCTTTCACGGAAATTTCGTCTGCGGGAAATCGTAAGCCAACACCCATTTAAACGTAGGTTGTACAAGCACTGCTATTGCCATTTTACGAATATTTTGTCTGCAGGATCAGCACCCATGTATACGCGCGGTTTTTAGAACTTTCATTATGGACGCTCAGGCTAACTTATTTCAACGAGTCAACAAATACTTTCTAGATTCACCCCTTTTCTCAAAATGACTAACATTTCCAATGTATAGATATGAATTAATGCCCAATGCAAATGGATGGGAAAATAGTTTCAATTCTACTAATTTTCATGCAATTTCTATAACAATTATAGCTATCATTCACTGATAGCCCAAAACAGATATTTCTAAACAGATAAACAATTTTCAATAAAGATAAACTTTTCAAATTTTTAAGATGTGAGTGATAATACATATCCAACTCCATCATCCTCATTAACATCAACCCTATTCCACTTTTCCAACATCAATTCCATTATTTATATAAAATCAACATTTGAGGCATGTAAGGAAAAATCCATTTTTCTTTCAAAATCAATCACACGTATCAAAATTAACCATTTCATCATAACTTAACTTTATTTTCAACATCACAATCATTTTTAATAATCCATTTGAAAACTCCTTTTTTGATCTTTAACCCAAAACCCTAGGTTTGTTTCAAAAATTTCCAAAATCACCATATTGTTTAAAAATAGCAAATAACTAAGTTAAAACTCATAGAAAGTGTGAAGAATCCCTACCTCAAGTTTAGAAGGCGAGAGAGAGAGTGTTGGAAACTCAAAGACGCTAAAAATTAACTTTGCTCTGATTAAAATGAAGCCCTTGTCGAGCTCTACCTTTTCAACAAAGGGACACGGGTGAAAAGATCGACGAATCTAGGCGGATTTGGGTGAAATAAATGAGTTTTAGAGAGAGAGTGAGATAAAATAGGGTTTTGAAATATTTAGAGAGAGAGAGAGAGAGAGAGAGAGAGATGAAAAAGTGACTTTATGAACCAAGCGCAAGAAGTGTCGCTCGAGCGACTAGACACAATAAGTTGCACCGCTCGAGTGTAAGAAGCTTCGCTCGAGCAAAGAATATCAACTCCCAGAAGTTTTAGAGACAGAAGACCACCGCTCGAGCTCAAAAAGGACTACTCAAGCCAATATCGCTCGAGCGCAAGAAGCTTCGCTCGAGCGCAAGAAGCTTCGCTCGAGCGCAAGAAGCTTCACTCGAGTGAAGAATACCACCTCCCAGTAGTTTTGCAGACCTACAAAAATATTGAGAGTTCACAAAGACCGCTCGAGCGCAAGAAGTGCCGCTCAAGCGAAGGAATAAAATTTTGGGCAACAACAGTTTGAAAAACAAGCTACTAACCTGTTCTAAACATAACCAACACATCCCAATTACAACAGTTTGAAAAACAAGCTACCAACCTATTCTAAACCTAACCAACACATCCCAATTGCCAAACTCAAAGAGAAATAAGGGGAAACAAGACAAGAACAACTGTATAAGGAAATAAATCTCGGATCCAAAACATCAAATGGGTCAGGTCTAAACTAGAACTGCTATATTCCTACTGGGCTTAATGTTCACCCCAGTGGATTTTGTGCAGGGAAAGATGTAGTGATTCTGCCAAATTGAAGGCGCGAAGTGTTTTGAGGGCATATGGCTCTTGTTTTGTTGTTGTTTTGGACAAGCCAAGGGCTTAAAATGTATGAGTTTCGATAACCATTTTTGTGTAACCGGGCATAAGCCTTGGAACTTGTAACCTTGTGAGCATTATTTGTAATTGACTTGTAGTACCACATGCTATAGATTTATATTCCTGTAATGTTGAATATATAGTTGCATGTAGAACCCTTTTGATAAATCTCTAGAATGGATTGAATACACATCTTAAAGATTTAAATGAGGATGTAATGGATGAATTTATATATATATATATATATATAAGTATGTTATGGGAGTTACAACATTTGGATTAAGATCTTGATGGTAGATAAATATGAACCCTTCTTATGTAAATTATTTGGGGGCGTTACATAAATTTTTTCATTAATGTATAATAACTTAAAAAAAAAGAAAACACTTTAAATAGTAATTTCCCCTACTTTAATTGTACTTAATAATTTTTCTCAATGCATTGGTAAAATCAATCAACCGAATCAGATCAATCCAAATCGAACTTCATACCTACAAGAACCTAATAATTATTCAAATGCAAGGGTGTAAACAAAAAACAAAAACTAATAATTAGTAGGTTAAATTAAATTAAACCCTCTTAAATTATGATTTATTTGCACTTTGCCTCTTTGAACTTCAAAACTTAACAGTTAATCTCCTCAAAATATTATATTGTTACTCTTAACCTCTCCTGTTAGGATTTTGTTACAAATTTAAACGGAATTAGGTTATGTGTGAAGTACATAATGCATTTATTGACTTTTTAAGACAATAATACACACTTATTGCTCTGTAGGATAATAACTCTTATTTGATGATCTTATTTGCACTTTATCTCTCTTATTTTAGTGGCAAAATACAAAATAGATCATTAAATAATGACATTATTGTTCTACAAATTCAATAAATGTATTATATGCTTCCCACATAATTAACCCGATTTTGTGTAAATCCCTAGAATACTAACGGAAAGGGCTAGTGTAACAAGATAAGACTTTAAAATGATTAACTGTTTAATTTTAAATTTTAGAGGGACAAAATATAAATAGATCATAATTTAAGAAAATTTATTGTAATTTATCTAAATTAATAAACTTAGATTGATTCAAATCGTATGGTTTGATTTGACTTTATAACACACGGTTCAATTATGATTCTAAACGGCAACAAAATGATTGATTGTTGTCCAATTCACTGATTAAGGCACAAAACGTTCAAATGGAGAACATTTTCTTTCTTATTTTTTTAAGGAAATTACATTAATCGTCCTATAATTTGGGAATCGCATCATCTTGATTCTTAACTTTTTAATTGTAATATATTTGATCTTAAATTTTAAAATTTATTTCAAAAAAGGACAATTGAAGATACAATTACTCAATTTTAAGGGTAAAATCATCAATTTAATAAAATATAAACTAATTTGACAAAAATAAATGTTAAAAAAATATTTTTGAATTTTTAAAAATAATTTCTACCCACCAAAGATAAAATTGTGTAAAATTGATAAATCTTTTAGATATTTATTTATTTTACCAAATTAATTTTTATTATGTGTTTGGATGATGATAATGTAATGGGTGGTTGTTAGACTTTTAATGTGCAATCCATATATTTAATATATGAAATATTTTTAGTTTAGAATTTTGATTTAATAATGATATCAACGCTGTTATTATATTTAACTTTTGAAAAAATAAAAACTAATTTAATGAAAATAAAAACAATCACCCATTATTACATGATCATCATTCAAACACATAATAAAAATTAATTTAGTAAAACAAATAAATGTCTAAAAGATTTATCAATTTTGCATAATTTTATCTTTAGTAGGTAAAAATAATTTTTGAAAATTAAAAAATATTTTTTGACATTTATCTTTGTCAAATTAGTTTATATTTTAACAAATTGATGACTTTACCCTTGAAATTGAGCAATAGTATTTTCAATTGTCTTTATTTGGAACGAGATTTAAAATTTAGGGTTAAGTGTGTCATAGTTGAAAAGTTGGACACTAAAATGACACAAGGCTCAAACTATAGGAACCACTAGTGTAATTCGCCATTTAAAAAAAAAAAATTAAAGATCACAATATATTTATTTTTTATTTTTTATTTTTTAAAATTAAATTTCGCAATATATTACATATAAAAAGTGATTTTGAGATGTTAAATTTTTTTTTTTAAATTCCTTTGTTTATAAATAAAAAAGAAATAAAAGAGAGGAGAAGAGAAGAGAAGATGTTTTTCAACATCATATCAAATATATATATTATTAAAAGTAGTATTTTTCTTATGTTTAGATAGTACATTATAAAGGCTTACTTTTTTTTTAAGGAGAGCCACGTCAGCATGAATTTTCTTAATTACTTCTATACAAATCCAAACCTAATATAAATTATACTAACTTTACCTATTTTATATGAATTCTATTCGACAAATATTTATTTTCCATATATTTTTCATGATAAATTGAGATAATCCACAAACCCAATACAAATTTTGCTATCATGTTTTTTTCTTAATTCTTTCAAAGGTATTAGGTTTTTTTTTTTTAATGCTAAATTACTTTTTTCTTCTTCTTATTTTTTCGTGCATTATTCTATATCAAATACCAATTCTATATTATGGATATATCGTTTAAATTTTATAGTGATTTTATATATGAAATTAACTTCATTTTCTACATTATTTTATATAATTACAACTTACAAAAGGAAAAACTTGCACAACAATGTACTCTCAAGGAACCTCAAAAGTTTGGATTTACTACTTGAGTTATTTTTTCAATTGTTGAACAACATGTTTTTTTTGTGTTTTGACATTATATTACAGATGATTAATCACTTCACGCATTGGAATGTATCTATTGGTTGGTTGTTTTCATTATTTTTTCTTGTTGGCAACCATTTGGTAAATACACATGTTGTGGCCCAATCTTGAAGGCCACATGTTACACTTGGTCCATCCACATATGACCTAATCATGGGGGACACATGGTCTTGCAAACCATGAGGGACACATAGTCTTGGACATATGGTACACATGGTGTGACCTAACCATGAGCTACACATGATTTGTCATGTATGCCTATATTAGGACTCATGCTCAACATTGTGTAGACACATCAAAATAATAAATTCTCTCTCTATTCATCTATCTTGGGGCTACCATCTTGAAAGTCTAGAAATTTCGAATGTGGATAACTATTGAGAAACTACTAGTATTTTCTCAATTGGTGGGGAGTTTTTCCAAACGAGGCTCGTAATTCAAGCATCTAATCCAAACTGTTTCCGCATCAGGTAATATGATTACCCGTATGTTTTTCCTTCATTTCTTTTTTGGGATTAGATGTTATTATGTGATTCTTTCTTGGTTAATCGTTGTTGAATTTCTTTTATATAGTTGATATTTTAATTTAATTAAGAGTGTTTATTTTACAATCTTATAATTATATATATATATATATATCATATAAAATCATTATATGATAATCCAACTACAATATATTTATATATAATTTTTTAAATAAAATTTATGTAAATTCTATTTCTATATATTTTTATTTTCCAAATGAATATAAAAGAAAATTAAATAGTTAGAATTACTTTTAATTTTATATTACTAATTCTTCTTATAATTTAAATATTATTTTTAATATCAAAATAAGTATTTATTTTACTATTTTATAATTTAATAAATATCATATAAAATTATTATAAGATAATTATTATACTTTTATAATACGATAGAATTAAAATGATCAAAATACGCAAATAATTTAACTAAAATTAATATATATATATATATATATATAAGTATTCAAATAACAATTTTATAAAACGATAGCGCCAATATTATCAACATAAATAATTAAAATCATACTTTAATTTTGATTTTAAATTAAAATTAAAATTATTCTTTTATAACACACATTGTACCATCAAATATTTTTTGAAAAAAAAATAGCACATGTGTTGCATGGGTGAAGTGCTAGTATATATTATTAAAAGTAATATTTTTTTTCCATACTTAGGTGGCACATTATAAGGGCTTTTTTTTTTTCCCTTAAGAGAGTCACGTTAGTATGTATTTTCTTAATTACATATAGTCATATAGAGTTCTACACAAGCTAAAATTTAATTTAAATTATACTAATTTTACCTATTTTATATGGATTCTTTATACCCAATACCAATTTTGTACCATTCTATATTAGATATTTGTTATTTAAATTTTATAGTGATTCTATATATGAAATTATAGATTTGTCCTTTCCTACACAATAATGATACTCTCGAAAAACCTCTAAAATTTGGATTTGCTGATTAATAACTTTACACATAGAGATGTAACTATCATTTGAATGTTTTCATTAATTTTTCTTTTTGGTTTAAATGTTATCAAATTATTTTTTGATTAATGGTTATTAAATTTATTTTATATAGTTAGTATTTTAATTTAATTAAGAGTGTTTAAACATAAAAGGATAGCCATAAATAAGTGTATTTTTTGTCTTTTTACGAAAAGATGTGCAGAAAAGTAGAGAGGTGATATAATAAAAAAAAGATAAAAAGATAAAAAGATGAATTATTTTAAGGATACCAAACTTGGCCTTAATCCATATATAATTTGAAATTTAAAACTTTTTGAGTTGGCCCACTGTATCCATAGTTTTAGAATTTAAAAATCCTTATATAGAAAGTAGAAAACAAAAAAGTATAGTCATATTTAGCCCATATATAATTTGAAAGAATAAAGTTATATGCATCAATTGGTATATTAATCAATGTATTAATAAATGATGTGAGATAATTTTAAAAGTTTTAGATCTTTGTAGTTTGTATAATAGATGGGGTCAATCTTCTAATTTAATATATATATATATATATCATATAAAATCATTATATGATAATTCAACTACAACATATTTGTATTTAAATTTTTTTAATAAATTTTATATAATTTCAATTTTTACAAACATTATTTTCCATATGAACATAAAAGAAAATTAAATAGTTAGAATTACTTTTTTGGGCAAATTAAATATACATCCCTCGAGGTTTAGCTAAATTACAGATACCCCTTGAGGTTTCGAAAATTACAAATACCCCCCTGAGGTTTATATTTTCATAACAAATTGTCTCCTGAGGTTTATATTTTCATAATAATTTGCCCCATAATTTGTTATGCAAATAGTACCTTCATTGGGGTATCTGTAATTTCTCAAACCTCAGGGGGTATCTA
This sequence comes from Camellia sinensis, assembly GCF_055761805.1. Lineage (NCBI taxonomy): Eukaryota > Viridiplantae > Streptophyta > Magnoliopsida > Ericales > Theaceae > Camellia > Camellia sinensis. The sequence continues at coordinate 74,821,953 of NC_138963.1, forward strand.
TAATTTTGCTAAACCTCGAGAGGGTATATGTAATTTGCCCTACTTTTTATTTTATGTTACTAATTCTTCTTCTAATATAATTATTATTTATATCAAAATGAGTATTTATTTTACTATTTATAATTTAATATACATCATATAAAATTATTATATGATAATTACACTTTTATAATACGATAGAACCAAAATTATTAAAATACACAAATAATTTAACTGAAATTAATATATATGAGTATTTAAGTAACAATTTTATAGAACGATAGGGCTAATATTATCAAAATAAATAATTAAAATCATACTTTAATTTTAATTTTAAATTAAAATTAAAATAATTCTTTTATAACATATATTGTACCATTAATTATTTTTTTTATAAAAAATAACACGTGCATTGCATGATTCAACTACTAATTGAATATTAACAATTTTAAGTCTTGAAATCGTGGTTATAATCAAACAACTTTTCACATGTTCCATTTGGTTTGGTTCCACAATTTACATGACTCTGTGGGGATATATTTTCTAAGTACCAACACGTGGCCACGGTGACACCGACGTGTCAGCTGAGGTGCCATGTGTCCTGGTGGTAACGCCGATGTGATCTCGGTAAGGCCGATGTTATCTCCGAAGATATCGGAATCCGAGATAAGCGGATAAGGGACAAGAGTCCTAGAATGAGGAAGGAATTCAGCCTGGATAGGGATAAAGCTGTTAGGGAGTTTATCTCTATCTATTAAAGAGTTCAAGATTAGCGGTAATCCTAAGTCCATTAAAGCTAGGCTGCTAGTGGGACAATGATTGGGTTAACTATAAAAGAAAGGCACTCCCGATGGGTTTAAGGTATGCAATTTATATTCAGTACAGTGAGTCTAGCACTATTGATTATCTTTGAGAGATATACTGACTTGATCGTCGGAGTGCCCCCGGGTGGACGAACCACCGTCAGAATCTTCTCTTTCTGTTGCAGGTCAGCCAGGTGTCATCTATTCTGCCAGTACTCTCCAGTTGAATACTGAGTTGGGCAGTGTGATCGGAAAATCACTCACATAATTTGGCGCCGTCTGTGGGAAAGAAAGAAGAATAGATGGCCAGTGACGGACAGAAGGAAAAGATTGGGGATGACACTCCTGTTAGAAGTGGCAGACATATTGACCTTGACGTCAAATGAGACAACCGCAACACAGAAACTCGTGACCATAATCACATCAAGAAAGACGTCGACCAGGATGGTGACGTACCAAAGAAGCCAGATCGAAGTGGGTACTACAATGAGGATGACCTCCAGGTATGGAAGGATAGATGCTTGCGGAGGGACGAAGAGGTAAAAGAGATGGCGAACAAATTGGCAGACCTGCAATCGGTCGTCAATTTCATGATGCAAAACAACGTCATGCAGCCACCATACCCGTTGCAAGACACGCCGATTCCAGTGGCCAATGCCCAGAAGGGAGGGTAGAAGACAATCCCAATAGCCCCTCAGCACACTAGAAGCGAAAAATACTCTCACCGGCCTTTTAGGGAGGTCGGGCGAGAAGAGTCAAGGAGAGAAGAATCGCGGAGGACGCATCGCGCCAAGGAGGCAGACCCTAAAGAACATCGGCATATTTAGGGGCAGGCACTCTGCTTCGACACAACTCACGGAGAAAGATCGAAAAGGACCCACCATGAAGCTGAGAGTAGTATGCCGAAAAGACTGAAGTCAAGAGGCAGTCGAGCTCTTGGACGGAGCAAAGAAGACTTGAGAGATTACCTCAAGAGGAAGCAGCAAAATGCCGATGCCGAGGTAACTTCCCCTGAAAAGTCGAGAACACCATTCTCAGTGGAGCTAGACAAATTTGAGGCACCAAAGAGATTCAGTATGCCGAGGTTCCAAATTTACGATGGTAAGTCAGACCACAACTTCCACGTTGGATTATACTTGAACTCGATGGCATTATATAGTGGGAACGAGCCGTTGCTCTGCAAAGTATTCCCCTCATCTTTTGGGGAGATTGCATCAGATTGGTTCCACAAATTACCGAAGGGAAGCGTAAAGACTTGGGAAGGCCCGGCCGAGATATTTGTGGCCAGGTTCGTGACAAACAAGCTGCAGCCATTAAGGGTGGACGCATTAATGGTTCTGAAGATCAGTAAGGATGAAGGCCTTAGGGCCTATGCAAAAAGATTCTATGAGCTGTTCAACCGAATACCAGAATATAATCAAGAGGTGGCGGTTGTATCTTTTAAGAACGGCCTAAAAGACAACTGTCCACTACGAAAATCTTTGGCAAAGACATTGCCAAAAAGTATGGAAGAGCTCATGGTGAGAATCGAGAAGTATGCTAGAGCCGAGGAAGACACGTCGAGGATTAGGAAGACAAAACAGGAGAAGGGCAACGGCTCGCAGAAGCGAGGCCGAGGTAACAATAGATTGAGCAAGCAAGAGACAGAACTGAGGGCTGCACATGCAGTGATAACTGTGTTCCGTATCCCAATTCACAAAGTCCTGGATCAAATTTGGAATTAACCCTGTTTCAGAACACTAGCAAAAGCACCAGGAGAATTCATGGGAAAAAACCTTGGCAGGCATTGTGCTTACGACAATGAAAACGGATATATGACTCAGGGCTGCAGAGCCCTGAAAACACACTTGGAAGACCTGGTGAGACAAGGCCATCTGAGAGACCTTGTCGATGAGGCCAAAACAAGGGAAGAACAGACAAGATTGCCTCAAGCGACAGCGGCTCCACCACCCCCAGCACAGCAACCACAAGCAGGAGGACCTCGGGTAATTAATGTAATTCACTCGAAGGTCAGCGAAAACGAGATCAGAGGGGAGACCCAGAAGGTGAAGCACTTGCAGCATGTCTACCAAGTCGGGGAGAAGAGACATCGGGCAGAGGAGTGCCAAGGACCAGTGGTGTCCTTCTCTGAAGCCAACCTTGAGATGGTACAACACCCGCATAATGATACCTTGGTAGTATCCCTCCAGGTTGGGGAATGCCAAGTAAGGCGCATCCTGATTGACCAAGGCAACTCTTGTGACATCATGTACGTCCGATGTTATAAGGAGCTTGGCCTTCACCCAGACGATATGGAGTAATCCAATAGCCCAATGGTCGGGTTCAATGGAACGCCGACATGGCCGCTAGGAACAACCCGCTTGGAGGTGCAGGCAGACACCGGGAAGACAACGACAGAGTTCACCGTAATTGACACACCCTTCCCTTACAACATCATTTTGGGAAGACCATGGTTGCATGCGATGAGGGTTGTTTCCTTAACTTTGCATCAATTATTGCGGTTCCCAATAGAGCATGGGATTGAGGAGGTCAGAGGAGATCAGCTGCAGGCAAAGAATTGCTCCATGGAAGCAATGAAATCCACCTACAGCATAAGAGAACCAGAGAAGGCAGAGATCGAAGACGAAGACATGGAGGTCTTAGAGGATGTCGGCAAGGAGCCAGCCGAGAAGAGCGAAGAAGCACTGAAGAAAATCCTCGTCCAGGAGGGGGATGAGGAACGCTTCTTTCGGCTCGGGCTTAGCCGAAGAAGAAGAAAAAGAGTTGGAAATTTTTTTGAGAGTAAATATTGAGGTGTTTGCTTGGACACCTTCTGAGATGCCTGGCATTGACTCCGAGGTCACTTGCCATAAACTGAATGTTGATAGGTCGGCAAAACCAGTGATCTAACGAGCAAGAAGACCGACGTTGATACACGTCGAAGCAGTGGAGGAAGAAGTAGACAAACTTCTCGAGGCTAGGGCCATTCGAGAGGTAAATTACCCGACATGGCTATCAAACACAGTGGTGGTGAAGAAGAAGAACGGTAAATGGAGGGTCTGCGTAGACTTTACCAGCCTGAACAAGGTCTGTCCCAAAGACAGTTTTCCTCTACCTAAGATTGATCAGCTAGTAAATGCCACTTCGGGGCATGGAAGAATGAGCTTCCTGGATGCCTACAGGGGATACCATCAGATAGCCATGTATCATCCAGATGAGGAGAAGACTGCGTTTATCACCCCAAAAGGTTTGTACTGCTACAGAGTGATGCCTTTTGGGTTGAAAAACGCAGGAGCAACTTACCAAAGACTGGTAACCAAGATGTTCAAACACTTGATTGGCAGAACGGTGGAAGTTTACATCGATGACATGGTCGTGAAGACCAAGGAACCTAAAGGTCATCTGCCCGACCTTACAGCAGTCTTTGACATCCTTAAAACATATCGGCTCCGACTCAATGTAGTAAAGTATGCATTTGGAGTGGGATCTGGTAAGTTTTTGGGATACCTGGTGACTAGAAGGGGCATTGAGGCCAGCCCAGATCAGATTAAGGCCATCTTGGAATTATAGAGCCCGACATCGGCAAAACAGGTACAAATGTTGATTGGAAGGGCCGCATCCCTGAATAAGTTCATAAGCAGAAGCTCAGACAAGTGCAAACCTTTCTTTAACTTAGTGAAGAAAGCCACAGATCTTTTATGGATAGAAGAATGCGAGGCCGCCCTGGCCGACCTGAAGAAGTATTTGACCACAGCTCCAGTTCTTTCAAATCCAGAACCTGGGGAGGAGTTGTTTTTATACTTAGCAGTCTCAAAACACGTAGTAAGCGCAGTGATAATCCGAGAAAAAAAAGAGGAGCAAAGGGCTGTTTACTATATAAGCAAAACCCTGGCCGATGCAGAAACAAGGTATCTACCCTTAGAAAAATTGGCATTGGCTTTAGTAATGGCTTCAAAGAAACTGAACCATTACTTCTAGGCCCACAAAATTGTGGTGCTAACAGAACACCCCTTGAAGTTTTTGCTACAATAAGGAGACCTGACAGGAAGAATAGCCAAATGGGCAGTGGCCTTGGGACAGTATGACTTGGAGTACAGATCTAGAACAGCAATCAAAGGCCAAGTTTTGGCTGACTTCGTGGCCGAATTCACACTAAAATCCATCGCACATCGGGCTCTATTGAGTCGAGGTGAACGATGTCCAAGCAAGCAAGGAGAAGCCCAGCCAAATGCAACAGAACAAAGGAGAAAGGAAAAACTCAGACCCTGCAGCATTTACATTGGTGACTCCTTTCGACTGTTTGTCGATGGGAGCTCAAACTGGCAAGGAGCGGGGGCAGGAGTAGTACTGGTATCTCCAGATGGAGAAGTATTGGAACAGTCCATTCGATTGGGGTTCAAGGCCTCAAACAATGAAGCAGAATATGAAGCATTGATTGCAGAACTAAAGCTGGCGGTAGCAGCAGAAGCAGATGAGGTGATAGTCTTCTGTGACTCCCAGCTCATAGTCAATCAGACAACGGGCGAATTTGCAGCCCGAGATAAAAGGATGTTAACTTACGCAAAGGAAGTCAACAGGTTAGTAGCTTTGTTTCAGAATTGCCGACTACATCAGGTTAGCCGAGATGATAACAGTCACGCCGATGAACTAGCCAATCTGGCCAGTGCAATACAACCTGGAAAAGCAAAGACAATATGGGTCGAATACTTGTCGGGCCCAAGCATTGAACCACTGATCACAGAGCATGAAGCGATGTGTGTGGACATGGGACCAAGCTGGATGGATGCAATTGTTGCATTTTTGAAAGAAAGAAAGCTGCCAGATGACCACAAGGAGGCACACAAGATTAGATTGAAATCGGCAAGATTCAGTCTAACAGCGGAAGGACATCTCTACAGAAGATCTTTCACTGGACCCCTTTTAAGGTGTGTACACTCGTCACAGGTTGAAGATTTTTTATATGAAATACATGAAGGAATCTGTGGAAGCCACACCGGGGGCAGATCACTAGCCCATAGGGCTATTACCCAAGGGTATTGGTGGCCCTACATGCAAAAGGACGCAGAAGCCTATGTCAAGAAGTGTGAAAAATGCCAAAGGTTTGCACCACTGATACACCAGCCAGCAGCCAACCTGAATCCAATATCCAGTCTTTGGCCGTTGGCCCAATGGGGCATGGATCTTGTTGGGCAACTGTCCCAAGCAACTGGACAAAGAAAGTACCTGCTGGTAGCAACAGATTACTTCGCCAAGTGGACAGAAGTTGAGCCCTTAGCCAAGATCGGAGATGTAGACGTGAAGAACTTCTTATGGAAAAACATCATCACCAGATTTGGGATTTCGAGAGCAATAGTTGCTGACAATGGAACACAATTTGATAGTAAGCTAATCAAGAACTTCTGTGCAAAGTTCAAGATCAAGAACTACTTTTCAACCCCGAGCTTTCCTCAAAGCAACGGTCAAGCAGAAGCATCCAACAAAGTTATCCTAGATGGGATAAAGAAGAGGCTGCAGGCAGCAAAAGGAAAATGAGTGGATGAACTACCAAGTGTACTCTGGGCATATCGGACTACGCCAAGAAGATCAACGGGGGAATCCCCCTTTACCATGACCTATGGCACAGAAGCTGTCATTCCGCTTGAAGTCGGCATCCCTGTGATCAGAACCCAAGGAGTAGAAAATTAGATTGATGATGTACTCTTAGCCCGAGATCTGGACCTACTAGAAGAAAGAAGAGAGAAAACTGCAATTCAGCTCGCAGCCGACCAGCAGCAGCTTGCCAGAGCTTATAATAAAAGAGTCAGCCCAAGGGAGTTCCAAGTCGGCGACCTAGTCTTAAGAAAAGTCGTCGGCAACAAGAAGGATCCCAAGGAGGGCAAGCTTGGCCCAAACTGGGAAGGACCCTACAGAATTACTTCGGTTTTGGGCAATGGGGCATATCGGCTTGAAGATAGTGAGGGCAAAGAGTTGCCAAGACCTTGGAATACTTGTAATCTGAAGTTTTTCTATCATTAAATTTTTCTTGTTGTTTGCCGACATAATGAATAAAATTTCAGCAGAATTCTTCTATATTTGTGACTGATAAAGATACATAGCGTTGTTTCTGGAGTACATGCATAATGAGACCCCAAGTGGAACTTAGGTTCACATTAGGAGGCAGAGAAAAGAAATGATGTTTAACACTTATTGAAACTTGAGAAAAGTTTACAAGTTGAAGTTAAACCGAAATGATGTTTAACACTTGTTGAAACTTGAGAAAAGTTTACAAGTTGAAGTTAAACCGAAATGATGTTTTACACTTGTTGAAACTTGAGAAAAGTTTACAAGGTAAAACCGAAATGATGTTTAACACTTGTTGAAACTTGAGAAAAGTTTACAAAGTTAAAACCGAAATGATGTTTAACACTTGTTGAAACTTGAGAAAAGTTTACAAGTTAAAATTAAACCGAGATGATGTTACACACTTGTTGAAATTTGAGAAAAATTTACAAGTTGAAACCAAGGTCGTGCCAAGAAAGGTACTTGGATACTTGCTGAAGTAAATCGTCATAACCGAGGTATGTCACCCCGAGAAGGTTGCATAAAGATAGAAGTATATATTACAGATATGCAAATTATTCTAAGTGTGAAAGTCATACAAGAGCAATAAAGAGAAGACAAACATACAAGCATTCAAGAAAGAAGGAAGTTGTCAAAGTACAAGAAAGGAAAAGAAAAACATAAGGCTAAGATTCTTCAGCATCATTAGCAGGATGGGGCTGGATCTCGGAAGACTGCTGGGAGGGCATCTCGGCGGCCTTCTCAGCCGCAAGGTCATCATCAATTTCTTGCAAAGTTTGATCGAGGCTTTTGTCGGCAATGGACCCGTCCGATATCACCTTTTGAGGCGCAGCATCCTTAGGGACCTCCTCAACCTCCTCATCCTGAGTCAAGTCCAGGACTTGCTCATTTTGAGTAGGTGATTTGGCCCCAACAGTTTCCTTGGGCTTCCTCACCAGAACCTCCTCCTCGGACTCAGAGTCATCATCAGATTGAGTTGGAGTTGGAGGGAATGGAAGAGGAATGGCGTCGGCGTTCCTATGGGGCGAGTCAGCAGGGACATCAAGCTTTTTTAGAAGAGACATCCAACCAAGGGTGAAACCCTTGTTGTATGCCTGCTTCATTTGCTTTTCATAGTCCGCCGTGACATCGGCCACCCCCTCATTGTAGCCCTTCTTATCGGCTGCTGTAGACGCGCCCGCGTGGGGCCCTCGCTACAGTTCGGACTCGATTTGTGTCACGGTTCTTAATCTGAACCAAAGAGTCCAAATCCGACAAATCGTTTTGAGAAACAGATTTTTTTTGAAAAGAAGTGCCAAACATGGACTGCTTTGCCAGATACAGAGTCGCCACCTAAATATTTTAAAATGGGAGAATTTAGGAAACCCTGACTTGGTGCCAAAGGCCACGTGTCCGTCATTGCCAAAGTTGCCTCGGCTCGGGAGCTTGGGTACGATTGGAGAAGGTCAGCTATGAGCACCCCCTCTCGCCCGATCCGAAGATCGGCCTCTACTAACCGTGATATCCGTTTTTGAAAACGTTATGTGTTCTTATTCCATTTATTAGCCTAGCATTACTATGTTATGCGCGCAGCAAACAAGTATAGACCAAATTGCCTAAATTGAAAGAAAACATTTCATGCTTGTTTTAAAAATGGTTTGCTACTCGCAAGTAGGCTAAAATGCAGGTTTTGCCACAATCGAGTGGGTTTTTAGAAAATACGGTTTTGCCACTATCCAGTGGGCTTAAAACTCACGGTTTTAATGCGTCATCCCAATTTAGGTAATTCAACCTCCATCCACAGGCATTCAAGCAGTTATATCACATAAGCAGCTAGCCTCATGGTAATCATACTGTCATGGCAACACTCACACGCATGCAAGGATGCTAAAGCAAAAGAACTTACAGAGTACTCCAAGCCAAGACAGGAACTAGTTAGTAATCACATGCATGATCCTAGTTCATATTTGAAATGGCTAATGCAACACATGCAAAGATGCAATCCAAACAGGCTCGGCTATCCTAAACATGACATGTGAAATGCTGCAATTAACACATATTCAACTTGGAATTGAAATACGAGTGCAGTTAGCATGGTGTACCGAGCCTGGTGCATGTAAGACAAATGTATGGATGCACGCATGCATAGCATAAGGTATGCTAATTTAAGTATGCCCTAGTCTACCATCATAAGCGGGTAAATAAAAGGGAAGAAAGACGTGGGGTTGGAAGACATACACACACTCACGCACACTTATTACACAATTGCCCTCACTCGGAAGGTCCGAATAAATATTACAGTCCGAATAATAAACAAATAAATTATTACAAAATTTCTAATTACTTAACAGAATGAATGCAAAAAAAGAAAGAAAGGTGGCCACAGCCCCCCGCCTCGGGATGCGCGAATGATGCATGCTCGAACCCGTCTCGTCCGGAAAGCCCGTACCATACCATTGTTGCCTCTGTTTTCACTGCCTTACTTCTCTGAAAAATTCCAAAGTTCTGGGACAGATTCCTTGCACACTGCAGAATACCATCGGCTGGAGGAAATTCCCACCGGCAATGTATAATTTCCATCGGCTGCTGATGGAGTTATCGGCCATTCACCAATGGCTGGTCGGCACTGAATTCTGCCGGTCGGCAGAAACTTCCTGCAGAAGACAGTTTTGGCAGCAACAGAGGACAGATAGTATATGGCATGGGATTTCAGGCACATGTAAGCATGGTCATGTTTCCCATCAATGTATTGAACTCAGGGAAGCATGGCCCTCGATCTTCGAGCCATCAATTGTGCATGATAGCCCAAGAGATCAAGCTTGCCATTTGATGTAAAAATGCATGCAACACACAAATGAGGACCAAGGCCTTATCATGTCGAAGTCAAGGGCCTCGGTGACCGAGAGTTAAGACGTGTTACATCACTTATAGTATGAACGCTCCTTAACCCTCACACTTGGTTTGACACCCCAAACCAAGTAATGCAATGCATGCTATGCAAACATGACTCAAAAATACAACACGAGATTAAGATGCAAGGCATGCCAAATGCCATGCAACTACTATGGCAAGTATGCAATGCTAGGCATGCAAGATGCGAATGCAATGCAAGCATGGACGATTTAAGTAATGGGATCATCATGTTACCACACCTAATGAAGCAATCATGCAACAAACATGAGACGAGCATGCAATGGTGGACTTAAACCATAAAGGGGCAGACCTCAATCCACCCCAAAACAGTGGCCAAAAGTGCCCAAAATGATGGACAAACACTCATGCCAACACGCAAGCCAATGGACCTAAGGCTAAGGCACAAAAGGGGGCACCTTACTTCCACCAACATGGCCATTCATGGCATGAAATAGACAAGCAAAAACAAAATCTTAGCATGCAAAAATGGACTCCAAAACCCACTAACATGGCAGCTCAAGTGGCTCCAATGAGATGCATGCACCAAAACTCATTTCTTAGGCATAAAAGGGCACATCCTCAAAGCATGAAAGATGTCACATGTGCAAACATACAAACATGATTTATGGACTGAAATATGATCCTAAATGATGCCAAATCATGAGGATGGTCTAAGCTACGCATGCTAGAGGCCAATATGCTCAAGGCTTACAAGCCAAAACACAAAGAGAGGACACCAAACAAGGCAAGCATGACTGAAACAGATGGCCAACAGGCCCTAAACATGGTAAAGTAATGCTAATACTTTCATGAAATTAGGCTAACACATACAAGAATTATGACCTAAACACAAGATGCATTTCTAGGCCAAATAGAGTAATGTAAAGCAAGTATGTTAAGCATGCAAAAGGGCACAAATCCGACCAAAAACAGAGATAACATGTGACCTAGAAACACCAAAAAAACTCTGAAATAGGGGCAAAATCAATCAAGCATGCATGTTGCCCTTTAAGCCAAAAGGCAAGGAAATGAGGCAATGAAGGGAGAGGGGTGTCCTTCCCCTATACAAGACTTCAAACCACCTTCCTCACCACTGAAAATCTACTGGTTTTCAATAGTGAGAAGGCTAAGACACTCAAGCAAACAAAGCCTCACAAAGGAAGCACCAAAAAAGCCAAATAAGGCCTGAGAGGGTGAGTTTGAACTCAAACCACAAAACACCCTTAATGAAAGTTCTTAAGCAGGAAAATATAAGCTTTTTTCATGTTATGCACAAAACCTAAATCAGCAAGCAAGATAGGTAAAAAACTAGTGCAAGTTTGGGGAAACTAAAGCAAAGTGATTACCCTTGAAGCACACCTCAAGAACAGCCAATGCAGCCCTCTCCTTTTGATCAAAATCAGTCCAAAACTCAAGAATCAACCCTCAAAGTGACTCAATCTCGGAGCAAGGTGTAATGGTGTGTGTATTAGTGCAAAAATGAGGTAAAAATGCACTTTTGGGCTACCAAAACACACTAGGGAAGGAGAGAGAGGGAAATATAGAGAGATGATGTATCTATATGTATAAGCTCTGGTTTTTCCTTCAAACTTGCCAACCTAGAACAAGGAGAAGACCTCTCCTCTTATAGAAGTCCCTTTTGCAAAGCTTACTCAACAAGCTTGCTTAGAGGGAAATCCCTCCATACACGTGTATGGAGGGGAACAGAGTGGGTGCCAGCTATCACAGCTGGCACAAAATATCTACATAAAGTAGATGAACAGTAGTCGGCTGCTCAAAATTTCCATTTTGACAAAAAGGAGTGCCGACCGGCAACAAAGAATGCCGACCGGCAATATACATTGCCGATGGCAACCAAACACCAGCCGGTGGCCTCCGTCCATGGCCAGTGATGTGTGGGGATGCCTCACAAGGTATTCCCTGCCCTTCCAAGGCAAAACACAAGCGTTTGGTGCAAAACCAGACACTAAACAGTCGAGTTCGGAGATCCTGAGGCAAGGCGCGTAGCCGAGACCTGTAGACGCGCCCGCGTGGGCCTTCGCTACAGTTCGGACTCGATTTGTGTCACGGTTCTTAATCTGAACCAAAGAGTCCAAATCCGGCAAATCGTTTTGAGAAATAGATTTTTTGAAAAGAAGTGCCAAACATGGACTGCTTTGCCAGATACAGAGTCGCCACCTAAATATTTTAAAATGGGGGAATTTAGGAAACCCCGACTCGGTGCCAAAGGCCACGTGTCCGTCATCACCAAAGTTGCCTTGGCTCGGGAACTTGGGTACGATCGGGGAAGGTCAGCTATGAGCACCCCCTCTCGCCCGGTCTGAAGACCGGCCTCTACTAACCGTGATATCCAGTTTTGAAAACGTTATGTGTTCTTATTCCATTTATTAGCCTAGAATTACTATGTTATGCGCACAGCATACAAGTATAGACTAGATTGCCTAATTTGGAAATAAGCATTGCATATCCGTTTATTTTGGAAAACGTTTTGGAATTTGCTACCCGCAAGTAGGCTAAATACGGATTTCAACGAGTTTTCCAAACTTTGACAATCCAACCTTCACCCACAGGCAACCAAACAGTTTATCACATAAGCATCTAGCCACATGGTAAGCATGCTGTCATGATAACATTCACACGCATGCGGGATGCTAAAGCATAAATACTTACATCGTACTCCATGCCAAAACAACAAACTAGTTAGCAAACATGCATGTCCTAGTTCATGTTAAAAAAAAATGACTAATGCATCGCATGCAGGATGCAATTTAGAGTAGGCTCGGCTAACCTAAACATGGCATGTGAAATGCGACCAATTGGTGCACGTATTCAATTTGGAATTGAAGTACAAATGCAGTTAGCGTGATGTACCGAGCCTAATGCATGCAATACCAAATGCATGAATGCACGCATGCATAGCATAAGGTATGCTAATTTTAAAAATGCCCTAGTCTACCATCATAAGCAGGTAAATAAAAAGGGAAGAAAGACATGAGGTTGGAAGACATACACACACTTACGTACACTTATTACATAATTGCCCTCACTCGGAGGGACCAAATAAATATTACAGTCCGAATAATAAGCAAATAAATTATTACAGAATTTCTAATTAATTAATAGAAAGAATGCAAAAAAAAAGAAGAGGGTGGCCGCAGCCTCTGCCTCGGGATACGTGAATGATGCATGCTCGAAACCCGGCTCGCCTGAAAAACCCGTACCATACCCCTGCCACCTCTGTTTATACTGCCCTATCTCTTTGAAAATTACCAAAGCCCTAGGACAGGTTCCTTGCATGCTGCAGGGTACCACCGGCTAGGGGAAATTCCCACCGGCAGTGCCTAATTTCCATCGGCTGTTCCTGGATTTATCGGCCATTCACAATTGGCCGGTCGGCACTGAATTCTGCCGGTCGGCAGAAACTTCCTGCAGAAGACAGTTTTGACAGCAACAGAGAACAGACAGTATACGGCATGGGATTTCAGGCACATGTGAGCATGGTCATGCTTCCCATCATGCTTTGAACTCAGGGAAGCATGGCCCTCGATCCTCGAGCCATCAATGGTGCATGATAACCCAAGGGATCAAGTTTGCCACTTGATGTAAAGATGCATGCAACCACACAAATGAGAACAAAGACCCTATCATGCCGAAGTCAAGGGTCCCGGTGACCGAGAATCAAGGCACATTACATCACTCGTAGTATGAATGTTCCTTGACCCTCACACTTGGTTTGACACCCCAAACCAAGTAATGCAATGCATGTTATGCAAACATGGCTCAAAATGCAACAATGAGATGGAAATGCAAGGCATGCCAAATGTCATGCAACTAATATGGCAAGTATGCAATGCTAGGCATGCAAGATGCAAATGCAATGCGAATATGAACAATTTAAGCAATGGGACCAAGGTATTACAACCTTTAACGAAGCATTTATGCAATGGACATGAGACAAGCATGCAAAGGGGCCTTAAACCATACAAGGGCAGACCTTGATCCACCCCAAAACAGTGGCCAAAAGTGCCTAAAAGGATGGACAAATACTCATGCCAACAAGCAAGCCAACGGTCCTAAAGTTAAGGCACAAAAGGGGGGACTTCACTTCCACCAACAAGACCAATCATGGCATGAAATAGACAAGTAAAAACAGAATTTTTACATACAAAAATGGACCCCAAAACCTACTAACATGGCAGCTAAAGTGGCTTCAAAGAGGCGTATGCACCGAAGGTCATTCCTAGGCATAAGAGGGCACACCCTCAAGGCATAAAAGAGGTCACACATGCACACATGTAAACATGATTTTGGACTGAAATATGGTCCTAAGTGATGCCAAATCATGAGGGTGGTCCTAGCTACACATGCCAGAGGTCAATATGCTCAAGGCTTACAAGCCAAAACACAAAGAGACGACACCAACAAAGCAAGCATGACTGAAATAGATGGCCAACAGACCTCAAACATGATAAAATAATGCCAAAACCTTCATGGAACTAAGCCAACACATGCAAGAATTATGGCCTAAACACAAGGCGCATTTCTAGGCCAAATAGGGGGATGTAAAGCAAGTATATTAAGCATGCAAAAAGTCACAAATCCAACTAAAAACAGAGATTACAAATGACCTAAAAACACCCAAAAACCTCTGAAAAAGGGCTAAAACCAATCAAGCATGCATATTACCCTTTAAACCAAAATGCGAGGAAATAAGACAATGAAGGGAGAGGGGTGTCCCTCCCCTATGCAAGACTTCAAACCAACTTCCTTACCACTGAAAATCCACTGGTTTTCAGTGGTGAGGAGACCAAAACACTTAAGCAAATAAGGCCTTACCAAGGAGGCAACCAAAAGACCAAATGAGGTCTAAGAGGGTGAGTTTGAACTCAAACCACTAAAGACCCTTAATGAAAGTTCTAAAGCATGAAAATATAAGCCTTTTTTATGTTATGCACAAAAACTAAATCAGCAAGAAAGACAAGTAAAAGACTAGTGCAAGTTTGGAGAAACTAAAGCAAGATGCTCACCCTTGAAGCACACCTCAAGAACAGCCAATGCAGCCCTCTTCTTCTGATCAAAAACAGCCCCAAAAACTCAAGAATCAACCCTCAAAGTCCCTCAATCTCGGAGCAAGGTGTAATAGTGTGTGTATTAGTGCAAAAGTAAGGTAAAATCACATTTTTAGGCCAAGAAACACACACAAGGGAGGAGAGAGAGGGAAATATGGAGAGAGGGTGTATCTATATGTGTAAGCCCTGGTTCTGCCTCCAAAATCTCTAACCTAGAACAAGGAGAAGGCCCCTCCTCTTATAGAAGTCCCTCTTGCAAAGCTTATTCAACAAGCTTGCTTAGAGGGAGATCCCTCCATACACGTGTATGGAGGGAAGCAGAGTTGGTGCCAGCTATCACAGCTGGCACAAAATATCTACATAAAGTAGATGAACAGTAGTCGGCTGCCCAAAAATGCCATTTTGGCAAAAAAGAGTGCCGACTGGCAGAAAATAGTGCCGACCGGCAATATATATTGCCGATGGAGACAAAAACCAGCCGGTGGCCTTTGGCCATGGCCGGTGGTGTGTGGGGATGCCTCACAAGGCATTCCCTGCCCCTCCAAGGCAAAATGCAAGTGTTTGGTGCAAAACCAGACACTAAACGGTCGAGTTCGGAGATCCTGAGGCAAGGCACGTAGCCGAGACCTCCGGGAACTCCAAACGAACACAAACATGGACGATCACCGAGTGTCCAAACGGTGACGTCCAAGTCTTGAGGACGGTCAAAAATGGGGTGTCTACAAGACCTCCGGGAGCTCCAAACGAACACAAACATGGATGATCACCGGGTGTTCAAACGGTGGCGTCCAAGTCTTGAGGACGGTCAAAAATGGGGTGTCTACAACTGCCTTGACTTCGGCCTCTTTTGTGACCAGAGCGTCCTGCAGCTCTTTTTGGGCTTGGGCCATCTTCTCCTCGGCCTCTCTCTTCTCGGCCACAAGAACCTTCTTGATGGCCTCAATAGATTCAGCCTTTTCTTTGGCATCGGTTTGAGCTTTGATGGCAGCCTCGGCCTGGTCTTCCAACTTTTTCATTTTTGATTGCAAACCTTTATTAGTCTTTTGCAAACTAGAGACCTTCCTCTTCTTCTCAGCCAGCTTCTCCCGATTCTCAAAAGATTGTACTGAGAAAGAATTGGGCATGCTGGATGACCTGAAAGTAAAACAGAACAGAAGTTGTTAGAAAAAATTTACAAGCATGGAATGAACAGAAAGAAAGAAAAAGTTGTCAGATAAAGACACTTACTTGAACGGAGTGTTGAAGCATCAGGGCGTAGTTTTCATACTCGCTCAACTCGGCGTTACGGTCGAGATCGCCAAAAAGAAGCAGAGCGATACTGAGGGCTACACCGACATTAATATCATCGGCGCTACCATTTGCCATAACTGGCTTATCTTCCAGAGTAATTGTGGGGGTCCAGGGGGCATCATGTTTTTTGGACCCCGAGGTGGTTGCAGAGGATGACCTCGGCTTCTTTGATTTTGGGGATTCGGATGGTTGGGCCTCAGAACGCCTCTTCCCAGCAGCGGATTGAGACTTATCGCTTTCAGCCAATTTAGAAATTGGCAAAGTATCCTCAGTATCAACCTGAGTCACCTTCGCCTTTGGTTGAGCCTTCTTTATTCTTTTCAGCTTCGCAAGTTGTTGGGATTGCGTTGGTGGAGCGTCAACGGTTGATGGGATACTGGCCAAGAGATCTTTGGCAACAACTTTCTGGTGGCCCATTTCAGCAGCAAAAACGGTTCGTCGCCGGCGTTGTCGTTGGGATATCGGGATCAGGTATGGAGCCAAGGTTGACGGCTGCTTAGCTGGATCAAAGGTTGATCCTTAGTCTGTCCGAGATGTGGACGCGACTTGTGGAGTCGTGGAAGAAGGTGGAGAAAGGCTTTTCTTCTTCTTTTTTGGAACGTCAGGAAGAGCCGACTTATATGTTGGGATGAAATTAAGCAGCAGAGGGGCCTTCCGCTTGAGAACTAGCAGATCCAAAAGTCTCCTCAAGTCTTTGCTGGGAAAGAAAGACTGGTAGAAACCCTTTGGTGGCTGAGAAAGAGCTGCAAGCAAAACCGACGTTAGAAGCAGATAAAATATTAAAGACTTTGAAATTTGTTGAAAAACAAATAAGTATGGACGCAGGGCTCTTACCATTTCCCTCTACAAAAACAGTTCGAGGAAGAGGGTAAAGATGGAGGTCCTCATCTGGAGTGAACTCCCAGTTCCCCGAGGTGATAAAGTAGTCGTCTCCAACTCCCTTGTTGGAGTTTGGGAGGTCGGCTACAATTTTGTACTCTGTAGACCTTGGCTTGAGGTAGTAAACATAGCCCGTATCTCTTTTGAGGCCACACATGGTGTAGCAGTATTGGATATCGGCTAAGGTGATCCTAGCGTTTTCTTGTTTGGCTAAGGTTATTGTGCCATTAATGACTCGATAGGAATTGATGGCAAGTTGCATTGGGTTCAACTTATAGTAGTGAATGACCTCGCGAAAAAGGATATTGAGTGGGAGCCGAAGACCACACTCGATGAAAGCCACAACAGGTAGGGGAATGGAATTAGTAGTGGGCATGATGGAGTCGTCCTCCCCAGCCAACCTCAGATGAACGTCGGCAGGGATGTCAAACTCACGCCTAAAGTGATCTAATTTGCTCGGGGTATCTACTCTATGTTTCTACATACCCATGATATCGGCTTAAACTGAAAAGATTGGATTTCAAAAGGGGTATCTCTAAAAGGTTTTTATGGACCTCGGCTAAAGCTGGAAGATACACAGAATGTGTGGGAATAGTTTTAGTTTTTCCTAAAAAATTGAGGGTTCTACAAGCAAATCCCAAACCTAGATCTATGAAAGCGAGGATTGAAGACGAGAATCTGGAAAAACATGGCAAAAGGAAACAAGAATACGATTCAAATTCAAGAACAAAGATGGACTATCAAGAACATCGCAAGTACAAAGGGAATGAAGTCAAGAACAGTGGCAAAAGTGCAAAAAAGTTGTGAACAGTGTGTACATTCAAGACGTGAGCAAAAGCAAAATCGTGAAATAAACACACCCAGATACATGATTCATAAATCAATTGCTTGAGTAAAATAGCAATGGCAACTAATGATGAAGCAGAATTTCTTGAAAAACAACAAAAAATAAGAACCAAGAGGAGCAGTGGCTTACCAGAAAGAGGGAAGCCGGAATGGGATTTGCCGAAGTCTGCTGACGGTTGTAGAGGCGGAAGAATGGTGGAAATCGCGCCGGAGGTGGTAAACGAAGCAAGTTGTAGAATTCAGAAAGCTTGAGCAATGGCGGATTTGAGGAAAAAAGCCAGAGAGAGAAAAAGCTAAAGGATTGAACAAAAAAGTGAAACGACGAAGAGAGGGAAAAACGTTTTTGTTAAAACTTGAAACGGCAGTAAACGAAATTAATGCGCCTAAAACAACGTGAGCTTCAGACGGCGCATGCATGCGCGAGACGATTTAGAAGCGCGTCACAAGCACGATCCAGTAAGAGGAAAGTACGTGGCTGGGAATGGTTGAGTTGTTGTGCACGACAGCTCATGCGCGTGAAGAAATTCTTGAAAATCTTGATCTTTAAGAAGACATGTCGGCCTATAGTGATGAGCTCGGCTTAAACCGATGTACTGGCAGAAAGTACCGATATAGGTTCCATCACCTCAGATTGCCGAGGTAATAGAACCTAGGGGGCAGTTGTGGGGATATATTTTCTAAGTACCAACACGTGGCCAAGGTGACGTCGACGTGTTAGTTGAGGTGCCACGTGTCCTGGTGGTAACGCCGAGGTGATCTCGGCAAGGCCGAGGTTGTCTCCGATTATATCGAAATCCGAGATAAGCGGATAAGGGACAAGAGTCCTAGAATGAGGAAGGAATTCAGCTTGGATAAGGATAAATCTCTTAGGGAGTTTATTTCTATCTATTAAAGAGTCCAAGATTAGCAGTAATCCTAAGTCCATTAGAGCTAGGCTTTCTAGTGGGACAATGATTGGGTTAACTATAAAAGAAAGGCACCCCCGATGGGTTTAAGGTACACAATTTATATTCAGTACAGTGAGTCTAGCACTATTAATTATCTTTGAGAGATATACTGACTTGATCGTTGGAGTGCCCCCGGGTGGACGAACCACCGTCGGAATCTTCTCTTTCTGTTGCAAGTCAGTCAGGTGTTATCTATTCTGCCAGTACTCTTCAGCTGAATACTGAGTTGGGCAGTGTGATCAGAAAATCACTCACACAGATTCCATTTACTTCATAAATTCCTAAACTATTGGGATCAATTTGGTTCCAAATTCACTGTAAAGAAAATCAGATTAAACCGAAGTATGTACACTGCTCCTTTTGGAATTAGCCGTGTTATGATAGTACTAAATTGTCAAAATATTTGATTTAAAATAATTTATATAAAAAAAAGTTAATGACTACATGTAAATAAGATTTTTAACAATTAAAATTTGTTATATATTAAAAAACACATGAACATGCAACCAGAGTGTGAGCCTACAACTCAAGTTCCTTTTCTAAGCTCCCTACCCTCTATGATGGAATTAAGAGAAAATTATGAAGGGGCATGACTCTCCTATTTCTGTGAAAAATTTTGTTTATCTTAACACTTCTAAAACATGTCTTATTTTATAAATAATAAAATAATCTTTCAATATAAAAAATATATATATCTCACTTTTCTACCATCTTACATTCTTTTCTCTTTTTTTTTTTTTTACCAAATTTTTTTTTTTATCCGAAAAGAGATTACTCCTATGGTATTTGAATATTTTTTATGTGTATATAGTTTATATATCATACTGTACATACATATATGGTTGTATATATGATGAAAAATTTTATTTGCCTTCAACTCCTTTGGTGATGAAATTTTGGTTTCGTCACTGCCCACAATCACAGTTTGTCCACATCGTTATGCTTGTTTCTTTTGCAGTTAATTTGGTGTCGTTTGGTAACACTTACGTTTTCAGTTTTTTATTTATATTTACAAAAATTTAAAAAACTCAAATAAAAATTTATTTGGTAAAATTTTTGATTTATAAATCAGTCGTCTCAGTTTATAAATTTGGCCAAAAAATAAAAACACAAAAAATGTGTTTCCGTTTTGAGTTTTGAGTTTTTTTTTTTACCACCCAACACTAGCTACCACTCGCTACCATTTTCCACCACCGTCTTCCGCCACCACCACCCACCACCCATCCCCCACCACCACCTGTCACCACCACTCACCAGCCACCACCCGCTACCACCACCCACCAGCCACCCATTCGTCACTACCCACCCCTCGCCACCACCATCACCACCACCCACCTGCCATCCACCCGCCACCACCCACCACCCGCTACTACCATCCACCGCCCGCCACCACCACCCGCCACCTACTTGCGACCACCACTCACTACCCACTTGCCACCACCATCCACCAATTGCCACCACCAACCACTCGCTACCACCGGCCACCACTATCACCACCACCACTATCACCAACCACCTACCCGCCACCCACCTGCCACTACGACCCACCACCCACAACCACCATCACCATCACCACCACCCACTCGCTACCACCTACCACCCGCCACCGTCACCCACCCACCCACCACCACTACCACTTGTCATCTACCCGCCACCACCCGCCATCCGCCACCCACCTCCCACCACCACCCGCCACCACCACCATCGCCACCACCACCCACTCGCTACCACCCACCACCCGCCACTGCCACCCACCAACCCACCATCACCACCCACCACCCACACGCCACCACCACCTACTCGTTACCACCCGCCACTGTCACCCACCCACCCACAACCACCACCCGCTACCACCACCACCACCACCACCACCACCCACCCGCCACCACCCGCCACCCGCTACCGTCACCCATCCACCCACCACCACCTGCTACCCACCATCCACCGTCACCACTTTCTACTACCGTCTTCTGCTGCCATTTGCCACCACTTGCCATTTCTCACTCTTTTTTATATTTTTAAATTTTTTAAAATATTTTGTCAATTACCAAACGCGTTTGTAATTTATGTTTTTCTAAAAATAAACAAAAACCAGTTTATAAAATTTTTGTAAATATAAACTGAAAACGTAAACGTTACCAAATACACCCTTTGGGATTGGGAAAGATTATTTTAACCACTGATCATAATAATTAAATTATGTCAAGTTTGATTTGAAGATTTAACAAAATTAAAAAAGTGTTTAAGTTTATATTTTTAATTTTCTCATCAATTTCAAACGTGAATAGAGCAAGAATGACTTAATCTTTTATAATACATATTATAAAGAAAAGAAAAGAAAAGAAAAGAAAAAAAAAAACCCCTCACTCATGACTTTTGTAATAATTTTTTTTTATTTTGTCAATTTAAATTTTAAATTATTTATTTATTTATTTTCAATTTAAACTATTTACCTATTTTCATTAAATAAAATCGATGGAAAAAAAAAAGATTTTAATCATTAAACTTAATAAAAAGAATATTTTAAATATTTTATGTATACTTACATTGAGTTTAATGACTAAAATATTTTTTTTTCCGTTGATTTTACTTAATTAAAATAGACTGATAGTTTAGATTGAAAATAAATTAAAAGATTAGATTCAAATTGATAAAATTAAAATTAAAAATTTATTTTTCTTAAAAGGTCAAAGTCTTTTTTTTTTTTTTTTAAATTTTCCCTACACATTATAAGTAATGAGTTATTTATTTATCTTAAAATCTAAACTAATTTTAAAATGTATTTTGCTTATCTAACAAAGTAATTTTGTGAAAATTATGTTAACCTTTGAAATTTTTTTCTTCTCTCTTAAAAAAAATGTGTTTAAGCCTATTTTAAGAAGTAGGTTAAAACTAAATTTTTTAATTTTTTTAAAAAAATACAAAAAAATAGATAAATAATATGATTTAAAAAAGTTTAAAAAATTAAAAAATTAATTTTAACTCAATTACCAAAATAGACTTTGCTCTCGTAAACCTTTCTAAGCCTTTGGCTATTGTTTCAAGACTTGACCGTACATGAAGACAATGTACGCGTCAACATTTAATGAGTTGGTTGGTGAATATTAAAATCAACACTGCTACAGATCTCCACTGGGGGTCGATCCCTAATGACGTGGCGCAATGTCATTCGTCAATTTTTTTTTTTTTTTTTTTTCCTACCAATCACCCACAGCCACGTGGGCTGGGGGTCGCTGGGGGTCGCCCCGTACTGAGGTCCCCCGCATTTTCCTATTAAAATTACGCGAGGAGTCAAATCATCATTTCCGTATATAGGATTTTATTTTAGTTTTAATAATTGAAATGATTCATTATATAAATTTTTTAATATATATTATTTATAAAAAAAAATTACGTTAGTTTAAAAATTATAATATTTTTATTTTATTATGTTTGTTTTAAAAAAATAATAATAAATATATTTTAAAAATAGATTATTTATGTTTTAGAGACAAATACGATAAAATAAAAAGATTGTAATTATTCAATTGATTTAATTTTTTTTTTATAAATAATACATATGAAAGGTCTTATAAAATGAACTGTTTGAATTATCAAAACGAGACTTATGATGGATCCTACAAATTTTTCAAGTTCTTTAGAGTTTAGATTTGAATTTGAGGGAAACCAGATTCTATTATTAAAAATAGTCTCACTTAATGTTGTTTTAGGAAGAGGCTTTTTTAATAATTTTTTAATATTTTACAAAAAAACAAAATGTGTAAAAATTTATTTTTTTATAATGTTTACTATTTTTATCATGTCGTCAAAATATGCCTTATATGCAATCATGTATCAAACTTTTTAGAGCATGGTGAGTTGCGGATAAGCATCACAATGGGAAAAATAATTTGTCGTTGCAACTTGCAAGTTCTAATTAGAGTTATAAACGAATTGTGTTGAGTAAGTAATAAATTATTTAAATTTAATTTATAATTTTAATAAATTTTAAAATACATTTAAATTTGTTTCACTAACTTTTTGATTTGATATCCAAACGAGTTGAGCTTAAGTATACTGGTTTTATTTA
The DNA here is from genome assembly GCF_055761805.1 of Camellia sinensis. Taxonomy (NCBI): domain Eukaryota; kingdom Viridiplantae; phylum Streptophyta; class Magnoliopsida; order Ericales; family Theaceae; genus Camellia; species Camellia sinensis. The sequence continues at coordinate 74,844,766 of NC_138963.1, forward strand.
TTTATTTATTAATGCTTATAAATTTATGAGCAAATTACCAAAAAAAAAAAAGAAGAAAATTTTTAAGTTTGAGTCATGTAACAAATAAATTCTAAAGTTTTAATTTTGGTAATTTAAACCTTATACTTTGGATTTGTTTAATCTAAACTATTTGCTTATTTTTATTAAATAAAATCGATATATTAAATAAAATAGATAGAAATGTATATTTTAGTCATTAAACTCATGAAAAATAATATTTTAAACATTTTATGTATGTCTACATTGAGTTTAATAACTAAAATATTATTTTTTCGTCAATTTTACTTAACGAAAATAGGAGAATGGTTTAAATTAAAAATAAATCAAAAGATTGAGGTTCAAATTGATGAAATTAAAAATTTAAGGTTTATTTTGATACAAGACTCAAACGTTGGAATTTTTTTATAATTGTCCCTAAATTTATTGAGTTGAGTTCAAGCCAAGCTTACAAATTAACGAGTTCAAAATATATCTAAAGTTTAACTTATTTATATTATAAATTGATTCTGATTGAGTTTTTAACAAATCAAACATGTTTATAAAATTAGAACTTTTGGTCTAATAGTTGGCATCAGTTTGGGGTGTAAAATTATGCCTTCAAATTTTATGGAGAGAAGTTTATACTTTTTATACTACCATATTCCCATACTAATAACTAACCTATATATGGTGTGGAAAAAAAAAAAAAAAAAGACGTTAAGTGTAAAGCTTAATAGGTGAATTATTATCCAATAGATTCTGAACTATTAGAACTTTTGGTCTAATAATTCGCATCAGTTTGGGGTGTAAAATTATGCCTTCAAATTTTATGAAGAGAAGTTTATACTTTTTATATTACCATATTTCCGTACTAATAACTAACCTATATATGATGTGGAAAAAAAAAACAAAACAAAACAAAAACGTACATGTAAATTCTAATAGGTGAACTTATTATTTAATAGATCTTGTGAGAATTAATGATGTTTGTCATCAAATACTATTACAAAATGTCTCAAATTGTTAATTTTCAATGACATTTTAAAAATTTTGTCAAAAAAAATATTACTAATTATAAGTTTTAGCAACAGTTTAAAAAAATCGTTACAAAAAAGTCACTAATTTTCAACTTTCAGCGTCAATTTGAAAAATTTATCACATAAAAATGTCACTAATTGTAAATTTTAGAGACAATTTATAAAAATCGAGAAAAAAAAAGTCACTAATTGTTAATTTTTGACATGCAAAAAATTGTTATGAAAATTTATTTTCGGCAATAATTTTACTATAACTTATTTTCAATAGGATTTGATAAAAAATTAAATCTAATTATTATAATCTATTTACAATTTACCTATAAAAAAAAAACTACATAAATACGGGTCTAATTTTCCCATGGGAAGACTTTGGTTTACGTTGAAGTCACGCCTTTGCTTGGAAAGTTACTCATGAAAATATATAAATAAATAAATAACTTTTTTGGGAAAAAAAAAATTGATTTATATTTAATAGTGGTGGTAGGGCGAATGTTGAGGTGGAGGTGGTGACATAGTGGTGGGGTAGGGATGGCGGTGATGGTGATGGTAGTTGTGGTGATGGTTGTGTAGTGGTGGAGGTGAGAGTGGTGGCGATAGCATGATGACATTAGTAAGAATTTAGTTTGAAAAATATTTTTTGCTTTTCACAAGTAGAAAATATTTTTTGTCAAAATAAATTATTCGTCATTGTTCATAAAAAAATATTTTCTATTGACTTTCATATTTAATTGTACCAAACACTAAAAAATAAAATCAATAAATAATTTTTTATTTTTCTTCCCGTCCATTTGGTTAAGAAAATATGAATGCATTTGGATGAAAATGGTGATTGAGATGCGTGAGTTGGGTTTTGGTTGGTGAGGCAATATCATTGGGTCATTATAGGTTTTTTTTATTTTTATTTTAGATAATCTAATTTATTATTATTTTTTTTTAAGAGTCAATTTAGCAAGTAAAAAGCATTTTTAAAATTTTTAAAATTTTGAAATATAAAATTGAGTTGAAATTTAATATTTTGATGAATAATTTCATATTGTTTAAATTAGTTTCATGTAATGAAAATTCTAATATAAATATAATATAATATGAATATAAATAAGCACCAATACGATGAACATGGCAAGAATCTTCTTATGAGGTGGCAATGGTGGTTGTGAAAGTTACTCATGAAAATAAATAAATATGTACCGACAAAGATGAAGAGAATATAAAGACAAATACATTTGAATGAAGATTGTGAATGATTTTGAGATAGATGAGATGGGTTACGGTATGTGGGGGCTATGATAATGTATGTAGTTGCAACTTGTCCGGGTTTGGGTCCCCTACATGCCCATATATATATATATATATGTATATTTTGGGTTCAACAATTAGGGGTGTTTAGATTAATTTATGTGCACTTCATTAATTTTCTTTCAAAGTCAGGCCATTCACGTTAAGATTAAGGAATTCATAAGAAATTTATTTCTTGTGACCCAGCACCAAGAGTTAAATTTTAAATAATTATGTGAGAAGCATACCCACCAGACATTTAGGACAATCTCAAGATTCCCTACATGCCCATATGGTCCTCCTCAAGTTGTGGTTGCAATTCAATTCAAAACCTTTCTTACTAAAAACCAAATTTCACTATCTCACATCTATACCCTCCTTTGGACCTACCATCATTGGTATACATATACTGATTAGGCCAAACATAAATTATAGTGTTTATTCATTTTAGACCCATTGACAATAGCATTCAAGATGATAACCAAAGTGTGTACAGTAAATGACAAGAATGCCTATGTGAGAGTAAATAGCAGAAGAAACAAGAAAATTATTCGTGCCATTAACACCACCCATTTCACAAATGGAAAGGGATGTCGAGAAGATTGATTAGTCCTCCTAGGTGGCACACATATAATACAAGCCTCTCACTGTCGTTCTATATCTGTACATTTCCCTAATTGAAGAAGCAACTTGCTTTTGTTTTTATTCTTCAATGGGAAAATAGAAAACAATTTGTAATTTTAGGGCAGCGTTCATGCATATTATTCTAGACATTAGGCTACAAAATTTATTTCCCCCAAATTGGTTCGATTTTTGCTAGATTGCCGGGTAACTGAAGTATGTTCGATGATTTTTTAGGTTGAATTAATTGTCATTTTTCAATGCAAATTAGGGAACCGTGTTTTGCTCCAACACTAAAAGCACAAAATTACCACCATGTTGCTCGTTTTAAGCGATCATAATAGGTGTTTGATGGAGATTATGGAAGTAACTTATAACTTATTTTAATATAAGAATTTGTGTCAAATTGTTTCGTGCAACTTCTGCTTATAACTTATTAGGCAACAATAATTTAAATAAGGTGAAAAAAATTAATACTTCAAAAGCTGGGTGAGAGGTGTTTTTAATTTATACTTTCTGATTATCAACTTTTAGTTTAGAATAATGTCCACTAAACACTCCCTTACTCATTTACAAAAATAATCAAATTATAGTGAAAAAAAAAAAAAAAAAATTTGTTAAGCTGACAAGGATAGTCCCGTGTTCATGCTACCAGTACCACAAAAAAAAAAAAAAAAAAAATAAATAAATAAATAAATTAGGATGACCAAAGTTTGGTACTTTAGAGGAAGAAAAATCAAGGATAAATAAAACAAATATAACTAAACCAAAAGAAAAATAAAAATTGTTGGGTATGTTGGAAAATGGCTTTGAAAAATTCTTATTTTTTTGCTAACTTTAAGCATTAATTAAGGTGGGACCCAAGCGTTATTTTAAATATTTTTCATTGGATTCATATTTAATGTTGCGTAGTGAATAAAACCGTCTATTTGGTTGCTCAAAACCATTTCCGGATGAATGAGAATTCAACGCGTGTTTTTAGATTCGTAGAAATGGCTTTAGGTGGGTTTCCTACACATTTGTGAAATTTGCTTGTCCCATATTGGAAAAACTTAAGATTTTGAATGAGTTTATATACTCTAGCTTCGGAGACTTGGGATGGGCCCCAAGAGGTATCCAAATTTGTACAAGGGTGAGGTTATGGGTAAAGTGGGTTAGACCTATTAAACCCAAAACAAAAACCACACGCGCTCCCCGCCGTCGCCTGTTCGATCAATTGGGTTGGGCTTGTCTGACCCAATACTTATCTTTTTTGGGCCAAAATTATTTGCATTTTATTTATTTAATTTTGAATTTCAGTTTTCAAAATTCAAATTAAATATGTCCAGATTTTTTCTCACACCCAAACAGGTCATATCTGTTGAATTCACCTGAACATGTTTTTCTACCTATTGACTCTACTCGAACAGATTCAAATCTGTCCAAGTACCTGTTCAATAAACCTGTTCGGAATAGCTACCTTTTCTCCTATAAAAAGCCAGCCTTCCAGCAATTCAGGAGATTAATTTTTCCCTTAGAATTCTGTCATTCTCCTTTTGTTCTTCTCTGTGTTTTTGCATCTGTTTTACATTTAATTTTTAGGAAGAAAGAGAAAGAGTCACAACAGAGTTTTGGTTCGCTAGATTTGATTTTGTAGTGCTGCAAATCAAGTGTTAGTCGTTGCATCTTGGGAAGTAGATGCTGGTAAATCTCGAAGCACTAGAGCGAGGGCGAAATCTACTTTAAAGAAATTGTGTCCAACACAAGCCTCGACTTTAATTTCTGTAAGCATTTAATTCAAAATTTAATTTATATAATTATTTTCTAAATTATTTTATTTTATTGTTTATTTAATTTATACATTTAATTTACACACACACACACCACTGTAGGTATAACAATCTTAAAGTAGATTTTCGATTTTTATTTACTTCTGCGTTAGACAGACGAATATTTTGTTTTGGGAAATTAAATAGTAGTCATATACTGTTTAATTTCTTAAATAGTAGTAATATACAGTTTGATGATTTCTTTGATAACATAGTAGTAATATACTGTTCATCATTGGAATTTTGTTACAAAATTTTATTCTGTAAATTTTTGTGCAAATTCTTTTCTATATAAATTTGTGATTGGTGTCTTAATATTTCGTCAGAATTATGAAAACAGAAATAAACAATACTGAGACTGTTATCACTCAAATCCCCATACCTATTGTGCCAGTGATGACTCCGGCAGTACCGATAAATCATGGGGAGAAACCAGAAAAATTCAATAGAAATGATTTTAAAAAATGGCAACAAAAGATGATGTTTTATGTTACAACATTGAATTTGGCTCACTTCACTCATGAAAAAGCTCCGGCACTGAACGAAGGAGACACTGACCGGCAAGTGGTTACCGCAGCCGATGCATGGAAACATGGTGATTTTCTATGTCAAAATTATATCCTCAATGGGTTGGACAATACACTGTACAATGTGTATAGTGTCAAAAGCACTGTTAAAGAACTATGGGAATCTTTAGATCATAAATATAAGACAGAGGATGCCGGTACAAAGAAATTTGTTGTCGGCCGTTTTCTGGATTTTAAAATAATAGATTCCAAGACAGTTTTTAGCCAAGTTCAAGATCTCCAATTAATTCTCTATGACATACATGTGGAAGGGATGGTTCTTGGTGAATCTTTCCAAGTAGCAGCAATCGTTAAAAAATTGCCACCATCCTGGAAAGAATTCAAGAATTATCTGAAGCGTAAATGCAAGGAGATGAAATTAGAGGAATTGATAGTGCTGCTTAGAATTGAGGAGGACAATCATGGTTTCGAAAAGAAGTCAGGAAACCATGTCATGCATGCTAAAGCAAATGTTGTGGAATATAAACATGGCTCAAAGTTCAACAACAAAAAGCGAAAGCAAGATGGCAATGGTCCCAAACAAGGATCCACTAGTAAGATCAATAAAGGGATCAACAACAGGTTCAACAAAAGATTCAAAGACAAGTGTTTTGTGTGCGTCAAAGATAGACATCGCTCTAAAGATTGTCATGTTCACAAGGACGGAGGGAGTTCAAGTAAAAATCCAACACAAGCCAACATGGCCGAGGATTTTTGTCTGTCCGATGGAGTGACAGACATCAATCTTGCTGCAGTAGTCTTTGAAGCAAATTTCGTGGGCAATCTCAAGGAGTGGTGGATGAATACTGAAGCAACCCGCCATATCTGTGCAGATAAAAAGATGTTCACAACCTACAAAGTGGTGAAGAACAACTTTTTATGAGAAACTTCTTTACTTCAATTGTGGAAGGACAAGGAAATATCATGTTGAAAATGACCTCGAAAAAAGAACCCACGCTCAACAATGTACTCCATGTGCAAGAAATTCACAAAAATTTGATTTCTAGGTCATTGTTGATTTAGAATGGGTTTAAATTAGTCTTTGAATCTAACAAGGTTGTACTCTCCAGGAGTGGCATGTATATGGGGCGAGATTATATGAGTGATGGGCTTTTTTCAGGTCAATGTAAATACTGTTGTACCAAATTTGGCTATTAATAATAAGAACACATCTTCTGTTTATCTTGTTGAATCTTCTTTTTTATGGCATGGTAGGTTAGGACAAGTTAATTTTAATTATTTGCATAGGCTTGTTGCTTTAGATTATTTACCAAACTTAGCGTTTGATCCAAATCATAAATGTGATATTTGTATTGAGGCAAAACTCACTAAGGCATCATTTAATAAAGTAAAAAGAAGTACTGAACTTCTAAATTTATTTCACACGGATATCTGTGATTTAAAATTTTTTCAAACTAGAGAAGGTAAGAAATACTTTATTACTTTTATTGATGATTGCACTAGATATTGCTATGTTTACTTATTGAGAAGTAAAGATGAAGCCGTAGAAGCTTTTAAGCAATATAAACTTGAGGTTGAAAATCAACTTGGCAAAACTATTAAGATAGTGAAGAGTAACAGAAGTGGTGAGTATGATTGAGGAATTTTGTTTTGAATATGGTATTATTCACCAAATCACTGCACCCTATTCTCCTCAGTCAAATGGAGTTGCTGAGAGAAAGAATCGAACTCTTAAAGAGATGATGAATGCCATGTTGATTAATTCAAGATTACCTCAGAACTTGTGGGGGGAGGCGATTTTATCTGCTAACTTTATCCTTAACATGGTACATCACAAGAAAATTAATCAAGCACCTTATGAATTATGGAAAGGTCGACGACCTACCTACAATTACCTCAAAGTGTAGGGGTGTTTGGCCAAGGTAGCAGTCCCTAGTCCCAAAACGACTAAGATGGGACCAAAACCCGTTGATTATGTGTTCATTGGTTATGCAAATAATAGTAGTGCGTATATATTTTTAGTTTATAGATCTGAAAATTTTGATATGCATGTAAACACTATTATTGAGTCAAGGAATGTGTCGTTTTTTGAACACATTTTTCTATGCAAGGAACTTTTTTCAAATAAAAGAACTTTTGATACTGTTATGGGTGGCAATGAAGACCACAATAATAATGAAGCAGATGAATGTAGATATAGCAAGAGGGGTGAGATCTCTAAATCATTTGGTCCAGATTTTCTGACATACCTGTTAGAAAATGAGCCTCAAAACTTTAAGGAAGCAATGTCAAGTCTTGAAACTCCATTGTGGAAAGAGGCTGTGAATAGTAAAATTAAATCAATACTACAAAATCACACTTGGAAACTGGTGGATCTTCTACCAGGGTGTAACCCTCTTGGATATAAGTGGATATTTAAGAGAAAAATGAAAGCAGATGGTTCAATAGATAAATACAAGGCTAGGCTTGTTGTTAAGGGATACAGGCAGAAGGAAGGCCTTGATTATGTTGACACATATTCACCAGTGACAAATATAACATCTATTCGCATATTGATTGCGATTGCAGCTTTGTATAATCTGGAAATACATTAAATGGATGTTAAAACAATTTTTTTGAATGGCGAGTTAGATGATGAAATCTATATGGAACAACCGAAATGGTTTCAAGTTCCCGGCCAAGAGAAAAAGGTTTGTAAACTTGTCAAATCCCTTTATGGATTAAAATATGCTCCGAAACAATGGCATAAAAAATTTGATCACGCTATGCTTTCGGATGGTTTTAAGACAAATGAAAGTGACAAATGCGTCTATGTTAAAAGCACAGACAAAGGCTATGTCGTAGTGTGTCTTTATATGGATGACATGCTCATTATTGGAAGCAATAATGACATGATTAAATTCACAAATAAAAATGTTGAACAAAAAGTTTGACATGAAAGATCTGGGAGTAGCAAATGTAATTCTAGGAATAAAAATTACTAGAACATCTGAAGGATATGCTTTATTTCAGTCTCACTATGTTGAGAAGATTTTGGAGAAATTTGGAAAGCATGATGACCATCCTGCTAAAACACCTGTTGTCATTAGTCTTCATTTGTCAAAAAATACAGGTGTAGGCATATCACAATTAGAGTACTCTCGGATAATCGAAAGCTTAATGTACTTAATGAATTGCACTAGGTCAGATATAGCCTATGCTGTAAGCAAATTGAGTAAGTACACAAGTAATCCAGGGTCTGATCATTAGAAAGCGATAATTAGGGTACTTAGGTATCTAAGACATACCCAGAATTATGGTTTACATTATACCAAATATCCAGCATTACTCAAAGGGTACAGCGATGCAAATTGGATATCGAATACTAAAGACTCAAAATTCACTAGTGGATACGTCTTTATCCTAAGAGGTGCTATAGTCTCTTGGAAATCCTCTAAACAGACATGCATAGCAAGGTCGACAATGGAATCTGAGTTTATCGCATTAGATAAAATAAGAGAAGAAGCAGAATGGCTTCATAATTTCTTAGAAGACATTCTAATGTGGCCTAAACCTGTGCCAACTATATGCATTCACTGTGATAATGAAACAGTAATAGGACGAGCACATAATCATATGTATAACGGTAAGTCTCGACACATTCATTGAAGACATAATACCGTTAGGAATTTTCTCTCACATGGAATAATATCCATAAAATATGTAAAGTTAAGGGAGAATATTGCAGACTCATTGACTAAAGGGCTAGCTAGAGAGCAAGTGTACTATTTATCAATAGGAATGGGATTAAAGCCTATTACTTAAAATGGCAATCCAACCTAGTTGACTGGAGATCCCAAGATCTAAGTTCAAAGGAACAACTGAATTATGGATGATTTCACGTATCACTAAAAAGGTTTACTCTTACCCATTTCTATGATAAGAAGAGTGATACCTGTAGCGTTAGTAGGATAAGCTTTGTTTTTAATGATTTTTATAGCTTGGACATCCAAGTGGGGTATAACAGGATACTCTTAAATAAGAAATAACCTATATGAGTGTGAACTGGGCTGATTTTGTGAGAATTGAGAAGGCTAAATTCTCTAGAGCACTCATGAATTACCAGGTGTTGTTCAGGGCCAAAATGAACACAACCGTAAGAACCAAACTATGTTTGCGGATACACTATGTGTAGTCTATTGTCTTGGCTTACACAAACAGCTGAATAGTTCAAGGTATCGGGTCTATTGGTTAGCCAGTAAGTCCGATAGGCTTTCACTAAAGGAGGTTCAAAGCCAAAAGTTACCTATCTCGATGTGATGTATCTTCTTAATGAACTCTTTCTTTGTTTGCATCTTGTTGCATGTCTGTTATCATGAATTCCATTCATGTGGGGGATTGTTAGAAAATAACTTTGAAAAATCCTTATTTTTGGCTAACTTTGAGTATTAATTAAGATGGGACTCAAGCGTTATTTTTAACGTTTTTCATTGGGTTCATGTTTAATGCCGCATAGTGAATAAAACCATGTATTTAGTTGCTCAAAACCAATTCTGGATGAATGAGAATTCAATGCGCGTTTTCAAGTTCGTGAAAATGGCTTTAGGTGGGTTTCCTACACATTTGTGAAATGTACTTATCCCACATTGGAAAGACTTAAGGTTTTGAATGAGTTTATATACTGCAGCTTGGGATACTTGGGATGGGCCCCAAGGGGTACCCAAGTTTGTGGAAGGGTGAGGTTATGGGTAAAGTGAGCTAAACCCATTGGACCCAAAACAAAAACCACACGCACGCGCTGCCGCCGCTGCCGTCCGTCCGTCCGGTTAATCAGGCGAGTTGGACCTGGCCTGGACCTAGGCCTGGGCGCTGGTGTGAGGTTGGGTTGGGCTTGTCCGATCCAATACTTATCTTTTTTGGGCCAAAATCATTTGCATTTTATTTATTTAATTTTGAATTTCGGTTTTCAAAATTCAAATCAAATCTATCCAAATTTTTTCTCACGCCCAAATAGGTCATATCTGTTGAATTCACCCGAATAGGTTTTTCTACATGTTGACTCCACCCGAACAGATTCAAATCTGTCCAAGTACCTATTCAGTCTGTCCAAACAGGTAGAAAATAACCACCTTTTCTCCTATAAAATGCCAGCCTTCCAGCAATTCAGGAGATTAATTTTTCCCTCAAAATTTCGTATTTCTTCTTCTGCTCTTCTTTGTATTTCTGCATTTAATTTTTAGGAAGAAAGAAAAAGAGTCACAACAGAGTTTTGGTTCGCCAGACTTGATTTTGTAATGCTGCAAATCAAGTGTTAGTTGTTGTATCTTGGGAAGTAGATGCCGGTAAATCTTGAAGCACCAGAGCGAGGGCGAAATCTACTTTAAGGAGATTGTGTCCAACACAAGTCTCGACTTTAATTTCTGTAAGTATTTAATTCAAAATTTAATTTATATAATTATTTTCTGAATTATTATTTTTTTTGTTTATTTAATTTATACATTTAATTTACACACACACACCACTGTAGGTATAACAGGTTATTGAGCTATTGTCAAGTATCATAAACTAGAGAACACGAGAGAGATTCAGAATTTTAGTGTTCTTTATCAGAATTGTTAGGCAAATATCTTGATAATATCCTTGTCCGTTACCATTTGTTATCTGTCTATGCATAATGCTTTAATGTAGGTTGAAATATCTAGCATTGCCTAAATGGACACATTGATTTTCATACTAATTAACATTAAAAATGGACATCACCACTACAAGATTATTGCAAGTTAATATTATTATAGAGAATTTAAATTTATAGCATTTTTTATATACTTTGTCTTATTTGAGAACATGTTATTTTAGTAATTTTTTTATTTTTTAACTAAAATATGAAATGAAAAAATTAATATATTTAGAATGATCTTTTTTACTTTTATCATAAAAATATATAAAAAAAAACAGAGATTTGTTGGTTTTTTTTTGATTTTTTTTAATGACTTTTGATTGGTCCCAGAGGATTTTAGTTGCACCATGTGTACGTCTGATTAGATTGAATGATACAATTGACCAGACTGGAAACAATCTAATACCTTGATTAAAAAATGCAAAATGTATAAAATTTATGATTTTTATACTAGTTTTTTCTCCTATTTTTTAGATTATTTTTGTAGAGTTTTCAAAATGTTCTTGCACCCCAAATTCTACAATAGACAAGGGTTGACTCTTTCCAAACTGGTGTTTACCCTTGAGGCCAGCAACAAAAGACAAGTGTCGACACCACCAGGGCTGGTGACGATCTTAAATTTCAGTAGCTATTCCAAGAACGTAGCAGTAAGATGGTGTCGACACCTCCAAAGCTAGTGTCGACCCTATAGCAGAACAAGACAAAGAAAATGAGGCAATGTCGACACCAACAAGGATGGTGTCAACCCCTAAAGCCAAAGCCAAACATAAAGAGAAAGGAACGACCATCACGAATATGGTTTCCCAGATTCAAAAGTAATAAATGGATCGAGTCTAAATCAAGATCGCTATAACCTCCCCCCTCAAGGAATTTCACCCCCAAAATTTAAACCAAACATTCAAAACCATGTTTTGACCAATTACAACATTGATAATAATTTCAAATCATCACCATGGCCCATTCACCGGTCATCCATTCTCATCAACAAGGTAAATATTTGCTCATTACTGAATATACAATTAATATTTTCAAAACATATATAATGTTTACATTATATTAACATAACAAGGTTTCAATACATGGTCAAACATCAATAAACAAGTTTGGATATTTCTCACAGACTTCTGTCTCACGCTACCAAGTGGCCTCCTCAACCTCATGGTGTTTCCATAACACTTTCACCAAAGGAATTGTCTTGCCTCTCAAAACTTGGTCTCGAGTATCCAAGACTCTCACCGGTCTCTCCTCATACGAGGCATTCTCATCTACCTCTATCTCAGTCCAGTCCAACACGGGTGATAGATTCGGCTCATACTTCCGGAGCATATAGATATGAAACACATCATGAACCCAAAAAAAATGTAGCGACAAGGCCAAACGATAAGCTACCTCTCCAATCTACTCTAGGATCTCAAAAGGCCCGATAAATCTAGGAGATAACTTCCTACTCTTTCCAAACCTTATCAAGCCCTGTCTAGGTGATATTTTCAAGAAGATGTGATCTCCTACCTTAAAGAATAACGGTCTCCTCCTACGGTCGTCATAGCTCTTCTGACGACTTTAAGCCGTGACCAACCTCTTACGGATAAGTGCAACTTTCTCCGTTGTTTCCCAGACTAACTCTGGACCCAACATGGGTGCATCGCCTACCTCAGCCCAACACATAGGAGACCTACACGGTCGGTCATATAAGGCCTCAAACGGTGTCATGCCAATACTCAACTAGAAGCTATTGTTATAGACAAACTCCACTAAGGGCAAGTGTCTCTTCTATTACCCCTTAAAGTCACGAACACAACCCCGAAGCGTATCCTCTTGAATCTAAATAGTACACTCAGACAGGCCGTCAGTCTGAGGATGATATGCGATACTGAAAGTCAACCTAGTGCCCAAGGCATGCTGCAGGCTTTGCCACAAACGAGCAGTAAAACATAGATCTCTATTCGAAACAATCGTTACAGGGACCCCGTGCAACCTCATTATGTCCCTAACGTAAAGGTCGGCTAGATAATCTACTGAGTCATTCATACGCATAGGTACAAAGTGCACTGACTTGGTTAATCGATCATCTACCACCCAAATGGCGTCATTACCCCGTTGAGTCCTCGAAAGTTCCACAACAAAATCCATTGTTACATACTCCCACTTCTACTCCGCTATAGACAAGGGTTGCAACAAACCCGCTGGCCTTTAATGCTCAGCCTTCACTTGTTGACAAATAAGGTACCTCGATGCAAACACGACCACATCCTTCTTTATCCACTTCTACCAAAACTGGTGACTACGGTCATGATACGTCTTTATGCCTCCCGGGTGCACCGCAAGGCATGAATGGTGAAACTCTCGAAGTACTTTCTCTCGATAAGACTCCAGCACGAAAAGACGGTCAAGGTATCTAACACTCAAGTCAGAATATACATTCAAGCTTTTCTTTACCTTCTCACTAGAGATTTTCTCCCAGAGGGATTTTATCTCAAGGTCACCCCTCTGCGCTTCTATCACTCGACTCATAAGTGCAAGTTGTGCAACTACTGAAAACAAGGCTGCAGGCTCAACGAACTCGCCAAGATGCAAGTCAAACTCACCAATAGTACCCAACATAAATAACAACAATGAGCCTTCAGCTTCACAGTCCTCCCAAGTTAAGTCCTTGGTGGAGGCATATCACTTTAAGCCCAGTAGAAATGCTATAACACAACGTATAAATCTTAACAAAGCCATAAGGTTTTATGCATATGCCATTCTAGTACCAAAACATTTATATCATTTTCAAAAGCCATGATATGCCAGTTTTATATCTCAATTCTCAAAACCATGCCCTTTACAATAGAAAGAAGAGGGAAATCTTAAACCGATACAACCTTTTACGAATATTTCGTCTGAGGAAAACCGTTAAACGACACCCATGTAAACATAGCCTATACAAGCGCTACTATTACCATTTTACGGGTATTTCGTCCGTGGGAATCGACACCTATGTATACGCACGTTTTTTGAGACTTTCACCCTAGATAGAAAGGTCAACTTGATTTGATGATACACACTTCTTTCCAACATTCACCTCTTTTCTCAATATCATATACATTTTCAATATAGTAAATAAGCAACAATGTTCAACGCACATGGTTGAGAAATTAGTTTTAGTTCACCTAATTCTCATACAATTTCTACAACACCCATAGCTATCCTCCACTGATAGCCCAAAATAGATATCTCTAAACAGATAAATAAACTTCATTAAAGATACACTTTTCCAAAATCTCAAAATGGAAGTGATAATCCATATCTAACTCCACCCTCATCATTATCATCATTTCAATTTCACAATTTCCATATTAATTTCATTTTCTCTTTACAGTCTCAAACATTCACATTTTTGGACAAAAACCCCTTTCTTTTTGAAAATTCATTTCAATGCAAGAAATATCTCATTTCAACATATATCAACCCCAAATTCATAATCACAACCTTTTTCTTAAAACCATTTGAAAATCCCTCTTTTACCTTTTGATTTGAAACCCTAGGTTTTTGACAAAATAAAAACCCCCAAACCACCATAATCTTTTGGAATAGCAAATAGTTAAGATAAGACGCATATAAAAGTGTGAAGAATCCCTACCTCAAACTTAGAAGAGGAAAAAGGAAAAATGAAGAAAAGCTCAAAAGTTGACGATGACGAAACAACGATTTGTTCCGATCAAAACGAAGCTCTCGACAAGCTCTACACTTAATCTCAAAGAAACAAGGTGAGGAAATGCTTCCAAGTGAGTAGATCTGAAGATCTTTGAGCGAAAAAATGAGTTTAGAGAGAGAGAAGAGTAACTTACAGTTTAGAGAGGGGAAAGAGAAGATAAAGTGAAGAAAATGATAAGTGAGGGCTCTATTTATAGTGTTAGGTTAAAGTAAAAAAAATCCCAAAGTCAACCCAAAAGAACAAGTCAAAATGCCTAAGAAGTAGGGCCCAAAACTGTAACAACCCCGACCTCTGATTAACATGCAATCCATGATTAAGAATGCTTAATAAGTAATTAGGGTGAAATCCTAAATTAATTGCATGTATGTGTGTTGTATTATTGTGCTTATATCTGTTTATAGTAGAAATATATGTTTCTATTTCTGTTTCGTCCTACGAATTGAAGGCCTTATCGGCATCTGATTACAAAATTGACTTGATTTATGTGTTAGTTACGATATTTGGAAAATTATGGTAGGTTCAATTAAAAGTCGGTTCAGAACAATTAAATTAGAATAATTTAATGTCCAATTAATTAAACCATTAGCCAAGCCCATATAAGGCTCCCATTGTGCCTTCACTCATTTTTTTCTTCTCCTCAACACATTTTTGAGCTCACACACATAAACCAAACGTGAAAAAGAGAGAGAGAAGGGAAGTTTAAGCTCAAATCAGGAAGATTGCTAGAGAACTTAGAGATTTTAGCTTAGAACTTCCAACAATTGATCATCTAAAGCATCATTGACAAGCCTAAGTAAGAATTCAACCTTTAGATTATACAATTGTAATGTATAAGACATGTACTCTAAAGAATTAAGTAAGTTGATATAAGAATTGAGTTAGAATTGAAGATAAATGAACCATATCATGCATGCATGCTCATTTCATCATAATTTGAAATTGTTTTCAAAGAATTCCCCCTTGCATGTCCTCATTTTGGCCTTCGTCTAAGAATTCAACACGTTTTGAGTTAGACACCTCATTGGATCATGTTTTGAAAGCTTGGAACTTGCACCTTTACATGCATGGTATATAATGTTATGTTTTCAAAGATTTGTGTTTTGTCTTGAACAATTGGCAAGCTTCTAGGCCTTGATCTTGTGAAATGATTTTGAATTCACCATGGTTTCACCATTTACAATTGTTTCCTATAGTTTCCTCAAGTTTTTGGCCAAAAAGGCCTTGTTTTGCAACTTTGAAGTTGAGTTTAGAGTTAAGAAGAGCAATTTGGAAATTTCAGAATTTTGCTCTCCACTCGAGCGGCAAAATCTACGCTCAAGTGACCACTCTGCGATGTTGCACTTTCGCTCGAGCAACCAAATGTTTGCTCAAGCGAGAAATGCGAGCTCCTAGAAGTTCTCACATTTTACAGACCGCTCGAGCGGCAGAAGTTACGCTCGAGTGGAGACCTCGGTCTTACGCTCGAGCGACCGTCGAGCAGCCAACGAGTAGAGATGTCACGTAATCAGTACTTTTTTAGAGTTTACAGACCGCCCGAGCGACGAAATCTACGCTCGAGCATCCCCTCACATGTTTGCATGTCCGCTAGAGCGAGGTAGGTTGCGCTCGAGCGTGACCCCTATTTTTAACAAGTTTGGTTAAGAGTCCCAAAGTGCATTTAGGCATTCACATTGCATCATAGGCATTCCTAGGCCATGTTTAAGACCCAATGAGGGGCTAGGACTTAGAAACACACTAAGAATGAAACGAAAGAAGTTGAGTATCAATCGAGTGTGTGTTTCATTATATGTTTCTGCTATGTGTGTGTAAGTCACGCGCCACAAGTTATCTGATTTGTCTGTTCTGCAAGTGGAGCTATCTGTGAGTAATAACTCTGTAAAGTTATGTTTAACTTTAATTATTTTCTGATGCTATGAAATGATCAATTTTCTGAAATACGATGTTTTGTATGAATGAATGATTGTCCAAATTTCTGAAATGTATTCGTGGCATCCTTAGCACAAGGCCCTAGCCCGGGGGTAATAATACCGTGGTTTACAAGTACAAGGCCCTTGCCCAAAGGTAACAATATCGTGGCTCACATGGCCCTTGCCCGGGGGTAATAATACCGTGGTTCAAGCAAGTTACAAGTTCCTGGTACCGGAGGTTCCTTAAAGGAACTACCAAGCATGTTAATACTAATAGATGTACCATGTATGATTAAGCATGAACTCTAGTTTCTGTATGTAGTTTGAATAAGAACATGATTATAAATCTATATCTGATATGAACTCTAATTTCTGAATCTGTCATGGACATCGTTCGTTAAAACCCTTTACTCTGTTATTATTCACTAGGCTCCCACTCACTATTGACTTTATGTATGTAGGTGAGCAAGCGCGTGACCAAGCCTAAGCTACTGCTTGGAGTGTTGAGTCAGCCAACCATTGTGCCTCCCGAGGAGGTTCCCTTTTTGAAGAAGTCAAGTTTTGTGACCCTGACAAAGATGTTTTGTTGTTTGTTTTTGCTTATCTATATATGGGGATAAATTCTTTCTTTTTTTAGTACATTTGTGCATATGGGTGACGTAAGGCTAACGTATTTTTGACGTCACATATATATATATATATATATAAGTTCGTTTAGAAAATTTCTGTCTTATATACATTATTACAACTCTATGGACATTGTATATTTCTATAATTGCTTCCGAAGCCCCTTATCATGTGTCATTCTATTAAGAGGCCTTTGGTAATCCAAGGATTATTGGTCAGTTACAACAATTAACTTATAAGGCTGATTTGGGTCGTGACAAAAATCGAACTAAAATCTAGAAAAAAAACTCACGGGGGTCAACCCTTGTATCAGTGGTGTCGACCCTTCAGGAAAAATTGACAAAAATTAACAATGTTGACAGCAGATAAGGTGTTGACCCTTGGACCAAAGGTGTTAACACTAAATTTCAGCAACTAAACCCAAATTCTGTAGTAGACAAGGGTCAACCCTTTCCAAACTGGTGTCGGCCCTTGAAGCCAGCAACAAAAGACAAGTGTCGACACCACAAGGCTGGTATTGACCCTAAATTTCAGTAGCTATTCCAAGAACATAGCAATAAAATGATGTCGACACCTCCAAAGATGGTGTCGACCCTAGAAGCAAAACAAGACAAAAAAAAAAAAAGAAGAGGCAGTGTCGACACCAACAAGGATGGTGTCGACCTCTGAAGCTAAAACCAAACATAAAGAGAAAAAAACGACCATCACAAATATGGTTTCTCGGTTTCAAAGGTAATAAATGGGTCGAGTTTAAATCAAGATCGCTATAATAATTTTATAATATGGTCAACTTAAATCATACAATGAAATGCATTTTGCTGTATAGTTTAAATTATTTAAATTCTAAAATATTTTTTTAATCAAATTAAACTTCAATTTGTATAAATTTCTTCAATAGTTATTAACTTGTATAATTGTCTCTATTTGGATCACATGAACAAAAAGTAGAAATTTTAGGGACTAAATAGATGAAATTTATAATTTAAGGATGAAATAAAAAATAAAAAATAATAAAAAGATATGATAGTTTAGAAAATAAAAGTGATATTACATACATATTAAGAAAAAAAAAAATTTCTATCTCATAAGACTTCTAAAAGTTTCAAGTTCCCAATCTAAATTCTTTTATTTTTTGATATTTTAAAATTAAAAAATATTGTATTTTCCAACTCCTGCCATCCTTTTTTTAGACATTTTGAATTTTAAAAAACCCTACGGTTGCTTATCCTTATTTTTTTAACAAAAATGCTTTAGACCACTAATTAGTGGTGGCTCTAATGATGTGGCAGTGGGTCCCACCTAATGCCACATGTGTTTTGTGCCTTGTTTTTTTTTTTTTCTTTTTTTTTTCAATTGCCACCTCACTAATGGTGGGATTAGTGATGATAAATTAGTGGTCTATAACATTGCTCTTTTTTTAATCACCACGGCCGCCTCTCTCTACTCCTTCATGCTTTGCCTTTGAGTCCCCTTTCTTCAATGATTGCTTTGTCTCATACAGGATCTAACAGTAAGCAATAGTAACTATAACGATTGTTTTTGTTCGAGTTGTCATGTACTTTTAGTGCTGTTTTGGCTAATTTATTCTACTTTTTAGATACATATTCATGACATGCATCTAAAAAGTATTTTAAAAAAATTAATTATTTGTGTAAGCTATCAAGTTTTTTATTGTGGGCGTTGAATATTTTGAAACTTCTACTTTTACCAACTTTAAATGATGATTTACACTATGTTTTGTTTAGAGGTCAGTAAAAAAAATATGATCTCTCATTTAGGTGAAAAAAGAAAATAAATGATTGCATTTTATAACTATTATGTTTAGATAGATAAAAAAGTAAAACATGTGTGAGAGAAAGAGAGAGATATGAGTGTATTTTTTTTTTCTTTTGTATTTTGAGGGACATTCTTCATATTATAAATATCTTACAATCAATCAAGTTATTTCACATTTTTAGCTTGAAAAAAAGTACTATATGATAACTAACTTTTAAAATGTCATACTTAGAGTAGGTTTTGTTAATTTTATTAATTCTATTTCATCACTAAGAAAATCTAATTTGTAGCTAGAACATATGTATCATTTTATTTTTTTTGATCAGCAAAGAAAGAATATTATTGCTAAATAGATAGAAAAGAAGGACTTGACTGAATTGCATCATACCTCAAAAATACATCCCAACTAGGTTGGCACCTATAATTGAGCCCAATCATATGCAAGCCAAGGCCGATACAAAGGTTGATGAGACCTCAACCAAATCTGGAAATGAAAAAATAAAACAACAGAGGACTACATCCTACTGGAAACTACAATTTATGGCCCTTCAATCCATCCAAACAGTGCATGAAATCATGGATTGTGTAATTAGGCAAATGACTAGAAAACTTCACCCATGTGGCCACTTTGATCTTGATACTATCCACAATATTTCCCCAAACAGAAACTTTAGAGTTAAAAACCATGTTGTTTCTTGCAATCCATAAACTCCAAACCACAGCCAATGGAATTACTTCCCAGATGAGTTTACCCAGGTTTTTGTACTTTTGACCATACCACCATAAAAGCAAGTCTTGTAAGGAACTAGGGGAGACCCATTGGGAGCCCCACCAACAAATAATTTCAGCCCAAACCTTCCAAGCGAAATTACAATGCAAGAGCAAATGCAGAGCAGATTCGTTATCAATACCGCAGAATGCACAGTGATTGATTGCGGGGATAATGAGCCTGCGAGCAAGGAGATCCGAAGAGGCGATTCGATTCCACCAAACAAGCCAACCAAAAGCTTTAATTTTGGGAGGGGCTGCTGATTTCCACATCTTCATAATTGGAAAAGGGGTTAAACGAAGAGAATTTTCAAAAATTTCATAAAGAGATTTAACTGTAAAGGAGCCTGATGGGAAAGGAGTCCATAACAGATGATCCACACAATTGTTATTAATGCTGAAAGGTTGTGGCAATCTACTAATCAGCTCAACATGCAACTCATCTTCCCAAGCTCTCAGGGTTCTCCTATATGAGATATTCCAATGAGTTTGAATATCCGCAGCCTGATACAAATACTGGTGGACGAATGAATCTTTGCTTGTAGCTAGAGAGAAAAGTCTAGGATAAAGGTTGGACAAAGGAGTACATGAGACCCATGCATCCAACCAAAATTTAATTCTTTTACCATCCCCTAGCTTGAACTGAATATTTTCCAAAAATAATGGAATTCCTCTAGATCCATACCTTTCCATAGTTGAGATACTTTTCCACACTGCAGATGAAAATCTGAAGCTTAAACCATTTGGTAACCAACAATCTTCATTCACATTGTTTTTGGCACAAAGAACTTTCCTCCACAAGGAACTTTTTTCGGTGGCGAATCTCCACCACCATTTTCATAGGAGAGTATCATTGCCTTCCTTAGTCTTTCTGAAGCCCAAACCTCCAAAGTGTTTGCTAACAGAGCATGCCTCCCAGTTGAGTAGATGCAATTTCCTTTTGACATCACTATCCCCCCATAAAAAGGATCTCTGATATTTATCAATTAAGTTTGCCACTTGGGTAGGAATTTTGAAAAGGGACATATAATAGATTGGAAGTGAAGAAAGTACAGATTTAATCAAAGTGATTCGCCCTCCAAGAGAAAGATACCTCTTCTTCCATGAGGCTAGTCTTTTCTTCACTTTGTTTATGATAGGCTCCCAAGTAGACAGTCTTTTTGGGTTGGCCCCTAGAGGCATTCCAAGATAATTGATTGGTAACGAACTCACCCTGCAGTTGAAGAATTCGGCTACTTGAGAGGTGAAGTCCCTGTTAACCCCAACTCCACAAATTACAGACTTTTGGTAATTAATCTTCAGTCCGGAAATTAACTCGAAGCAACTGAGAATTCTTTTCAGATTTATTATCTTATCCCAATCTGGATTGTAGAACATAAGAGTGTCATTTGCAAATTGCAGATGTGAAATGTTCAACCCCGAGCCACCGATATCCACTCCCTTGATAAGATTGAGATTTTTGGCTCTTTGGATAAGAATATTTAGCCCTTCAACCACAAGATTAAAGAGAAAGGGGGAGAGAGGGTCACCTTGCCTTAAGCCTCTCTGAGGAGGAAATTCTTGAGAAGGGGATCCATTCACCAATACAGAAATATGAGGGGAAGAAACACATTCCTTAATCCAAGAGATCCACTTTTCACCAAAACCGAAATTTTGAAGACTATGAAAAAGAAAGTTCCAATTGACACTATCAAAAGCCTTCTGAAAATCCAATTTGAGAAGAAGCCCTCCTGAAGAATTGCACTTCCACAAATCAACAACTTCATTGGCAATGAGAATACCATCCAAAATTTGCCTCCCTTTTACAAGAGCTGATTGAGTTTCATCTATCAGTTTTGGCAAAACAGATTTCAATCTACTTGATAAGACCTTGGCTAGAACCTTATAAATACAGCCTAACAAATTGATGGGTCTGTAATCAGATAAAGAAGATGGGTTTGGAATTTTTGGAATCAGGGTTAAGAAGGTAGAATTCAGGCCTTTCTTGATCCTGCTGTTAAGATGGAATTCATTGAAAAAGAGACAAAGATCTGCTTTTATGAAGGCCCAGCATTTTTTGATGAAATTCATATTGAAGCCATCAGGACTAGGAGCCTTATTTCCTTCACATTGATTTATTGCATCCAGAATCTCAGTTTCAGAAAAAGGTTGTTCTAGCAGAGATGCATCCAAATCAAAAAGTGAGCGCTGAAAAGGTTCTGAAAATGTGGGTCTTCAAGGCCATTTTTCGAAGAAAAAATTCTGAAAATGAGACCTAACTGCTCGTTTTATTTGCTCCGGATCTTCTAAGTATGTTCCATTGATGAATAGATTGCCAATTGAATTTTTTCTCTGCCTTGTGCTTGCAATCATATGGAAATATTTGGTGTTTTTATCTCCATTCTTGAACCACACTTGCCTTGATTTTTGCAACCAAATGCTCTCAATCAGCCTTGAAGTTTTCCAGAATTCGAATTTCAGCTTCCTCTTGTTTGTTGACTCCTCCTCAGATAAAGAACGAGTCTCTTGAAGGAGATCCAACGTGTGTAATTGATTACCAATGGAAATTAATTTTTCATTCTGATCACCAAACTCCTCTATATTCTATTGTTTGAGAGCTGATTTCACTTCCTTGAGCCTCATGAAAATTATGTGCCCAGCCCAGCCAAGGTGCACACTCTGATTCCATGCACCTTTGACAACATTTAGGAATTTAGGATGGGAGGTCCAGGCATTGAGGAACCTGAACGGCTTTGGATCCCAATCTCTATTATCCACCATGAGGAGAATTGGACAATGATCGGATAATAATCGTTGAAGACCGCATTGTTTAAAATCGAATCTGTCCAGCCATTGTGAGTGAAGGAGAAACCTATCTAATCTGCTCCATCTGTCAGCCTCTTGATTATTTGACCAAGTGAAAGATCTTCCTTGCAGGGAAGGTCTCTAAGCTCCAGATTGGCCACCATGTCACTGAGTTGTTTCATACTAGCAGAGATTGTAAGACAACCTTTTCTTTCCCCAATTCTAATAATTTCGTTAAAGTCTCCCCCAATATACCATGGTAAATCATAACTAACTCTGAGGCTTAATAATTCATCCCAGAGAATTTTCCTTGCCCTGGCTTTATTAGGAGCATAAATATTAATCAAAATACAATCAAAGTCCGGAGAGATCGTACCTTTTAGAAGTATGAAGTTCGGTCTCTGAATGCATTCACAAACTGAAAATACTGATTTATCCCAGACGCTAATAATACCGCCCGAAGATCCCTCAGCCTTCACTGCTGCAAAACCCGGATCATTGTGGGGCCAAATAGAGTGAATGAGTTGATTTGTGATTGTTGCTACCTTTGTTTCTTGAAGGAGCAGAAGGTCGACTTTATGCTGAGAGATAAGATTTTTAACTCCTCTTCTTTTCTCTCTTTTCCCTAAGCCCCTTATATTCCAAGAGATAATCTTCATGGAAAACAATATTAAAAATCCATGGATAGGCCGAATGAGTAGAGAGTTAAATCCTCTCACCTTCTGTTTCATTATGCTGAAGCTCATTTTGGTCATGGAGCTTTTTAAGCTTACTAACGACCTCATCATCTTCTTCATTACTTTTCAGGCCAAGGAGCTTCCCAATTTCCCACACTGCCTGGGCTTCGTTAAGGATAATGCGATTTCGATTAGCAATGGCCTCTGAAGAAATTGATAACGAAATTGCTGCTGCCGCTGATCGGAATGATGCAGCTTTTCCGCCCTTTTTCGTGCCCCCTCTTCTGATGAACTTATTAGCTGATACATTACCAAGCACGTGCTGTAGAAATTTCCTTTTACTCTTTCTTTTGGATAGGCCCACTAGCGGTTTAGAGGTTCCAACGACTGAATCAATCCATTGGTTATCAGATGCTCTGGGAGCTGGTTCGAGAGAATCAGATTCGGAAAGAAGTGAGTCTGGGACGATTGACAGAGAGGAACTCACAATAGGATCTGGATGAGAAGGAATGGGAGGATAGGGGGATGGAGAATGATGGCAACGAAGTTGAGGACAGAGGATGGGAGATTGGGAATTAGGGATGACTAGAGGAGCATGAATGTGGGTTTGGGAGATAGCAACAGATTGAACATTGATTGGGTCCTCCTGATGGATCATTTTTGTATGTGATGGGCCGGTCAAATTTGAAGAGCTCAATTAGTTAAAATGAGGTTGAGGGTTAGCAACAGATGGGGATGATGAGATTGGAGAGGATGGGCTTAAAGGGAGCAAAGGGTTAATTGGGCTAGAAACAACCTGTTTGTATTTGCAAATAGAGGTTTGGCCCAACTCCTTAAAATTTGAACGAGAAGACTTATCAGCTTCCTTAACGGCATGGCTGCTAACAGTAGGCGTGCTCTGACATCCCCGTTCCCCATTCAATGAGGGTTGTCTCTCATCTGTTAGAATTCTGGCTTGGGAGATCAATTCCTTTCCGTTTGAAAATTTGGTGCCATGCTGTTCGACGCGTATTGGGTGCACATTGTCCACATCCACTGGGATAGACACGTCATTATCTTCTTTACTAGAGAATTCTCCAGCAGCCTTTGACGTATGAATGCTCATAATCTGTTCCTCTGTAACACGGATAACATGTTCTTCATGCTTACAAACTAAGGTGATGGCGCGATTAATAACCTTGAACTGATTTGTTATTATCATAACTTTTCCACATTCAAAAGATAGATGCTTCAACGTTGAATCATCAACCATGATCACTTCACCCCAAACTCTTCTTATGCTCTTGAATGTGTTGAAATTCCAGAGATTCAGTGGAACTCCATAGCAGTTGATCCACACTGTTCTTGAGCTAAGATTGGATAGTTTCCAAAGAGACCGTTCTTGTGCATCCTCAAATCTTGAATTAAACCAATCCTTGTTTTTGTGGATTCTGTTTCTCATATCTTCTTGGGATTCAAAAGTTAGAACATATGATTTACCCCCCATAGCACGCACCTGAATTTTCTTGGCATCCTCAGGAGAGCAGGAGCTCAATATGGACTGATCTGCATCTGGAAGGCTTGCTTTCACCACCACACTCCTATAGAGCCATTCATTACCCGCTTCCGTCGCGTGTACTTTGATAGAAGTTTCAGAAACTTGTACCTTTTTAGCTTGGTCACAAGCTAGAACATTGCTTTTTACAATGTCTGCATAAGAGAGTTTGTTTTGATTTTGCACACTTGGCAAATTCAATGTGTTGGAATAACGAGCTTCATGAAAATTGGATCTCAGTTTTTGTTCTACCTGAAAGTGCTTAGGATATGGTGGTCTCTCAAATCTTGTAGGCTTGACAATAAGATGATAATCACCATACCATGCTCTGTTGAATTTTCGAACTGCCTCCTCTGCCGAAGCTGGTCTCTCGTAACGGATGAAGCCAAATCTTGAGTTGAAACGCTTGGTTCTTCTATTTGGAATTGAAGCGTGAACAACCCTTCCAAATCTTTGAAAAATGCCCTTCAGGGAATCCACCTGCAGCTGCTCTGGAATGTTGGCTATGAAGATGGTGGGGGATGTTCTAGGTTTTCTTTGCTTTCTAGAGACGATCGTCCATTCATGATCAGCATCTCCATTGTTGTGGCCAGCATCCATCTCTCGAGCACATATGTATCATTTT
Organism: Camellia sinensis; assembly: GCF_055761805.1. NCBI lineage: Eukaryota > Viridiplantae > Streptophyta > Magnoliopsida > Ericales > Theaceae > Camellia > Camellia sinensis. Next base: position 74,870,082 of record NC_138963.1, read on the forward strand.
ATACTCTCACTTTCTCTTATATATATATATATATGGATACGTATGCTTATATATGTGTTTTTCTTCTATGTTCATATGTTATTTTTTTATTGGATATATTCACGTCACCGTTTTTCAAGTTACTAACTTTTAAAATGTCGTGCTCGCAATAGGTTTTGTCAATTTTGTTCTATTTCATCACCAAGAAGATTTAATTTGTAGTTAGAATAGAGGTATCATTTTATACTCTCACTCTCTCTTATGTGTGTAGTTTTCTTCATACTTGTTATTTTTTGATTGGATATATTCATGTCATTATTTTTACAATTTAAAAAAATAATAAACTATTTAACTGCAGGATTAATTTCACTAATCATAATAAAAAATAAAAATAAAAAACTATTCAACTGCATGATTAAAAAAATATTCAACTATTCAAAAATAATAAGCTATTCATTAATCGCGATTGATGTGTCATGAATTTCACTAACTGTGTGAATAGTTGACAATGCATTCCATTTATATTATAAATCTACAATCTAGATATAAATTATTTATATTGTGATATGAGTTTGATTTGTGCTTTTGGGTTTGGACTTTGAAAAATTATTTTGTTTTTCATTTTATTTCTCTATAATTAATTTGTCAGTTTTATCAACTTATTCAGTCAAGTAATAGATTATATAAGTTTCACTTTCACAACATAGATATAAATAATTTATACTGTGATTTAGTTTGATTTATACTTTTAGGTCAAAAAATTACCCCCAACTATAATAATAAATCACATTTAAATTTTTATAAAAAACAAATGGAGATAAATAGGTCTATTTGTGTATTCTTACCTCTTCTGTTAAAAATGGAGACCAACATATCTATTTGTCATGGTAAGATTATTTTTTATCAACTTTTATAATATCTATATGCATGTATAGATCTTGATATTGATAAAGTGTCCTTTCTCAACTTCTAGGTCCATGTCTCGTGCTACATGCAAATACAGATCATTCATTCTGTTATACATATCATATTTGATGGTGATATGTTATGATTGAATAATATTAACAAATTACATATGATAGTATAATTCGAACAATCATTATATATATTGACATGTTTATCTAAGTTTACTATGAATCTTATATCACAAAAGTTGATATCTTGGAATCGAAAAAATAGATTTCACAGTCATTGATAATATCAAATGATAGAAGAATTCAAATACGTGATTTTTCATCTATACCAAATGTAAGAATCCTTATGAAAGTAATGAAAGTTAAACGATATCTATATATAGAGAGAGATATGAATTTAAGTTTTTTTAAATATTTTGTAAGTTTTATATTTTCGAATACTTGGATACATTGAACAAATTGATATTGACAACCCTTGAATTGATTTGTGCAGAAGCTACTATTAAAAAGTTGAATAGCATTATGGTCACATTATTTATCGTTACTGCACACGTGATAATACTGACATTATAATGAGGTATTTTGCTTTCGATAAATAATTGCTATGTACAATAATAATTAGGGATGTAATAGGTTCGGGACGGTTGGTGTTTAGGTGAAATTTTACACTAAACTAATAATGTCGGTTCTATTATATTGAGAATCGATACAAACTAAATTTTTCAGTAAACCGCACAAAACCACACAAATTCAAACAGTTCGACTTGGTGCGGCTTAATTGATTTAGGGACTTTCAAATTTGAGTTATTTTACTTCTTAAATTTGTAGTATAGTAAATAATTTATATAAAAATATTATAGTAGAATTAGATACAAAATATAATATGAAAATCAAAGTCTTGACACCAAAGTAAAACAAAAGTTTAAAACTATGATCACATAAGGCTAAATCACAAGTACAAAGTAGAGTTAAAATAAAAAATTGAAAATGACATAAATATTGCTATAGCTATATAAGCATAGTAGTAACAAAACTTGACTTAAGCATATATCAGTGGCAAATTAACAACTTATCACATTGTTAATATTTATTGTCAAACATGAAATATTTAAGAAAAAATAAATAATTATGTGAATCAACTGAACTTTGTACTTAACCAATTTCATTATATATTTAATATGGGAAACTTTCAGTTTGTTTCGATTTAATTTGGTGCACAAGGTGCTTAAACCGATACCAAATCAAAAATCAAAAAAAAATAATTTTAAAAATCACACAGACCGATTCATATTAAAAAATTGACCAATATAGCCGGTTTAGTTTGGTTCAACCGGTTTAATCGGTTTTTTCGATTTTTCTTACATCCTTAATAATAATTTAAACTTAACAAGTGTTTTAATTTTTGATTAGGTACAATGTTTTCTTTTAACAAGTGTTTTCTTTTTTAATTAAATACAATGTTAACATGGTGGTTAAAGACAATATTGGTTCAATAATATCAGTGTTTAAGATAAACAGGTAGAGTTTATCTTGCGATGTCAACCAACACATTTGAAGAATATGAGATCAAATATACAAAACTATAAAGCTCATTCTAAATCACTTATTCTCTTATCTTTTCTAACACAATGTTATTTTCCAATATTTTTATAGGATAATGAAGTTAAGATGATTAAAAATTATATCGCGTATGCCAAGAGGTTGCCTATGCATTTATCATATCTGTACCAATCATGATAAGTCAAGCAGATTGTGCAGCATTGGTAACCTTTATCTTATATATAGATTGGTCTGAATAAATGTCTACACTTTTTAAAATGTAACAAAAAAATTATTATAATACATAAGTATAACTCTTTTACTTTATTACATTTAAAAATGCGTAATATATGTGTTTTTCCATCAATTATAGTTCTAAGCCCTGGTTTGGCAAACCATTTGGGTTAAATAATGACAAAAAGATAAAAAAAAAAAAAAAAAAAAAAAAAGAATAAAAAAAGTCAACAAAAAAATTGTCATTCCAAAACCAAAAAGCTAAATAAGAAAACCAAATAAACAAAAAAGTCGCAGGCTAAAAAAGTCAAAAAGTCAGCTAAAAAAGTCATTGTCAAACGACCCCTAACTATCATATTGTCAATACAGAAATGCTGATAGAAGACCCACAACAATTGAAATTATAGTTATAATAGATTTTATTTATTTTGTGAATGTTGAACAAATGTGATTAGTTTTGATTTTTATTATACTTATGAAATGTCAACATTTTTTTTTAATAATTACATAGGTTTTATGTTAATAATTTAAAAATATATTTGACACATAACCATAAGTAATTTTTAAATCTTATCCTGTACTATGTACAGGTGATATGCTAGTATAATTATGTATGAATTTGAATATCATGAATACATTTCGAGGCAAGATTATAATTGGGCTTATGGGCCGAACCTGGCTCGTTACGTGGCAATATTGAAGCCCATTAGCAAGGCCAACCTAAGAGAACATAGCCACGGCACTTGATTGCTGTAGAATGACACAGATCTAGTGATTTGTAAAATATTAATCTAAATAAAAAATATATATATTTACAACTTTTCTATATATATATTTTTTAAGTAACTAGAATTACAGTTTACTTGTTTAATAGTTTTGTTCACAGTTTACATGAAGTCACTTAACTTTACGTATGCATGCAAAGTTTCTCATATAGTAGTTATTGCTCTTTTAATATATAATAAGTGAAATAATGATTATATATATAAACAGAATTATGAAAACTTTTTGAATAATATTTGGAGCATTTTGATCGAGCTGGGCTAGGCCCAAACAAGATGGTTGAGTTGGCCCAACACTTGAGCAAACACGACTGAGTTGGGCTAGACTCAGTCGCAAAAGTCGACTTGGCTGGTGGGCCTACTATCGAGCACACCTGGCAAAAAAATGTCTTCGGATGCTGAGGATAAGCTTCGGATGCATGTGTATATTTTATCAGGATAAGTTTTCCTCCATATCTCATCTCTCTATATCTCTTTTGTAGCCTTCAATTTGAATTTGAATCCGCATTGATAGTTTGAACTATCTATAAGTCTTTAATAAAGGTTATTCATGCAAAAATCAGTTTTATTGAACAACTATAAATACGAAAATAATTCGTATTTTGTTTTGTAAAACAGATAGTTCAAGTTTACAATCATCTTTTATTTTATTGTAAAATAGATAGCTCAAGTTTATAAGAAAATAATTCGCATTTTGTTTTATTTTATTTTATAAAATAAAATATGATTTTTTTTTTTTGTATGTTTAAAGATATTTGAAAAAAATTAATTTTTTACATGAATTACTTTGATTACAGTAGGTATAAGATAGACAGTTCAGATTATTAATACGAATTTAAATTGGGGATCACAAAAAAAATATGAATAAATAAAAATATAAAGGGAGTTCATCCCATTTTATCAAGTGTTAGATGCATTCACGATTCTATAATTTGAATAAGCTTTAATTACTTGACAAAGAATTTGAAATCGTTATAACCGACATTTAGAATTATAAAAAATAAAGCAGCGTCAATATGTAAAAAGGTCATCTTTAGATTTCAGCCTCTTTTGGTAAGATAGTTAAAAGCTAAAAATCAACTTTTAACCTATTTTGAATTATATTATTTATATATATTTTTACATATTTTTACCAAAAAAAATAAATAAATAACTTTTAACCAACTTTCTAAAACAACCATTAGTATTTCCTTTTTTTAGCCTATTGACTTGGAAGGAGAATTTTCACGTTCTATTTATTCACTTGCGAAAAAGTCGTTTGTACAACAAAACTTGATCATTTCAACTGAAAGAATTGATTATTGAATAGTCTTCTAAAAAAAAAAAATTTACAATCTACTTAAAAAAACCTTTTCAGGTAGGAGTTATAAATTTTTATTTTATTTTTTTATTATAAAAAATTGTAAAAAAAATAAAGATAGTGTCATCGAAATAAATCAATAAATAATTATCTTCCCAAATGATATTAAAACTTTTTCTAATCATAACTAAAAAATTAGGGTTCTCCCCATGGTGTGCACCCCTTTAGGGGTGCAAATGACCTACCACAAAATATGTAATTTTATCATAAAATACATAACATCGCTATAAATTAACGTTACAAAAAATATTGTAATGAAATCACAAACTTTTGTAACATCAATAACAAAATTGTAGACATTTTGTTTCGTCAATTTGTAATGATATTACATCTTTTGTAGTTGATATTATGAAATTTTGTAATAAATAATACATTTTATAGTAAGGTTCATATGGTATGCACCCCTTTAGAGGTGCACACCATAGCAATTTTCAAAAAATTAATATGATTCATAACCAAACAAAACATAAGATATAACTAAAGATTTTTTTTTTTATCATAGTTAAAATAATAATCATGATATAAGTCATAATTAACTTTAGAATGAGTCATAATTAACATTATAATTAGTCATTATCAATCCATAACTAACACTACATTGGTCCTATTTGGTAACCTTGTTTTAGGAATTAAATATTTTAATTAATTTTTTGATTTTTTACGAGAAGACGTGTAGACAAATAAAGAGAAAAGTTGACTTTTTTGTAGTAATTTTTTGACTTTTTAACTAAAATAAGTTGTTTCCAAACTTGCCTAAAAGCTGATAATCACAAAACATAAGTTGAAAGCACCCATTTCCCATCTTTCAAATAGTTAAATTTTTTAGCGTGTTTAAATTATTTTTCTCTAGTAAGCCAAAGTAAAAAATATACCAAATAATATGATACAATATCTCCAATTTAAATATACTATAATCATCTCCTAAAAACAGTAACAACCAGCCCCAATACATCATAACTAAAGACAATAAACATTGTAATTGGAGCATATGGGGGTGTGTTACCATAAATTTTTTCCTAAACTTCACCTTTGATTTTAGTTATTGGCATTTTAACCATAAATCAATAGTTATTTTCGGATATTTTATAGTTTTCTATTTCTATTTGGGTGACATCAAGAGAAGTGTTTTCCATTATGAAAAATGGTATATAAATTCATTTTGTAAATTTAATAATGTGTAAATAAAATAATTGGTAGATAACTAAAGGAGATATAAGTGAGAGATTTGCTTTAGATATTTTAATACATTGTCGCACCATTAAATTTAAAAAGTGAATCTAATTTTTTAACACTATTCTTATTTTATGGCCCATTTTATGACCAATTTCAGTGATTTTTCATTCACTTTTTAAAATTCGTTGAGCAGAATATTCATACAAAAAATCAATATGATCAAATATTGATAGTTATACATTTGAATTAGATTTATATTACAAAACATGAATAAATATTTTTGAAACACTACAACAAATTGGGTCTTGAATGACGAGTTTTTTTTGTCGTCAAATATCTAATTTCGTCACTATATATATTTGTGAGGAAATATTTTCGTCACTAGTTTCGTCATTAAATGTTTGTCACTAAAAATGATTGTGACGAAAAATAATTTCATCACCAATAACATTATTTTAGTGACAAAAATTATTGTCACCAATAAGATAATATTTTATCGCAAAAAATTCACATTTTCGTCACCAAATAATTACTAGTACCATATATAAAATTTTAGTTGACGAATAAATTTGTCATACACGTTGATCATTGGTGAGGAAATAATTTCGTTACAGTAAGATGTAAAGTTGACGAAATTTTTCATCTCCAAAAGTTAGACATAGGTGACGAAATATATTTCGTGACAAAAAGATGTATACGTGACAAAAATTTTAGTCACAAAACAACAAAATCAACAAAACTTCGTCACAAAACTTATTGTTCTATATTTTATAATTCAATTTAAATTATTATTTTACAAATATCTCTGTTCATATCTCAATAGCCTTCAAATATACTAACAAATCCACTAACTATTATACGCCACTCCACAAAACTATTTAGTAACCAATTTATATTATAAATCAAAATATATACATCAAACAAATTGAATAATAATTCATAAAGTATAACAAAAACACCATCACAGCTAATCTCAAAATGAACAAAGTATTAGTCGACAAAAAAAATAACACTTGATCTTGATTTGCAAGTATGCTTCCAAATGTCATCAAAAACAAATCTGCAAACAAAATAAAAAGGAAAACAATAATATATTATCAATTACATCTAAACTAATATATAAATAATTTTATTTTATAAACCAATTCAGCAAAAATACATTTTTTTAATATTGGATTTTCATCTGTCCTAAATCACAAAAAACAGCTGATCTAACTGGGGGCAAGTGAATCATGTGAAATGAACACATGAACCTGCCAATGTTAAAAACAATCAAGCAACATGATGACTTTTATTGTCATATAAAATGATTCAATGAAACTTGGAAATTGGAATCAAAGGTGGTCCACTATTATGCAAGCATCATACCCAGTTGGTGAGCAACTAACCAAAAACATAATAAAACAACTACAAATAAACATAGGAAGGAACAAAACCAATGTACACCCCCTAAGCTGCCATCCTTGAACTAGCATACATTTCATTCATCAGCAACAACTAAACACACTCTACATCAGCATCAAAACCAATATACATTCCATTTATTGGCAGTAACAAATATACACCTCAATAGTAGCAAAATAATATGTCTTGGCTAGTTATGAAAATTTAATAACATATGCTCTATAAACTCAAATCCATTTAAGTTCATAACTAAACTAACATACTTAAAAGCTTAATTTCCTAAGGCTAAGTTTGAATCATGATCTTCAATTTTCTACAGCATGAAAAACATAGAATTACTAAGTCTTTCGCTTTAATATTGCATTTCAGGCCAGTAAATCCCAAATGAAACCATATTTTTTAAAACCAATCTCAAAAATGAAATTACTTGTTCACAAAAAATTATTTTTCAAAACTCCTTAAATAACCACAAAGAAAAACAAAACGTAAAAATAAAATAATCTACCAAAGAACATCATATGAGTACATTCTAATAGTATATAAATAATTGTGGTAAAGATCCCAATTACACAAACATATGTGTTCAATACAAAATACTTCACACAACCAATGTTAATAAGTGAATAAACTTCTAAATGGAAAAAGAAAACTATTAAAAGATTAAAATAATTGGCCGTGGTATTAATGCAAGAGGGATTCGCCTCCTGAAAGTCCTTTTTTGACTAAGTTCAAGGCATTTTCGGCTCTAACTCTCAAACTACGCATGCAAATTGCATGCTGTTTGTGGCCGCAAGTCATATTTGTCACAAGGATGCTACCTATGACAGCCATACATTGGTTTAGGGGTTGTTTTGCATTTTTGCCCCCCACGATAGCCAAATTTCCTTTTTCTAGAAAAGTAAGAAGGGGATATACATAAAAAAGTTAAGTGTACAATGTTTGATTTCTACTAAACAAAAGAACAACCAACATGATTACGTCCAAGAAAAAGTTATCAGTTATGACCAACCAGAAATTAACAAACAGTAAACAATAAGCAAACTTTGACCATATGAAAATTTGCACAAACATTAAATATAAACAATAAATAAAACAAACATATACAAATATACTTGATATGTTATTAAAATAAACATTAATTTATATATCTTTGTGTCTACGAACCCATTCAAACCAAGCTCTCTACTCGAACTTGACTCGATTATTAAACAAGCCAAGCATCAAAACAACACGCAATTTTTGTCTCAATTTTTGGGAGCCCAATAATGGAGGCTGAGTAACCTGAAGAACTACATGAGTTAATCTGAGAATAACATGTGCCTAATAATGTTTTTCTAAGACATTAAGGAAATCCAAACGAGATAAGCCAATGCAAGTAACAAAGGAAAAGACTTTCCGTTGCTTCTCATAAGGGTTTTTATGGAACCAACAAGCCTAATCTCCCGTGGAGCAAAAAATTGAAATAGAAATTCTATTAAGCATGTTGAATGGAAGTTCAACATTGACATAACTATGAGACAAACAAAACCAATACGTTAAACTCCTTGAAATCAAGCTCACCTTGTAACCATAGCCAGCTACATAAGCATGGAAGCATTCCTGCATGCGAAAAAAAAAAAAAAAATCAAAGAGCAATAGAGACCAAATTAGTAAAATAAATATTTTTAACTTGAATATATTTTTATATTTGAATAAATAGTGATAATCTAATCCTAGGCAAGCAATTTTTCTTTTTCTTTATTATTTTTCACAAGCAAACCATTAATCGGTGGGAAGTAAAATATTGGCCGAAGCATATTTATGAAGTCCTTTCTGCTCACCAGCTTTTGCTGAATTAACATGTTATAATGCATTTCTGATGATGAAATTTTCGTACACAAAGGAATGTCAATCTTCAAAGTCTTGAGTGAACCAGTATGGTTTATGTAAATGTGATAGTTATGCCTTGTTTCTATAAAGAGGAAGCTCTGACAATCAAGAAAGTTCTACAGTGAGCTTCCAGTGCTGGGTAGAAATATGTGTTTATGATTTAGAAGTGCTTTTATCAAAATGCTCGTTTATATGTACCACATTTAACCAATACAATTTAGAGAAGTAAAACTGCTGTTTCTTTCAAGTTTATAACATTCCAAGAATCTACAATCTTGGTATTCCTCTGATGCTTTCAAATAAACTGACCTCATTAACATTTTGCATTCTTAACCACTCAACAGTTCTAAACAAATTTTAAAGCACCTCCTACAACATTTTCATACAAAATGCCAGTCTAATACTTTTAGCCTCTTGTGACAAAGAAAAAGGGGTTAAATCATATCTCTTAACAAACATATTACAGTCCTGTAAAATCCAAAGAGGATGAGAAAAGCACTGTTGAAGGAATAAAAAAAGGAAGAAACCTCTAAGTAGTTGGCAGCACGAGGAGAACGGCCAATTTAAGCACCCCACTGTCAGTCTTTTAAAACTGGATCCTTGTAGCATATCTCATTGCACTCTCCCAAGCCTATTTATCAAATAGCAATAGCAAATAACCCTATAGCTTAAATCCTTAAAGCGATAGAATCAAGTACAATGACTATCAAAGGGTCCATAAATGATAAATCACAGATACTGAATTAATTCACTATCTCACTATTATTAACAATTAACATTAGTCTTGATTGGTCAAGATCAAAACAATTGAACAAAAGAAAGTTAACAGTAACAAGATCTTGCAAATTGCTTAACCAAAATAGACCACATAAATGTTGAGTTAGTAAACACCAACTAACAGACATAAATAAAAGCCAAAATGTTGATAACTAAAAAATAATTAAATACACTAGATAACATTTGTTTTTCCTATTTTTAATATCTTAAAACATCATCATGTGAAGATTTATTTTGTTGGTAACTAAGATGTGCTCATAAGCCCAGAGTTTTCTAAATCAATCAAAGTATGGAATGATAGTGTGGTGGCTCTATTCAAAAGATACCCAGTCCAATGACATTAAGAAAGACAATCAAACATAAAATGTATTTATACAGTATCAAATGTTGTATATAATATATACATGGGGTCGATTCTCAAGTCGGTTTGAGTTACCCGGATTCCCAACCAAGAACTGAATTGACCTGATCACTTATGGGATCTTTGAACCCAAAACCAAACAGTGCCCAACCAACCCAACATATGAAAACCATGTTGGTTCGGTTTGCAGGTTCCTTAGTTACTTTGTGCACACCTACTTGAGGACAACTATAGAAGTGGTGTCTACTACATCAGGTAATAAATGAAATCATAGTAAACACCCATGAGCATCAAAGTCAGCTAACACAAAGATGGTGTCGTACTGTGATGTTCACCACTGAAGTGCAAACAATTAGTACATATCACAAGTGACTGACAGGAAAAATGTTTGAAAGTCAATCATCAAAAACATTGACTATGGATAACATGCTAATGATATGAGATATATGTTATGAAAAGGAACTCACATCATGCAGCCTTTTGTAATCCAACCTTTCTACATGTCTCTTTCCTAATAAAGGTGCAGACTCCCCTTGGCCAAGGCCTGACTCTAATAGATAAGACAACTCATCATTTAAAGATTGTTTTTTCCTCCGACCAACTTTAGATCTTTCTCCATTGGAGACACCACAGGGCTTGTTCTGGTCTGATGATGCAGACATCAGTTCATTAGGCACAGGTTTGTCTTTGCATGGAGATATATGTTATCATCGAATGCAACACTAAAATCCTCAGAGTCGGATGTAAAATCAGAACTTGAACTTTCCTGCTTAACCTGATCACTGAGATCTGGAGCATCAGGATCATAATCATCATACTTTGAATCATCAGAAGAAGGTAGCTCCAACTTCTGCTTATTTTTTTGGTGAATCTCCATTATCTTCAGAAACATAATAGAAATCAGATTCATCATAACTAGATTCATCTCCCTCAACTTTCTCATCCACTTTTGAACCATCAGGGTCATAATCATTATCCTCAGAATCACAAGCATTAGGTGTACTTGCCTGCAAATGAGATGGCCAATCCACATGTTTGACAAACCAATCAAAAACTTAGTGTATACTCCATTTATAAATCTATCTAACATCTTACTATCCCCTAAATTCTACTTAAATACATATATTCATTAATCACCTATGGAATTAATTTATTTGGTTTCACCCTCACAACATAGATTTAAGCAAAAGTCTTAATTAAACAACAGCAAAGGAATTGAAGAATTTAGATAAGAACTCATTGTAAATGCCACAATAGCACTGGAAAGAGCGAGAAACCTATACTCAGCCATGCATTCAGATAACCCAATAAACATATTGTCAACCCCTAACAGACATACATAAAATACATTTATGTAGAAACAAGGTTAATTTTTTTAAAAACAAATTTCATCAAATTAACAATAAATTCTTTAAACAATTTTTTTTTTTTTTGGGATCTATTTTAAACAGATTCATACAAACTTTTCTTTTTTAAAATAAAAAAAAAAAAATTCACTGAAAACAACAGCAATAATTAATTTCAAAAAAATCATTGGTAATCTCAAACAAATTTCAACAAATCTCAATCAAACAACAACAATCTCAAGCAAAGATTCCAAAATCTAAAGTAAATTTTAAACAAGAAATACCTATATTTCAATATGTTTACGAGTTCGGGCTTGTAATATGTGATCTACGAAAAGGACTGCGATCTGCGATGAGGGTTTATGATCTTTGATCTCGTCAACTGATGTTCACCGAAGAGGGGTTTGTGATGTTAGATCCTTGTCAACTGATGTTCACCAAAGAGAGATGAAAGAGATGGAGAGAAAGAGGGGGGTAGGATGTCAGCTGTGAGAGACCGAACAACAACGAGAAGAGAGAAAGTGAAGGGGATTTGCTGATAGTCCCTTGTTCATCGAAGAGATTCGATGAACAATGGAGAGAGAGAAAAAGACTCTCACAGTCGTTGGTGAGATAGAGTGGGAGGGGTCGGTGATGAGAAGGTTCTGGATTGAGAGAGCACAAATGAGAGAGAGATGAGAGAATGAAAAAGGATGTAAAGAGAGACAAACTAAGTGGTCTGATGATCCCAAAAGAAAAAAATAATTTTTAAGGAATTATTTTTTTCAAACAATAATCTCAAGTAATTTTTATTTTTCAATGGTGGAGTGAATTATATATATATATATATATAATTTTAAATTTTAAATTTTTGTTTAGTCAGGTATAAGATAAATATTTAATTTTTTTCTAAATTTTATTTTTCAAATAAGCGACGTTGGTGACTCTAACGACTGCTCGGAGGAGAACACGGGTGACATCAGTGTCGGCGCTAACGATTGCTCTGAGGAGAACACAGGTGACATCAGTGTCGGCGCTGAAGGAAGAGAAGGGGGGTTGAAGGCAAAGAACTTGTGTTTTCAAAGAAAAGAATGAGAGGAAAACTGAAACACCAAAAAAAAAAAAAAAGAGCGGGGGGAAGTTAGTAGGTTTTTTTTTTTTTAATTACCGCCAATATCACAAAGTTCTTCCTCCAAAATTAATGATAAATAATTTTCTCACCAAAAATTTTAAAATGTTAAAATTATTAACGACGAAAATATATTCTTTATCAAATATTTTCAAAATATTGAAAATCAAAATTTTAAAAAAATATTTAAAATTATTGGTGACGAAATTCCTCACTAATAATTTTATAATTGGTGACAAATATTTTTCTCACCAAAAGTCTCAAAATTTTGGCACCACCCAACAAAATTAGAAGGAAAAATCTTTGGTGACGAAATTTAATTTTTCCTCACTTAAAAACAAGTATTTATTGATGAAAATAAATTTCGTCATCTATTATTTTTACTTTTTTATTATATGTGACGAAATTTATTTTCTTCACTACTTTTCGTCACCATAGGTTACTTAAAGAGCTAATTAACTTGTGTTTTGTTTTAAGAGAGAGAGAGAGAGAGAGGGGAGAGGAAAACTGATAAACAAAAAAAAAAGGAGGGGGGGGAAGTTAGTAGTCTATTTTTTTTTTATTACCACCCAATATGTCAAAATTTTCCCTCCAAATTAGTGACAAAATAATTTTCTCACTAAAAAGTCTCAAAATATTAAAAATTATTAGTGACAAAAATATATTTCTCACCAAATGGTCTTAAAATATTTAAAATCAAGTTTCTCAAAAAAATATATATATATATATATAAAATTATTGATGACGAAAATATATTCCTCACTAATAATTTTGTAATTGGTGACAAAAAAAATTTTCACCAAAAGTTTCAAAATTTTTGCGCTGCCAAAAAAAATTAGCGGGAAAATCTTTGGTGATGAAACTTAATTTTTCCTCACCTAAAAAGAAGTATTTGTTGACGAAAATAAATTTCGTCACCTATTATTTTTATTTTTTATTATATGTGACAAAATTTTATAATTCGTCACGAATTATTCTTATTTAGTGACGAAATTTATTTTCTTCACTACTTTTCGTCACCATAGGTTACTTTTGTTGTATTATATTTATTGTTTATTTTTTAAAACAAATATGATATCAAACTTATAGTTACCGATATTCAATTATCTTGACTTTTTGTATGAATATTTTACTCAACGAATCCTAAAAAATAAACCGTTCGAATCACTGAAATCAGTCATAAAATGAGCCTACCAAGCCCAAACGCTCTCTCAAATTGAAATAGTATGAGAGAAATCAAACCCTATTTTATATATGCACAAGTGGAACATTTAACTCTCATTTTTGTTTCTTATTTTTTGTTTTCATTTCTTTTTTTTTAATTGGAAATGAAAACTTATTTGATATATTATTTTTTATTTATAAAAAAAATAAATTTTGATTCCAAAAAAAAAATAATAATAATAATAACAAGAAAAAAGTGTTTTCCACTCTCTTCTTCATCTTCATCCCTCAACACTCGTTTCTATTGTCGACAACCTCCAGCACACTCCATCCAACCACTGGGGAGCTCCAATGAGCTTTTGCTACCTTTCCCGGCCAGTCATCGCCCATGACCTCTAGTCACCCTGCAACACTTCGGTGACCCGCCACTGGTCACGTCTCAAACTACAATAATTAAAAAGTTAAAAAGTCAAAAAATCAAGGAAAATGTTTGGTAGCTCAAATTTTTGTGGCTCAAATGGCTCAAAACTGTCAAAACGACGTCGTTTTACACTCAAAATCTGTCAAAACGATGTCGTTTTGACAGATTTGAGCCATTTGAGCCACAAAAATTTGAGCTACCTAGCATTGTCGATCCTAATATAAATGAACAGTAATCATTAGAAAGATTTGATAATGTTTAAGCGTTGGCCTCGTTTTCATTAGCAAGAAATATTGAAAAACTTGGCAAAACCTTAAAAATTATAAGAGATGAGAATTGTTAGCTCTTTTTTCAGTATCTTATAAATTATGTAAATTGATTTTTGGAAAATGTCTCGTAACTCAAATTTTGTGGCTCAAAAGTGGCTCAAATGGCCAAAACGACGTCGTTTTGGCCATTTGAACCACTTTTGAGCCACAAAATTTGAGTTACTTAGCATTGTCGTTTATATTATTTTATGAGGTTGCTTCTTGAATATGCAACCCATGTAAATGTTGGTTCTCAAGGTTAATTGTCAGTGTTGGACTTTGGGTAATTATGGATAGCTTTGATGTGATAGTTATAATAGAAGAGTTGTGATTGATCATATATGATGACTTTTCATTTATGTTATCGCAAAAAAAAATATGTGTTAGAATTGTTTTGCAAAGTTATTTTCTAAAATTTATTTAAAATATAGGTGGTTCTTTATGATTTGAAAAATCATAAATATTTTTTTGTAAGAATTTTTTATTAAGTAAATTACCAATAGGTCTTACTGTTGGGACTTATTACCCATTAGGTCCTATTGATAAATTTATTAAGTGATAAATTCACCAGTCTCACTTATTTTTATAAATAAATTTACAGTGATAAATTTATCAATCAGGACCTGTAAGTAAATAATTCTAGTTAATAGGACTAATTGATGAGTGCCATTTTTTTTATTTAACAGAATTAATTGAAAAAATAAAATTTTTAACTGCTCTTCTATACAATAATAAAATTAACTGAATTATTAAAAGAAATATATTTCTGATATCATTAAAAACTGTTAAATGACTTGATAATTTTTTGATGAAAGGGCCATTTGTTATGAATTAGAAATTTCAAGGGACGGGATATAATTTTCAAAACTACAAAGACAATTCGTATTTTAAACAAAATTCAGAAAATATATTTATAATTTATCCTAAGATTAATGATCCTTACAATTTAAATTAAAATATTAAATTAGAGTAGTATGCGTACTTGTCACAAGATTTGGAGTGAGAAAAGAAAAGGAATGACTATAAACTTTCATTTAAGTGAGAAAATGGTGTTTTAAATAATATCATATTTTGATGGATAACAAAGCAAAATTTGTGAGAGAGGAATATATTATTGAGGGTTTTTTTCTTTTTTCTTTCTTTCTTTCTTTGTATTTTAGAAGAAAATTTCAATATTATAAATATTTTAGAACCAATTTGATAGTTTTTTACCAAATCTTGTCGCCTTTGATAAAAAAAAAAATGAAATAGGCATAATAAGAGGATTATCTTTTTTTATTATGTATCATCCTTTGGGAAAGATTATGGTACACACCCTCTCAAAGAGTGTATCATGTACATCTTATAACTAAAGAAAAAAATAGCATAACCCTATATTTTATAAGTCATAACTATAAAAAATAAAATTAAAAAAAAATGTCATAACCAAACACTATATAAGACATAACTAAAAATCTCAAATAATATCATAATTAAAAAAAAAAATAGTTCTAACTAAAGAAGAAAGTAGCATAACTAAGGATTCATATAGTAAGGGTGTGTATTGTGAAATTGTCCATTATCCTTTCTTACCTAACTTATTAACCAAATATGAAAAGAAAAAATATATATATTTTTATTTTTTATTATTTCTCACCAAAATATCCCCTCCTAATGGAGTGTTAGTTGTGTGTGTGTGTGTGTTTTTTTTTTTTTTTTTTTTGAGTCAATCGATAAGAAATTATTAAAAAATATTTAAAAAATACATTAAAGTAAATAATTAGCTATACAAGAAATATGGTTAATGCCAACAACCACAACATCAATACTGGATCGAGCCCCGTAGGCTTGTTTGGTATAAGTCCTGTTATCTGATTGAAAATAGTCAATACTGGTGTTTAATTGTAATTTTAGATTATTTATTATTTGATTTTTCTTCTATCTTGTTTTAGTTATAAAAAAATATATATCTATTAAAAAAAAGAGAGATTTTTTTAAGTTACAATTCGTAATTTTTTTTAACTTATTTAAAACTCTTAAATACGTACAAACAAAATAGTCTCATCGCTTTTGTATTAATTATAACTTTTGAAGGTATCTTGGATATTTACCCAACAAATAAAGGATAAATTACAAATATACCCTCTGGGGTTTTTTTAAAATATGAACATAGTTTTGAAAATTACATCATATATATCAATTAATCGCTTTTTTTTCTTTAGGATGAAGCATCAATAAATCCCAAATAGTGATCTTATGAACTGTTTGGTCCTCCATTTTTTTCTTATAGACCCAAAGGTCTCATTCTAGTATCAATTACATAAAAGGCCAAGCATAAATGCGTTTGTGTTATATGTTGAGGAACAAATATGGGTTTTATCATAAATCCCTTAGTATACTTTTCCCAAACGTACCACTCCAATGTAACACTTGAAAAACTTAACACTCCAATGTTTGTGTTATATGTTGAGGAACAAATATGAGTTTTATCATAAATTCCTTAGTGTACTTTTCCCAAACGTACCACTCCAATGTAACACTCGAAAAACTTAACACTCCAATGTAACGTACAAAGCCTCTTAGGTCATGTTTGTTTGGGTGGACATGAACTTGAGATTGGACTAATAGTCTAATAAAATTATTAATCCGATGTTTGGTTAAACAATTGAAGTATGGACTACTTATTTTAAACTTGACTATTAATTAAGATAGGATAAATAATCCAACGGATTCGTAATCCTAAGACTATTAGTCATGGGAATGCTAATCCAATCCGCCCAAACAAACATGGCCTTAGTGTACTTTTCTTAAACATAATAACGTAACATTTCAAAAAAACTCCTTATTGTACTTTTTTCAAATGTAATACTCCAATCAATATAATACACCAAAAAAATTATTTAGTATACATTTCTAAAACTTAACAACATAATATTCTACAAAAACTCCTTAGTGTAATTTTTGGAAACGTAATAACATAATATTATTAAAAAATATTCCTTAGTATACTTTTTCTCAAACGTAAAACCCCAATCAATGTAACACACAAAAAAATTTTAGTGTGTTTTTCTGAAACGTAACAACGTAATATTTTTAAAAAACTCCTTAGGTATTTTTTTCCCAATGTAAACTCCAATTAATGTAATACACAAAAACTCCTTAGTGTACTTTTTCCAAACGTAGTACTCTATCCAAAAGTAGTATTCTAACGTACACTACAAGAAAAGGGGATAAAAAACACGGAAGCATTAGGGACGGCGCTTGTCCCGTCGCAAAAAATGATTTTTTGCGACGGCAGCTTAAATCGTCGCAAATGAAGGCTTTAGCGACGGGATTGTCCCCGTCGGTAATAAAAAATGCGCGGAGAGGGGAATAAATGCATCAGTATTAGCGACGGATGTTTTTACCGTCGCCAAAAAAATGTTTTGAGACGGCATACGTGTCACGCCCCACTTTTTATTACTCGAAGTCATTACCAAGTTCACTAACTTAATTCAATTTCAGAGATAACATGCGGAAATAAACTCAAATGTTCAACTAAAAGGAGTGAACAACAACTTTCTCTTTCGAATGCCAATTAAATACAACATGAGCATTCTGAATAAATTGCCCTTAGGCTTACAACATTAAATAATCAAATGAAGGGTACAACCCTTTTTCATATATGGCATTCCGCCTACAATAAAGAGGCCCCGTGGCCAACAAATAAGAAGATCCAAATCTTGTAGCACATCCTGCTAAACACCTGAAAAAGATTCAACAACGTGGGATGAACATATAGTCCAGTAGGGATCTCAACATGGCCCTCAACAATAACAACATACAGATAGCTATGATCATGAATGCTCAATCTCATACTAGAATAGTAATGTGACAGTTTATAGAAAATATACATAGATAAGAACTTTTCTTGAAAACAACCATTTCAATCAACGCCATAGGCGATTTATCTTTCCCTGTTCTCAATCTTTCATAACATTAACAATACCTTAGGAAATAAATTCACTAAGCCCATTACTCTCTTTCGTTCTCCAAACATACACAGATAACCCTTCTCAAAATTCATAATTTCTCTTCAAAGAAAATCTGTTTCCTTCACACTTTCCAAAAGACAAAGATGACATTTTGGCTTCTTTCTGATACAATTAACTCTATATATGCACTGTTATAAATAGAGATAATAGCTCACCGACATGCGTAAGATAAACCACTGAGGCAACTCGGCCCTCCAAAACCATAATCAACACAATCCATGATATTTCCCAAAACACGGAAACATCAACAACAAAACTTTGCTCTACTAGCTATGTGCATAGTAAGCCAAAGATACACTTCTCACAACAACATGCCAGTTTACCAGGCGCTAGCTGGAAGGGTGTGGTACCTTAGATTCTCAGCGCATTCAGTTCTCCAGGCGCTAGCTGGAAGGTAACGGTACCTCTGATTATCAGCACAGGTTATAACACCAACAATCGAAATGCAACAGGGCATAGCCAACATGTACAACATTTATACATAAACCATCCAGATACAAACAATGTGTTAAGGTATATGAACACATAGGTGTGTGGAGTCCATCCCTTATCTTCTCACACACACTGGAGTACAACCCCTCTCTCCTCCCTAACAAGTATACATATATAATGCATCTCAATATTTCATCACATAAGATGTTCAATCAACAATGGTGTAATGCATACACGACAATTCAACACAACCACGTCATCCTCCACCGATGACCAAGGACAAAACCTCTAGATGCAAATATCTAGTACATCTATTAAAAACTCAATTACTATGAGACCACAAACCCGACAACAACATTAACATGGTAGTTCAAGATACAATTCCACACATGTGTGTGTTCGACACTCATGAAACAACAATTCAATTTTCATACGTATTTCAAAGTACCTTTCCCATTTCACAAAACAAGTTCCACATTCTTTTTGTTTTCACAAAATCAACTATGTCCCTTTTGTTGTTACAAAACCAAATTCATTCCTTTGTTTCACAAAACCACTTCCATCGATAATAAAGTCATAACTCATATTAGTCCACTACATTCATTTCAAATCATTCCAAAGCCAAAGTTAATCCCTTAGGCATTAACACCTTCACACAACCCACATCAACACTAGAGATTTACAGTATAGATTCACTACCCTCCATTTTAATTTATCAATCAATATATGATTTAGGGCTTTTTTCTCTATCAACTACAACATGCTAATTTACACTCCAATTAGCCCAAAACAACCATCAATGACAACATAACCATTTTCCAACACCCAACCCTAGGTTCCTTCTCATGATTTCAAACAAAGCCAACATGGATATGATTTTCATGCAATACAAAGTTACCACATGTCTATCTATAGACGAAGTATTGAAAAAGAACAAGGAGAATCCCTACCTCAAATGGAGAACTCAAATGGAGAAGATGACCCGAAATCAAAGTGCTCCAAATCCCAAATTTCTTGGATCACAACGAAGCCCTCGACGATCAACACATTTCTTGCAAAGGCCCAAGGTGGGGAAAACACTCTAGCTAGGTCAATCCTAAGAGAGAAGTTAGGTTTTAGAGTGAGGTGCTCTCCAATGGCTTTTTCAGAAAAGTAAGAGAGATAAAGGAAATCAAAAGTGATTCAAAAAGCTGAATCTCGGTGTGTTATACAGGTCGCCCCGCTCGAGCGTGGAAACCCCTGCTCGAGCCTCACTCACAGGCTCTCGCTCGAGCGCCAAAAACCCCGCTCGAGCGGTGGATACAACCATCTAGAAGTTTTGCAGAACAGGCCCCTGCTCGAGCGTCCAACACTACAGATGAAATACTGGGAAGGTGACTTTCCCGCTCGAGCGCCGAAACCCCCGCTCGAGCGGAGAGGTCAAAAACTGGGCAAAGATTCTAGGTTTTAGAACACAACCGACTTACTCCTAACAAGACCAACACAACCCAAAACTCTAAGATAAAGAGTAAGGGACAAAAAAAAGGATAAGACCACAACGAATCTACGGAACCGAGTCCGGATTACAGTTAAACAACAACAGGGAATACCGGGATCGCTATAATACGTTTGCTGTCGCAAATAGTTTACATATTGCGACGGCAATTGTCCGTCGCAAAAAAGTCTAATTTAAACGGCGTCGTTTTATGAACAAAATACTTGACATTTGCGACGGTATAAAACCTACCGTCGCAAAAAGTGAAAATTTTTTTGCCCCCGCTCTTCCCTATTCATCTTGCTGCTCGATCAAAACATGATCCAAATCCCTAAATGTTTAAAACCAGTTTCTTTCCCCCAAATCCCTACGAACGGCGAACGGTGGTGCGGTGGTGCTGCGGCGAGGACGACAGGTATGCTCTCTCTCTCTCTCTCTCTGTATATATATATACAGATCTGTATCATCTATATATATATACAGGAAGCATGAAAGTTTATTAAGCATTCATGATTCGTGTGTAATAGTTCTCTGTTTTTGCCAATTTCACACTTGATAGAGGAGCAAATCAGATCCCCAGTTCCATTTTTAACTGAAAACATGACCTGTTGTTATTAGGACTCTGCTAACATTTCTTGGTAGAATCTGCAATTTCTGTATTGAATTTGCATGATGCTGATGTTAAACTTTTTTAATGGCTATGGGGCCTTTCTTTTATATATATTATTTTTTATGTTAGTTCTTTCATTTGGGTTGTGCTATACATAGTTTTTGAGGTGAAATAGTTTTACTTTAGTAGGCCTATTATACCCAACATTGCCTTGTAGCATCTGCTTTGTGTTGTGAGATTAACAGGCAATGGTTTCGTACTCGGTTGGATTAACATGTGGGGTTATAATAAATTGAGTCGTGTAGTAGATTGTCTAAGTTCAGCTTAAAAACTTAATAAGTTTCAAAATGTATTCGAATTTGGCTTTTTTACCTTTCGAGTTGATTTTAAATGAGTTTTAATCGAATTGAACTTAAGTAGTTTAATTTGTTTATAATGCTTATAAGTTTGGTGAGTCAAGTTCAAATCAAACTCAAAAAATAAATGAATTCCAAATTGTGTTTAAATTTATGTTATTTATATGATTTCAAATAACTTTTTAATAAATCTCCTGCTCCAACCTTATAAAGGTACTCCTATTTAGTATTTTACATATGCTAGCACATCTATTATCCTTGTCAATATTTATTGTGTTATCAAAGATAGAAAAATGAAACTAATAAGGTAAACTTATCTAACAAATTGTTATTGAAAGAAAATTCTGAAAGCACCTCAATTTTCAGTGATAAACACTTTCTTTTTGAATTTTTGAAAATTGTTTTGATTAGTGTTTCTATCTTTGTATTTTACTTATAATATAACAAGTGTCCAATAAAAAATAATATGAAAAATTACAAAAAAAAAAAAAAAAAAACTCAAAGTTTGAGTCTTATAATAAAATAAATCATGAGTTTAATTTTGCTGATACTGTTATTGATGTACCTATCATTTGTTCTGTTTTTCTTCCAGACAACTGTATCGAAAAGTAGTCTTTTTTTTGAGACGGCAGAACATCCCGTCGCAAAAAAAAAAAAAAAGCTGCGCCTGGCTTTTTTGCGACGGCAACCATACCGTCGCAAAAGGTGTGGAATTTATTTGACAAACAAGGCTTTAGCGACGGTGAAATTGCCGTCGCCAATAGTCATTAACGCCACATTTTTTGCGACGGCATTTTTTGCGATGGAATTTTGCCGTCGGCAAAATCTATTTAGCGACGGGAAGCTTGTGCCGTCGCAAAACAGCCCAGATAATCATCCACTATCGGCGACAGAGATTTGCCGTCGCAAAAAAGAAATATTCCCGTCGCAAAAACAATGGCGACGGCAAGTGCCGTCGCTAAAGGTCTTTTGCAACCCCCCTTGTCGCGACCCCCCACTTGCCGTCGCAAAAAAAAATTTACCGTCGCAAATAGCTTTTGAGACGGCGATTGGACTATTTGCGACGGTGTTTTGCCGTCGCAAAAAACCATTTTTTTTGTAGTGGTAACACTCCAATGTAACACTAAAAAATCACACTAACAACAATGTAGATTTTCACGCTCGACAACCAATACTTCAACCACCAATCCCCTCCCCCCCAAAAAAGAATTTCCCACACCTCACTTTTGCATTCCCATCCCAAGAACGAATCAAAAAATTAAAAAAATGAATCATAAAAGGATATTCACTTAAACTCAAATGGCACCAAATCAAATAAATACAATTTTTTAAAATAAAAAAAAGACTAATTGGTTCATAAGAATACTCTCAGAACTAAATGAATCAACATTTTCCCATATGAGATTTATGAGTAAATTTTTCTTTTCAACTTATCTAGTCAACTAAAAAAAATGGAGGAGGTCACAGAAAAAGAAGAATGAAAAAATTCAGAGTTTGATTGTTGTAACAAAATGGATAGTTCTAAATGCACCCCAAATTATAGGCTGGACACCCCATAACTTAGGACACCCCGAGTAAAAATTATTATTATTATTTTTTTTTTCACTTTGATCATCCCAAATAATACCAATCTTATCCTCACTCATTCCAATCAGCCTTTGTCGTCGCCGGGCTACTTTTGCCACCACAAGGCCACTTCTGCTTCTATTCGCCACCGCCACCACTCACAAACTTTCTCATTCTCTTTTTCTTCTTCTTCTTCCTCTTCTTCCTCCTAAAACCCTAGATCTCTTTTTATTCTTCCTTTCAAAAGAGGGGCTAGGATAGGGGGTTCGTAACGAAGAGGAGTTATGTCGAAGAATGAGGATGAGGATGAGGATGAGGCGACAACAAAAAGGAGAGAGGAAGGAAGAATAGGCAACAACGACATGGAGAGTGTAGACGAGAGAAGACGAGGTAGTAATGGCGACAATGAGGGTGCAACGAAGGCGACGAGGATGATGTAGCAATGGCAACAATCGAAGCTAAGAATGGTAGAAATTAGGGTTTTGATTTAAGTCTAGGTAATTTACTTTAAGGGTAAATTGTATTAAAAAAATAGAAAAATAGAGTGTTCAACCAACATTTTGGGGTGCATTTAGAGCCACCTTAGCAAAATAAATCATGAATTTTAATTTTGTAAATTAAAATCTTAATATTTTGATTTATCTCCAGTATAAGCTATCAGTTTATTTTCATAAAGTAAAACTGACAAAAAAAAAAAAAAATTAGTCATTAAACTCAATAAGTGTATATAAAATATCTAAAATATTTTTTCAATTTAATGGCTAATATACAATTTTTTCATATTTTTACTCAACAAAAATAGGTAAATGATTTAAATTGAAAGTAAGTTAAAAATGTAGAATTAAATTGATAACATAAAAAATTTAGAATTTATTTTGCAGTAAATTACAATAAACCCCCCTCAACTATGACTTATTTTTGAGTTGCCCCCTTCATGTATAAAACACAAGATTTAACACCCTATAAGTATATGGATCCCAAAACCAAGTAACACGGTTAACATAATATGTAATTTGGCATTTTTTCCCTTCCAACAAAAAATATATTACAGTTTGGATATAATTAAAAAATATATATATTTGTTTTAATTACATAAATAAAAGAATGGAAAAGATTATTGGTAAAACTTTTGGGATCTTTAACATTTTAATTTCAAAAAATGTTATGAATCTACCCTTATCAACCCATAATTTGCTCAAAATATGTTTATAGCGCGTTAGTTTCACCACCAACAGTTAGATCGATGATGTCTTTCTCAACAGTAACACCAGGCTGAGTATAGCCCACACCATCATGTCGAGTAGTCGTCTGATCAACTAGGCACGATGTCTATAATTGGCGACTTTGTTGGGGAATTAAGAGAACTTGACTTAAAAAATTTTATTTTTTGATTTTATTTATTAATTGTTTATTGCATTGCATCATTGTAGGTTAAGAAAATCGCTTCGTATGCACCTTATAACTAAAGAAGAAAATGACATAATTTCATACTTTTCTGAGTCATAACTAAAATAAAAAATAAAAAAATAAAAAGTCATAACCAAACAACACATGAGACATAACCAAAGATTTCATGAGTCGTAACTAAAATATGGTCATAACTAAAAAAAAAGAGCATTGCTATTAACCCTTACCTTTCTTCTTAAAACCCCCACCTCATTCATTTTTTTTTAATTCTAATTTTGTCCCAATCTAAAATTCCATTTTACCTTCATTCCTAATTTTCTAAACCTAATTTTCCAAACTCTAACCCTTACTCTAATTACCTTCAGCAATACCACCATCTCTGGCCTTCTCTCACCGCCACAACCACCACTATCTCCAACCACCTTTCATCGCTGCAACCTTTACCATCTCTGATCACTCCTTGCCATCGCAACCACCACTCTCTTCATCGCAATCAGCTATCACTTCCACTGACAAGCACCCCCATCCCCTACTATAGATCTGAATCAGAGAAGAGAGATCGACCTATTTAGCACTGTGTTATCGATCTAAAAAGATTCGTTCAGCATTGTGTCGCCGAACATTCAGGATTTGTTCAGCACTATGTTGCCGAACCCACTCCACCATCATGACCTCCCCATCCATAGCGAGAGAGAATGAGCAAAAGAGAGAGATGAAAACCTAAGGTAGTGTTTGGTAAAGTTTTAGAATTATGATTTGAGAATATAGTTATATTTTGAGTTTGTAAGTTTTGGAATTATGATTTGAAAAGAGAAAATTTGTTTGATTATGAGTTTTGAAAAGAGTTTTGAATTTTTTATGTGAGATATGAAATGAGAAAAGTTATGTTGCCGAACATTCAAGATTTGTCAGCACTGTGTTGCCACACCCACTCCGCCATCATGACCTCCTCATCCATTGTAAAAGAGAACGAGCAAGAGAGAGAGATGAAAACCTAAGGTAGTGTTTGGTAGAGTTTTAGAATTATAATTTGAGAATAGAGTTGTATTTTGAGTTTGTGAGTTTTGGAATTATGATTTGAAAAAAGAAAATTTGTTTGGTTATGAGTTTTGAATTGAGTTTTGAATTTTTGATGTGAGATATGAAATGAAAAAATTTATTTGGTTATGAGTGTTAAAAAGAGTTTTCAAAACTTACTTCAAATACTTATAACTCATAACCAAGCGCACAATTCAAAACTCTATTGAAAATTCTATTCAAAATTCATAGCCAAACTGTTTTTCAAATTCAATTTAGAAAAACAATTTGTCATTTTGGTCTAAAAAAATAATTTGTATATTTGAAAAATATCAAATATATATATGCCAAATAACAGGTGGCGATTGGCAATTGCAAAAAGAAAAAAGAAAAATTATAATGTTCCGGTCAACTGGCCAGACATTTGGGTAGACCAAAAATTCAAAAATTGTCTGTTTTACCAAACATGTTTTCAAAATGTATTTTGAAATTGATTTGGAATCATGATTTCAAAACTCAAACCAAACGCAACATTCAAATATAAGGGTAGAATCAATTTTTGAAAGCTCATTTTAGAATTATGATTTGAAAATAGAGTTGTATTTTGAGTTTGTGAGTTTTGGAATTATGATTTGAAAAGAGAAAATTTGTTTGGTTATGAGTTTTGAAAAGAGTTTTAAATTTTTGATATGACATATGAAATGAGAAAAGTTGTTTGGTTATGAGTTTGAAAATAGTTTTTAAAACTTAATTAAAAAACTTATAAATCATAACCAAAACCACAACTCAAAACTCTATTAAAAATTCTATTCAAAATTCATAACTAAACTATTTTTAAAATTCAATTCAAAAAAATAATGTCATTTTGGTCTAAAAAAATAATTTGTATATTTGAAAAATATCAAAAACAAATATAATTTTTTTTCTGCCAAATAATAGGTGGCGATTGGCAATTGCAAAAAAAAAAATCTGTATTGTTCCAGTCAACCTATCGGACATCCGGATAGACCAAAAATTCAAAAATTGTCTGGTTCACCAAACATGTTTTCAAAATGTACTTTGAAATTTATTTGGAATCATGATTTCAAAACTCAAATCAAACACAGCATTCAAATATAAGGGTGGAATTAATTTTCGAAAGCTCTACCAAACACAACCATTTTTTAAGAAGAAGATGAAAAAGAAAAGAGAGAAAAGGGAGAAGGAATGCAAGAAATCACTCGCCATAGCTTGTGATAGAGGTTTTAATAGTGGCCATTATTGATGGGTGTAGACACCCCATTTTTGACCGACCTTGAGACTCAGACGTCACCGATTGAGCGCTTGGTGATGTTGCATATCGTGCTCGTCCAGAGGTTTCAGAGTCTTGGCCGCGAGCCTTGCCTTCGGACTTTCGGACTCTTTCACGCCTTACCTCGGTTTGCGAACCAGGCTCGATTTTCTCTGTTTCTCTTCCCGAAGGGAGGGAGAGGTCTCGTAGACCATCTCTCAATGGCCGTAGGCTACGTTTCGTGGTCGTAGGCCATTTTTTCCCGTTTGGAGTCCGGTTTCCGATTTTTCAGAATCGTTGGCCATGTGCCTCGGTTCGGGACCGCTTAACCATCTCCGTTTGCTCCGGTTTTTGGCATACTTCTTATTTACTCCCTTTCGAGGGACACTGTGGTCCGAGAGACCGACTTCGTGGTCGAACATCACTCCCGGTGCCTAACAGTCAATTTTCGGGGCCTCGGGCTGCGCGTTTCGGCCCCCGAACCTTCAGTTTGCATTGGTTTTGGTTCATTTTTGGCAGGGACCTCTGTTTCATTGGTAAGAAGGCCGTAGAAGGGTGGGAGGCCAGTAATTGTTCTGTCAGCCAACTTTATCCCTTCATCGCCCTCCGTCGCCCGCTTTTCCTCACTTCAATGCCAATGTTGACCACCATTTTTCTTGCACCCTAAACCCCATATTTGTGATGTACACATCTGGGAGGCCACCAATATTTGGTGGCCGGCCAGTAATCCTTTCTGACCCTTTTGAACCCCTCCTAAAAGTGGGTTGTTCTCTTTCCTGGTTCACTTTCTCCTTTTTTTGACCACAAGGTTGTGTTGTGCACACATGGAAGGCCCTCTTTCTGTGGTGGCCGGCCACTAATTCTCATTGAACCTTTTGACCCTTGGCCGGCCGGCCATGGGAAGTAGCCGGACGGCCACCTGCAACCTCAGTAACCGGCCGGCCATGCTCCTTGCATCAAGTACAGTGCAGATATGCATCTCTTTTCCCCCCAGATTGTGTATCCGGGGGGTGCATTTTTTTAGGGAAACTTGGATTGTTTTCCCTCCATTTTTCCCCCCTTTCCCCCCCCTTTTTTGTCTATATAACAGTAGCCCCAGCTCTGTTATTAGGGTTACAAAAAATCCCCCCTAAGCTCTTGCCTTGTATCTCTTTTTCTCTATACTCCCAAGCTCAAAACCTCTCAAGTCCAACACCCTTCTCGACACCACCACCTAGCACCATACCTCCAACCTCCATTGCAGCCACTTGAAGTTGTTTTCCAGAGCTAAAGAGCCACCAAACTCAAGCCAAGAGTTGCCAAAAGATTGGTCTACAAGGGTAAGTTCCATTTCCCCCTTTTTGGTCCATATTTTGCATGCTTTCTTAGCCATACTTGCTTGCTGTTTTGGGCTCCGACCCTAACTGGAACTAGGATTATTTTGAGCTATTTTTCATGTTTGTTTAAGGGTATTTACCTGTTTGAGGTCTCCTTGTTTCATTTGCTTCATTATCTCCCTTGTATGCCATCTTCTTGTGTAGTATTTTTGGCCTATGTATAAACTGTTTTGAGCTCTGTCATGAACTGAAAAGTGGCTTATTTTGAGCCCTTCTTCAACATTGTTGAAGGGCTCATTACTTTTTGAGGCTTTCATTTATCACTTGCCTTTATATCTCTCTTTTGGCCATATTTTTGCATGATTTGTTAGCCTCTTTTGCTTCTGTTTTTGGGTTCTGGTCCAAACTACAAATAACCTTATTTTGACCCCCTCTTCATGTTTCATTAAGGGTCTTTCACTGTTTGAGGCATCCTTTATATACTTTGTGTTATATCTCTCTTTTTAGCCTTATTTTGCGTAGTATTTTAGGCTTGCATGCATACTGTTTTGGGTCTGGCCATCAACTTTAAAGTGCAATATTTTGGGCCTCTCTTCAACATTGTTGAAGGGCCCCTTTATGTTTGAGACCAGAAACCACCACTTGCTTCTTTGTCCCTCTTTTAGCCCATTTCTTGCATAAGAACTTAGCCATACCTGTGTTGGTTTTTGTGGTTTATTTTAAACTGTAAAACATCATATTTTAGGCCCATCTTCAACATTGTCGAAGGGCCCTCATCTGTTTGGAGCCAGCAGCCATGACTTGCTTCTTTATCTCACATTTAGGGCCATTTTTGCATGCTACTTTTGCCCTATTTGTGTTTACTGTTTGGCCTTGCTTAAAACTGTAAATGTGCTTATTTTTGGGCTGTCTTGACTCTGTATTTACATTCCATGTTCAAATAATGCATGTTTTGTATAGCTATAGGCCAATGCACGTGCCTAATTTCATGTTTCGGGTCGCATGTCATGCATCGGGTGCCATTTGTTTATGATTCGGGGCTGTTTTGGGTCATGTTTTGCTGCTGAAACTTGCATGCTTGTATGCCATATTCCATGCCTTGCCATGCTTTGGTAGAGTGGCATTCGTGCCTTAGGATCGGTCCTCGGTTTGCGTGCATGCGTGCGCGCATCTCGAGTTGTCTCATTTTCATCGTACGGCCTCCTATGTGAGTGTGGCTGAGGTCCACTCATGTTGTTGTAAGTCCATTGTGCATTGTGTATGCCATTTTATTTCATAGCATTGCGTATGCTAGGTTGTATGTTAGCGCATTGTGTATGCCATGTTATCTCGTGCATCGTGTATGCCATTTCATAGCATTGTGTATGCTAGGTTGTATCTTAGTTGCATTTCATGCATATCATGCATATTGCATCGTGCTTGGGATAGGGGTTAGCCCAAGCACGGGAAACGAGGTACGTTTCGTACTCCGAGTGACGGAACGTGTCTCAATTCCAAGTCACCGACACTCCGGATTATCCATGATGGAGTTAGGTCTTGTTGTGTTTATGTGTGCATTCATTCTATATTGAGTTGCACAATTCGACCCCTCGGCCATTATGCATCGAGATGCGTGATTGGTGGCACGAGGATCGAGGCATGCATATATTTGTGAAAATACATTGCTATGCCCCTTTTCTGCTCTCTGTTGCAGCAAATCAAGAATCAGCAGTCTCCCGGGGCTTGGCGCGCTTTCCAAGAATAAATTACAAACAGAGGCTAATCGGGGCATCGCCGTGGATTTCCGCGCAAGGCAGCCTAGACATGCATCATCCATCATCTGAAGAAGAGTCAAGGCAGTCCCTGGCTTGCATGCCAGTTCATTATTTTTCTTAGTTAATTTGTAAATTAATTAGGAATTTGTATATATTTGGACTGTACTATCCATTCGGACCCTCTGCGAGGGCACAACTGTAATAAGTGTGCGTGTGTGTGTTGTATGTCTTCCAACCCCACGTCTTTCTCCCTTTTATTTATCCACTTATGATGGTTAGATTAGGGCATATTTCAATTAACATACAGTATGATAGCATGTTTGCATTCATTCATCTGTTTTGCATGCACCGGGCTCGGCGCATCATACTAACTGCATTGTACTTTCAATTCCAAGTTGAATACACGTTAGTTGTAGCATTTCATATGCCATGTTTAGAATAGCCGAGCCTGCTATAGTTGCATTTTTGCATGTGTTGCATTAGGCATTTCTGTATAATTAGGATCATGCATGGATTTCTAATAAGCTTCTGTTTTGGCTTGGAGTACTCGGTAAGTTTTATGCTTTAGCATCCTTGCATGCGTGTGAGTGACTGCCATGACAGCATGCTTACCATGAGGCTATGTGCTTATATGATATAACTGCCTGAATGCCTGTGGGTGAAGGTTGGGTTATTTGGATTGGAACAAATCATCAACTGTGAGTTTTAAGCCCACTAGATAGTGGCAAAACCATCTTTTCTTAAGCCCACCTGAGGGTGGCAAAATCTGCATCTTTAAGCCTACTTGCGAGTAGCAAACCATCTTTCAAAAACAAACATGAAATGTTTTATTCCAATTCAGGCGATCCAGTCTATACTTGTATGCTGCGCGCATCACATAGTAAATCGAGGCTAATAACCGGGATAAGAACACACAATGTTTTCAAAACTAGATATCATGGTTAGTAGAGGCCGATCTTTGATCGGGCGAGCGGGGGTGCTCACGAAGTGACCTTCCCCAATCGTACCCAAGTTCCCGAGCCGAGGCAACTTTGGTGATGACGGACACGTGGCCTTAGGCAAACGAGTCAGGGTTTCCTAAATTTTCCCAAAATAAAATATTTAGGTGGTGACTCTGCATCTGGCAAAGCAGTCCATGTTTGGCACTTCTTTCAAAAATCTATTTTCTCAAAACGATTTGCCGGATTTGGACTCTTTGGTTCAGACTTAGAACCGTGACAATTTGAGAGTCATGAGCTGTAGTAACCCCAAATGAACAGAACGGGACTCATCCCTCCCGGGGCGTTCGGGGACGTCTACAGTTTCTGGCGACTCCGTTGGGGATTTAGAGAACTTGACTCGAACTCATGATATCTGGTTTTGACTACGCTTATGTGTTTCTTTGCATTGTATTTGCATTGGTGCGCCTAGGACACCGTGTTTGCCATCTGCTATTCCTGAACGGTTTGCCGGAGGCTTGTCTTGTCAAGAGATGACCATAATGCTGACCGGTTGTGGGCTCTGCCAATATGGGAACACAAACCCCGGTTTTACCGGGGCACCCTTTTGACCATTCGAACTAGTGCATATTCGGAATCTATAGTGACCATTCCAAACTAGGACAGATTGCTTACCCGTTTATAGGTTGTTTGAAACCGCTGCGTGCGTAGTGAAATTCTAGCTCCTGACAAGATAGGACAGGGAAACCCTACCCCAACATAGGGGTGTTTTGGCTCTCACTTGCTTGTTATGTGCTTTTAGAGTGCGTCTCTACAGTGAATGCATGTATCAGTGTATGAGTTTGGGCATTAGGCCTGCGGGCATCAGTCAGTGTTTGAGAATCAGTTATCTGCGGGTATCAGAGATTCAGTTTTGGGGGCAGTGATTCAGGGATAATAATCAGTGTTGGAGGACAGTGTGTATTCAGCTTGTTGACCGTGTGTTGTTATGCCCGACTGTGTGTCATGCATTTACTTTAAGCTGTTATGCTGTCCGTTTATCTGTTTATTTATTTCCTTTTCGCTTTATTTATCTTTTTGCTAGGGCAATTCTAGCACAATTGCTTCTAACCCAGTAGATATTCCCCAAGCACTTTGGACACGAGGTCGTCGACTCAATCGATCCGAGGTTCTAATTGACGGATAGCCAATGTTCCATTCTCTACCCCCCGTTGTCAGGAGAAAGCCAAGAAAGCGCAGTGTGTCAGAACAGAGATTGCCAGAACAGTGGGTTACTCCATCAGAGGACAATAGGACTGAGGTCTCGATTGTTGCTATAGAAATAGACATACCAGTTAGTCGGATGGATCAGCAAAATACATCAGGGATGGAAGCCCTGATGCGCCAAATGCAGAAGAGCATGAGACAAATGCAGGAGGATGTCGCCCGTCAAGCGGAATTCTCCAAACAGCAGGCCGCGATCATGGCCCAGCAGGCCGAACTAATCACTAGACTGCAACAGCAGAATGCGGCATCTGCTTCACATCAAGTTCCTCCTCCGCCAGGGGCTCTATTACCCGAGCAGGAACCTACTGTCCAGAATGCTCTGCCAAACACCTAGAACACCGTGCCAAATATCCAGAACATACAAGAGGACACGAACCTTCCAACGGGGCCAGCTCCGCCCCCGCTTCCGCCTCAACTGTCCAAGACCCATACACCCAACCACCCGGATTCCCCCTTTGAGTTCGAAATAGACCACACAGCTCTGAAACTAAGCAAGCTTGAGAAGCTTTTCAAGAAATCACAAGGGGTAAAGGCTATTCCGGATATCGAGGACGGATATACCGATGTGGCCGTGACATTGCTTGATAGGTTCAAGATGCCGCAAATTGACCGCTTCGACGGGTCCGGGGACCCCATGGTCCATCTTCGGCTATTCTCAGACATCCTGCGGCCAATGGGCCTAACCCGACCACAAAAGCTTTCGTTGTTCGGCCGAACCCTGTCGGGTGTGGCCGCTATCTGGTACGCGAAGTTAGAAAACGAGGTAAAGAGGAGTTGGGATGAAATGGCCGAGGCCTTTGTCGCACAGTACTCATACAACACCCAGATCGAGATTACAACTCGTGATCTCGAAACGACAAGGCAGGAGCCCAAGGAAACTTTCTCAGATTTTATAACTCGGTGGAGGGCAAAGGTGTCGATGATGACTTTGAGGCCCACTGATAAGGACCAAATCAGGATGATTGTGCGCAATCTCCAACCAAAATTGATGCAGAAAATGATTGTACTCCCCTTTCCTACCTTCTCAGATTTACACGAGATGGGGGTACAAATTGAGGATGCGATGAAGCAAGGTCTGATTGACCAAGATAGGGAACAACCGAGGAGGACTTTCAACCGTAACAACAATGCGGGCCCGAGTGGCACTGCAACCGCAAGAGCTTCGGAGGTCAGCATGGTCACCACCATTCCCCCTCCCCTTCCAAGGCCCATGGCAGCCACACCCTTCTCTGGTGCATCCGGAAGCAATACTCAAACCTCCAAATACCAGCCCAGAAGCCAAAGAACCTTCATCCCACTATACATGCCTTTGTCTAAGGCTCTGGGGGTCTTGATTAGAAAGGGGCATCTAAAACCCCTAGAGCCGAGGCCATTGCCGAATCCACTCCCTCCCTCTCACAACCCAGCCAAGTACTGTGCATATCACCAGCAGCACGGTCATGATACTGACCAATGTTTCAGGCTTCGTCACGAGATTCAAGACCTCGTTGACAAAAATGTGATTTTGCCGCCAGAAAAACCCAACGTCACAACCAACCCCCTCCCTACACACAACCAAACTCCACCTCCTAAAAGAGTCAATCTTATCCAGACTGGGGTCGTGTCTTACGATCCTAGCATTTATATTACTCTTACCCATCTACCTAAGCCGGAGGTGTTCCTTCCCGACTGCATTGACTTCTTGTGCATGTTGGACATCTCCACAACCCAACCAAAGCCGACGGTGGTGACCATCGAAGATGGGGCAGGGCAGACTTCGGGAAAGAATGAGATTGTTGAGTCTGGGATTGAACAGAGTTTTGCTGGCGAAGCCTACGATCCAAGTGAGTACATCTTGTCAACATGCCAGATTGGGCTAGGTATAGAATTGCCAGGAAAGGAAGAACTGTGTATGATCCGGGGGGATGGATTTGGGCAAGGGGCAGATGATCTGACAGCTGTAGAGGAGGACTTTGCCAACCTGTAATTTTTCGATGACCAAGAATCAGGGGACGTGGCAGTCAACTGGTTTGACTATGAGGAATCGGCAGAGGCCACTGGATGGCTCGATGATCAACCAGATGTGGTGGGAGAATCCCAACCAGAACAGGGCCCGGCAGGAGCGAGAGTATCAACTGTGGCCGGAAGGGCCGGAAGTCAGGTTACATTGCCGGAGAGCGCCGGTACGAAGAATTTCGCTCAGGACGGAAGTATTGTGAATGCAGGGAAGGTTGAACAACAAACTGCACTGACGCAGGTAGAACAATAGGGTTCTGAGAGAACCGAGAAAGCCAAAATCCATGAGGGGATCGGAAGTGCTGCGGGCACAAGAACAGAGGATGCTGTGGGCATGCAGACTGAAAGTGCTGTGAGTACAAACATGTCCGAACCAGACAGGTGCCTTTTGAATGCCAGCGGAATGTGGTGGGAAGACGATGACTTATGTCTTGCCCACACAGACGAAGACTGGGGAAGCAGCCAACCGGAC
This sequence comes from Camellia sinensis, assembly GCF_055761805.1. Lineage (NCBI taxonomy): Eukaryota > Viridiplantae > Streptophyta > Magnoliopsida > Ericales > Theaceae > Camellia > Camellia sinensis. Next base: position 74,904,707 of record NC_138963.1, read on the forward strand.
GACACTTGGTACCTCGATGAGGTTGATCACATGACAAGAAGCGGGCGGTACTTCAAGCCCCCGCACCTAGACCAACCCGAGGCATCCGGGAAGGATAAAGAAGCTGAGAAACAAAAGGAGAAGCAGATCGAAGAGGAAGCTGTGCTGAAACAGCTAAAGAAGATACAAGCAGACATCTCCATCTGGGGACTGCTTATGGCGTCGCGAGTACATAGACAAGCTGTCTTATCTGCTATGGACAAGTCCAAACTCTCCATAGATACTACACCAGAACAGCTGGTTGGGCTGGTTTTTCCGGGAGGAGGTTCCCCGGCATTAACCTTTTCAGACAAGGAACTATCGCCTGAGGGCACAAATCACAACAAACCCCTCTATATTTCCATGGAATGTAGAGACAAGTGGATACCGGTGGTACTTGTTGATACCGGGTCCGCCATTAACGTCTACCCAACCAGAACAGCGTATGCAATCGGGTTGAAGCCCGCGGACTTCGTACCGACTACTTAAGTGATCAGAGCATACGATAATACTAGCAGGGAAGTGATGGGGACTGTCAAAATTCAAACCCAAGTTGGTCCAGGACAACACAACATTGAATTCCATGTCTTGGACGTTCCCGCAACCTTCAACCTACTTTTGGGGCGACCGTGGTTGCACCAGGTCAGGGCAGTCTCTTCCACTTTACATCAGATGCTGAAGTACCCTCACGGGAAGGGGGTAGCGATTGTTTTTGGGAATTCATCAATCCATCCGCCGCCGGAAGTGTCCACACCAGTCTTGGAAATCAAGCACGACACTGAGGATGTGTTCTTATCAGGGTTCACTTTGGCTGAGGCTCGAGTGGTGCAGAATATTATGGCTGTGAATGAGGGGGTGTACGTCAGTGCTCAATCCGTCTACTTCATGAACAAGTTACAACACATCCCCGAAATGGGATTGGGAAAAAGCGGCCGGAAGGGCGTCGCAGCATTGGCCGAAGTGCCACACAACCCTCACACCTTTGGATTGGGTTATCTGCCCACCAAAGAGGATTGGGTGAGGAAGGGTAAAGAGATGGCCGGAAGAGCCAGAGCAAAGAAGGCTGGGAAGCCTTTTGAGTTAATGCATCGGCCCATTCAGGGTACCCTAAACGGACGCTTCGTCCGGGAGGGGGAAGACTTTCCATTTTGCGGCTTCCCAGAACCATGGCTGAACGCGGAGAGGAAGCGCGTGCCTGGTTTCGAGATCTTCTTCGACTTGCAACTACCCGGGGATGACGTTGCCGAAGAGCAGACAGACCCATCAGCTGAGGTTGGGCAGTATAAGGCAGTGGATTCCGAGAGCACCGAACTTGAGATGGGGGTAGCGCTGGCATGTCTACTTTCAGATCCTTCGATCGACCAAAAGTGCTTGGGGGATAACTCCTCGATTTCCATGATTGGGGATGAAACAGCTGCGAGCCTTCCAGCGACTATTTTGGATGCATCCATCGCACCCTCTCTCACTTGGCAGTACGAGGAGGGATTTTTGTCCAGCAACACCGGGTCAGGTAGGGAGCCGGAATCTGATTCCACCGAGTCTTGTGAGTCGAAATCAGGTTCCAGCTCGACTGAGTCTAAGTCTGGTAATCCTGGGGATGATAACCCGGATACCACAGTTATGTCCAGGTCGTCTTTTTCTTTCTCATTTGAGTCTGTTGTAGCCGAGAACTCAGACGATTTGGATGTGCTTAATGAGAATCAAGTAACTGTGGTTTCTGAGTACTTTTCTGTGCCCTTAATTTATTGCATAAACTCAGACTTTCAAAATTTTGATAAAAACGACGAGGACGAAATTCCTCCGGTTTTGCAACGTTTAATTGAACAGGAGCAGGAGAGATTTGTCAAACCCTTAACGGATGAAATCATTACCGTGAATATTGGTACTGAGGAGGACCCGCGGCTGGTCCGGATCGGGTCCACGCTGTCTTCGGAGGAACGCAAGCACTTAGTCGCTTTACTAAAAGATTTCAAAGATGTTTTCGCGTGGTCCTACGAAGACATGCCTGGGATCGATCCTGAGATTGTACAGCACCGGATCCCCCTTGACCCCGAGGCCCGACCTGTCAAGCAGAAACTCAGAAGGATCCGCCCAGACTGGGCTCTCAAGATTAAGGAAGAGGTCACTAAGCAGATCGATGCAGGCTTCTTGCTGGTATCCGAATACCCGACTTGGTTGGCCAACATCGTTCCAGTACCGAAGAAGGATGGCAGGATCCGGGTATGCGTTGATTTCAGGGATTTGAACCGAGCTAGTCCGAAGGACGACTTTCCTTTACCGCATATTGATGAGTTAGTAGATTTCACAGCAGGGCATGCTTTGCTCTCATTCATGGATGGCTTCTCAGGGTACAATCAGATAGTAATGGCACCAGAAGACAGAGAAAAGACTGCATTCACCACCCCGTGGGGAACATACTGCTACAGAGTAATGCCGTTTGGGTTGAAGAATGCCGGAGCTACTTATCAACGGGCCGCGACCACAATATTGCACGACATGATCCACAAAGAGGTTGAGGTGTACGTGGACGACATGATTGTCAAGTCCAAAGAAAGAGAGGGCCACTACACCGCCTTGCAAAAGTTCTTTCAAAGGATCAGAGAATTTCGGTTGCGGCTAAATCCTTAAAAGTGTACGTTTGGTGTTACAGCGGGAAAAATGCTGGGGTTTCTGATTACACAAAGGGGCATCGAGGTCGACCCCTTAAAAATCAAGGCCATCTTAGAAATGCCACCACCAAGGACTGAAAAGGAGGTGCGAGGCTTTCTGGGTAAAGTGTAATTCATAAGACGGTTTATTTCAAAATTAACCTTGACTTGTGAACCACTTTTTGGTCTCCTGAAGAAAGGCAAGAAGTTCCAATGGGACGGCCGATGCCAAGCTGCTTTTGAACAAATCAAAGAATATTTACAGAACCCGCCCGTGTTGTCGCCACCAGAGCTGGGGAAACCGTTGATATTGTACCTTTCAGTGACTGAGACTACGATGGGATGCGTGCTCGCACAAGAATCAGAGGATAAGGTGGAGAGGGCCATCTACTATCTGAGCAAGAAGATGTTGGACTACGAGACCTGCTACACTCCGCTCGAGAAGGCTTGCTTAGCTTTGGTATGGGCTACCAGGAAGCTGCGGCACTACTTGTTAGCTCACTCCGTAATGTTGGTTTCATGACTGGATCCCATCAAATACCTTTTCGAGAAACTGGCACTTACGGGTAGGCTAGCTCGTTGACTGCTGTTGCTCTCCGAATTCGATCTGAAATATGTGACACGCAAGTCAGTCAAAGGAAGAGCAGTGACAGAGTTCTTGGCCGATCATCCAGTCGAAGGAGGTGAAGCAGTTGAGTACTTATTCCCAAATGAAGCCATTTTGCACATCGACGACGAATATTGGACGATGTACTTTGACGGAGCATCAAATTAATACAGATATGGGATAGGGGTGTTGCTGATAGCACCCGACAATTCCCGTATCCCTCTAGCCTTCCAACTCCGATTCAAAGTCTCGAACAACGAAGCAGAATATGAGGCGTGCATTGCCGGCCTAGAAGCGGCCCTGGAACTAGGGGCAAGACGTTTGGACGTCATCGGGGATTCGAACCTTGTTATATCTCAGGCAAACGGAGACTGAAAAGTCAAAGAAGAAAAGATGATGATGTACCATCAGACCTTGGACTTGCTAATCCCTCGGTTTGAAAAGCTAAACTTTGCTCATCTTCCAAGAGAGAACAACAGGTTCGCAGATTCTTTAGCAACTCTATCTTCCATGATAGACATCCCATTTGGAATCCGGATGCGTCCAGTCGTCATTGACTAGAAATTTGCGCTAGCCTGCGAGTCGATTGCTGCTATAGATGAGGTTCAGGACCAAAACCCCTGGTATTATGACATTTGGAATTTCTTGGAAAAGGAAGCATACCCGCCAGGGGTAAATGCCAAGGATAAGAGGGCAATCAGAAGAATGGCCGTCCAGTTCATCATCTGTGGGGGTAAGCTGTATAAGAGAGGTCATCTGGGAATGCACAAGCTGTGTGTTGAAGCCGATGGAATCGAAGCGCCTGATGGAGGCCATCCATGGAGGAGAATGCGGTGCGCATATGAACGGAGTAATGCTAGCACGGAAGATCCTCAAACAAGGTTACTACTGGTCCACCATGGAGGAGGATTATATCAGTTTTGTTTGGCGATGCCACAAGTGTCAGATTCATGCAAACCGCATGAACATCCCGCCGTCGAAGCTGTACAACATGACTTCGCCATGGCCATTTTCAGTTTGGGGAATCGATGTGATCGGGGCTGTCACTCCGAAAGGGTCGAATGGGCATGAGTTCATCCTGGTTGCGATAGATTATTTCACAAAGTGGGTCGAGGCCCAATCGTATGCGGTGTTGAAGGCGTCACACGTTGCAAAGTTTATCAGAAACAACATCATTTGTCGCTATGGGGTCCCGAACGAGATCGTTTCAGATAATGGTTCCCACTTCAAGAAGGAAGTGATTGACTTGTTGGAGAAATACAACGTGGCTTTCCATAAGTCATCTACATACCGGCCGCAAACCAATGGAGCGGTCGAGGCCGCCAACAAGAATATCAAACACATACTGCAGAAGATGGTGGAAACTTACCGGGATTGGCCAGATAAGCTGCCATTTGCTCTGTGGGGCTACAGGACTTCAATCAGAACTTCTACCAGAGCGACTCCGTATTCATTGGTTTATGGGATGGAGGCCGTTCTACCTATCGAGATTGAGGTTCCGTCATTACGAGTATTGGCTGAGTGTCAAATAGCTGAAGCAGATTGGCAGCAGAGCAAATTTGAGGAACTCATGCTTTTTGACGAGAGAAGACTGAAAGCACTGTACCATGTTCAAGGCTATCAGCGCAGAATTGCCCGGGCTTTCAACAAGAAAGTTAAGTCCAGGAATCTAAAAGAAGGAGATTTGGTGCTCAAGGACAATCGAGCTCCCATCCACGACCCAAGGGGCAAGTTCAAACCCAATTGGACTGGTCCCTACATCATCAAAGCTATCTGGTCAGGTGGAGCTGTGGTTCTGATGGATCTAGATGGCCTAGAGTTCTCCCAACTGATCAACATGGACAAGTTGAAGAAATATTACCCCTGAGAGGCTCGCTAGGCCGAAAACCCGAAAGGGCGACCTAGGCAAAAATTAGAGCACAAAAAATTGGAAAATATAAACACTGAGCTCGCAAGGTTGAAAACCCGCAAAGGGCGACCTTGGCAAAAGTTAGAGCATAAAAGGAGAGTGAAAATACCCGAGTGAACCTAAGCCTGAACTACGTAAGGCTTGATTCCCATCTTTGGGATACGTAGGCAACTTCACCTTGAAGTTCAGCCATAAACTTTTCCCCGATCAACTTTGTCCATTTTGACCATCTCAGCCATCTTTATCCATCAGCATTTATCGCGATCCCCAGTGCAGTGCTATTCAGACTAGGAGCAACTTTCCGTTGCCACGACGGTGCAGCGCTATTCAGACTAGGGGCAACTTTCCGTTGCCATGCAGTGCCGCGGTACTCTCCAAACTAGGGGCAACTTTCCAGTTGCAGGGATCTGGTGTTGTGCATCTCAGTGACAGATCTTAGGCGTGTCCAGTTCTGATCCATATCGAAAATAGTTTTGAAAAGTTTTAATAAAAGTTGACTTTGTTCAAATCAATCTCTTTACAACTAAGACCATTTTTAGACTAAAGCGGAAAATGTTCAGTACCACAACCTTCAATTTCATTGATTTTAAAACAGAGTTCTCCTGCTCTTGCATACAATCGAAGTTGCTTTTTATTACATTCATAAAAAAAACTTGAAAGTACTAATAAAGCAATAAATCTGGGGCATAGTCAAGTCAAATATCCCTGCGCCCCCTCCCAGAGCTGGTCGAAGCCTCTGACGCCAAGCTAGGCCCAACCTGTGCCTCCTCGTTGAGCCAATCCAAGCACTCGTCAGACAAAGTGCAACTGAAAGTGGGAGCAGGAGCCAGGAGCTCTCTAGTCCTCCATGCTGTGGCATATCGGGCAAGCTGTGCACCTCGGACCGGGAAAGCAGCCGGGTACTCAATCCCCTCTGGTGGGCAAATCTGATCATGACCGAACTGGCGCAGGAACCGAAACGGAAAGTAGAGCACACAGTAGGTCAGACCAATCAATTGGATCCCAATCAGCCGGGACATGCTATAGCTCATTGCCGAGAGATTGAGCCAAGGACAACGCCAAGCAATGCGATCTGTGGACAAACTGCGCATCCAGTCAAACCACCACCTTTCATCAGGGGCATCGACTAGGCGCTGCCGAAAGAAATAGCCTCGAGCTGAATAGGCTGGGCAAGAATCCACAACCTGCAATTTGTCCATCAACCATACCTGGGGAGGGATGAAAAATGAGAGAATAAAGAATAGAGAGATGTACGGTGAGAGAAAAGCGAGAAAAGGGTTTTTGTGAGAAAACCGAGCCTGAGGGCCGAGTGATGTAAGCAAATACATATGTAAGATTGGGTGGGAAACATTACCTGCAGCAGCAGTGGACTCCCAGCAAATCTAGTCGTCTCCCGGCGATAGACAGAATCCAAGCCCATCAGTGTCTCGGCCAGGGTCATGGTGATGCAGCTCTTTCCTTCTTTCAAGCCTTGAGCAACTTCAATCAAACGAATGCTACATCCGCCAAAGCCCGGGGAAAGCAGAAAGTGAGACAGCAGGCACAAGCAAAGGGCGTGTTGCCGGAAACCTTGCCAATAATGGTTGTTGCGGTCACCAGCGTCAGAAAAGCGATGAATCAAACCAAGGATATCCAGTTCCCCATTACAGATCAGAGACCGAGCATCATACGCGATGAGTCCACACATCCGCCCTAAAGCTTGGGCGTGGCCAAAGCGGAATTGGGGCAAGATCTCTTCATAATATTCAGACTCCATCAAAACTTGAAAATCTTAAAAAGTTGGACATACCTCTTGCCCGCCAAAGCTAAAGACATGCGTCACTGGGTTCCAAAACCTCGCCGCGGCATGGAGGAAAGGGAGATGTAGCGGGGTGTGACTCAGCGTGAATAGTGCATTCAAGCCGAAACCCCGGAAGTTCAACTTTTTCGAGCCATCTAGAGAAGCGATCCAAGCTGTGAGATTTTCAACGAGAAACGCCTCCATTTTTGTGCAAAACTAAGATGAATTGAATCAAAACACGGAGCTAAGGCTTTTAAAGAGGAAAAGACACTATTTAGGGGGACAAGTGTCAAAAATTGGGCGGTTGCTGGGCTAAGTGGCCGGCCGGCCATCTTTTCTGGCAGGCCGGCCATTTCTTGTTTCAAAACTGGCCGGTGGCCCCCTCTCTACAATAAATCTGGCCGGCCGGCTCCCAAAAGTGGCCAGCCATGCTCCAATGTATGTCTTTGGCCCTGTTTTACCCTCCGAGGGAAAGTTTCAAGCATTTCCATGCAACGGATATGTCGAAAGCCTCTATTTCCCCCTGTTTCGGATGCGTTCCGTTGCCCAGATCGTCCGAAGTACACTTCATTTTGTTGTTTTGTTTATCGAGTTGTTGTTTTGTTTATCGAGTTGTCGTTTTGCTTATCGAGTTGTTTGTCGAGCTGTCGTGTTTCGTGTTTTTAAATTGTTACTCTTTGTTTAAGCCTTTTGGTTAAGTCTTGTTTATCGAGTTGTCAATATTATTGTGCTTTGTTTATCGAGTTGTAAACTTACTAAGGTTTTGTTATATCTTAGAAAGTTAAGTTGTTGCGTCGGTTCACTACCTGACTGGGCAAAATGCACAATACACATTTCCATTCAATCTCATTATGATGCAGAATGATGCGATATGATGCTAAACGTTTAAAATACAATACTTTTTTTTCAAAAACTGTTTCATCCCATCATGCCTCGCTTGTTACAACATTTTACAGACTGAGGCACAAGTTTTACAGAGAATAAAACTGCCCGATAATGTACAATGTGCTACAACTACTAGCAAAAAAGATAAGTAAAATAGGAAACAGCTACATCTGTACTCTCAAAAGCAGGAATAAGAGGCCCTCTTCGTCCTCTTCTGCGGGATAGACTCTCCACCACCATCGCCATTGCCATCATCTGAGTCAGAGTCGTCATCCTCGGGATCCCCCTCAGCCTCGCCTCCACTCCCGGAACCAAGGCCGGAGCCGTCCTCTCCATCAGCAGATGTCTCCGACTGACGGTCTGCAACCTCCTCCTCCTCATCCTCACCAGGCTCTTCCTCCACAATATGCACTCTGCGTCTGCGAGACGACCCCTCCCCTCAAAAAGGCCTGGATGGTCCAGCTCCTCGGAAAGGCCTGGATGGCCCAGCTCCGTGAAAAGGCCTGGATGGCCCAGCTCCATGAAAGGGCCCAGATGGCCCAGCTCCCCGAGAAGGCCCAGGTGGCCCGGCCTGCGGCTGAGCATATACCGGAGGCATCTATGAACAAAGAGTTCAATTTATCAGTCCAAATATGTATATCAGATGCAGATACAAGCAAAAACTACATGAAGTGGGCGCATGTAAATACAGTGGGGTGTGTGTCAGATGTGCTCTACACAAGTAGCCTATCAATGCAGTAGAAATCAGCATGTCATCAGAAGTATGATAAATGCCAGAAAACTAAAGGGTACCTGGAAGCCCATGATAGACAACTGTTCCTCCCTCCGCAAGACCATCCCCTCAAGTGAGGCCACCATCTCGAGCACCTGATCCATATACTCAACAGGGGGCTGCAGGTGCACAGGCAAGGGTGTCAGTAAAGGAGTGAACGTCCAAATATCTGAGTGATGAATCAAAGCTGTAAAACATACTGGTGGCGAGTCGGGGTCCCTGACATATCGATGATCGGGCATCGGAGGCTCTATCGGGATCGGAATCGGAGAAGTAGTCCCATACTGCCACCCCATCAGCTTAGTCGGCATGTCCGGCCACCCAGGATGAGGAAAAGTCGGAGGAATCAGGGGAACCGATCCACCCCCACCTCTAGATGTACCAGCCCTGCTGGTGGAAGAGGCGTCTGCAGCCCGAGCCCGGGCCTGGCTCGAAGGTGGCACACCAGCAGGCCTCATCATCGGAGTGCGAACTCCCGTCAATGGAGGCATCAGGTATATGTGACGGTAAGTGGCGTAATCCCCCTCCTCAAGATATAGCAAAGCATCAGTGCCCAGCATAGCATTAACAACATCCCGGGAAATGAGCACATCAGCAATCCCTATATCGACTGGAGGTGATGAGGGAGGGTCCTGAGAAGTGTACCCCCAGACCTGACGCAAGAAACGCTCCCCTAGGAAAAAGGCCCTACCAACCGGCCCTTTGAACAGGAGCCTGTACCGGGAGGCACCCCACCCTCCGGCAAACTGGAATCGGAGACCCTCACCTAAGGGCGCCCAGGGCTGCCATGTAATCTGCAGATAACAGGTGCATAAACCAAGCAGAAATCGAAGATGTACAGGACAAAACAAAGATGAAAACAGAAAGAACTGAGAGTTCTGAAGTACCTCCGATGAGCGCACTGTGTCGAAATACTGTCGCAGGTAAAGGAGAGACTCCCGAGGTCTTGGCCGGTGCCAGCCTTCAAACATAAGTGAGTACGGGGTCATGAGAGGTCCCGCTACCATCAACTCCGGGGCCAATGTTGGGAAATATACATAGACCCACAACTGTAGAAAACAAAGCAGAATGTGAAATGTTGAGGGCAAAATGCACGATACAGAGTATAAAGTGCGCCGTGTGTGCGATGTGCAGGTAATGAGGAGCAGAAATGTAAAAGGGAAGAAAGTACCTCCCAGGCTCTCCAATAGCCGCCAAGTAAGTCCCCCCGTCCGCGTGAGGTCGCGCTCATGTAGCAATAAAGGGTGGCCAAGCCGACACCACCCCAGTCATACCGCCTGACCTGTGACAGGTCCACCAAGGCACTCAACAGATAGAGCCCAACAGTGTTCCCTTTATCAGCAAACAGAGTGGTCCCGAAGAGGAACATCAAAAAGCTGCGGGCATATTGTGCTGCCTCATCAGGAGTCCTGGGCTCCATCTCCACCCGCCGGAAATGGGAAGAGAACCAGGTGTATCGGACTCTCCCCGAAGCTCTGTCAACAGGCGGGCTAGCCCCCAGCAGATATATCCAAGCGGCCTCCCACTCGCCCATGTCATCATCATATGGGATCGCCCAACCTCCCACATCAAGGCCGGTCAATACAGCGAAGTCAAAAGGGGTCATAGTCATGTCCCCAGTGGCAGAGAAATGGAAAGAGTTGGTGGTGTCCCACCATCTCTCCACCAGGGCGGCCATCAGCGTCCGCCTGGCAGGACAACGAGACAGCCCAGCACAGAAGGGCCCAAACCCCGCCAAGTCGACCAAATCCCGAACGGCCTTCGGGAGCTCAGCATACCAGTCTCTCGCCGCGGTAGAGCCATACCCCCACACGGTGTGAGAAGTCACCTGCATTCAGAATGAACACATGTTTCAGCATGAAATAAATAAGCTACGTGCAAATAAAATGAATAGGCTGCGTGCAAAGTAAAGTAAGTGTGTGCCGTGTGTTCACCTTCAATTTGGGCTGTGTGTTCAAAAAATCAGTGTTTGGGCTGCGTGTTCAAACCTCAATCAGTGTGGGCTGCGTGTTCACAATCAATTTGGGTTGCGTGTTCAAACCTCAATCAATGTGGGCTACGTGTTCACCATCAATTTGGGCTGTGTGTTCAGAAAATCAGTGTTTGGGCTGCGTGTTCAAACCTCAATCAGTGTGTGCTGCGTGTTCACCATCAATTTGGGCTGTGCGTTCAAAAAATCAGTGTTTGGGCTGTGTGTTCAACTCTCAATTAGTGTGTGCCGTGTGTTCACCTTCAATTTGGGCTGTGTGTTCAGAAAATCAGTGTTTGGGCTGCGTGTTCAAACCTCAATTAGTGTGGGCTGCGTGTTCACAATCAATTTGGGCTGTGTGTTCAACTCTCAATCAGTCTGGGCTGCGTGTTCAGAAAATCAATTTGGGCTGTGTGTTCAGAAGATTAGTGTTTTGGGCTGCGTGTTCAATTCTCACTCAGTCTGGGTTGTGTGTTCAGAAAATCAATTTGGGCTGTGTGTTCAGAAAATCAGTGTTTGGACTGCGTGTTCAAATCTCAATCAGTGTGTGCTGCGTGTTCACCATCAATTTGGGCTGTGTGTTCAGAAAATCAATTTGGGTTGTGTGTTCAGAAAACTAGTGTGTGCTGCGTGTTCCACTCTCAATCAGTGTGTGCTGCGTGTTCACCATCAATTTGGGGCTGTGTGTTTAGAAAATCAGTGTTTGGGCTGTGTGTTCAGAAAATTAGTGTTTGGGCTGCGTGTTCAAATCTCAATCAGTGTGTGCTGCGTGTTCACCATCAATTTGGGCTGTGTGTTCAGAAAATTAGTGATTTGGGTTGCGTGTTCAACTCTCAATCAGTGTGGGCTGCGTGTTCACAATCAATTTGGGCTGTGTGTTCACTATCAATTTGGGCTATGTGTTCAGAAAATTAGTAATTTGGGCTGCGTGTTCAACTCTCAATCAGTGTGGGCTGCGTGTTCACAATCAATTTGGGCTGTGGGTTCAGCTCTCAATCAGTGTGGGCTGCGTGTTCACAATCAATTTGGGCTGTGGGTTCAACTCTCAATCAGTGTGTGCTGTGTGTTCACCATCAACTTGGGCTGTGTGTTCAGAAAATCAATGTTTTGGGCTGCGTGTTCAAATCTCAATCAATGTGTGTTGCATGTTCACCATCAATTTGGGCTGCGTGTTCAAATCTCAATCAGTGTGTGCTACGTGTTCACCATCAATTTGGGCTGTGTGTTCAGAAAATCAGTGTGTTGGGCTGCGTGTTCAACCCTCAACCGATGTGTGCCGTGTGTTCACAATCAATTTATGGGCTGAGTGTTCAGAAATTCAAAGTGATTGAACCGTGTGTTCAGAGTGCAAACAGAATACAAGAAAAATTCATAATACGTTACAAAAAAGGTAAAAACGAATTAAATACCTCTCGTGCCTCATGGGAGAGATGATACTCAGGCTCCCGCAGGAGGAGATCCCCGGGTGCTCGCTCGTCGAACTCGGTGAAATGATGAAAAACAGCCCGCGGGAGAACGTGTACTGGTGGGTCATACCTCTCGGGTATGAAGGGGCGAACCCTCGGAGGTAGAGACGTGATGTCAGGCTCACCTCCGGCGCCTGGAGAACCTCCGTCGTGGGGAAATTGACCCGCCATTTCAAGAAATCTGCAAAATGGGCAAAAATGAGCCAAAATTGGAAAAAGTCAACAAAAGTCAACTCTAGGGAAGTGAAAAAGTCAACAAAAGTCAACTCCCAAGAAAATCTTCCAAATATTGAGACAAACTCACCTCAAGTGGCGAAAATGAGAAAAGAAGCCCCAAAACCAAAATTTCATCGGTTCAAAGTGCTTGAAACTGAAAGATTTCGCGAAAACAACTTGCGTGGGACGTTGGAAAACGCGTATAGAGCCCAGATCTGAGGGAGAAAATGGTTTGGGAAGCTAGAGAGGAGGATTTCGGAGCTGCACTTATGAGCTCAAAGTGTTTGGGTAAGTGTATTTATAGAAAAAAGGCTAAAAGGACAAAATTGCCCCCAGATTTGGCAAAGTGGCCGGCCGGCCATTTTTCTGGCAGGCCGGCCATTTACTTTTCAAAAAATGGTCGGTGGCCTCCTTCTCCCAATAAAACTGGCCGGTGGTGTTCCCCACATGCCCTCCAAGGTCCCTGAAAATTTTGAGGAGGATTGGAGTCCCCGAGACCTGAAAAAGTACAAGAGAAGTGCACTTTCTGTCGCGAAATCGCCCCGCCGGAACTTCAGCTTCAACTTCCGATGCATGTCTCATCGTTTACTCATCGAAAGTGAAGTATATCCTTCTTAACATGATGTAACCTTTTCGGGAGGTGGACCGGAGGCCGCGATCGAGTCACCCTCGCCGAAACGCGCGTTTCTTCCCGCATTGCGATGCACTTTTCTATCAACACCGTGATTGTCTGCATTTGATATCACATTGAACAGTATGCTGTTAGATATGTTGTGCTTGTTGAGTTTCTTTATTTTGCAGGCACGATATTGTATATACGGTTCATTTGAGGCTGGTGCGACCAGACCAATCGCGCAGGTATCGTATCTTCTCCGTGTGAGACGCGACGAGAATTGAATAATTCTCTGCATTCCTAACTGCATGAAATGTAGTCGTTGCTTTGCATTCTTGCTTAAAACTGTTGCATCTATTTGCGAATACTTGCTTCATTACAGCTTGCTGCATTTACACGATCATTGAGTTACTTTCGGCTTCTTGCATTGTCAGTTGCATTTTGCCCCTGCCTGCAGGCACATCTCTGTGTTATTTTGTATGTTTGTCTAAGTCTTCGGCTTTGTCAAAAATGGGTCGTCTTTGGGCTTTGACATTCACTCCCGTCACTTATGACTTTCGAGTTCTGTCAAAGAGGGGCAACTGTAGACACCCCATTTTTGACCGACCTTGAGACTCAGACGTCACCGATTGAGCGCTTGGTGATTTTGCATATCGTGCTCGTCCAGAGGTTTCAGAGTCTTGGCCGCGACCCTTGCCTTCGGACTTTCGAACTCTTTCACGCCTTACCGCGGTTTGCGAACTAGGCTCGGTTTTCTCTGTTTCTCTTCTCGAAGGGAGGGAGAGGTCTCGTAGACCATCTCTCAGTGGCCGTAGGCTACGTTTCGTGGTCGTAGGCCATTTTTGCCTGTTTCGAGTCCGGTTTCCGATTTTTCGGAATCGTTGGCCGTGTGCCTCGGTTCGGGACCGCTTAACCATCTCCGTTTGCTCCGATTTTTGGCATACTTCTTATTTACTCCCTTTCGAGGGACACTGTGGTCCGAGAGACCGACTTCGTGGTCGAACATCACTCCCGGTGACTAACAGTCAGTTTTCGGGGCCTTGGGCTGCGCGTTTCGGCCCCCGAACCTTCATTTTGCATTGGTTTTGGTTCATTTTTGGCAGGGACCTCTATTTCATTGGTAAGAAGGCCGTAGAAGGGTGGGAGGCCAGTAATTGTTCTGTCATCCAACTTTATCCCTTCATCGCCCTCCGTCGCCCGCTTTTCCTCACTTCAAAGCCAATGTTGACCACCCTTGGGCCATTTTCTTGCACCCTAAACCCCATATTTGTGATGTACACATCTGGGAGGCCACCAATATTTGGTGGCCGACCAGTAATCCTTTCTAACCCTTTTGAACCCCTCCTAAAAGTGGGTTGTTCTCTCTCCTGGTTCACTTTCTCCTTTTTTTGACCACAGGGTTGTGTTGTGCACACATGGGAGGCCCTCTTTCTGTGGTGGCCGGCCACTAATTCTCATTGAACCTTTTGACCCTTGGCCGACCGGCCATGGGAAGTAGCCGGCCGGCCACCTGCAACCTCAGTAACTGGCCGGCCATGCTCCTTGCATCAAGTACAGTGCAGATATGCATCTCTTTTCCCCCCGGATTGTGTATCCGGGGGGTGCATTTTTTGAGGGAAACTTGGATTGTTTTCCCTTCATTTTTCCCCCCTTGTTCCCCCCTTTTTTGTCTATATAACAGCAGCCCCAGCTCTGTTATTAGGGTTACAAAAAATCCCCCCTAAGCTCTTGCCTTGTATCTCTCTTTCTCTATACTCCCAAGCTCAAAACCTCTCAAGTCCAACACCCTTCTCTACACCACCACCTAGCACCATACCTCCAACCTCCATTGCAGCTACTTGAAGTTTTTTTCCAGAGCTAAAGAGCCACCAAACTCAAGCCAAGAGCTGCCAAAAGATTGGTCTACAAGGGTAAGTTCCATTTCCCTATTTTTGGTCCATATTTTGCATACTTTCTTAGCCATACTTGCTTTCTATTTTGGGCTCTGAACCTAACTGGAACTAGGATTATTTTGAGCTATTTTTCATGTTTGTTTAAGGGTATTTACCTGTTTGAGGTCTCCTTGTTGCACTTGCTTCATTATCTCCCTTGTATGCCATCTTCTTGTGTAGTATTTTTGACCTATGTATAAACTGTTTTGAGCTCTATCATGAACTGAAAAGTGGCTTATTTTGAGCCCTTCTTCAACATTGTTGAAGGTCTCATTGCTTTTTGAGGCTTTCATTTATCACTTGCCTTTATATCTCTCTTTTGGCCATATTTTTGCATGATTTGTTAGCCTCTTTTTCTTCTGTTTTTGGGTTCTGATCCAAACTACAAATGACCTTATTTTGACCCCCTCTTCATGTTTCATTAAGGGTCTTTCACTGTTTGAGGCATCCTTTATATACTTTGTGTTATATCTCTCTTTTTGGCCTTATTTTGCGTAGTATTTTAGGCTTGCATGCATACTGTTTTGGGTCTGGCCATCAACTTTAAAGTGCAATATTTTGGGCCCCTATTCAACATTGTTGAAGGGCCCCTTTGTGTTTGAGGCCAGAAACCACCACTTGCTTCTTTGTCCCTCTTTTGGCCCATTTCTTGCATAAGAACTTAGCCATACCTGTGTTGGTTTTTGTGGTTTGTTGTAAACTGTAAAACATCATATTTTGGGCCCCTCTTCAACATTGTCGAAGGGCCCTCATCTGTTTGGAGCCGGAAGCCATGACTTGCTTCTTTATCTCACATTTAGGGCCATTTTTGCATGCTACTTTTGCCCTATTTGTGTTTATTGTTTGGCCTTTCTTAAAACTGTAAATGTGCTTTTTTTGGGCTGTCTTGACTCTGTATTTACATTCCATGTTCAAATAATGCATGTTTTGTATAGCTATAGGCCAATGCACGTGCCTAATTTCATGTTTCGGGTCGCATGTCATGCATCGGGTGCCATGTGTTTATGATTCGGGGCTGTTTTGGGTCATGTTCTTCTGCTGAAACTTGCATGCTTGTATGCCATATTCCATGCCTTGCCATGCTTTGGTAGAGTGGCATTCGTGCCTTAGGATCGGTCCTCGGTTTGCGTGCATGCGTGCGCGCATCTCGAGTTGTCTCATTTTCATTGTATGGCCTCCTATGTGAGTGTGGCTGAGGTCCACTCATGTTGGTGTAAGTCCATTGTGCATTGTGTATGCCATTTTGTTTCATAGCATTGCGTATGCTAGGTTGTATGTTAGCGCATTGTGTATGCCATGTTATCTCGTGCATCGTGTATGTCATTTCATAGCATTGTGTATGCTAGGTTGTATCTTAGTTTCATTTCATGCATATCATGCATATTGCATCGTGCTTGGGATAGGGGTTAGCCCGAGCACGGGAAACGAGGTACGTTTCGTACTCCGAGTGACGGAACGTGTCTCAATTCCAAGTCACCGACACTCCGGATTATCCATGATGAAGTTAGGTCTTGTTGTGTTTATATGTGCATTCATTCTATATTGAGTTGCACAATTCGACCCCTCGGCCATCATGCATCGAGATGCGTGATTGGTGGCACGAGGATCGAGGCATGCATATATTTTTGAAAATACATTGCTATGTCCCTTTTTTGCTCTCTGTTGCAGCAAATCAAGAATCAGCAGTCTCCCGGGGCTTGGCGCGCTTTCCAAGAATAAATTGCAAACAGAGGCTAATCGGGGCATCGCCGTAGATTTCCGCGCAAGGCAGCCCAGACATGCATCATCTATCATCTGAAGAAGAGTCAAGGCAGTCCCTGGCTTGCATGCCAGTTCATTATTTTTCTTAGTTAATTTGTAAATTAATTAGGAATTTGTATATATTTGGACTGTATTATTTGGACTGTACTATCCATTCGGACCCTCTGCGCGATGGCACAACTGTAATAAGTGTGCGTGTGTGTGTTGTATGTCTTCCAAACCCACATCTTTCTCCCTTTTATTTATCCGCTTATGATGGTTAGATTAGGGCATATTTCAATTAGCATACAGTATGATAGCATGTTTGCATTCATTCATCTGTTTTGCATGCACCGGGCTCGGCGCATCATACTAACTGCATTGTACTTTCAATTCCAAGTTGAATACATGTTAGTTGTAGCATTTCATATGCCATGTTTAGAATAGCCGAGCCTGCTATAGTTGCATTTTTGCATGTGTTGCATTAGGCATTTCTGTATAATTAGGATCATGCATGAATTTCTAATAAGCTTTTGTTTTGGCTTGGAGTACTAGGTAAGTTTTATGCTTTAGCATCCTTGCATGCGTGTGAGTGACTGCCATGACAGCATGCTTACCATGAGGTTATGTGCTTATGTGATATAACTGCCTGAATGCCTGTGGGTGAAGGTTGGGTTATTTGGATTGGAACAAATCATCAACTGTGAGTTTTAAGCCCACTAGATAGTGGCAAAACCATCTTTTCTTAAGCCCACCTGAGGGTGGCAAAATCTGTATCTTTAAGCCTACTTGCGAGTAGCAAACCATCTTTCAAAAACAAACATGAAATGTTTTATTCCAATTCAGGCGATCCAGTCTATACTTGTATGCTGCGCGCATCACATAGTAAATCTAGGCTAATAACCGGGATAAGAACACACAATGTTTTCAAAACTAGATATCATGGTTAGTAGAGGCCGATCTTTGATCGGGCAAGCGGGGGTGCTCACGAAGTGACCTTCCCCAATCGTACCCAAGTTCCCGAGCCGAGGTAACTTTGGTGATGACGGACACGTGGCCTTAGGCAAACGAGTCAAGGTTTCCTAAATTTTCCCAAAATAAAATATTTAGGTGGCGACTCTGCATCTGGCAAAGCAGTCCATGTTTGGCACTTCTTTCAAAAATCTGTTTTCTCAAAACGATTTGCCGGATTTGGACTCTTTGGTTCAGACTTAGAACCGTGACAATTTGAGAGTCCTGAGCTGTAGTGACCCCAAATGAACAGAACGGGACTCATCCCTCCCGGGGCGTTCGGGGACGTCTACAATGGGTCTTCTCTCTTGCTCTATTTCTCACTCATACTTGATTTGAATGCTAGAAAACAAAGAAAATATAGAGAGAATCCAGATTAGAGAGTGAAGTGGAAGGGGTTAGGGTTTGGGTTTGGGTTTGGTTTTGGGATTAGGGATATAGTTGGTATTAAGATGGGAGTTTAAAGAAAAAATATAGGGATTTCATTTTACTGAGTGAGGGTTAAAAGAAGTAAGTGGACCAAAATAATTGGGTGAGGACAAATATCAATCCTCGAGAAAAAAATAATATAATTTAAGAGTATATATAATAGAGAGTATATATAGTAAAATTTTCGAAAAGAAATACATGGCATGATTAGAAATTGGAATTGTTGACCAATTACTTTTACCACCAAAAAAGAAAAGATTAAGTTACAACCAACACTGACCAATCTAGCACCACTATTCCCGTTTCTTCCACCGCTAACACCTACATGCCCAACTCTTCTTCGAAATTCACCCAAATCACCCACAGACCCAAACAGAAGTCTGCTAATCCAAACCCCCACCCAACACCAGTCATAGTTGAGGGATTTACTGTAATTTACTCTTTATTTTGTTATAACGGTCACACCATAAAATTTTTATTATAATTTCTTCAAAAAAATTTACTTTAAACCCATTATTTTTTTTATCTAATGAAAAAACTAAAAATTGCCCCTCCTTCAAAAAAAGAAAGAGAAAAAAAGGCAAATACTTATAATAAAAAAATTTATAAAATCATGAAAAAGTTTAACATTTTAATTATTAAAATGTATAAATTTTACTATTTATAATGTTTTTGTTAGGCGCTTATCAATCAGTCTTATTAACTAAATTTATTTATCTATAGGTCCTGACAATTAAATTTATCACTGTAAATTTATGTTGGACAATCTTCACTGTAATTAAATTAATTAATTCTATTTGGATACTAAACGACAAACAGAATATAAAAGAAAAATTGGAAAGGAGAGAAAAAGTTTGATTACAAAAATCAAACTAGAAATAGTATTAAATAAATAAAAACAGATTTTATTTTGTTATAAAAATAAAACTAAAATCTGATTTAAATAAATAATAAAACAGAAAATAAATAAATAACTTACTTGATTAATATCTTGAATATTATTCTGATCAAGTCCAGTGTTCGACACTGTCTCCTTAAGACAGATTCGTCCTCTCCACGGTGCTTTCAGAATATGGACGTCTATTTCCTAGAATGAAATGATCAACTACAATTTATTTGTTCAACGAACACACTAAGTGTTTACACTCTTTTTCACAAAAATTAAATGCAGCAAAATGAAGAATAAATTTGCAGCGGAGAAGTACGAAATTTCTGAATGAAACATCAAATGAGGGCTGCCCTATTTATAAATGTATTGGTGGCTGCAGGTTTTGAATTAAACAGGTGCAAACCTATTTGAACAGGTACAGTACTTGTTGGGTTTTGAATTAAACAGATTTAAATCTATTGGGTTCAAAATTCAAACAGATACAAACGGAAGGGACCTGTTTGGGTGTAGAGAAAAACCGGAACAGATTAATTCCGGAATTAATTTGAATTCTGGACAGTTGGTATTTCAAAAAATAAAATTAAATCTAAATGTTTCTGGCCCAAAAATATTAGTATTGGGCCAAATAGGCCCAACCCGCACGGACGGCGGCGACGGCACGTGCGTGTGGTGATTTTTGGATCCAATGGGTCAAGCTCATTTTGCCCATAACCTCCCTCTCTACAAAACTTGGGTACCCCTTGGGGCACATCCCAAGTTCCAATCCCATGCCTTATAAACCCATTCAAAACTTCTCGCCAAATCAATGTGGGACAAGCCATTTTTTAACCTTAAAGAATTTCCACCAAAACTCCATTTCCATGGAGCACACATTGGCTTCAATTTCTCATTCACTCGATAATGGTATTGAGCAACCAAATATGCCACGTGAATCACAACGTGACATAGAACGCGTTACCACTTTGACTTGTGAAAATCGACGCACGGGGCCCACCTAAAAAATAGACCAAACTTAGAAAAAAAAATTTGATTTTACCCAGAATTTTTCCAACCATTTCTAACAATTTATTTATGAAAATAAGAGACACTGATTCTTTTATAATTTTATTTTTCTGCCACCACTTTAATGACCTGTTAGTAATTTACTCTTTTTATTTTATTTTATTTTTCAGCTATCATCATCAGCTCTAACAACACCAAACACATTTTCAAAATATTTTTACATCCCAAACAAAATTAGAACTTTTTGGTAGTATTTGGTTTAGTTTTAAAATCATGATTTGAGAATATAATTGTATTTTAAGTTTGTGAGTTGTTGAATCATGATTTGAAAAGAGAAAATTTATTTGGTTATGAGTTTTGAAAAGAGTTTCGAATTGAATTTTGAATTGAGTTTTGAAATGAGAAAAATTGTTTGGTTATGATAATTCAAAAACTTATAACTTATAACCTATAACCAAACACACAACTCAAAACTCTATTGAAAATTCTATTCAAAGCTCGTAACCAAACTTTTTAAAAATTTAATTCAAAAAAATAATTATTGAAAAAAATAATTTTTGTATTTAAAAAATTAAAAAATATATTATTTTTTGTTAAAAAAATATTCAGCTAGTGTTTTAAAATTACTTTTAATTGTATATTTAGTTGAAATTTTTTTTAAATTGTTTTGTTTAAAAAAGGTCTTAAAAAAAATAATTTCTATATTTAAAAAATTATCAAAAGCAAATATTAGGTAACGCTTGGTTTAGTTTTCAAAACTCAATTCTATTTTTAAATTATGATTTGAATGCAATATGTTAACCAAATATATTTTTAAAATACAACTTAAAATTATTTTCAAGACTCCTATCTTCCCTCTCTCTCTCTCTCTCTCTCTCTCTTAATATTATTAATCAATTAATCAATCAAAAAAAAGATAAAAAAAATTACAAATCATCCCAAAACTATTTTCAAAACACATAACCAAACAAATTTTTTCTTTTTAAATCATGATTCAAAAACTCAAAGCTCAAAACACAACTCCACACTCAAATCATAATTCTAAAACTAAACCAAAATGGACTCTAAATTTTTTGTTTTCAAATACCAAGTTGCAATTGCAAAAAAAAAAAAAAAAAAAAAAACACGGTTTCGGTCAATTGGCCGGCCGTCTGGGGGGATGTCCGAGCAGACGACCGGATAGACCTAATCCGCAAATTCAATATTCAAAAACTCTACTCTGCTAAACATGCATTGGAATGTACATTCAAATATGACCCTGGAATCAATTTTTGAAAACTTAAATCAAACGTAGCATTCAAATATAATGATGGAATTATGATTTGAAACTTAAACCAAATAGAGCCTTTGTTTCTTATTTTTTTCCAAAGTCGTCAATTGGAAAATTAATAGAAATTTCTAACGGTTACATGGCAGGAGAAAGGATCAATTTCAACATTTGAGAAGTTTTCAGTTTTTAATCCATTTTGATCACTTCATTTCCCATATTTTTTTAAAATAAATTTTAAAAAAAAACTTAAAAAATTAACTTTTAACCATCTTCTCAAAACAATCCGATTATGATATGATTAAAGGTTTATTTGGGAATTGGCTTCCTTAATAATTTTTTAATTTTTTATAAAAAGTCATAAACAAATAGAATGATGATCGTGTATTTGACTTTTTACTAAAATCTAAATTTCCAAACATAGTCATGTTTGCAATAATCTTTACATTAAAGGCTATGTTTGCAATAATCTTTTTTGGCTTTGCTTGAAAAGTGGGTTAGTTTTTTGCTTTTTGACATTTTAGTTATTTTAATTTGGGGTTAAAAAGTCTCATTTAGAAAGGATTTTTTGACTTTTTTGACTTTGTGCAAGAAAAATAATGTAATGATTATGAGTTGAATGTGATATTTTGTCTTATTAGGCTAAAAAGTCTATTTTGTCTTTTTGTGACTAAAATAGCTACAAACCCAACCCAACCCTTTTTCCCAAACAAAGCCTTTGACTATTTTAGCCACAAAAGATAAAATAGACTAAAAAGTCAATAAAACAAAATGTTACGTCTAAACCATAATTATTTCATTTTTTTCCTCACAAAAATCAAAAAGTTCATTACAAACAAGGCTTTTTAACCTCAGATTAAAATAATTAAAAAGTCAAAAAATCAATCTACATCCCAAATGAAAGTTACATAATTTATAAAATATTAAAAAAAGAGCTAACAATTCTCATCTCTTATAATTTTCAAGGTTTTGCCAAGTTTTTCAATATCTCTTGCGCATGAAAATGAGGCCAACGCTTAAACATCATCAAATCTTTCTAATGGTTACTGTTCATTTATATGAGGTTGCTTCTTGAATATGCAACCCATGAAACTGTTGGCTCTCAAGGTTAATTGTCAGTGTTGGACTTTGGGTAATTATGGATGGCTTTGCTGTGATAGTTATAATAGAAGGGTTATGGGGTTTTTTTGGGAAGTGGGTTATAATCCGCTTCTCAGATTATAACTCACTTCTCTCTCTCATAAAAAAATAATTATAATCAACTTTTAACCAAAAAGTTGATTATAATTATCTTTCCAAAATAGCCCTATATATGATGACTTTTCATTTATGTTATCACAACAAAAATGTGTTAGAATTGTTTTCCAAAGATATTTTCTAAAATTTATTTAAAATATAGGTGGTTCTTTATGATTTGAAAAATCACAAATACTTTATGGTAAGAATTTTTTATTGAGTAAATTACCAATAGATCTTACTGTTGGGACTTATTACTCATTAGGTCATAAATTTATCAGTCTCTCTTATTTTATGAATAAATTTTTACTCTTTAGTTGAGGGGATTTACTGTAATTTACTCTTTATTTTGTTATAACATTCAAACCGTGAAATTTTTATTATAATTTCTCCAAATAAATTTACTTTAAACCCATTATTTTTTTTATCTAGTAAAAAAACTAAGGCTGTGTTTGGAGCAGCTCTGGAAACATGATTCCAGAGCTATTTTTAATGCTTTGTTTGGTTAAAGTTTTGAAAAATTAATTCTAATATAACACTGCAAAACTCATTTCAGCTTCCGTTTGGAGAAGAAAGTTTTTTTTTTTGAATTTTGAATTTTGAAAAGCACGACTTGGGTCTACCAAGTCATCCTCCCGGACGTCCTCCCGACTGTTCGGTCGGTTGACTGGAACAGTGTTTTTATTTTATTTTATTTTATTTTTTTGCAATTGACACCTATTATTTGGAAAAGAAAAAAAAAAGAAAAGGAATTTTGTTTTTGATTTTTTTAACAAAAATAATATATATTTTTTATATTTTAAATCAAAAATATTTAAAAATAATAATTCCAACCAAATATACAATCAAAAGTTATTTTAAAGCAGTAATTGAATATTTATTGTGAAAAAAATTATTTTGTTTGTAATATTTTCAATTAAAAAAAATTATGTTATTTTTTTAATAATTTTTTTTGAATTGAATTTTAAAAAGCGTTTGGTTATGAGTTTTGAACAGAATTTTTAATAGAGTTTTAAATTATATGTTTGGTTATGAGTTATAACTTTTTGAATTAAGTTTTGAAAATTTTTCTCAAAACTCATAACCAAACGATTTTTTTTTATTTCACATGTCACATCAAACATTTCAAACTCAATTCAACACTCAATTCAAAACTCAATTTAAAACTCTTTTCAAAACTCATAATCAAATAAATTTTCTATACTCAAATCATAATTCCAAAACTCATGAACTCAAAATATAACTTTATTCTCAAATCGTATTTTTAAAACTCTACCAAATGCTACCAAAAATTTGTTAGAAATGGTTTTGGAAATTAGATTTTTCCTCAACTTTGGTCTATTTTTTGGGTGGGACTCATGCGCCAAATTTGGCGGGTCTAAGTGGTAACGCGTTCTATGCCGCGTTGTGATTTACGTGGTGTATTTGATTGCTCAAAACTATTATCGGGTGAATGAGAAATTAAAGCCAAAGAGAGCTTCATGGAAATAGTGTTTTTGGTGAAATTTCCTACAAGTTTGAATAAAGGCTTGTCCCACATTGATTTGGTGGGAAATTGTGAGTGGGTTTATAAGACTGGAGTTTGGAATTTGGGGTAAGCCCCAAGGGGCACCCAAGTTTTGTAGAGAGGAAGGTTATGGGCAAAGTAAGCTAGACACATTGGACCCAAAATAAACATACACGCGCGAAATAACGATTTGTTCCGATCAAAACGACGCCCTCGACAAGCTCTACACTTAATCTCAAAGGAGCAAGGTGAAGAGATGCTTCTAAGTGAGTAGATCTGAAGATCTTTGAGTGCAAAAGTGAGTTTAGAGAGAGAGAAGAGTGACTCACGGTTTAGAGAGGGGAAAGAGAAGATAAAGTGAAGAAAATGGTAAGTGAGGGCCCTATTTATAGTGCTAGGTTAAAGTGAAATAAAGTCTCAAATTCCACCCAAAAGAACAAGTCAAAATCCCCAAGAAGTAGAGCCCAAAATCGAACTAAAATCTAAAAAAAATCTCATAGGGGTCGACCCTTGTGTCAGTGGTATCGACTCTTCAAGAACAATTGACAAAAATCAACAATGCTGCCAGTAGACATGGTGCCGACCCTTTGACAAAAGGTGTCGACACTAAATTTCAGCAATTAAACCCAAATTCTGTAGTAGACAAGGGTCGACCCTTTCCAAACTGATGACCCTTGAGGCCAACAACAGAAGACAAGTGTCGACACCACCAAGGCTGGTGGCAACCCTAAATTTCAGTAGCTATTCCAAGAACATAACAGTAAGATGGTGTCGGCACCTCCAAAGCTGGTGTCGACCCTAGAGCAGAACAAGACAAAGAAAATGAGGCAACGTCGACACCAACAAGGATGGTGTCAACCCCTAAAGCCAAAACCAAACATAAAGAGAAAGGAACGACCGTCACGAATATGGTTTCCCGGATTCAAAAGTAATAAATGGGTCACATTTAAATCAAGATCGCTATAACCCCCCCCCCCTTAAGGAATTTCATCCCCGAAATGCAAACCAAACATTCAAAACCATGTTTTGACCAATTGCAACATTGACAATAATTTCAAATCATCACCATCACCCATTCACTGGTCATTCATTCTCATTAACAAGGTAAATATCTGCTCATTATTGAATATACAATTAATATTTTCAAAACATATACAATGTTTACATTATATTAACATAACAAGGTTTCAATACATGTTCAAACATCAATAAACAAGTCTGGATATTTTTCATGGACTTCTGTCTCACGCTCCCAGGTGGCCTCCTCAACCTCGTGGTGTTTCCATAACACTTTCACCAAAGGAATTGTCTTGCCTCGCAAGACTTAGTCTTGAGTATCCAAGACTCTCACCGGTCTCTTCTCATACGAGACATCCTCATCTACCTCTAACTCAGTCCAGTCCAACACGTGCGATGGATCCGGCTCATACTTCTGGAGCATATAGATATGAAACACGTCATGAATCTCGGAAAGCTGTAGCGGCAAGGCCAAACGATAAACTACCTCTCCAATCTGCTCTAGTATCTCAAAAGGCCTGATAAATCTAGGAGATAACTTCACATTCTTCCCAAACCTCATCAAGCCCTGTCTAGGTAATATCTTCAAGAAGACGTGATCTCCTACCTCAAAGGATAACGGTCTCCTCCTACGGTCGTCATAGCTCTTCTGACGACTCTGAGCCATGAATAACCTCTTATGGATAAGTGCAACTTTCTCCGTCGTTTTCTGGACTAACTCTAGACCCAACATAGGTGCATCGCCCACCTCGGCCCAACACATAGGAGATCTATACAATCAATCATACAAGGCCTCAAACAGTGTCATGCCAATAATCGACTGGAAACTATTGTTATAGGCAAACTCCACTAAGGGCAAGTGTCTCTCTCACGTCCCCTTAAAGTCAAGAACACAACCCCGAAGCATATCCTCTAGAATCTAAATAGTACACTCAGACTGCCCATTAGTCTGAGGATGATAGGTACTGAAGGTCAACCTAGTGCCCAAGGCATGCTGCAAGCTTTGCCACAAATGAGCAATAAAACATGGATCTCTATCTGAAACAATCGTTACAGGGACCCCCTGCAACCTCACTATGTCCCTAACGTAAAAGTCAGCTAGATAATCTACTGAGTCATTCATGTACATAGGTACAAAGTGCACTAACTTGGTTAATCGATCAACTACCACCCAAATGGCGTCATTACCCCATTGAGTCCTTGGAAGTCGCACAAAAAATCCATTGTGACATGTTCCCGCTTTCACTCCGCTATAGGCAAGGGTTACAACAAACCCGCTGGCCTCCGATGCTCGACCTTCACTTGTTGACAAGTAAGATACCTCGATACAAACACGGCCACATCCTTCTTCATCCACTTTTACCAAAACTGGCGACCAAGGTCATGATACATCTTTGTGCCTCATGGGTGCACCGCAAGGCGTGAATGGTGAAACTCTCGAAGTACTTCCTCTCGACAAGACTCCAGCACGAAAAGACGGTCAAGGTATCTAACACTCGAGTCAAAATATACATTCAAGCCTTTCTCTTCTCTCCCACTAGAGATCTTCTCCCGAAGGGATTTTACCTTAAGGTCACCCCTCTGTGCTTCTATCACTCGGCTCACAAGTATAGGTTGTGCAACTACCGAAAACAAGGTTGCAGACTCAACGTACTCACCAAGATACAAGTCAAACTCATCGATAGCACCCAACATCTCCCATTCTTGGGCAATACAAGCTACACTGCTAATGGATTTTCTACTCAAGGCATCAGCCACTGCATTGGCCTTTCCCGAATGATAATGCAACTCAAAGTCATAATCTTTCATAAACTCCATCCACCTCATTTGCCTTAGATTCAAGTCTTTCTATGTAAATAGATATTTCAGACTCTTGTGATTAGAAAATACTTCAAACTTCTCACCATACAAATAATGCCTCTAAATCTTCAAAGTGAATATCACAGTTGCTAATTCTAAGTCATGAATGGGGTAGTTTCGCTCGTGTGTTTTTAACTGATGTGAGCCATATGCTATCTTGCACCAAGATGCAACCCAAACCTTCCCAAGAAGCATAACAATACACTAAATAGCCCAAACCCCTTTCCGAAATAATTAATACCGAAGCAATGGTAAGTCTAACCTTAAGCTCTTGAAATGATTTCTCACAAGTCTCACTCCACGCAAATTTAATTTCGTTCCTCGTCGGTGTAGTCAATGGTGAAGCCAATCTAGAGAAATCTTTCATAAATCAACGGTAATCCCCTGCCAACCCCAAGAAACTATATATCTCAAAGGTATTCTTAGGTTGTTCCCAATTTTGTACTGTTTCTATTTTGGATGAATCTACAGTCACTCATTCCCCGGATACCACGTGGCCTAAGAACTTCACTTTACTCAACCAGATTTCATGTTTTCCAAACTTAGCATATAATTTGTGGGCTCTAAGCAACACAAGCACCACTCGCAAGTGTTCCTCATGCTCCTTCTCAGATGGTGAGTAAATCAAAATGTCGTCCACAAAGACGACCACAAAGCGGTCTGAGAACTCATCGAAGATTCGGTTAATCAAATCCATAAACACGGTTGGTGCATTGGTTAACCCAAAAGGCATCACTAGGAACTTATAATGGCCATACCATGTACGAAATGTCATCTTTTGGATATCTTCCTCCCTCACCCTCAACTAGTGATAATCCGATCTCAAGTCTATCTTAGAGAAACAACAGGACCCCTTTAATTGGTCAAACAAATCATCTATGC
Source organism: Camellia sinensis (assembly GCF_055761805.1). Lineage (NCBI taxonomy): Eukaryota > Viridiplantae > Streptophyta > Magnoliopsida > Ericales > Theaceae > Camellia > Camellia sinensis. The sequence continues at coordinate 74,932,361 of NC_138963.1, forward strand.
GTGACATTAGGTACTTGTTCTTAACAGTTACCCTGTTCAACTTCCGATAATTAATACAAAATCGCAAGGCACCATCTTTCTTCCTGGCAAAGAGAGCCGGTGCTCCCCAAGGCGAAGCACTAGGGCGAATAAAACCCCTATCTAGCAATTCTTGGAGTTGAATCTTTAACTCACTCAACTTGGCGGGTGTATATCTATAAGGTGCCATAGAAATCAGTGTCGTGCTAGGCACTAACTCAATAGGAAACTCAATCTCACGATGAGGTGACAAACTAGTGAGATCCTTAAGAAAAACATTCGGATATTCACAAACTACCCTCGGCAAATCAACTCATGCTTCATCACACTCACTACCCAAGAAGTTTTCAAAAAGACAACTAAGCTCACTCTGACCACGCGGATCATACACTTGTGATAAAACTCTATCGGCTTTGTCCCCCATGAAATAAAAACAATCATCGCTCAAGATACATACAGTGACCCTCTAACGGTAATAATTTATGACAGCCCGATACGATGATAACTAGTCTATGCCCAATATAGCATCAAAACTTGACATGTCAATCAACACAAATGCAAAAGGAAGTTGACGACCGGTAACTTCTATGTCACAACCCCGACACCCCTGTTCCAAAATAATCTCACCACCAATAGCTGATTCTATACTGAGCGGAGATGCTAACCAAGCCAATTCTACCCCAAAGCTGATGCAAATGCAGACGAGATAAATGAATGGGATGCACCTGTATCAATCAACACATTAGTAATATAATTGTATAACAAGAAAGTGCCTCTCATTACCGAAGGCGCTAGTACTAGGTCTGGCACGGTAACAACATAAACATGCCTCGTAGGTCTCTGCTCCACCTGTTAACCCCTCGGAGCATACGTCTAATGCACTAACTAAGCTAAAGAGGCTGCCTGATTAGCACTGGAGGCTTGTGCTGACTGTGCAGGCTGGTGGCTCTGTGTCTGCCTCAAACCAGACGCACTAGGTGTGCTACCCAACCGAGGGCAAAACCTCTTCAAGTGCCCTACCTACCCACACTGATAACAAGTGAGTGGATGCCCTCTCTTCTGACTCTGGCTCTAAGAACAAGCCGAATGTGATGCAGACCGCTACCATCATCCTCTCTGTAGGCAAGTTGGAGACTTGTGGCCGAATTGACCACACTTAAACCAAATGAAATCTTCCTGACCACTTCTCCCAGATCTTGAACTCAGTACTAGAAAAGTGGACCTCGATTGTGCTCCCTAGGACTGCTATGGGGTAGAATCTTTCTGTCTCTTACTGTCCCACTAAACAATCTAACTCATTTTAGAGCCCCTCCGCTTCTCCTCCATTTGAATCACGGTCTCAAGATTAGCCGTCGACTCTACAAGTCACATATAATCTCTAATCATTGAACCAACTACCTTAAAGAGAAGCCCGGTCCTCAATCTTTTCTCTAACTCCACACAACGGCGCTCCTCTATCGCCATTAACTCTGATGTAAACCTAGAAAGGCTAGTAAAGGCTGCCTCAAACTCAACTACAAGCATGTTAAGCTGCTTGAGCTTTGAGAATTGCTCCTCCAACTTCTCCCTAATTGTGGGAGTCCAGAACTTCTCCTGGAAGGCGTTGACAAAGGCCTCCCAAGTCACCCCAGTACGCCCAAGCGCATACTTCGAGCATTGGCCTTTATCTCCTTTCAAATGAAAGGATGCCGAGATCACTCTCAACTGGTTGTCCTCAATGCCGAACATCTCGAACGTCTTCATCATTTGCTCAAGCCATTCATCCGCTTTTAGTGGCTCTTTAGGGTCACCCACAAACTCATCCGGATTCGACCGGAAAAACTCTCGCTTCAAAAAATATGGCCTTGTCTCAGTAACATAGGCCTAGACTTGATTGTTAGCTTTGAGAATGTCTATGGATTCCCGCAATTCTCCAACCATCTCACGGGCTAAGGTGCCCATGGCCTGTTAATTTACTGCTTTGGTCACATTGGCCTGACCAACCCCTTCCTCCTGCTACGAAATCTCATCCGATAAAGGCACCTTATGCCTTATAGGCCTATCACGCCTACCACCACTACGTCCATGTCCTGACAACCTAATGAAGGTGACAAAAGAGATTAACACATTTACAAATATGCCGAAGCTAACTCACTAGCATCTAATGCGGTGGACAACAGTGATTCACTCCACATAAACACGTAGTGACATAAACATATACGAATTTCCTTCCTAGATAATGATCATCAAGTAGCATTTCTAAAGTTCCAATTAGAAACAGCAGTGATCAAGTGCTCTTCCAATATGACTTCTAGAAACCCGTAGACCTAATCAACATCTTAGAAACTAAATCCCATACCCATATAACCACATAAGCATGTTATCACATAAGCATACTATATATACAAATATTTCTATTAAGTGAGATAAACCCATTGTGGTAACAACTACTTCCCATGTACTCAAAGTATTCAAACCCAGTACGCTCTGATACCAAGTTGTAACGCCACCAATAAATAACAACATAAATGAATTGATAAGCTTTCATTAATCAGAGTTTAATATACAAAAAGTGACACATGTGATATACATTCATAAACAGTATATCCTAAATCTACAGCATGTGTTACATGATTGAAAAAAGAAATGAAAGTTAAACAGATAATCATATGCCCTAAAGACTTACATATTTCCAAGTCAATGCTTAGGTACATCAAAAGTGAGTCTTAAACTCAATATAATAAACCCTTAGGCTTGCACAAGATTAAATATAAAATAACAACAATGAGCCTTCAGCTCTACAGTCCTCGTAAGCTAAGTCCTTGGTAGAGGCATATCACTAGTACCTGAAATGTTTTTCCCACATAGGATGAACCAAAGCCCAATAGAAATGCTACAATACAATGTATAAATCTTAACAAAGCCATAAGGTTTTATGCATATGCAATGCCAGAACCAAAACATTTATATCCTTTCAAAAGCCATGATATGCCAGTTTTATATCTCAATTCTCAAAACCATACCCTTTACAACAAAAGGAAGAGGGAAATCTCAAACCGATACAACCTTTTACGGATATTTCATCCGCGAGAAATCGTCAAATAGCACCCATGTAAACGTAGCCTATACAAGCGCTACTATTGCCATTTTATGGATATTTCATTCGTGGGAATTGGCACCCATGTATACACGCATTTTTCGAGACTTTCACCCTGACCACACAAGCCAACTTGATTTGGTGATACACACCTCTTTCCAATGTTCACCCATTTTTCTTAATATCATATACATTTTCAATGTAGTAAATAAGTAACAATGTTTAATGAACATGGATGAGAAATTAGTTTTAGTTCACCTAATTCTCATGTAATTTCTACAACACCCATAGTTATCCTCCACCGATAGCCTAAAACAAATATCTCTAAACAGATAAATAAATTTCATTAAAGATATCATTTTTCAAAATCTCAAAATGGGAGTGATAATCCATATCCAACTCCACCCTCATCATTATCATCATTTCAATTTCACAATTTTCATATCAATTTCATTTTCTCTTTACAATCTCAAGCATTCACATTTTTGGGCAAAAACCCCTTTCTCTTTGAAAATTCATTTCAATGCAAGAAATATCTCATTTCAACATACATCAACCCCAAATTCATAATCACAACCTTTTTCTTCAAACCATTTGAAAATCCCTCTTTTACCTTTTGATTCTAAACCCTAGGTTTTTGACAAAATAAAAACCCCCAAACCACTATAATCTTTTGGAATAGCAAATAGCTAAGGTAAGACGCATACAAGAGTATGAAGAATCCTTACTTCAAACTCAGAAGAGGAAGAAGGAAGAAAAGCCCAAAAGTTGACGATGACGAAACAACGATTTTGTTCCGATCAAAACGAAGCCCTCGACAAGCTCTACACTTAATCTCAAATGAGCAAGGTGAGGAGATGCTTCTAAGTGAGTAGATCTGAAGATCTTTAAGCAAAAAAATGAGTTTAGAGAGAGTGAGAAGAGTGACTCATGGTTTAGAGAGGGTAAAGATAAGATAAAGTGAAGAAAATGGTAAGTGAAGGCACTATTTATAGTGCTAGGTTAAAGTAAAATAAAGTCCCAAAGTTAACCAAAAAGAACAAGTCAAAATCCCCAAGAAGTAGAGCCCAAAACCGAACTAAAATTTGGGAAAAAAATCTCACATTTGTCAACCCTTATGTCAATGATGTTGACCTTTCAGAAAGAATTGACAAAAATTGACAATGCTGGTAGCAAACAAGGTGTCGACCCTTTGACCAAAGGTGTCGACACTAAATTTCAACAACTAAACCCAAATTCTGCAATAGATAAGGGTTGACCCTTCCCAGACTAGTGTCGACCCTTGAGGCCAACAACAAAAGACAAGTGTCAACACCACAAGGCTGGAGTTGACCCTAAATTTCAGTAGCTATTCCAAGAACATAGCAGTAAAATGGTGTCGACACCTCCAAAGCTGGTGTCGACCCTAGAAGCAAAACAAGACAAAGAAAAGGAGGCAGTGTCGACAACAACAAGGATGGTGTCGACCTCTGAAGCTAAAACCAAACATAAAGAGAAATGAACAACCATCACGAATATGGTTTCCCAGTTTCAAAAGTAATAAATGGGTCGAATCAAGATCACTATACCAATTTTATAATGTGGACAACTTAAATCATACAATTAACCAACAATTAAATGCATTTTGTTGTATAGTTTAAATTATTTAAATTCAGAAATATCTTTTTAATCAAATTAAACTTCAGTAGTTATTGATTTGTATAAATTTCTTCAATAGTTATTAACTTGTATAATTGTCTCTATTTAGATCACATGAACAAAAAGTAGAAACTTTATGGACTAAGTAGATGAAATTTATAATTTAAGGATGAAATAAAAAAAATGGAAAAAAAAAAAAAGATATAATAGTTTAGAAAATAAAAGTGATATTATATACATATTAGAAAAAAATGAGTTTCTAACTCATAAGACTTCTAAAAGTTTCAAGTTGCCAATCTAAATTCTTTTATTTTTTGATTTTTTAAAATTAAAAACTATTTTATTTTCCAACTCCTGCCCACCCTTCTTTTTTGGACATTTTGAATTTTAAAAAACCCAACGGTTGCTCTTTACTCCTTCATGCTTTGCCTTTGAGTCCCCTTTCTTCAACGATTGCTCTTGTCTCATGCAAGATCTAACAGTAAGCAATAGTTGTTTTAGCTAATTTATTATACTTTTTAGATACATATTCATTACATGCATCTAAAAAGTATTTAAAAAAATTAATTATTTGTATAAAACATCAAGTTTTTTATTGTGGGCGTTGAATATTTTGAAACCTCTACTTTTACCAATCTTTAAATGATGATTTACACTATGTTTGGTTCGGAGGGTCAGGAAAAAAAAATATGGTCTCTCAATTAGGTGAAAAAGGAAAATAAATGATTGTATTTTGTAACTATTATGTTTGGATAGATGAAAAAGTAAAACATTTGAGAGAGAGAGAGAGAGAGAGACATGAGTTTTTTTTTTTTTAAGGAACATTCTTCATATTATAAATATCTTACAATCAATCAAGTTATTTCTCATTTTTAACTTGAAAAAAAGTATGATATGATAACTAACTTTTAAAATGTCATAGGTTTTGTTAATTTTATTAATTCTATTTCATCACCAAGAAGATCTAATTTGTAGCTAGAACATATGAATCATTTTATACTCTCACTTTCTCTCCTATATATCTATCTATCTATCTATCTATCTATACTATTATAAAGTGAACACCTCTTATGGTGTCCTGAAGTTTTACTCTCCTCATGCCATGTGGCAATATTTTTTATTTTTAAAAAAAAAGTTAAACAAAGAGATGGCTAAGGCTTGAACCCATGACCATGGGTTTAAGTACAAAGACTCATACCACTTAAGCTAAGTACACATTATAATATTAATTTCATTATTATTTTTTTTTATTCCTACTTATTTAAATTGCACACACATCGTATATGCCACCCACTAGTATATATATATGGATACGTATGGTTATATATGTGTTTTTCTTCTATGTTCATATTGTTATTTTTTTATTTTTTTATTGGATATATTCATGTCACCTTTTTTCAAGTTACTAGCTTTTAAAATGTCGTACTTGCAGTAGGTTTTGTTAATTTTGTTCTATTTCATCACCAAGAAGATTTAATTTGTAGTTAGAACAGAGTATCATTTTATACTCTCACCCTCTCTTATGTGTGTAGTTTTCTTCATACTTGTTATTTTTTGATTGGATATATTCATGTCATTATTTTTACAATTTAAAAAAAATAATAAACTATTTAATTGCATGATTAATTTCACTAATCATAAAAAAAAAACTATTCAACTGCGTGATTAAAAAAATATTCAACTATTCAAAACTAATAAGCTATTCATTAATCGCCATTGATGTGTCATGAATTTCACTAACTATGTGAATAGTTGACAATGCATTCCATTTATATTATAAATCTACAATATAGAAATAAATTATTTATGTTGTGATATGAGTTTGATTTGTGCTTTTGGGTTTGGACTTTGAAAAATTATTTTGCTTGGTTGATTTTGTTTCTCTATGATTAATTTGTCAGTTTTATAAACTTATTCAGTCAAGTAATAGATTATTTAAGTTTTACTTTCACAACATAGATATAAATAATTTATATTGTGATTTAGTTTGATTTATACTTTTAGGTCAAAAAATTACCCCCAACTATAATAATAAATCACATTTAAATTTTTATAAAAAACAAATGGAGACAAACAGGTCTATTTGTGTATTCTTATCTTTTCTATTAAAAATGGAGACCAATATGTGTATTTGTCATGGTAAGATTATTTTTTATCGACTTTTATAATATCTATATACATATACAGATCTTGATATTGATGAAGTGTTTTTTTCAATTTCTAGGTCCATGTCTCGCGCTACATGCAAATACAGATCATTCATTCCGTTATACAAATCATATTCGAGAGTGATATGTTATGATTGTATAATATTAACAAATTACATATGATAGTATAATTCGAACAATCATATATATATATTGACATTTTTATCTAGGTTTACTATGAATCCTACATCACAAAAGTTGATATCTTGGAATCGAAAAAATGGATTTTCAATTTCACAGTCATTGGTAATATCAAATGATAGAAGAATTCAAACACGTGATTTTTCATCTATACCAAATGTAAGAATCCTTATGAAAGTAATGAAAGTTAAACGATATCTATATAAAGAGAGAAATATGAATTTAAGTTTTTTCAAATATTTTGTAAGTTTTATATTTTCGAATATTTGGATACATTGAACAAATTGATATTGACAACCCTTGAATTGATTTGTGCAAAAGCTACTATTAAAAAGTTGGATTTCATTATTGTCACATTATTTGTCGTCACTGCATACATGATAATATTGATATTATTATGAGGTATTTTCCTTTCGATAAACAATTGCTATATACAATAATAATTAGTGATGTAATAGGTTCGAGATGGTTGGTGTTTAGATGAAATTTTACACCAAACCAATAATATCAGTTCTATTATATTGAGAACTGATACAGACTAAATTTTTCACTAAATTGCACAAAACCACACAAATTCAAATGGTTCGACTTGGTGCAGCTTAATTGATTTAGGCCTTTCAAATTTGAGTTATTTTACTTCTTAAATTTGTAGTATAGTAAATAATTTATATAAAAATATTGAAATAGAATTAGAAACAAAATATAATATGAAAATCAAAGTCTTGGCACCAAAGTAAAACCAAAGTTCAAAACTATCATCCCGTAAAGCTAAATCACAAGCACAAAGTAGAGTTAAAATAAAAAATTGAAAATGACATAAATATCTACTATAGCTATATAAGCATAGTAGTAACAAAACTTGACTTAAGCACATATCAGTGGCAAATTAACAACTTATCACATTACTAATATTTATTGTCAAACCTGAAATATTTAAGAAAAAATAAATAATTATATGAATCCACTAAATTTTGTACTCAACCAATTTCATTATATATTTAATACGGGAAACTTTCAGTCAGTTTCGGTTCATTCGGTGCACAAGGTGCTTAAACCGGTACCAAATCAAAAATCAAAAAAAAAAATTAAATACCACACAGATTGATTCGTATTAAAAAATTGACCAAATATAGCTGGCTCAGTTTGGTTCAACCGGTTTAATCAGTTTTTTCGATTTTTCTTACATCCTTAATAATAATTCAAACTTAACAAGTGTTTTAATTTTTGATTAGGTACAATGTTCTCTTTTAACAAGTGTTTTCTTTTTTAATTAGACACAATGTTAACATGGTGGTCAAAGACAATGCTGGTTCAATAATCTCATTGTTCAAGATAAACGGACAGAGTTTATCTTGCGATGTCAACCAACATATTTGAAGAATATGAGATCAAATATAAAAAACTATAAAGCTTATTATAAATCACTTATTCTCTTATCTTTTCTAACACAATGTTATTTTGCAATAATTTTATAGGATAATGAAGTTAAGATGATTAAAGATTATATCGCGTCATGCCAAGACGGTGTGTATGCATTTATCAGACCTGTACCAATAATGATACGTCAAGTAGATTGTGTGCACCATTGGTAATCTTTGTCTTAAATATAAATTGGTCTGAAAAAATATCTATACTTTTTAAAATGTAACCAAAAAAAATTAATATAATACGTAAGTACACTACTAAAATTTTAACTTTTTGCGACGGTAAAATACCGTTGCTAATACTTTTAATGCCGTCGCAAAAAAAATTTTGCGACGGTAAATGACTTTTTGCGACGGCAAGAGGGGGGTCGCAACTGGGGGCGTTGCAAAAGAGTTTTTGCGACGGCACTTTACAATCGCTAATAACGTTTAAAATTTCTTGACTTTTTGCGACGGCACTATTTTACCGTCGCTAGAAATGTTATTTGAGAGGACAAAAAATACTGTCACTAATAGTCTTTTTTTTGCAACGGCAAGAACACTGTTTTTGCGACGGTGTGGTGCCGTCGCAAAAAGTATTAAAAATATGAAAATTTCTATTTTTTGCGACAGTGTACTACCGTCGCAAAAAGTATTAAAAAAATAATAAAATTTCTATTTTTTGCGACAGTTTAGTGCCGTCGCAAAAAGTAAAACCTGTAACAAAATCAATAAAAATATTAAAATTTTCTGTTTTTTGCGACGATGTAATGCCATCGCAAAAAAGAAAAAAACATCCTGCGATAAAATTATTAAAAATATTAAAATTTCTCCATAATATAAAACATTCTGTATAAAAATAACAATTTCTCCATAATAAATATTCTTCCATTCATAAACACATTAACAAAATTATCACACTACATAATGTTTCATAATACATATATAATGTTTAAATCCATGATTTTGTTCATAATTCAAAATAACATAAACCAAAATTAAATGTTTTTCTCATCAGTTAGCCAAGTTCTTCACAGGCATGCATTCCACAAGCACTCTCCTACATGGGAAATATCTAAAAAATAAAAATAAAAATAATTAATGACAATATAATTATGTGTTAATATTTGACTGAAATTATTGTGTAAAAAATTTATGACACTTGCTACACTACCAAATAGATACAGGCATTAAAAAAAATTCAAGATCATAATAAACAAAATAATAATTTGTAAATAAAATTTTCAATCAATAGACATTTACAAGACAAAAAGTATCAAAAAAAGATTTTATAAAATATTTTACAAAAACAAAAACAAAAAAAGATCAAAATATAATAAAAAATATAATATAAGCACTTTTTCCACATTGATCACTATTACATTGAGTCGTGATTAACATCAATTATATCCATAACTGAAGATCATTTTGATTGCAATCGAAACCACCATAATGAATCGTAATGCACATCACTTTGAAACATAATTAAACATCATAATAGGATGTAACTATTTATTATTTATAACTAACATTAATTTACACTAAAACTTAAATATGGTATATATAATGTGTATTATAACATGACTTTAGCTAAAGGCTTCAAATAAATTGAAACTTAGTGCGGGAAAATGTTAGGACTTGGGGGGGACATTTACAAACAAATATAGTATATAAATTAATATTTTTGAAATAGATGCAGGGGCCATGGGGTCCCCCATGGCCACCCCCTGCATCTGCCATGTCTTTGTATTTAATGTTAAGAAAATTGAATGAGAAATCCATTTATGTATAATCAGAGGCTCAATAAGCACTTACGAAAGAAATGTCAAATTAAACATCCCTCTAAGACACTAAAAGAGCCCCGAAAAAAACATTTAAAAAAAAATGCATAAGCAATAATTAGAGTAGGCAGGGAAAAAAGACTTTGAAATTGCAATAAAGCACCAATGCATAAGTTCAAATTACATGATCTAGCTTATACATGACCTGCATATAGAGTACAAGTGAAAAATAATGGAATGTTATTTGTCTCCACAAACAAGGCATGAAGTTCATGGGTGATATACAATGTTGAGGAAAAGGAAAGTAAAACAATTGGTCCTTCAACCAATGGGAATAAATAAAAATGTAAAATTGATTCCAGAATAAAAATATACAATGTTACAGTGCAGAAAGCAAATGAGCATATGCAATGTGACCTCCTAGAACTATCTTGCTAATATAACATAATTTTTCAACAGTCCATGGCCAGATCTCAAATATTCTAGGATCACAGGTAAGGGACTAATAATCAATACGAAGAAGCTAGTGGAGCTTTAGATGCCAAATCTATGACAATGGTGTCATCATGTACAGATTATCATACAAATAAATGCCACTAATAATAAGAACTCTCAGATGTTCTCAATCAATATCTTAAACAACATTTACTCTACAAAACAAATAATATCTCTCAATCAATATCATATGCAACATTTTCTTTACAAAACAAGCAACAAATTTACATCCAACTAATTAGATGTGAAAAGGATGCAGTGAAATTTATGATAGATGGAAGTGAAAATATCAAAATTAATAAATTTTAAAATATCAAATCTCCTTAGCTTCATCCCTCTACTAAAAATAAATTTCAAATTTGCATAGTGCATCAGTGCATGACACAGTATAGTAACAACAATAGCTGCAATGACAATAGCATTTATAATGATAAAAGCGACAGGAAAAACAGTACAAAGCTGAACCACAAAACAAACTTGATCCACACCTCTACATCACAATTCTTCTCCTTTGGACAAGGCTTCACCATCAAAATCTCTGCAACAAGAGAGCTGTTAGAAACCATCAAGGGTAAAGAGATTTTAAAAACTAAAATTAAAACTTCTTAGAAGAAGAAGAAAGAAAATTCTAACAGCTACAAGCCCAAGTAATGCCTTATATTTCATTAAAGGAACTACTGTCACTATTATGGGAGAAAAAAACAATGTAATGTGTGTAAAAGCAAAAGATATAGCAATTAAGAAAAAAACAGTGCAGAGTAACCATTTGAGAGATGATATGGATTCATGGCATACCTGGCGGAAAGGCTTAACTACTTTTCCTACTCATTGAATGGATATTTATGATATATGGTGACGACTTTAAAACCATAGAGACATCGCATCAATTGGTGAGTCTTACCTCAGAGTTCCTTTAGAGCCCTTATTTTAGAACTCTCAAACATTTTTGTCCAAAAACCAAGGTCAAGGATCAGGCAAGAAAAAAAATTAGAGTCAACCAACATATAAATTATTAATATTATTCATTATATTGCTGTTGTTTTTTATTTTATTTTATATTATTTTTTTTTTTTTACCCCTGATACATGGGAAAGAAATATTGCTTAGTTTATACAACACAAAGAAAGCTCTTTGTGGTCCACAACTTTGTAGATGGTAAATACAACTTACAAGCATATATTTCAACAAAAAAAACAAAAAAGAAAAAAGGATAAAAAAATCAGGCTAACATATTTCAATCAATTCCTTTGGTTCACAAACATTAACTTCAAGTTTCCTTTCCTTGGCAAAGCTGATATGTTCATTCAATTTGGTGGAATCATATCACCAACAGCACATTCAACTAATACTTGCATTGACAACCAGATATTATCTCAACAAGTTTTGCATTTTCAGGCACTCTCTTTGGCCTCCACATGGCATTGTTTTGTTTAAAATATACACTCAACTCTAGTGAATCTAAGGCTGCTCCTATAAACGAATATTAACATAACCCGTTTTGGATTTTTTTCTACCAAAGCAGGGATGAAGAAAAGGAAAAAGAGAAAACATTTCATTATACAGTTGCAATGCAAAAAGAGAAAAGGTTTATTTTCCCAACTTGAAAACCAATGTGTGATGCTATTATCAAACAAAGAAAACATGAAATCAAAATCACAAGCTAATCAACTGAGGAAATTCAAAACAAAGGCCTAATTTTTTTTAAGAACATCGAAGCAAGCATTTTAATTTTTTTTTGAAAAAAAAAAACTAAAATCAAACTTCATTGAATAGATCCTCTCTAAAACATGAAATCAATCAACCAAAATATTATCTAGAGCATACTGTAATCAGGTCGAACAGATAAATCAAAGGAAGAAACTATTGGGCGCTGTTGAATTCAGACAATGAGGCTTGAGGAAGAGGAGGCCGACGCTGCTGCTGCTGCTGCTCTAACACTGCTCCGACGACGACGCTGCTCCGACGCCGCTCGCCGTCGATCAAGAGAGAGAGAGAGAGAGAGAGGGGGGGTAATAAGAGATTAGGGATTTTTGGGTTTGAGATTGGGGATTTTGGGGGGGGGCTAGGGATTTTTGGGTTTGAGATTGGGGATTTGTGGGTTTGAGATTAGGGATTTGTGGGTTTGTGGGTTTGGCATTGGGGATTTTGGGGGGGAGGGGGGGTAGGGATTTTTGGGTTTGAGATTGGGGATTTGGAGGGGCCGGGGTAGGGATTTTCGGGTTTGGGGTTTGAGATTGGAGATTTGGGGGGGGAGGAGATGGCAAAAAAAAAAAAGGGCGGGAATAAAAAATAAGAAAATATTTTTTTTTAGTCACAAATAAAATTTAAATAACAAAATAATGTCATTTAAATTTTTTTTTTTTTTTGTGACGGGGGCTGCTGTCGTCAAAAAATTTTATTTTTTGTTAAAATATATATATTTTTGTAGTTAATGAATTTTTTTAATTTTTTTTTTTTTTAGTTACTAAGATTGAAAATTTATTTGTTTCATTTTTATTTTAATGAAAAAAAAAATTATTATTTTTTATTTGGTAGAAGTAGAGGTAATATTTTAATGAAAAATATTTTTCACTAAAATAAAAGTTAATTTTCTGTAGTCAATGAAAAATATTTTTCTGCGGCTTTTTTTTTTTTTGTTACTAAAAATCACAATCTAATTTTTTGTTGTAGAGGAAATAGAGCGGCAATAGTGGTGATGGTGATGGTGATGGTGATGGTGATGGTGAAAGAGATTAATGGTGAAGTTGTGGTAGTGATAGTGTAAATGGAGTGGCAGGGTGAAGAAGAGGTAATGGTAGTAGTAGTGGCAGTAGTGGTAATGGTGGTAGTAGAGTGGTGGCGATGGTAGTAGTAATGATAGTCGTAGAGGTGAAGTGGCGACAGTGGAAGTAGGAGTGGTGGTGGAATGGTGTTTGCAACAGTGGTAAAGGTGGTAGAAGAGATGAGTGGTGAGAAAGAGAAATGAGTGAGAGACAGATAGAGGAGAGTGACAGAGTGATGAGTGAGAGAGAGACAAAGTGGTCGCTAAAAGTGCATTTTCTTGTAGTGGATCGATAAATCGAGAGAGAGCTTAGTAAGTAGAGAAGACGGGAATGAGAGAGTGAGCAACGCAAACACAGTAGGAGAGAGAGAGAGAGAGAGAGAAAGAGAGAGAAAGAGATAGAGAGTGAAAGACAGAAAATAGACATAAAGAAAAGAGAGATGGACGAGAGAGACAGAGAGAGATAGAGAGAAGAGAGATAAACGAGAGAGACATAAAGAGAAGAGAGATTAACGAGAAAGACAGAGAGAAAGATAGAGAGAAGAGAGATGAGCGAGAGAGATAGAGAAAGATGAGAGATGAGAGAAATAGAGAGAAGAGAGATAAAGAGAAGATAGATGAGCGAAAGAGACAGAGAGAGGAAATAAATGAGAAAAGAGATGAGAGAAGAGATAGATAAATGAGAGACACAGAGAGAGAGACAGGTAGACAAACAGACAGAGAGAGAAGAGTGATGAGTGAGAGAGAGAAAAAGAATAGAGAAATGAAGATAAAAAATTGATGAAAAGATATAGACAAAGAGAGAGAGAGAGAGAGAGAGAAAGAGCAAAAAGAGATAAACGAGAGAGAGACAGAGAGAGATGAGCGAGAGAGCGAGAGAGATAAAGAGAAGAAAGATGGATGAGAGAGACAGACAAATAGAGAAGAGTGATGAGTGATGAGTGAGAGAGAGAAAGAGAAGAGAGACAGAGACATAGAGAGAAAGAAAGAGACAAACAGACAAAAAAGAGTGATGAGTGAGAGAGGGAGATAAGAGAGACAAAGACACATAGAGAAAGAGAGAAACAAACAGACAGAGAAGAGTTATGAGTAAGAGAGAGAAAGAGAAGAGAGACTGAGACAGAGAGATAGAAAGATGAGAAAATTGATGAAAAGAGAAATGTTCAAAAGAGTAAGACGACGTCGTTTTTATTTTTTTATTTTTTTTTTGTAACAGAAAAATACCGTTGCATTTATTTAAACCATTTTATGACTATATATATATATAAAGCCGTCTCAAAGTTACAATTTATATATATATATATATATATTTTTTGCAACGGTACATATTACAATCACAAAAAACTCTTTCTTTTTTTTTTTTTTTGCGACTGCAGCTGGTACCGTCGCAAATACTCTACTTTTTGCGACGACAAGTTGTGCCGTTTCAAAAAGTCACATTTTTTGGCGACGGCAAGTTGTGCCATCTCAAAAAGTCACATTTTTTTAGACGGGAAGTTGTGTCGTCTTCAAAAGTCACATTTTTTGCGACGGCAAGTTGTGTCGTCTCAAAAAGTCACATTTTTTGGCGACAGGAAGTTGGGCTGTCTCAAAAAGTCACATTTTTTGAGACGAGAAGTTGTGCCGTCTCCTAAAGTCACATTTTTTGCGACGGCAAGTTGTGCCGTCTCCAAAAGTCACATTTTTTGCGACGGCAAGTTGTGCCGTCTCAAAAAGTCACATTTTTTGAGATGGTAAGTTGTACTGTCGCAAAAAAGTTCCGTCTCATAAGCCCACTTTTCTTGTAATGGTATAACTCTTTTACTTTATTACATTTAGAAATGCATAATATATGTGTTTTTCCATCAATTATAGTACTAAGCTCTGGTTTGGCAACCCATTTGGGCTAAATAATCACAAAAAGACAAACAACAAAAAAATTAAAAAAGTCAAAAAGGCCAACAAAAAGTTTTTCATTTCAAACCCAAAAAAGCCAAACAAAAAAACCAAACAAACAAAAAAGTTTCAGACTAAAAAAATCAAAAAAAATTAAAAAATCAACTAAAAAAGTCATTACCAAACGACCTCTAGCTATCACATTGCTAATACAATAATACTGATAGAAAACCCACAACAATTGAAATTATAGTTATAATAGATTTTATTAATTTTGTGAATATCGAACAAATGTGATTAGTTTTGATTTTTATTATACTTCAATTATGAAATGTCAACATTTCCTTTTATAATTACATAGATTTTATGATAATAATTTAAAAATATATTTGACACATAACTATAAGTAATTTTTTTAAATCTTATCCTGTACTATGTACGGGTGATATGCTCGTATAATTATGTATGAATTGAATATCATGAATACATTTCGAGGCAAGACTATAATTGGGCACTATGGGCCGAACCTGGCTCGTTACGTGGCAATATTGAAGCCCATTAGCAAGGCCAACCTAAGAGAATATAGCCACGGCACTTGATTGCTGTAGTGACAATGGGCCGAACCTGGCTCGTTACGTGGCAATATTGAAGCCCATTAGCAAGGCCAACCTAAGAGAATACAGCCACGGCACTTGATTGCTGTAGAGTGACAATGGGCCGAACCTGGCTCGTTACGTGGCAATATTGAAGCCCATTAGCAAGGCCAACCTAAGAGAATATAGCCACGGCACTTGATTGCTGTAGAGTGACACAGATCTAGTGATTTGTAAAATATTAATCTAAATAAAAAATATATATATTTACAACTTTTCTAAATATATATATATATTTTAAGTAACTAGACTGAGTTGAGTTGGCCCAAATAGAATGGTTGAGTTGGCCCAACACTTGAGCAAACACGACTGAGTTGGGTAGACTCAGTCGCAAAAGTCAGACTTGGCTGGTGGGCCTACTATCGAGCACACCTGGCAAAAAAATGTCTTCTGATGCTGATGATAGGCTTCGGATGCATGTGTATATTTTCTCAGGATAAGTCTTCCTCCGTATCTCATCTCTTTATATCTCTTTTGTGGCCTTCAATTTAAATTTGAATCTACATTGATAGTTTGAACTATCTATAAGTCTCGTAATAAAAGTTATTCATGTAAAAAATTAATTTTATTGAACAACTATAAATACGAAAATAATTCACATTTTGTTTTGTAAAATAGATAGTTCAAGTTTACAATCATATTTTATTTTATTGGAAAATAGATAGCTCAAGTTTATAAGAAAATAATTCGCTTTTTGTTTTATTTTATTTTATAAAATAAAATATAATTTTTTTTTTGTATGTTTAAAGATATTTGAAAAAATTAATTTTTTACACGAATTACCTTTATTAGAGCAGGTATAAGAAAGACAGTTCAGATTATCTATACGAATTTAAATTGGGGATCACAAAACAAAAATGAATAAATAAAAATATAAAGGGTGTTCATCCCATTTTATCAAGTGTTAGATGCGTTCACGATTCTATAATTTAAATAAGCTTTAACTACTTGACAAAGAATTTGAAATCGTTCTAACCGACATGTAGAAAAGTTATAAAAAAGTAGGGTCAATAAGTAAAAAGGTCATCCTTAGATTTCAACCTCTTTTGACAAGATAGTCAAAAGTTAAAAATTTACTTTTAACCTATTTCAAATTATATTATTTATCTATTTTTTGACATACTTTTTTTTAAAAAAAAAATGAAAAATAAAAGAAAAAAACTAAATTTTAACCAACTTTCTAAAACAACCATTCGTATTTCCTTTTTTTAGCCTATTGACTTGGAAGGAGAATTTCCACGTTCTACTTATCTCACTTGCGAAAAAGTCGTTCGTCCAACAAAACTTGATCATTTCAACTGAAAGAATTGATTATTGAATAGTCTTCTAAAAAAAAAAAAACTTTACAATCTACTTAAAAAAAACCTTTTCAGGTAGGAGTTATAAATTTTATATTTTTTTTAATTATAAAAAATCGTAAAAAAAAAACAAAGATAGTGTCATCCAAATAAATCAATAAAAAAATAAATCCCTTATCTTCCCAAATGAGATTAAAAATTTTTCTAATCATAACTAAAAAATTATGGTTCTCCCCATGGTGTGCACCCCTTTAGGGGTGCAAATTACCTATCACAAAATATATGTAATTTTATCACAAAATACATATTATCGCTACACATTGGCGTTACAAAAAATATCGTAATCAAGTCACAAACTTTTGTAACATCAATAACAAAATTGTAGACATTTTGTTACGTCAATTTGTAACGATATTACATATTTTGTAATTGATATTATGAAATTCTGTAATAAAATAATACATTTTATAGTAAGGTTCATATGGTATGCACCCCTTTAGGGGTACACACCATAGCAATTTCCAAAAAATTAATATGATTCATAACCAAACAAAACATAAGATATAACTAAAGATTTTTTTTGATCATAGTTAAAATAATAATTATGATATAAGTCATAATTAACTTTAGAATGAGTCATAATTAACATTATAATTAGTCATAATCTGCAACGCCCCAACGCTTCATATGTCATCAATATTGTTCGCTCCGTATAGAATTGTTTTTTCCAATGGGTCACCCATCCCAGAACTACTCCAGCTTAAGCACGCTTAACTAGGGAGTTCTACTAGGGATTTCACCACCCGAGAAAAAGCCTCGATGCTATATAAAGGTCTAGATTTTTACTTTTATAATCGAGAAATTCTCCCTCCATTCCTGATGTGGGACACTGAGACCTTACATAATCAATCCATAACTAACACTACATTGGTCATGTTTGGTAACCTTGTTTTAGAAACTAAATAGTTTAATTATTTTTTTGATTTTTACGAGAAGACGTGTAGACAAATAGAAAGAAAAGTTGACTTTTTAATAGTGATTTTTTGACTTTTTAACTAAAATAGGTTGTTTCCAAGCTCGCCTAAAAGCTAATAATCACAAAACAGAAGTTAAAAGCATCCATTTTCTATCATTCAAATAGTTAAATTTTTTAGCGTATTTAAATTATTTTTCTTTAGTAGGCCAAAGTAAAAATTATACCAAATAATATGATACAACATCTCAAATTTAGATAAACCATAATCATATCTTAAAAACGGTAACAAACAGGCCCAATACATCATAACTAAAGACAATAAACATTGTAATTGGAGCATATGGGGGTGTTACCATAAAATTTTTCCTAAACTTCACCTTTGATTTTAGTTATTAGCATTTTAACCGTAACACAATAGTTATTTTCAGATATTTTATAGTTTTCTATTTCTATTTGAGTGACATCAAGAGAAGTGTTTTCCATTATGAAAAATGGTATATAAATTCATTTTGTAAATTTAATAATGTGTAAATAAGATAATTGGTAGATAACCAAAGGAGATATAAGTGAGAGATTTGCTTTAGATATTTTAATACATTGTCGCACTATTAAATTTAAAAAGTGAATCTAATTTTTAAGTTTGAATAACACTACTCTTATTTTATGGCCCATTTTATGACCAATTTCAGCGATTTTTCATTCACTTTTAAGAATTTGTTGAGCAGAATATTCATACAAAAAATCAATATGATCATATATTGATTAGTTATATATTTGAATTAGATTTATATTACAAAACATAAATAAATATTCTTGAAATTATATTTATTGTTTATTTTTTAAAACAAATATGGTATCAAACCTATAGTTACCGATGTCCAATTATCTTGACTTTTTGCATGAATATTCTATTCAACGAATCCTAAAAAGTGAACAGTTTGGATTATTGAAATCAGTCATAAAATGAGTCTACCAAGCCCAAACGCTCTCTCAAATTGAAATAGCATGAGAGAAATCAAACCCTATTTTATATATGCACAAGTGGAACATTTCAGTCTCAGTTCTGTTTCTTATTTTTTGTTTTCATTTCTTTTTCTTTTTTTTTAATTGGAAATGAAAACTTATTTGATATATTATTTTTTATTTATAAAAAAAAATAAATTTTGATTCCAAATTTTTTTAAAAAAAAATTAACAAGAAGAAAGTGTTTTCCACTCTCTTCTTCATCTTCATCCCTCATCACTCGTTTCTATTGTCGACAACCTCCAGCCCACTCCAACCGACCATTGGGGAGCTCCAATGAGCTTTTGCTACCTTTTCTATCAATTGGCCAGTCATCACCCATGACCTCTAACCACCCTGCAACACTTCGGTGACCCATCATGGCCATCGTCTCAAGCTAAAATAATTAAAAAATTAATAAATCAATCCACATGCCAAACAAAAGTTACGTAATTTATAAGATACTGAAAAAAGAGCTAACAATTCTCATCTCTTATAATTTTCAAGGTTTTGCCAAGTTTTTCAATATTTCTTGCTAATGAAAATGAGGCCAACGCTTAAACATCATCAAATCTTTCTAATGGTTACTGTTCATTTATATTATTTTATGAGGTTGCTTCTTGAATATGCAACCCATGAAAACAGCCGTGCTTCCGACCCCCAGCTGGGGACACCCCCAGTGACCCCCCAGTGCCACGTGTCAATCTGAGGTTGGCTGGAAACAAAAAATAAATAAATAAATAAATTTTTTTTTTGCCAATCACGAACGACCACCAGAACCCCCACTGGGGGTCGGAAGGCTTTATTCCCCATGAAAATGTTGGTTCTCAAGGTTAATTGTCAGTGTTGGACTTTGGGTAATTATGGATGGCTTTGCTGTGTGATAGTTATAATAGAGGGGTTGTGATTGATCATATATGATGATTTTTCATTTATGTTATCACACAAAAAAAATGTGTTAGAATTCTTTTGCAAAGATATTTTCTAAAATTTATTTAAAATATAAGTGGTTCTTTATGATTTGAAAAATCACAAATATTTTTTTGTAAGAATTTTTTATTGAGTAAATTACCAATAGGTACCCGTTAGGTCCTATTGATAAATTTATTAAGTGATAAATTTATCAATTTTTCTTATTTTTATAAATAAATTTACAGTGATGAATTTATCAGTCAGGACCTATAAATAAATAATTCTAGTTGATAGGACTAATTGGTGAGTGCCATTTTTTTATTTAACACAATTAATTGAAAAAATAAAATTTCTAACTGCTCTTCCATACAATAATAAAATTAACTGAGTTATTAATAGAAATATATCTCTGATATCATTAAAAATTGTTAATTGACTTAATGATTTATTGATAAAAGGATCATTTGTTATGAATTAGAAATTTTAAAGGACGGGATATAATTTTCAAAACTATAGAGACAATTCGTATTTTAAACAAAGTTCAAGAGGTATATTTATAATTTATCCTAAGATTAATGATCCTCACAATTTAAATTAAAAATATTAAATTAGAGTACTATGCATACTTGTCACATGATTTGGAGTGAGAAAAGAAAAGGAATGACTATAAACTTTTATTTAAGTGAGAAAATGGTGTTTTCTCAATATTATATTTTGATGGATAACAAAGAAAAATTTGTGAGAGAGGAATATATGATTGAGGTTTTTTTTTTCTTTCTTTTTTTTCTTTTTTTTTAAAGAAAATATCAATATTATAAATATTTTGGAATCAATTAGATAGTTATTTTACCAAATCTTATCACTTTTGATAATAAAAAAAAATGAAATAGGCGCTTAATAAGAGAATTATCTTTTTTATTGCGTATCATCCTTGGAAAAGATTATGGTACACACCCTCTCAAAGAGTGTGTATCATATATATTTTATAACTAAAGAAAAAAAATAACATAACTCCATATTTTCTAAGTCATAACTTAAAATAAAAGAAATAAAAAGTCATAATCAAACACTATATAAGACATAACTAAAGATCTCAAAATAATGTTATAATTAAAATAGAAAAGTAATTATAACTAAAGAAGAAAATGACATAACTAAGGGTTCATATAGTAAAGGGTATGTATTGTGAAATTGTCCATTATTCTTTCTAACCTAACTTATTAACCAACTATGAAAAAAAAAATTTATTATTTTTTATTATTTCTTACCAAAATATCCCATCCAATGGAGTGTTAGTTGTATTTTTTTTTTTCTTTTTTTTGAGTCAATCGATAAGAAATTATTAATAAATATTTAAAAAATTACATTAAATTAAATAATTAGCTATACAAGAAAGTGCAATAACACATACCCGCAAGGTTAATGCCAACAACCACAACATCAACACTGGATCGAGCTCCATAGGCTTGTTTGGTATAGGCCCTCTTATTTGATTGAAAATAGTTGATACTGGTGTTTGATTGCAATTATTATAATACGTAAGTATAACTCTTTTACTTTCTTACATTTATAAATGCGTAATATGCGTGTTTTTCCATCAATTATAGTACTAAGTTTTGGTTTGGCAAACCATTTGGGTCAAATAATCACAAAAAGACAAAAAAAAAAATTAAAAAGTCAAAAAGTCAACAAAAAGTTTGTCATTCCACAGTCAAAAAGCCAAATAAGAAAACCAAACAAACAAAAAAAATTTAAGCTAAAAAAGTCAAAAAGCCAACTAAAAAAGTCATTGTCAAACAACCCCTAACTATCATATTGCCAATACATAAATGCTGATAAAAAACCCACAACAATTGAGATTATAATTATAATAAATTTTATTTATTCTGTGAATGTTGAACAAATGTGACTAGTTTTGATTTTTATTATACTTATAAAATGTTAACATTTTTTTTTTATAATTACATAGGTTTTATGCTAATAAGTTAGAAATATATTTGACACATAAACCATAAGTAATTTTTTAAATCTTATCCTGTACTATGTACAGGTGATATGCTAGTATAATCATGTATGAATTTGAATATTATGAATACATTTCGAGGCAAGACAATAATTGGGCTTATGGGCCGAACCTGGCTCGTTACGTGGCAATATTGAAGCCCATTAGCAAGGCCAACCTAAGAGAACATAGCCACGGCACTTGATTGCTGTAGAAGGACACAGATCTAGTGATTTGTAAAATATTAATCTAAATAAAAAAATATATTTACAACTTTTCTGTATATATATTTTTTAAGTAACTAGAATTACAGTTTACTTGTTTAATAGTTTTGTTCACATTTTACATGAAGTCACTTAACATTACGTATGCATGCGAAGTTTCTCATATAGTAGTTATTGCTCTTTTAATATATAAAATAATAAGTGAAATAATGATTATATATATAAAAAGAAGTATGAAAACTTTTTGGATAATATTTGGAGCATTTGATGGAGCTGGGCTAGGCCCAAATAGGATGATTGAGGTCGCCCAACACTTGAGCAAACACGACTGAGTTGGGCTAGACTCAGTAAAAGTCGACTTGGCTGGTGGGCCTACTATCGAGCACACCTGGCAAAAAAATGTCTTCGGATGCCGAGGATAGGCTTCGGATGCATTTGTATATTTTATCAGGATAAGTTTTTCTCCATATCTCATCTCTCTAATATCTCTTTTGTGGCTTCAATTTGAATTTGAATCTATACTGGTCTGAACTATCTATAAGTCTCGTAATAAAGGTTATTTATGCAAAAAATAAGTTTCATTGAACAACTATAAACATGAAAATAATTCGCATTTTATTTTGTAAAATAGATAGTTCAAGTTTACAATCATATTTTATTTTGTTGTAAAATAGATAATTCAAGTTTACAAGAAAATAATTCACATTTGTTTTATTTTATTTTATAAAATAAAATATGATTTTTTTTGTATGTTTAAAGGCATCTGAAAAAATTAATTTTTTACACGAATTACCTTCATTATAGCAGGTATAAAATAGACAGTTTAGATTATCGATACGAATTTAAATTGGAGATCACAAAAAAAATATGAATAAATAAAAATATAAAGGGAGTTTATCCTATTTTATCAAGTGTTAGATGTGTTCACGATTCTATAATTTGAATAAGCTTTAATTACTTGACAAATCTAACCGACACGTAGAAAAGTTATAAACAATAAGCAATGGCAATATGTAAAAAAGTCATCTTTAGATTTCCGCCTCTTTTGGCAAGATAGCTAAAAGCTAAAAATCAGCTTTTAATTTATTTTAAATTATATTATCTACCTATTTTTTTACATATTTTTTTAAAAAAAAATTAAAAAAATTAACTTTTAAGTAACTTTCTAAAACAACCATTTGTATTTCCTTTTTTCAGCCTATTGACTTGGAAGGAGACTTTTCAAGTTCTATTTATTCACTTGCCAAAAAGTCGTTTGTACAACAAAACTTGATCATTTCAACTGAAAGAATTGATTATTGAATAGTCTTCTAAAAAAAAAACTTTTCAGGTAGGAGTTATAAAAAAAAAAAAAAAAAAAAAAAATTTGTTTTGTTTATTATAAAAAAATCGTAAAAAAAATAAAGATAGTGTCTTCCAAATAAATCAATAAAATAATAAATTCCTTATCTCCCCAAATGAGATTAAAAAAATTTCCAATCATAACTAAAAAATTCGGGTTCTCCCCATGGTGTGTACCCCTTTAGGGGTACAAATGACCTACCTCAAAATATGTAATTTTATCACAAAATACATAATATCGTTACAAATTGACGTTACAAAAAATATTATAATCAAGTTACAAACTTTTGTAACATCAATAACAAAATTGTAAACATTTTGTTACATCAAATTGTAATGATATTACATATTTTGTAATTAACATTATGAAATTTTGTAATAAAATAATACATTTTATAGTAAGGTTTATATGGTATGCCCCCTTTAGGGGTGCACACCATAGCAAATTCCAAAAAATTAATATGATTCATAACCAAACAAAACATAAGATATAACTAAAAAAAATTTTTATCATAGTTAAAATAATAATCATGATATAAGTCATAATTAACTTTAGAATGAGTCATAACTAACATTATAATTAGTCATAATCAATCCATAACTAACACTACATTGGCCCTGTTTGGTAACCTTGCTTTAGGAACTAAATAGTTTAATTAATTTTTTGATTGTTTACGAGAAAATGTGTAGACAAATAGAAAGAAAAGTTGACTTTTTTAGTAGTGATTTTTTGACTTTTTAACTAAAATAGGTTGTTTCCAAACTTGCTTAAAAGCTGATAATCACATAACATAAGTTAAAAGCACATATTTCCCATCTTTCAAATAGTTAAATTTTTTAGCGTATTTAAATTATTTTTCTCCAGTAAGCCAAAGTAAAAATTATACCAAATAATATGATACAAGATTTCAAATTTAAATAAACTATAATCATCTCTTAAAAAGGGTAAGAAACAGCCCCAATACATCATAACTAAAGACAATAAACATTGTAATTGGCGCATATGGGGGTGTTACCATAAAATTTTTCCTAAACTTCACCTTTGATGTTAGTTATTGGCATATGGGGGCATATTTATATACCATTATGAAAAATGGTATATAAATTCATTTTGTAAATTTAATAATGTGTAAATAAGATAATTGGTAGATAACTAATGGAGATATAAGTGAGAGATTTGCTTTAGATATTTTAATACATTGTCGCACCATTAAATTTAAAAAGTGAATCTAATTTTTAACTTTGAATAACACTACCCTTATTTTATGGCCCATTTTATGACCAATTCCAGTGATTTTTCATTCACTTTTTAAAATTCATTGAGCAGAATATTCATACAAAAAATCAATATAATCAAATATTGATTAGTTATATATTTGAATTAGATTTATATTACAAAACATGAATAAATATTCTTGAAATTATATTTATTGTTTTTTTTTTAAAAAACAAATATGATATCAAACTTATAGTTACCAATGTCCAATTAACTTGACTTTTTGCATGAATATTCTACTCAATGAATCCTAAAAAGTGAACAGCTCGGATCACTGAAATCAGTCATAAAATGAACCTACCAAACCCAAACGCTCTCTCAAATTGAAATAACATGAGAGAAATCAAACCCTATTTTATATATGCACAAGAGGAACATTTAAGTCTCATTTATGTTTCCTATTTTTTGTTTTCATTTCTTCTTCTTTTTTAAATTGGAAATGAAAACTTATTTGATATATTATTTTTTATTTATAAAAAAAAATAAATTTTGATTCCAACCTCTTCTTCATCCTCATCCCTCACCACTCGTTTCTATTGTCAACAACCTCCAGCCTACTCCAACCGACCACTGGGGAGCTCCAATGAGCTTTTGCTACCTTTCCTATCAATTGGCCAGTCACCCATGACCTCTAGCCACCCTACAACACTTCGGTGACCCACCACCGGCAACCGTCTCAAGCTAAAATAATTAAAAAGTTAAAAAGTCAAAAAATCAATTTACATGCCAAACGAAAGTTACCTAACTTATAAGATACTGAAAAAAGAGCTAACAATTCTCATCTCTTATAATTTTCAAGGTTTTGCCAAGTTTTTCAATATTTCTTGCTAATGAAAATGAGGCCAACGCTTAAATATTATCAAATCTTTCTAATGGTTATTGTTCATTTATATTATTTTATGAGGTTGCTTCTTGAATATGCAACCCATGAAAATGTTGGTTGTGACGACCTAGTGTGCCATCCGTCTCTTTTCCTTTGTTTAACCTCGGATTTGTCACATTAGTGTGTCGGGTGTCACTTGAAGCCTTGTTAATCGTCTGGGGTGTTGCGCTCGGAAGTTTTTCCTCGAAATTCTTGTTCTTGCTTCTTTAGTGTTGATTCCCACTTGTTTCGGAGGGTGCGAGGTCCGGTCCAAAGTGCCTAGATTGGAGCGGGAAAATTCTGGGCTGGAAACCAGGGGCCGCACATACGGGAGAGGGGCCGCACGTGCGGAATTTAGGGGAGGTTTGGGGCTGCACACTGCTTTATATGCAGGTGCTGGAGGAGGTGCGGCAAGGGGGGCCGCACGTGCGGGGTTGAGGTCCACACATGCTGGAGAGAGGCTCCGTACGTGCAGGGCATGTGCCGCACATGCGAGACGACTAGCAGTCCGAAAACCCTATTTTTTTTTTTTTTAATCTTTTAGGGCTGAATGTATCTCATTGTTTTGAACATCTCTCTCTCTCTCTCTAAAAACATTTTTACTCTTCATTCTCTCTAAAAACTCTCATCTAGCACCCAAAATCTTTGATTTCTTGTAATCCTTTGAGCCTAGAGTCATCATCTCTCACTAATCTTGAAGATCAAAGTTAGGGCTCCTCTTGGTGTAGTGGAAATTGAAAAATCTTCCATCTTGAATCTAGGGTTTCATCTTCATTTCTTCATCAAACCTTGAGGTAGGGATTTCTTGAGTTATATATACATGTTTTGCCACATTGATGTTGATTTTAAAGTTTTCTTGAAGCTCTTGTGTTAATTTTTATTTTGAGATCCAAAAAAAAAAATGTAGAGAGTTTTAAAAGAGGGTTTAAATCTCAACCCTTGTTAATCCATGCGGATTTTCCTTTTTATTAAACTTAAGAAAGATAATTTTGGTAGGGTTTCACCAAAGAAAATGGGAAATGTTTGGTTTTGATGAAAAGCCCTAGAAATTGAGGATTTTGGAAGGTATGGAAATGCCTATAGAGCTCTTTCTTTTCTTGTGTTAAAAGAATGAGTGT
This sequence comes from Camellia sinensis, assembly GCF_055761805.1. NCBI lineage: Eukaryota > Viridiplantae > Streptophyta > Magnoliopsida > Ericales > Theaceae > Camellia > Camellia sinensis. Next base: position 74,959,420 of record NC_138963.1, read on the forward strand.
AGGTTTTCATGATGCGGTTTAGCAAAAATGGCAATCTTATTGATATATGAGAATGGAGAATTGGTTTTAAAACTATTGTTAAATGCATGAACATGTGTAGTTGTGAGATGGCAAGTTGTTGTCTATCATGGATCATGAGAAATGGAAATCTTGGAAATTGATGTTCGGAAACATTATATATATATAGTCCTGAAGGGACTAAATTGTTATAAATTTTGCATAATGAGAACACATTGCTATGTGTTGATAGCTTGGTTGTGTACATGGTTGTTTGTGAAACACGATTAGATGGAGGGAAATGGAGAAATGTTATAATGCATTAGTTATTACATCATATGCTCATTCGATTTATTATTATCACTATTATTGTGCATCTTGAATTGAGATGGGAAAACGTTACATTGAGAACCGAACATTTTGAATGAGAACTATTTTAATGTTATGGGATAAATACGTAGGTAAGTCCGGTTAGGAGGTGTAGATGAATTTGATAAGTTGGCCTGAGTATCTAGGGTGAAAGACCGAAAACACGCGCGGAGGAGGTACCACTTCCTTTCCGGCTAGCTACCGATAAAGTGAGGTTATTGATAGTGCTTGTTGAGCCTACTTACAGACACTGACCTAAGGATTACCTGTGTCGTATTTACCACCTTTTTTGATTAAAATTTGAAGTTTTGGAAATTGTTGAGATTGCAAACTGTTAATGAAACATGGTGCTTTTCAAAAAGAGCGTGAAATGAAATTTTCTTTAAATTGGCATAGCATGACATTTGCATTTGCATTTAACATTAAGAGTTTGCATAACTGTATATACTTTGTAAGAATTCTCTACTGGGCTTTATGCTCACCCCTATGGGATTTTGGTGCAGGAAAAGACATGGTGATCCCGCCAAGTTGAAGGCGAGGATAATTTGTAAAGAGTAAATAGCTCTATTTTATTGTGATTTAATTGCTAGCCAAGGGCTATTCTTGTATGGGTCCGAGAGGCCACTTTTGTGTAACCGGGCTTAAGGCTTGGAAGTTGTAGCCCATGAGGGCCCTTTATTTATTTTGAAACTTGACGCTCTACATGCTATAGATTCATGTATTCAACATCCTTGAATGTATAATTCATATGTGGAACTTTTGTATAAAACTGATGATTGATGATGTAAAGATTGAAGGTTTTCGTTATATTTATGTAGTGAATGTTAGTTAAAGTATTTTCATCTTGATGGATTATTTTTGAGGCGTTACATTGGTTCTCAAGGTTAATTGTCAGTGTTGGACTTTGGGTAATTATGGATGGCTTTACTGTGATAATTATAATAGAAGGGTTGTGATTGATCATATATGATGACTTTTCATTTATGTTATCACAAATATATATATATATATATATATGTTAGAATTGTTTTGCAAAGATATTTTCTAAAATTTACTTAAAATATAGGTTGTTCTTTATGATTTGAAAAATCACAAATATTTCTTTGTAAGAATTTTTTATCGAGTAAATTACCCATAGGTCTTACTGTTGGGACTTATTACCCATTAGATCCTATCAATAAATTTATTAAGTGATAAATTTTTCAGTCTCTCTTATTTTTATGAATAAATTTACAGTGATGAATTTATCAGTTAGGACCTGTAAGTAAATAATTCTAGTTAATAGGACTAATTGGTGAGTGCCATTTTTTTATTTAACAGAATTAATTGAAAAAATGAAATTTCTAACTGCTCTTCTATACAATAATAAAATTAACTGAATTATTAATAGAAATATATTTCTGATATCATTAAAAATTGTGAATTGACTTGATGATTTATTGATAAAAGGGTCATTTGTTATGAATTAGAAATTTCAAGGAACAAAATATAATTTTCAAAACTATGGAGACAATTCGTATTTTAAACAAAATTCAAGAGCTATATTTATAATTTATCCTAAGATTAATGATCCTCACAATTTAAATTAAAAATATTAAATTAGAGTACTATGCATACTTGTCACAAGATTTGGAGTGAGAAAAGAAAAGGAATGACTATAAACTTTCATTTAAGTGAGAAAATGGTGTTTTCTTAATATCATATTTTGATGGATAACAAAGCAAAATTTGTGAGAGAGGAATATATGATTGAGGTTTTTTTTTTTCTTTCTTTCTTTGTATTTTAAAAGAAAATTTCAATATTATAAATATTTTAGAACCAATTAGATAGTTTTTTACCAAATCTTATCACTTTTGATAAAAAAATGAAATAGGCATAATAAGAGAATTATCTTTTTTATTATGTATCATCCTTGGAAAAGATTATGGTGCACACCCCCTCAAAGAGTGTGTATCATATATATCTTATAATTATAGGAAAAAAAAATAGCATAACTCCATATTTTCTAAGTCATAACTTAAAATAATAAAAAAAAAAAATTAAAAGTCATAACCAAACACTATATAAGACATAACTAAAGATCTCAAAATAATGTCATAATTAAAAAGGAGAATTAATTATAACTAAAGAAAAAAATGATATAATTAAGGGTTCATATAATAAGGGGTGTGTATTGTTTCTTACCTAACTTATTAACCAACTATGAAAAAAAAAAATTATTTTTTATTATTTCTTAACAAAATATCCCATCCAATGGAGTGTTAGTTGTATTTTTTTTTTTTTTTTTTTTTTGAGTCAATCGATATGAAACTATTAATAAATATTTAAATAATTAGCCACACAAGAAAGGTTAATGCCAACAACCACAACATCAATACTGGATCGAGCTCCATAGGCTCGTTTGGTATAAGTCGTCTTATTTGATTGAAAATAGCTGATACTGTGTTTGATTGCAATTTTAGATTATTTATTATTTGATTTTTCTTTTATTTTGTTTTAGTTATAAAAAAATAAAAAAGTGAGATTTTTTTAAAGTTATAATTCATAATTTTTTAAACTTATTTAAAACTCTTAAATATGTAAAGTCAAATAGTCTCAGCTCTTTATCCAGAATATTTGCACAACAAATAAAGGATAAATTAGAAATATACCCTCTGACGTTTTCTTAAAATATGAACATGGTTTTGAAAATTACATCATATATATCAATTAATTACTTTTTTTCTTCAAGGTGAAGCACCAATAAATCCTAAATAGTGATCTTATGAAGCACCAATAAAGTCTCATTTTAATATGAATTACATAAAAGGTGAAGCATAAACACGCATGTGTTATGTGTTGAGGGACAAATGTAAATTTTCTCATAAACTCCTTAGTATACATTTCCCAAATATACCACTCCAATGTAGCACTTGAAAAACGTAACACTCTAATGTAACGTACAAAACTTCTTAGTGTACTTTTCTTAAACATAATAACGTAACATTTCAAAAAAAAAATTTACTATACTTTTTTCAAACATAACACTCCAATCAATATAATACACTAAAAAAATTATATAGTGTACTTTTCTAAAACGTAACAACATCATATTCTAAAAAAACTTCTTAGTGTACTTTTCTAAAACGTAATAGCATAATATTATAAAAAAAAAAAAAAAAATCCTTAATATACTTTTCTCAAACGTAAAACTCCAATCAATGTAACCACAAAAAAATTTTAGTGTGTTTTTCTAAAACGTAGCAACGTAATATTTTAAAAAAACTCCTTATGTATTTTTTCCAAACGTAAACTCCGATTAATGTAATACACAAAAACTCCTTAATGTACTTTTTCCAAACGTAACACTCCAATATAACACCAGAAAATCACACTAACAACAATGTGGATTTTCACGCTCGACAACCAACACTTCAGCTATCAATCCCTCCAAAAAAAAAAATTCACACCTCACTTTTACATTCCTGTCCCAAGAACGAATCAAAAAATTAAAAAAATAAATCATAAAAAGGTATTCACTTAAACTCAAATGGCACCAAATCAAACAAATATAATTTTTAAAAATAAAAAAGACTAATTGGTTCATAGGAATACTCTTAGAACTAAATGGATCAATAATCCTCTATATGAGATTTATGAGTAAAATTTTCTTTTCTACTTATCTAGTCAACTAAAAAAAATAAGGGAGGTCACAGAAAGGGGGGGGGGATCAGATTTGATCGTAGTAACAAAATGAGTAGCTCTAAATACACCCCAAATTATAGGTTGGACACCCCATAACTTAAGACACCCCAAGTAAAAATTAATTATTTTTTTATTCACTTTGACCACCCCAAATAATACCAATCTTATCCTCACCCATTCCAATCAGCCTTTGTCGTCGCCAGGCTACTTCTGCCACCACAAGGCCACTTCTGTTGCCGCTTTCTAATTACCGACAACCTTGCTCCGCTATTCGCCTCCACTACTCGTAGACTTTCTCCTTTTCTTTTTCTTCATCTTCTCCCTCTTCTTTCTCCTAAAACACTAGATTTCTTTTTATTCTTCCTTCCAAAAGAGGGGCTAGGATAGGGGGTTCGTAATTATGTCGGATAGGGAGGTCGCAGTCGTGGTCGCAGAGAAGTAGAAGACGACGAATGAGGATGAGGCGACAATAAAAGGGAGAGAAGAAGAAAGAATAGGCGACGACGACATGAAGAGTGTAAATGAGAGAAGACAAGGTAGTAATGGCGACAATGAGGGTGCAAGATGGCGACAATGATTGTGTAGCAGTGGTAGAGCGAATTGTAGGCAACATGTAACAACCCTCATACTGTTTACCGATTAATGACTGATTGATTACCGATAAACATCGATTACTGTTAAACTGAACTGATTATGACTGATAATTAGACTGATTAAAAATACTGAACTGACTGACTGAAAACTGGAACTGAATTGACTGAGTATGTACGTTTGAATTGCATTCTATCTGTTGATTGTTTATTTGATCTGTTCGTATTTTAGTGTTTAAACTGCTAATTGAAGGCCTTATCGGCGGCCGAATCCGGAATTGCTTAATGTTTTATGATCGTCATAATTAATGTGATTTTATGGCATAATTATCTGAAAACTGATTAGGTATGATTAAATTAGATTAAAATAAGCTAATTAAAGAGTTAGGCTTAATTACCATTTTGCCACCCTTAGTGACCCACTCAATATAACATATGTGAGCCTTGTACACACTTGAAGACCATTTTCATCAGCCATTCCTCCTTGTGCTTAGCTGACCTTGAGAGGGAGAGAGTGAGAGAATTGGTTTTCATCTTGGATTGCTTGGACCTTGGAGAATTGCTTGCTAATTGAAGTGTAGATTTCTAAATTGAACCTCTAGACTTGCATTCAAGGAACCTAGGTATGAATTTCATCCTTTTGACTTGTCCTTAAGTTGATTCATGCATGGTTCATGTCCAATTGTAGAGCTAAGTCATGAATTGGTTCATTAGTGATGAATTGAAGCTCATTTCATGCATGCATGTGTTCTTGGTTGATTTTGGAGTTGAGTTCATGGCAAAATTGTACATGCATGTCCATCATTAAGCTTAAGTCCATGTTTTCAACTTGTTTTGGAAGGAATTGGCTCCTCAGAGCATCAATTGGAGCTTCAAAATGATTTTAAATTCATGCATGTTTGCATGTTCTTCATGTTCTTGAAATTGGTTTGAATTTGAGTTTGAATTAGACACCCTTGGGCTTTGATTTCTTAAAATTGAGCTTTGAACCATGTTATTCTATGTGTTTATAAATGTTTTCCAGAAAATGAGCCCAAGAGGATCGATTTTGATGCATTTTAACTTGAGTTTTAGCTTGGAGGTGCAATTTGGGTTTTCCAGATTTTGCACTTCCGCTCGAGCGGGGGAATGGGCGCTCGAGCGCAGAATCCGAGCATCCAGCATTTTACACACTGTTTTACAGTCCGCTCGAGCGGAGATTTCACCCATCCAGTACTTTTCAAGTACGCTCGAGCGGGAAAGTTGACGCTCGAGCGTGTACCTTTGTTGCATGTCCGCTCGAGCGGGGAAACCTGAGCTCGAGCGGGACTCTGTTTTTCTGAAACTGCTCTTCGAGTACATCTTTGCATCATCATCCCATTCTAGGCATTCTTAGGCCTAGTTTAAGACATTTATTGAGGATATAGATGTAGAACACATCGAGGCAACTTAGGGATTAAGTTATTGTCTTTCCCAGCTGTGTAGCTTAGTGTGTTCAATCTATTAACTGTGTAGGGTTGGCGACTGGGGAGGCACGCTCTAGCATACTGTAGCCCGAACTCTGTGAGTAACGATTGTGTAAAGATATGTTCAACTGAGAATGTTTTCTGACTGTTTAACGAAACTGTTTTCTGAAGCAATTATTGTTAATTGTTTGAATGTATGTCCTATATTCCGAAATGTATTGTGGCATCCTTAGCAACTGTTGTATACTGTTACTGCTACTGTTACAGAGATCTCTGTCGGTTCTCTCGTGGAACCACTACTGTTTACTGATTGATGGCCATCATTACTGTTCGGTCTTTAAGACCTACTGTTTACTGCTATGCTAATGGATGTACCACATATGACTGAATAACTGTTCTGATTGAAAGACTGAAGTATTGTTTAATGAGCTGCTTTCATTACTGTAAGGACATTTCATTCTTAACCTCCTTACACATTATGTTATTCACTGGGCTTTAGCTCGCTGTTTATATATATATATGTAGGTGCTCAGCCACCAGATCGGAGCTAGGAGCGTGGGTTAGACTCCAGTTTTGTCAAGCCAGCCTTTGTGCCTCACTGCGAGGTTCCGAGCCTATCTGTTAAGGCTTAGGGGTGTTTTACAATTCCCCCTTCTGTACCGTCTACTGTTCTGTATAGACTGAATGTTTACTGTACTGTTATCAGGGGATTAGGTCCCCGTACTGTGTGACTGTAAATTTTGTATAGACTGTACTGTTGTATGTGAATGCATGAAAAAGTCTTTTTGCATACAGACTGTCACAGCTCATTGGGCATTGTTTATTTACTGTATTGGCTTCCGTCAGGCCCTGTACTCTGTTTTACTGTATTATTGTCCTGCAGGCCTTCGGTAATCTCGGATTACTGGCCGGTTACGGTGCTAAACCCATAGGGCCGAGTTTGGGCTGTGACACAACAAAAAATGAGGTTTGGAGGCTGACAGGAAACTGGCCATGGGGCAAAGGAAGGAGGACGAGACAGATAATGTTGTTGCAATGTTTCCGGTGACAATTGGAACTGAGAATGGTAGAAATTAGGGTTTTGATTTAAGTCTTTTAGGTAATTTACTTTAAGGGTAAAATTATATTAAAAAAATAAAAAAATAGAGTGTTCAACCAACATTTTAGGGTGCATTTAGAGCCACCCTAACAAAATAAATCATGAATTTTAATTTTATCAATTAAAATTTTAATATTTTGATTTATTTTCAGTATAAATCATCAATTTATTTTCGTTAAGTAAAATTGACCCAAAAAAAAAATTGTCATTAAACTTAATAAGTGTATAAAATATCTAAAATATATTTTCAATTTAATAACTAATATACAAATTTTTTATGATTTTTACTCAACGAAAATAAGTAAATGATTTAGATTGAAAGTAAATTAAAAATTTAGAATTAAAATTGATAACATAAAAAAATTAGAATTTATTTTGCAGTAAGTTACAATAAACCCCCCTCAACTATGATTCATTTTTGAGTTGCCTCCCTTCACGTATAACACACAAGATTTAACACCCTATAAGTATGTGGATCCCAAAGCCAAGTAACACTGTTAACAAAATATGTAATTTGGCATTTTTGCCCTTCCAACAAAAAGTATATTACAGTTTGGATATAATTAAAAAAAATATTTGTTTTAATTACATAAATAAGAGAAATGGAAAAGATTATTGGTAAAATTTTTCGGGTCTCTAACATTTTTTTTTTTTAAATGTTATGAATCTACCCTTATCAACCCATAATTTGCTCAGAATATGTTTATAGCGTGTTAATTTCACCACCAACAGTTAGATCAGTGATGCCTTTCTCAACAGTAACTCTGGGCTGAGTATGGCCCACACCATCATATCGAGCAGTCACCTGATCGACCAGGCACGATGTCTATAATTGGCGACTTTGTTGGGGAATTAAGAGAGCTTGACTTAAAAAAAATATATTTTGTGATTTTATTTATTAATTGATTATTGCATTGCATCATTATGGTCTTGGAAAACCGCTTCGTATGCACCTTATAACTAAAGAAGAAAACAATATAATTTCATACTTTTTTAAGTCATAACTAAAATTAAAAATAAAAAATAAAAAAAGTCATAACCAAACAACACATGAGGCATAACCAAAAATCTCATGAGTCATAACTAAAATAAGGTCATAACTAAAGAAAAAGAGCATTGTTATTAACCTTTACCTTTCTTCTGAGAACCCCCACCTCATTTATTTTTTTTAATTCCAATTTTGTCCCAATCTAAAATTTCACTTTTACCTTCATTTCTAATCTTCTAAACCTAATTTTCCAAACTCTAACCCTAACTCTAATCACCTCCAGCAATACCACCATCTCTGACCACCTCTCACTGTCGCAACCACTACCATCTCCGACCACCTCTCATCGCTGCAACCTCTACCATCTCCGATCACTCCTCACCGTTGCAACCACCACTCTCTCCGTCGCAATTAGCCATCACTTCTACCAACAAGCACCCCCATCTTTTACTGCAAATCTGAATAAAAAAAAGAGATCAACCCATTCAGTACTATGTTATCAAACTAAAAAGATTTGTTCAGCATTGTATTGCTGAACATTCAGGACTCGTTCAACATTGTGTTGCCAAACATTCAGGATTTGTTCAGTACTGTGTTATCGAACCCACTCCACCATCATGACCTTCCCATCCATTGCGAAAGGGAACGAGCAAGAGAGAGAGATGAAAACCTAAGGTTTTCAGAAGAAGATGAAGAAGAAAAAAGAGAAGAGTAAGAAGGAATGCAAGAAATCACTCGCCATAGCTTGTGATAGAGATTTTAATGATGGCTATTGTTAATGGGTCTGTTTTCTTGCTCTGTTTCTCACTCATACTTGATTTGAATGTAAGAAAACAAAAGAAAACAAAGAGAGAATCCATATTAGAAGGTGAAGTGAAGGGGGTTAGGGTTTGGGTTTGGTTTTGGGATTAGGGGTATTGTTGGTATTAACTTGGGAGTTTAAAGAAAAAAATGGGAGCTTCTATTTGCACACACCATTTCTACTCTTTGCACATCCTTCTCACTACACACACCTAAAAAATTAATCCTAATTTATTTTACTCACTGCACACACCTTTTATTCCACATCTACCTTCACACACACACACACACACACCCAAACCCCAAACCTAGCTCTCCGAACGGTGCAAATACATACCCATTCAAGCTGCACCTCTCACACATGTCAATCTCTCACACACGTCTCTCACACAAGTCCATCTCTCACACCTTTCATCCCCAAAAGCTTATTGAAGACATTATTCAAGCATTGAAGAATCTCATTGAACCATTGAAGGAATTCTTCAACTTTGGTTAGTTTACTTATTTCAATCCTTATTCATATTTCATTTGTAATGTAGGGTTTGTTTTTACCATTTTCGAAATGAACAAACGCATAGCCCACCGAAATGAGCAATTTGTTCCTCATTCGAAAATGGTTTTCTGAAAATAAACAACTTGTTCAGAAGTAGAATTCCAAAAATTATCATTTATTTCAACAATAGAAGTCCAAAATTTTTTCATTATTTTGACATTCAACTTCCGAATATGTTTAATTCGGACAAAATTCAACTTCCAAAATGAATGTGTTTTTTTGGATTTCAACTTCCGAACAGAATGGACATTTGCGGTTTTCAACTTCCGAACGGTTTGGTTTTGTTTTGTTTTGTTTTTGTTTTTTTTCCCCCTTTTTTTGTATATTCTTTTTACAATTGTATACTCATTAAGAATATTAATTTTTGCAGATAATATGGATCATGAATGTCAACAACGTGTCCTACCTACTACTTCAAATAGACGACGTCGTGAATTGGATGTTGACCATGAACGGGAACGAGGGCATGGGCGAGGACGAGGTCGAGGTCGGGGTTAAGGTCGAGGTCGTGATCCAGTTCCAGTAGAATATAATATCCCAGTGCCAGTCAAAGTCGGAGCCGAAGCCAAAGACGAATTGAAGGTGATGATATGCCTGACATTGCTGTAGAGGACGCCCCTTTACCCGATTCTCGTACTGTCCAGGAAGAGGACCTTACTCATGCTTTTCCAGGTGGACTGACTGATCCATCAATACTGCGGAGTTTCAATAGTCATGTCGCTGCAGCTGTTTGGTAGAGGGAGGTAAACATTCCTGAGTAGAAATGAAATTCATTTGTATATGATTTTTTTTTTTTTTTTTGGTGTGTTATATGGTAGTTTCTAATGAGATATTCATTTGTTTTATAGGAAAGAGGGCCCCTAAAGTGTCATAATCACTCTTCGAAGATCCTTGCATGGCCATGGTGGTCAGTAGACAACAACACCAGATTCAAAACTATTATTGAGCGGTCTGGGTTGTCACAGTTAGCTCGTTGCACTTATCGATTCGTCAACAAGCTTCTAGTCTCCAGTTTTGTTGAGAGATGGCAACCTGAGACGAACACATTTCATATGACAGTTGGTGAGATGACATTGACCTTGGATGATGTTGGCACTATTCTTAGTCTTCCCATTGTAGGCAGATCAGTTAGTGTACCAGATATGATGGATCTTCATGGAGTTGCACTACTGGTTTCTGGCTTGGGGATTACTGAACGTGTAGCACATGACGAGGTTTTTACTGCTAGTGGGAATTCATTCAGACTTGAGTAGTTGCGAAGTCAGTTTGCTGGTATCACAGATTCAGACCTATAGGAGGCTATACAGTGCGCTGCTAGAGCTTATTTGTTGTTTATGCTGGGATGTACACTTTTTAGTGACAAGAGTGGCGGCAGGGTTCCTATTGTTTACCTTGGCTTATTGGTGGATTTAGGATCCATTCATACTTACGCCTGGGGTGCTGTTGCATTAGCATTTTTATACAGACAGTTAAGGTATGCTAGCCGGTTCGGTAAGCAAATAGGTGATTATATGACTCTTTTGGAGACGTGGATTTATGAGCACTTTTGAGCATTCCGACATCACCAGAACATGGGCTATAATGAAAACATGCCACACGTGTACCAGTGGACATCTAGGAGAGAGCAGGGTTCCTCCATTGATCATTTCAAATCTTTTCGAACAAACCTTGATAGTTTGGTAGTGATTGATGTAAGTTTACTCATCCATCAATAATTTTAGCACTTTCCATTTATGTTACCCTTTATATACTTTAATTCAAAGCATTTTATGTTTACAGGTTATTTGGGATCCATACCACAATTGCAGAGACCGGCATTCATGTAACCCGATTACGTTCTACCATGGATGCTTGAAGTGCTTAGACGTGGTCGAACCCTATCATCCAGATAGAGTTCTAAGGCAGTTTGGCAGGGATCAAACCATTCCAGATCCACCGCTAGCTCCCACTCATGGTACTCGAGGCAACATATCTACATGATATACAGTCATGTATAGATACTTGGATAGGATCTGGGAGGCTTGGGATAACCACGTGTTATCTAAGCAGCGGAGGAGCACACTAGTTCATCAGCCTTAGGAATGCGTACCAGGTTACATGGATTGGTATAAGAATATGACGCACCTATATGTTGAGCACACTGATGAACCACGTGTCCATAAACATCAGGATTTCAGCCAACATGCCGATGTAATATATTATCCTCTTTTATGCATTTGTAACTTACTTTTGCTTTTCTGATATGTTCCCTAAAATGTGATATTCTTTTCAAATGCAGTGTATTGCACATGCACTTAGGATTGCACATCATATCATTCAGGTTGGTTATGAAGACGAGATTCGACATCCTCATCGACTTTTCTAGGCTATCGAGGCTATGGTGCATGTCCTTGAAGGTCAACACATTGACGAAGCTAGACCTAGTTCTACTGGACCTAGTTGTACTGGAGGTCGCTTTTCATCTCTGACATTGACATACAGTCATAAGCCTAGTCGTAGGCATACAGTTGATTCGTGACATGTTATTTGTCAGTTGATGAATTTTTTATGGTGTTTTTTGTAAGATGACATTGCTTTACACATCTTTTAATGTCATTATAAAAGATATTTTCTTATTAGAATGGAATGGTAACAATGGTTGATAACATTGTAAATGACATTTTATTATTAGAATAGAATGGTAACAATGGTCAATGATTTTGTAAATGATATTTTGTTGTTAAAATGGAATGGTAACAATGGTTGATAACATTCAATCCATGTCACAGAACATATCAACATCAAAAAACACATCCATTAATTTCTTCCATAATTCTAACATTGTCAAATGCATACATGTGTCATTCGACATCAACAACATCAAATGTCTCTCGAGTAGCTACAATATCATGAATGATGTCCTTGAAATGCTGAATGTGGCGCACATATGCATCATCCTAGTCGACAATGCAAAGGTGACGGCATTTTCACCAATTAGTGGCTATAGAAGGAACTGGATGGCCTAGCTGCAAAAAAACATGTACCAAATGTCACTTGAGTTAGTGGTCATACCTCATAACTTCTTGTACATGCACAAATTGATAAGTTTCTCTTATACCTGGACGAAATGATTTCCATTGACAAACCTAATGGCAATCTCACGTCTATCAAGTTGAGGTACTAGCACTGTTCTAAGAGGTAAAAAGGTGAGACATTGTTGCAATGACAAGTGGTATAACATAAGATTGTAGCACGATGCAACAAGATGCCCCATGTCTGGCATAATCATCCAATGTGAGTAGCCAGAACTGTCTTCAAAGTATGACAATATGCTTGTCAATTCTTCAAACCTTTCATAGGACCTATAAAGTGTAATGTATTCCTCTTTGTGTGTGTGCAGCTCACCCAAAAGATCACGCCTAACCTGAGCCCAATCATCTTCTATATGACCAATTAAAACAGCTATAGCCCTGAAACCACAAATCCCTTCTATGGCTACATCCTTGGCAAACTTAATGTATGGTTTTAACCCAAAAGGGAAAGCATCAACATATGCACCAGGTTTTACTGTTCTGGTAATGTACACCTTCCCCTTCGCACGCACCTTCTCCTTTCCCTTAACAAGTTATTTTTTCTTGATTTCTAGAGTAGAAGTTAATGTAGTGATATGAGTGTTCCTAGGTGAGAAAGAATCATGTCCAGATTACAGCAACTCAAATGCACACGGGTCACGACGGGTACAAACATTGATCTTCTTATGATCCCGAGGACGTGTTTTGGGCTTCACCTCCGGCTCAACAAGAAAAGTGCTTCCCGGACATACAATCTCTTTTAACTTCTTCAAAAGCTCTAACTGCATGGTTTTATCACTTTCATTGAACCTTTTCACAAATAACTCTACTTCTGCATGGCAAGTCACCTCTGTTTCCTCTTCTTTGTTGCACATGGAGATATAAAGTTGCCTCCACTATGAGTGTATGGTAGCAAGTGATATAGAATGATCTTGTCTGATGTAGTCAGCAATCTCATGGGCACAAGGCAAACCATGAGTGTGGCGAAGGACGCATCCACAAGCTTCAGCATCAATACCAATGGAATTGACTCTCTTACTCTCTACAAGCAAATACTTTAATGCAGAGATAGACACATTACCCCGTAACTCCCTGAACTGAGAAGGTTTGAATTGATGTTGCCCAACAGTTAGACTTTTCTCAAATGAAGCCTTAATATCAGTGTGTTACAACTCAAGCAGACTGTGTATTTTCTCAAATGATGCCTGAAATGAGACTTGACATGAATCCAATTGTCTTTTAATTTTTGCATGTGCACTCTCAGCCCTATTCAATTCAATGTAAGTCAAATAAAAATCAAGTACATAGCACTTATTAATAACTTATTGAACAAAAGTAATCTTACTAGTTGGTTGTAACATTACCACAATGCATACACGTGTTTGTCCATGCCGCCACAAATTTCTCCTTGTGAGGAACCAACCAAGTATCCATGACATAGTTGACTGCATCAGGATAACTAATGAATTCCTTAAGTAATGATTTAAGACGCTCGTCGTATAGAATTTCAGAAGATGAATACACTTAAGAGTTCCACTCATGGTTGAACTTCTCTCATTTCTGCTGTGTCTCAAACATTTTCTTGCATTTGGTCAATACATTCTTACTGATATGCCAACAACATAATAAATGTCTGCCACTCGGGAATATCTTATGTATGGCATTCATCAAGGCTAGCTCTCTGTCAGTGACAATAATTGTTGGCAAAACAAAACCATCCATGACATCACACAATGTTACTAACACCCACGCATAGTTATCGACCCTCTCATACTGTAAATGTGCAAAAGCTATAAAGAAAGTCATTTCAGTTGATGTCATTCCCACAATTTCAAGAAGAAGAAAACGATATCTGTTGGTTTTATATATGCAATCCATAATTAATATACGTGGGAAAGACCGAAATAAGTCCAAACTGGTAGGATGTGCCCAAAACAAGTCTATCACAATCATCGTGGACTCTTCACATCGATGGCGCTTAATGTAATTATACTTGGCTAATTCACCTAATAAGTGTTGCATTTGTGATCTTCTAGCCCTCTGTACCACCCTGTTTCGATGGCATACATTGTAAATGGTTTTAAGTGTGCTTACATTGAGGGCATCTCGCTGTTTCAAGGTTACTAGGATTTCTTTTGGCCTAACCATGCTCTTTGACATATCCATTAACAATGCTTTCTCATCCTTTGACAACCTCCCCGCATATGAATGTCCCTCAAAGTGCTCTGCAGGTGAATGGTTATGCAATCCGCATACTACGATCAATGTCCATTCATCATTTGTGGTAAACCTATGAGCCCTCATATCAAAAGGACAACCACACTTCTTCATGCCAATTATTCTTGATGTATTGTTACCATCATGTTTTAACTTCTTTGTCGCTCTATATTGGCCACTCCTCTCACAAGCAAGATACATCCTTGGTCTTTTTTTCCCTCCACCATAGTCTGATGTTTTGATTACAATGACCAAATCATTTCTCTTTCCAACTTAACGCACCCAGTTGAGCAATTCATCCTTACTTTTGAATACCTACAAAAGTCAAACAAATATTATCAAACATTTACATTTGTTGAGCAATTCAAAACACGATCATTATAATTTCGTAAAGTGAACCTATGCAGTTGTGAATTGAGTAGTGTAATCCAACACACTATCCTCGCAAACCTGACTTCCTTAAGTTGACATATATTCCTGCATGTTTTGTACAGCATTACAAATTTGAAATGGCATTATAAAGATAAATTTGCAATTTGAAACTGCAAATTTAGTATACAGTTTACAAATTTGGAATATAAAATGGGAAAAAAAAATTTACTTCATTCGGAAGTACAATGTTGAACAAATTGCCACTGTTCGAATGTAGTTGTTCGAATTATTTTTACTAGGTCGGAAGTTGAATTTCGTAAAATTTAAATTATTTCGGACGACAACTGTAGACGTCCCCGAACGTCCCGGGAGGATGAGTCCCGTTCTGTTCATTTGGGCTCACCACAGTTCAGGACTCAAAGTCACGGTCCTGTATCTAATTTCGCAGAGTGCAATGCAAGACCGATGAATCATCAAAGAATCCAAATCCGGCAAATCGTTTTTGAAAACAGATTTTTTGAAAGAAGTGCCAAATATGGACTGCTTTGCCAGATATAGAGTCGCTACCTAAATATTTTATTTTGGGAAATTTAGGAAACCCTGACTCGTTGCCTAAGGCCACGTGTCCATCATCACCAAAGTTGCCTCGGCTCGGGAACTTGGGTACGATTGGGAAAAGTCACTTCGTAAGCACCCCCGCTCGCCCGATCAAAGATCTGCCTCTACTATCCATGATATCAAGTTTTGAAAACATTATGCATTCATATTCCGGTTATTAGCCTAGATTTACTATGTGATGCGCACAGCATACAAGCATAGACTGGGTCGCCTGAATTGGAACGAAACATCTCATGTTTGTTTTGAAAACGGTTTGCTACTCGCAAGTAGGCTAAAATGTGGATTTGCCACCCTCCGGTGGGCTTGAAATAAGGTGATTTGCCACTCTCAAGTGGGTTTAAAACTCACAGTCAATGCATCATTCCAATTCAGATAATCCAACCTTCACCCACAGGCATTCAGGCAGGTATATCACGTAAGCACATAGCCTCATGGTAAGCATGATATCATGGCAGTCACTCACACACATGCAAGGATGCTAAAGCATAAACACTTACCGCGTACTCCAAGCCAAAACAGAAACTATGTTAGGAATCTATGCATGATCCTAACTATGCTGAAATGCCTAATGCAATACATGCAGGAATGCGACTACAATAGGCTCGGCTATTCTAAAGATGGCATGTGAAATGCTACAACTAACAAGTATTCAACTCGGAATTGAAATATAATGCAGTTAGTATGATGCGCCGAGCCCGGTGCATGCAAAACAAATGAATGGATGCAAACATGCAAGCATAAGTATGCTAATTGAAACATGCCCTAATCTAACCATCATAAGCTGGTAAATAAAAGGGAGAAAGAAGTGGGGTTGGAAGACATACATCACACTCACGCACACTTATTACAGCATTGCCCTCGCTCGGAGGGTCCGAATAAATAATACAGTCCGAATAATAATTACAGTCCGAATAAGTACAAAACCCTAATTAATTAACAGTTTAACTAGAAAAGCAAGTAAATTAGCATGCAAGTTATGGACCGCCTCGGCTCTGTTCCGAATGATGAAAGATGCATGCTTGAATTGCTTGGCGTGGAAATCCATTGGGAGGCCCCGATTCGCCTCTGTTTACGCTTAATCCTGGAATGTCGCGCGAAGCTCCAGAAGGTTATTGATTTCTGATTTGCTGCAACAGAGAGCAAGAAAGGGGCATGGCAAAGTATTTTCACATATGTATGCATGACTACTCTTCAGGGAGTGTAGTCCTCGATCCTCGTGCCACCAATCATGCATCTCGATACATGATGGCCGAGAGGGCGAATTGCACGGCTCGATGTGAAATGAATGCACGTATAAGCACAACAAGACCTAAACTCCATCATGGGTAATCCGGAGTGTCAGCGACCGGGAATTGAGACACATTCCGTCACTCGGAGTACGAAACGTCCCTCGTTTCCCGTGCTTAGGCTAACTCCTATCCCAAACACGATGCAAATGAGATGGCATACACAATGCGACTAACATACAACCTAGCATACGTAATGCTATGAAATGGCATACACAATGCTCGATGTAACATGGCGTACACAATGCTCTAACAACCTAGCATACGCAATGCAAAGACTAAACATGCAACAACATGAACTACATGGCATGCTCGATGCAAGATGGACTTATACCAATGTGAGTGGACCTCAGCCACACTCACATCAGTGGCCATGTGATGAAAATGAGGGAATCGAGATGCATGCACACATGCATGAATGCCAAGGACCGAACCTAAGGCATGAAATACCACTCTACCAAAGCATGGCAAGGGATGAAAGATGGCATACAAACATGCAATTTACAGCTCTGAAATATGATGCTCAATGGTCCCGAATCATGCAAACATGGCACACAATGCAAGCTAGGGGGCTCGGGTACCGAAACTAGTGAAGTGCGTTACACTAGAGGTATCCAAAGCAATGCACCAAAGGAAAAACTAACCCCAAACAGACCCTAGGTAGGTCTGAAACAGTGAAAAATTGGCCTAAAATGGTGGCTCAACAAGCATGAAAATGGAGCTCATTCAATAGTCGGTAAACAAGGCATTCAAGCCCGACTCTCAAGCACACTTAAAGAGATGAAAATATGGCAATATGGCATTCATATAGGCTCTGAAATGTGATGTAAAATGGCCTCAAAACATGAACACACCTCAGCACATGCATGCAATGGACCTCAAATCTCAAAGTTAAGCATGGGTATTGAACTACAAGCATGCAAAACAAACATCATTCAATCAAGAGACCCAAAAACAGAGCTAGGGAAGTCCAAAATAAGCACAATATCAGTTTATGACATGGCCAAAAAGTGCTAAAATCAAGGGCCCACAAAGCATGCAAAGAAAGCTAGTGAACCATGAGTTGTTCTACAACTATATGAAGCATATGAAAGCTCATTAAACCAGCCAAAAATAGATGTATGCCATGCCAAAATATGCCCAAATAACCACTGAAACTCAGTAAATGCATGCAAAAATGATGAGCTCCTTTGGAAGGCCATGCAAGGGGTTACTCTACACCTACATGATGGACATCAATGATGGCAAAACCACCTCTGGAAATAGAGTATGACAGCCCTAAAACTCACCAAAAAGGCCCTGAAATCAACCTAGGAAGCATGAAAATGAAAGACCCTTTGAAAGGCCTTGAGTGGGATTGTTCTACACATGCATCATAGACATAAAATATGGCCAAAGGGGCTCCGGACAGAGTCAAGAAAGACCTTAAAACTCACAAAATAGGGCCTGAAATGTGATTTCACAACATGCAAGATGGAGCCCCTTTGGAAGGCCAACAATGTTAGTAAAGAGGACAAGGGGTGAGAGGGTCACCCCTTTCTGATTTTGAAGCTCAAAAACACATATTGGCCACTGAAAATCCACTAGATTTCAATGGCCAAAAGGCCAAACCAAGGCCAAAGCAAATGCTCTAATGCATAGCCCTAAACATGAGGAAATGGAGCATACAAGGGGGAAGATGACCCCAAACAAAAAAAAGTTCTGAAACAAACATGTTTAGAAGATCAAAACAAGACTTTTTTCAGTTTATGTCGAAGTCCAAAAATACTTTCAAATAAGGCTAAACTATGGAGCAAAATAATGCAAAAATGGAGAAAATAGAGACTTACCCTTGTAGAGCCGACCCTTAACAACTTCTGGACCAAAAATGTGACTCTTCAAGCTCTGCAAATGACCTCCAAGATTCTTGAATGGATGGTGGAGGTGGTAGGCTATGAGGTGTAGTGTAAAATGGCCAAGAATAATGGGATTTTGATGCTTGGAATGGAGAGTTATGGAGGAGGGTGTATGTATGCCTTAACCAAAGGATTCAACCCTTGCAATGGAAGCTCAGCCCCTCCTTTATAGAGGAGAGGATCTAAAGCTTCTTAAGGAAGCTAAAAACCAAGCTTAAACATCCTCCATACACGTGTATGGAGGATGCATTCTGAGGCTTCCAGCTGGCACAGCTGGCTTCAACTCAATGAGTCAAAAAAGGAAAAAACTGGCTGACCAGTTCAAGTGGTCGGCCGACCAATTTTGCTAGTCGGCCGACCAGTTCAAAGGGTTCAGGTGGTCGGCCGACCACCTTTTCTGGTCGGCCTGCTACTTTTTCTGGTTTTTCAGGACAAAAAAATGGTCTGCCGGAAAGAAAGGTGGTCGGCCAGTGATTGAGAAGTTCAAAAGTGGTCGTCCAGGTGTCCAAATTGAAGCCCCAGAAGTTAGGTTTCCAATGGCGCAAACCTTGCATTAAAATTCCATCTGTACAAAAAGTTATGCCTGCTTTGGTGAAGTCGCGCAGATTTGGTCCAACCAGATTGATGCCCTACTTCAACCAACCATATCTCCCCCATCCGGACTTGTATTTAGGAGATTCTTGAGTGAAAAATGAAGCCTCGGAAGTAATCTTTCCACCGGTGCCAACATTGTATCAAAATTCCTTTTGTACAAAGAGTTATGCCCGTTTCGGTGAAGCCGCGCAGTTTCGGTCCTACCCGGATTCATGCCGAACTTCTCCCAAACTAGTTTTCTTCTCTCTTCTCCTCTTTTCTTCAACTCCAAACTCCTAAACAAGGTGTTTTGAAAGATTTTTCAAAGATTTCATCTCTCTTTCATTCATTTCCACTCTGCCCTGACTCGGTTTACTAAAAAGCGCAACATTTAACAAAATGTGAGCCTCGGAACATTGTAAAAACTTTAATTCAAAAATGTTTTGAAAGAGAGGGTTTTAAGGTTTAAAAACCATTCAAAATAGCTTTGGTCCAAAATGGGGTATGAAGTTGAGATTTGACTCTCCCATTGCCGAAGAAACTGAACTTTTTCCCTGCACACCTTTCTCCACCAAATGAAACATCAGTAGTGCCCAATTCTTAAGGCGCGGTTAAAAATGGGGTGTCTACAACAACTTCTGAAATTACATAATTATTTCGGTAATAGACTGCCGAATAAATTGATATATTTCGACCATGGTTATCCGAAAGGCGCTGAAAAAAAAGAAAAAAAAGAAAAAAAAAAAGAAGAAGACTTTTACATTGCAAAACTCACATTTCTTTGGCTATCTTTCTCATAAACATTTATTTGCTTATGAAAATCTAAATTTTCAAAAGAGAAATCTTCCATAACAACGATTAATGAGGATGAGGTTTAGTGTGTAAACTAATGGAAAGCTACGATGGTGTTTAGTGTGTGAACTAATGAATGGAAGCTAACAATGAAGGGTTTCAAAGGATGGAGATGGAATGTAAAGGATGGAATGTGAACTGAGTATGGAAGAAGGAGTAGCTACAATGGACTTGGAGCGTCAACAGCTTCAACATGATGTGGATGTGGAGTGTGGATGTGCAATGAGAACGTTTGTTTATTTGAATTGTGTATAATGTCCAAAATAGTAATTTCACTTAGGAATAAAATTGTAATAAAAATAAATATCATTAAGTGTGTACATAGAGTGGATTGGGTGTGTGCAAATAGAAGCTCCCGAAAAAAATATAGGAGCATTTTACTAAGTGGGGGTTAAAAGAAGTGGGTAGGCCAAAGTAATTAGATGGGAGCAAATATTAACTCTTAAAAAAAAAATGATATAATTTAGGAGTGCAGAGTATGTATAGTAAAATTTCCCAAAAGAAATACATGGCAGGATTAGAAATTGGAGTTGTTGGCCAACTACTTTTACCACTAGAAAAGAAAAGATTAAGTTGCAACCAACACTGACCAATCTAGCACCACCGTTTCACCGTTCCTGTTTCTTCCACCGCTAACACCTACATGTCCAACTCTTTTTTGAAATTCATCCAAATCACCCACAAACCCAAACGGAAGTCTGCTAATCCAAACCCCCACCCAACACCAGTCATAGTTGAGTGGTTTACTGTAATTTACTCTTTATTTTGTTATAACGGTCACACAGTAAAATTTTTATTATAATTTCTTCAAAAAAATTTACTTTAAACCCATTATTTTTTTGTCTAACAAAAAAACTAAAAATTGCCCCTCCTCCAAAAAAAACAAAACAAAATAAAGGCAAATACTTATAGTAAAAAAATTTATAAAATCATGAAAAGTTTAACATTTTAATTATTGAAGTGTATAAATTTTACTATTTATAATTTTTTTAGGCACTTACCAATCAGTCTTATTAATTAGATTTATTTATCTATAGGTCTTGACAAATAAATTTATTACTGTAAATTTATTCATAAAAATAAGAAAGATTGATTAATAAATAGGTAATAAATTCAAAAAATAAGACCTCTTAATAATTTATTCTTTTTATAATTTTATTTTTCTGCCACCACCTTAATGACCTGTTAGTAATTTACTCTCTTTATTTTATTCTATTTTTCAGCCGCCATCATCAGCTCTAACAACACCAAACACATTTTCAAAATATTTTTACAGCCCTTATTTTTTTCCAAAGTCGTCAATTGGAAAATAAATAGAAATTTCTAACTGTTACATGGCATGAGAAGGGATCAATTCCAACATTTGGGAAGTGGGTTAAAAGTTATATTTTCAACTTTTAATTCATTTTGAGTCACATCATTTCTCATATTTTTAGGAATTAGGGTCACTGCTGTGCTAAAGGCACAGCGGTGACTGTTGTGCCTCAATTTGAGGTGCATTATGAGTTTATTTTTATGATCTGAAACATTCATTTTGTAAGGTTTGTTGAGTACTTTATGCCTACCAAAAATCATATTAATTGAATATCAATAATTATATGATCGAATTGCATATTGTTTATACTATTTTTTTTTGGTGAATATTTTTTTATGCTATAATGCATATTGTTTATGCTATTTCTCAAAAGAAAAACTCATTGTTTATTTTTTTGGTTATTGATCATATAGTTATTAATATTCGATTAAAATGATTTTTGATAGGCAGAAGTACTTAACAAACCTTACGAAATGAACGATTCAGATCATAAAAATAAGCCCATAATGCACCTCAAATTGAGGCCCAACAGACTGTTGTGCCTTTAGCACAGTAATAACCCCATTTCCTATTTTTTATGCCCTTTCTTTAAAAAAAAATAAAAAATAAACTCAAAAAATCAATTTTTAACTATCTTCTCAAAACAACCCGAGTCTGATATGATTAAAGGTTTATTTGGGAATTGACTTCCTTAATAATTTTTTAATTTTTTATAAAAAGTCATAAACAAATAGAATGATATTGTGTATTTGCCTTTTTATTAAAATCTAAATTTCCAAACATGGCCGAAGGCGATGTTTGGCATAATCTTTTTTGGCTTCGTTTGAGAAGTGAGTTGGTTTTTTAACTTTTTGACTATTTTAGCCTGGTGCTAAAAAGTATCGTTTGGGAAGGATTTTTTTGACTTTTTGTGAAAGAAATAATGTAAGGATTATGGGTTGGGTGTGATGTTTTGTCTTGTTGAACTAAAAAACCTATTTTGTCTTTTTATGACTAAAATAGCCCCAAACTCAACCCAACTCTTCTTCCCAAACGAAGGCTTTGACTATTTTAGCCATAAAAAGATAAAATAGACTAAAAAGTGAATAGGACGAAATGTTATATCTAAACCATAATTATTTTTTATTTTTTTCTCACAAAAATCAAAATATCTATCACAAACAAGACTTTTTAACCTTAGATTAAAATAGTTAAAAAATCAAAAAAATCAACTCACATTCTAAACGAAGGCTACATAATTTATAAGATACTGAAAAAGGAGCTAACAATTCTCTCCTCTCATGATTTTCAAGGTTTTGCCAAGTTTTTCAATATTTCTTGCGCATGAAAATGAGGCCAACGCTTAGACATTATCAAATCTTTCTAATGGATGGCTTCTCAAGGTTGCTTCTTGAATATGCAACCCATGAAACTGTTGGCTCTCAAGGTTAATTGTCAGTGTTGGACTTTGGGTAATTATGGATAGTTTTGCTGTGATAGTTATAATAAAAGGGTTATAATAGAAGGGTTATATATGATGACTTTTCATTTATGTTATCACAACAAAAATGTGTTAGAATTGTTTTTCAAAGATATTTTCTAAAATTTATTAAAAATATAGGTGGTTCTTTATGATTTGAAAAATCATAAATACTTTTTTGTAAAAAAAATTTTATTGAGTAAATTACCAATAGGTCTTATTGTTAGGACTTATTACTTATTAAGTTTTATTGATAAATTTATTAAATGATAAATTTATCAGTTTTGCTTATTTTTATGAATAAATTTTTACTCTTTAGTTGAGGGGATTTACTGTAATTACTCTTTATTTTGTTATATAACAATCAAACCATGAAATTTTTATTATAATTTCTCCAAATAAATTTACTTTAAACTCATTATTTTTTTTATCTACTAAAGACACTAAGGCTGTGTTTGGAGCAGCTCTGGAAACATGATTCCAGAGTTGTTTTCAATGCTTTGTTTGGTTAAAATTTTGAAAAATTAATTCCAATATAACATTGCAAAACTCATTTAAGCTTCTGTATGGAGAAGAGAGTTTTTTTTTTAATTTTGAATTTTGAAAAGCGCGACTTGGATCTACCAGGTCATCCTCCCGAACGTCCTGCCGAATGTCCGGCCGGTTGACTGGAACAATGTTTTTATTTTATTTTTTTTATTTTTTTGCAATTGACACCTGTTATTTGGAAGAAGAAAAAAAAAAAAAAAAGGAATTTGTTTTTGATTTTTTTAACAAAAATATTTAAAAATAATAATTCCAACCAAATATACAATCAAAAGTTATTTTAAAGCAGTAATTGAATATTTATTGTGAAAAAAAAAATATTTTGTTCGTAATATTTTCAATTAAAAAAATTTATGTTATTTTTTTAATAATTTTTTTTTGAATTAAATTTTAAAAAGAGTTTGGTTATGAGTTTTAAACAGAATTTTTAATAGAGTTTTGAGTTATGTATTTGATTATGAGTTATAACTTTTTGAATTAAATTTTGAAAACTCTTTTCAGAACTCATAACTAAACAATTTTTGTTATTTTACATGTCACATCAAACATTTTAAACTCAATTCAAAACTCTTTTCAAAACTTATAATCAAATAAATTTTCGATAATCAAATCATAATTCCAAAACAAATAAACTCAAAATATAACTTTATTCTCAAATAGTATTTTTAAAACTCTATCAAATACTACCAAAAAATCGCCCCTCCTCCCCAAAAAAAAAAAAAAAATGAAAATACTCACAGTAAAAAAATTTATAAAATCATGAAAAATATAGTATTTTAATTATTAAAATATATGAATATTACCATTTATAAGTTTTCTTTGTTAGGCACTTACCAATCACTTCTATTAATAAGATTTATTTATTTACAAGTTCTGACTAATAAATTAATCAATATGAATTTATCTATAAAAGTAAAAGAGACTGATCAATAAATAGGTAATAAATCCAAAAAATTGGACCTATTAGTAATTTAGGTCTCGTTCTTTGATTATACATTTTAGTTAAAAGTCAAAAAATCACCATAAGTATTTATCTACATATTTTTTTTATAAAAAATTAAAAAATTATTAAAATAATTTGTTCTCAAATAAGATCTTAAATTTTTTATTTTATTTTATTTTTTAGTAATTTATTTTATTTTTCTGCCACCACCCTAAGGTTATTCAAAAATCTCTCTCTCTCTCTCTCTCTCTCTCTGATAGTCCTCGTTAAAGCTCCACAAAAAAGTCAATAACGCCAACAAAATATCATACACAACATCACCTGAAAATGATGCGTAATCTCAACTTGGTCTTTTTCCATCTCTTCCCAGCAATTGTAATGGCGACTCCTTCAACTCCACACCTTCATTCTTCTTTTCTTCTTCTCACCCTTCCAAAAGAAAAAAAACACAAAAAAAAAAAACACCAGAACCAAACCCATCTTCCTGCAGCTCCCTAGTTTCTCGCTCCTCAAGGTTGCTTCATTTTTTATACCCAGGAAATATATATATATATATATAGATGCAGATACATACCCACGTTGGAATTTGTGAATTCATTTACGTAATTTTTTTTTTTTTAATCGTTTTTCTTACCTGCCAGTTTGTCTTATTGCGCCTTAAACTGTTTGAACAGGGTTTTTAATTATTTTCTTTATTTGTTAAGGAATCTATATGTATATTTATATTTTGAAGTTGAAAAAGCTTCTTATTATTTAATTTTGATTGAGAATTCAGTTATTTTATCTGGGTTTCTTTAATACATATATGCATGTAAATCTGTGTTTGCTTATTTCTCTGGCTCATTTCAGGTGGAGAGTTTGGGTGATTCAGATATTTAGAGTGTTTGGTTATGAGAGTTGTTTGAGAATTCTTGTCAATTATGTGTATTGAGATGTTCCGGACGAGGATTATGTTGTTTGGAACTGCTTTTGTTGTGTGGTTGTGTTGCTCTCATCTGTTTGGTGGGGCAGATGGCCAGGTTACTGACCCAGTGGAAGGTAACACTTTAATTTGCTTTTGTTTTTATTTGTTGTTATGAATAACATTTCTATGTTCATTAAACATTTCAAGAATTTTTGTTTAAATTCCTCATAATTTGCATTGTTTTTTTTACCCTTTTGAGCTCTTTTGTGCAACGACAATCTAACTTGCTTCTCAAGTTTTGTGAAACCTGTAAAATGAGAAAAAGTTCACTTCCATGTTATTTGGCTTGTAGAAATTTGGGAATTACATATATAAGTGCATTTTCTACATGGTTTCAACTAAAGTAAGGAGACAACTATTATAGAGCTTCGTCATAATTAATGCCAAAGAGATTCTTCATATTTGTTACATTTTGACAAGAACTGCAAAAGATTTTTGTATCATAAAAAAATTCAATCCATGGTAAAAGAATGGAACAGCTTTCACCTTATTTAAACCATGGTTCATGTATGACTATTCAAATTTCAAAGAATCTTGCAAATTTATTTGAGCTAAATTTCTATTAAATTTTCTTGTTTGACGACCAAATTAAAGTGTTTCTTTACTCTGTCGATGCCACCATCAATGCAAACAAGACTTAAAAATTGTGAGAAAAATCTTTAAGGAAATCAAGTTGTGGTCCCCTGAATTAAAATTTCCAATTTGATTAAATCTTTATAGGTTTCATTGGGAGGTCCATTCTATGGTGACGAAAGAAGAGAGTAGGTTAACCAAGCTGGGGAACCTATTTCTTGAGATGGATAGGTGCCTCGCTAGCTATTATCTATTTGGTTGATCAATCAGAGTTGTGCTTTTCCTTGAAACTGGAAAATCTGAGGCTCAATCTAGTTAAAAGAGAACTGATGGTTTTGAATATTGCCACATATTTTCTCAGGACTTCTGCAACAGTCCCTCCTAAAGGAGGTTGTACCCACTAGCCAATGGGGGTATGCATAGATTGGTTTGGGTTGGTTGGGGGTATTTTTTAAGCCAAACAAATTAGGTGGGTTGAGTAAGTTTTCACCTGCCATCAGACTGCTTCAAAACCAGCAGTTTGATTGAAAAATATGCCGCGTTTCAAACAAACGGGTTGGGCAGGTTGGGAAAAAAGTTATTAACAGTGGCATTAGCAACAACATTTCTAAAACAACTAGCATGAGCCAATAGAGGAAATAGATAAAAATAGTCGTCAATTCCCTTCAATTGTTCACTTTTTCTTGCAAGCTCAGTCGTAGATTTCTCAAATGGCATCTGCTCAAGCCACTTAGCCACGATCTCAACCTGCATAGATCAGGGCAGGGTGGTGCAGATTGGCAGGTCAGCGAGTATTTTTCACACCCCCGACACCCATGGCACAAGGGTCCCACTTATGGTAGGGTCTAAGAGAGGTAGCAAGTAGGCAACCTTGCCATCTTTTTTTTGTCAAGAGTCTGATTCTCATGACTCAAAACTTTTTCCATAGCTCTGGGGTGAATAGCATTAACCATCACGCTAGGTCACGACCTCTATAAGAGTCCCTCTTAGTATTTGTTTGTGTAATTACCACCAAAAAATAAATATAGGGCAAAAAAAAATATTGAGTAAGAAAAATCATCACCATTAGAAGACACCAAATTTAACGTGGTTTGACTAACTCAGCCTATGTCAGTGAATCTTTCCTCTTTATCCACTATATTAAATCATGTGATTACACATCATCCACTATTACTAAAATAATAGTGGTCACACAAATAAAGGATTTATACAAAGTGGACTGAGGTATGGTAATATCGATTTCTTTGAAGAGATTCAAGCCATCGACGGCTAGTAAATCCTTCAAACCATCCGGTGCAATCAAGGTTCTGAAAAGCGGTTGCGGTCGCCGTAACGGTGGCGGTAGCGCGGTTGCTGTTGCGGTTGCAGTTGCGGAGTGTAACGGCCATAGCGTAACGGTTGTGGTAACCGGAATCGTGAATTTTTTTATTTTTCGCACAATTTGAAAAAAACTTACCGATACGCATATTTTTTTTCCATGATCATATTTATTGGGTTTAAAATAAATATTGATCAATTTTTATAAATTTTTAAGTATGATCCAATATATTTCATATTTTTAAATCACTACAAATTGAGTTTTTTATATTTTATTTTAATAATTAATAACTTTATATTATATAAAAAAGCAATCACTAATTATTATATATAAGATAAACAATGACAAAAGTAAAAGAATAAATAAGAGCCTAAATATATATATATATATATATATACATATTTTAACCAAACCAAATAAATAATGACCGCACTTATTATTATTATTATTAAACAATATATAGGTAGATACACACAAACAAAATAGTTGAGTGATAGCAGCTGAATAGAATAGCATAGGTCTTATAGCTTCAGCAAATTAATAACATGTTCTTCATCTTCTGTCTTCTCTCTCTATCTCTTGCTCCATCTTCTCTCTTTATCTTCCCTCTTCTCTCTATCCCTCTTCTCTCATTTTCAGCTCTTTTTTTTTTTGTGTATTTTTTCGAAAGAAGTAGTTCGGAACCCTTACGTAACGATGCGTAACAGGCCTTTACGGCTGTTACAGCACTGTTATGACCGCTACGGCAGCTGCTACGGCCGACACACCTGTGAATCTCAATCACACTGCAAAAGCGGCCGTAACGGGTGACGGTAACCACCACAACCGTTACGTAATGGCGTTACGTAACGGTTGTGGTCGCTTTTTAAAACCTTAGGTGCAATAGACCATCTTAAATGGCTTGTCTTCCCCAAGATACAACAACCAGACTATACGCTGTGTTGGTTTAAGCCATCTCTGCACAAGAGCCCAAAGCTCCACCATAGAAACACCCTTACAAATTGCCTGAAATTTTTCTGTAAAAGCATAATAGAGAATATAAATAATGACAAAACCATATGAAGGAGAGACTCCTTCGTGATCACACATACTCTGCCTTAGCTTCTTCTCTGCAAAAGCTCAACAATATATATAGAAGATGATAGCTACACAATGGAGGCAAGATCCACAAATCATTATGACTTTCTCACCATACATTAATTCACAACATTCATTTTCTCCTACACGTTTTTCATCTTCATGTTTTCCAGCACTTATTAATTCAAACACTATTGAACATTTAATATTTACTATTCTCCTTCTGACTTTACTCCACAATGCGATGATGGTTCACTATTTACCTTTTGATTTACCTCCTTTTTCTGTTACTTATTTTATGCATGTGGATATGAAAACAATATCAAATACAGAAACAATAATTTAGTAAATTTATTTTAATATTAAAATACACAAACACTAACAATATCTATGAAAATTCTCATGAATTAGAGCTCTCTTCTAAGATCTCTAAGAACCTTCTTAGCTATCATATCAAGCAACTAAATGGATATCATATCATTAGTGTTCTGATTATAATATATTTGACATTATATAGTACAATGTTTTTCTTGCTTGATTTTTGGCCTTCAACTTGGATAAAGGATCTATTTGCTGTATGCTGGGATATGATTTTTTTCATGTTGAGCTGAATAATACATTTAGATTAATGGCCTAGATTGGTGAACATTTTTCGATTGCTAGTTTTAGTTTATATGATTTTCTCTGTTTAAGTGCCTATATGACTGGTAATTATATGTTTAAAAAAAAAGGGGGAAATACGTTTGCTCTGATTCAATAGGATCATCCAAGTCCACAAGCAAACTAGAAATGCAACGACAACTTAACTGTGTAGATGATTTACAAATCATTTATTTTCGATAGATGTAGAAGTTTAGTTAATCATGTTGATGAAATTATGATGACCTTTTCTAATAATTTCAGTCACAGCATTGCACACCTTCAAGCAAAGTTTGATTGATCCAAATCAGAATCTCAGTAATTGGAATCGTGGAGATCCATGTATGTCAAATTGGACAGGGGTTTTGTGCTTCAATATGATCATGGATGATGGCTATCTACACATTGAAGAATTGTATGATTTCAGTCTTTTCCTAATTATTTGTCCCTGTCCTGGAGCATTTTGAACATGGATTTTTTGAATCGAGTATATAGGAAAGTAAGCTGGCATTAAAATATCCTGGCTTACACACCACTGGTACATTCATCAAAGTATATAGCATATGTTTAGGGATCTTCCATCTTAAGCCAGATTATGTTGGAGGAAGATGTTAAAAAAGGATGTCTATTTGCAGATTATATTATATTCTTTTGTAGTAAATTTATCACTTCTTGGTCGAAGAGAACAGATACGATGGTTAGATATTTAGCAGAAACTGTGTGCCCAGAAGTTATGTTCCTGGATAATGTTGCTGAAAGACTCACTAGCTTATCCCAAATTATGTGCCTAGAAGCTATGAAGCATGGCTACTCCAAAAATATTGCCGTACAAGTACTAGGTATGCACAATATGTATCGGTACACGAAATACTTTGAGTACGGCTCGGATATTGGGCAGATAAAAGATGGGCACATTTTGGATACTTTTGTGGGTATGTCGAGTCATAAATATATATTTTAAAAAAATTATGGGGGTGTGTTAGCCAAAACACACTATTGAATTCCTTCAAAAACGACCACGTTGCCTAAAATATGGCAAAATTGAATTCCTGAAAGATCATCTTGTTAGATAAATAAATTTAAAAGTATGGAAAACTATAAATGTATATAAGTTTTGCAACAAGAAGTTACTAAGTTTGCTAGCTATATTCCTTCCTTTATGTTTTTACTATTGGATGAACCAAGGGTTCTAAGTAATATAATAGAAGATGTAAAGACAATATGATTTGTTTAAATCTGATGTAACGATATATACCTATACAAAATAGTTTCTTTGCCTTCTAAATTTGCAAGTTGGTCTTTATGTTTTCTTTTGCAGGCTACTACAGAATATGAATCTGTCAGGCAGTTTATCTCCAGAGCTTCATCGCTTATCTTATATGAAAAGATTGTGAGTCAGAGTATTTGTGGAATGTTTACCATTTAATCCTATAACTTGGTGCTGCTTTTTCTCTGTCAATCCTCCTTAGGGATTGTGTTTTTTCGACTATACAAGTGGATTCTAATTTTCTTTTGTTGACTGACATATGTTCTTTTCTTTTGCTCTTAAAGGAATGTTATGTGGAATAAGATAAGTGGAAATATACCGAAGGAGATTGGCAATATTACATCTTTGATACTCTTGTAAGTTGAAGTGGCTGTTTGATGGGTTGGCTAGATATTCATATTCCATATTGTTTACCATTTGATCAAATTCTAGTATTATTAAGAAATCCCCTAAGCTAATATGTTCATACATATAGAATGGCTTCTCATTTATACTTAACAGGAAAGAAATAAATTTTTATTTCTGAATTGTTGGAGCCTCAGATATCTGATCAAATATAATATATATATATATATAGACATAGACATCAGTATATTTCTTGCTGGTAATTGAGTTGTGAGAAAGTGCACCATATTTTTGGATGTTCCTCATTCTGTGTGATCTTCTATTTTGCAGGCTCTTGAGTGGAAATCAACTCACAGGTTCCTTGCCTGAAGAGATTGGTTATCTTCCTAATTTAGACAGAATTCAAATTGACGAGAACCAAATATCTGGTCCAATACCTAAATCATTTGCGAACTTGAACAAAACAATGCATTTGTAAGGATTTTGACTCTATCTAGCCTAGATAAGGCTGACTAGTTGTTGCTTCTCTTTATCTTCTTCACCGTGATATATTATTTGTTATTATTACTATTGTTTTTGTTGTAATTAGTATTTACTATAATTGATATTATTATTGTTACTTCATCCCTTGAGCAGCCACATGAATAACAATTCAATTAGTGGGCAAATCCCTCCTGAACTGTCTAGTCTCCCAGAACTTGTTCACTTGTAAGTTGGTAATTTGTTGCTTTTACTTGTAATGTGGTAATTTGGTGTTCTTTTACTTCAAATGCATTTGGACATTTGCCTGTCTTTAATGATGTAAAATTCTGCAGGCTACTTGACAATAACAACTTATCAGGGTATCTTCCGCCAGAGCTTGCCAATATGCCTAAACTACAGATAGTGTATGTTTTCTTGCTTCTGTAGTTATTAGAATACAATTTTCACTTTATTAGCTTTTAAAATTTTGCATTTTCTTAATTAGTTAACTCAAAATGCTTTTTACATTTGTGATGTAATAGTTAATCATGGATGAAATAGTGTTTTTTTATTATTTTAAATGATGTTTAAATTATAGATTTAGTGGGAATTAACAAATAAATATATATTTTCATATCTTAACTTTTTAAAAATTCCCTTGTCAATGCCCGTGCCTGTGCATCTTAGTTAGCAACAAGGGTAATAGAAGTATGGTATTGTAATCTGGCCATAGTGCCAACGTGAATACAAGAATAAGTACATTACATGTTGTACATGTTATATATAGTAAACCCCATGTAGCTAGGATCAAAGATATGTTACCAGAAAATGCTATATCTTAGCGAATTACGTATTGGTATTCACGTTCCAAAATATGGTACACTTTCGTTCCAAAATAGTAAATTTTTTAGCGATCCCAAAAGTTTTTTCCAATATATTTTCTTAAATAACCTTAGGAGGAAAAAAAAATCAAATATAATGAAATAAAATCTAAGGTGAGTTAAGGTTTGAAAAGACAAAAACATCAAAAATGGGTCATCATAAATTGCTCATAGAAATGTTTTGCTGCATGACCCCCCCCCCCCCCCCCACACACACACACACACACAAAAATGATTGAATGTATAATAGTTAAAAGAAAACTACTCTAGAAATACCTTAAATTCTTAAGTGTGATATATACAAGTCAACCCCTATCATACTACATTTTAGAGCATTTGGTGTACTACTTTACTGTTCCCATTCCATGTACTGAAAATATCCACATGCCAAGTACCATAGGGTCAAAGGCTTTTATTGAGTTGGTGAGCACAATGCATTAGTGAAAGAAGAATATACACGTGCATTTGTATGGGTGTAGATTAGCTTTGGAATGTTGCTTTTTGCTTTTGATTTCCTCTTCATTATATCATTGAGGAAACATTTTTCCCGTTGAAAAGCACATTAGTATCTTGTGTCTAATATCTCGTAAGTTATCTTTTTTGGTTATTTGACAGTCAATTGGACAACAACCACTTTGATGGGGCTACAATACCAGCTACATATGGCAACATGCCTCATTTGATGAAGTTGTAAGTGCATATAGTTTATATTTGATCTCGTAAGAGCATCTCCAGTCCTTGCTCTATCTTTTTCAATCAAATTTGAGTGAAAATTTGATTAAAAGCTTGACATGATATGGTACACTTAAATCCTTGTTATTTTTTATTGAGTTGGTGAGCACAATTTGTTTGAACTATTTTTGATGAAAGAAAACCATATCCAATACTTGGTTTTAAAATTACATCAAATTTGAATAAAAATACGACTTTTGGAAATTTGGTGAAGGATTTGGTTAATTCTTGGTTTGGTGAAATTTTTTCCTCTCCCTTCATTTGATACAAGTTTGGTGAAATGATTGAAGTTCACTTTTAATTGTTTATTCATCAAATTTGAATTTGATGAAAGAATTTATGAGGATTGGAGATGCTCTATGTACATAGAAAAAGGTCTAAAGCACGAGGCAAGGTGCCATGATCTCTATTTTGTTTTTGCTTGAGATGTAACGGAGGAGGCACGATGCTATAGCTTCATAAAGCCTTCTCTTTTTGTTTGAATTAAATTAAAAAACTGTAGTACAGTGAGGGGGAGAGAGAGGAGATTTCATGATACATTGACTAGTTGTTGACAACCTTTCATTTCCGTGAAGGATTTATTTGTTTTTCTTATGAGATCAAGGAACATGCATTTGCACATGTTTCAGAAACTTTTAAAGATTGGTTGTGACTCGGTATTCTTGGCTGTATCAGGAGTCTTAGGAACTGCAGCTTGCAAGGACCAATCCCCGACATGAGCAGGATGCTGAACCTTTCTTATATGTATGTTCATGAATATCTATCAGACATTATGGAACTAATTATGTGCCAATGCTCCTCTTGACATTTTACCATCATTTTTTGCAAAATAATTTCATATCTCATATGACAATAGGCTTCCCTGTTGGAGAAGCTACAAAAACCATGCTGAAAAAAGTCCAATGCCTTATCATTTGAAGACAATTCTGTAGTCATTAATTTTTTTCGGCATATATGCTTTATATGTATAATGTTGTCAACTAATGATGACTTTTACATTTCAGTGACCTCAGTTCAAACCAGCTTAGTGGATCCATACCACAAAATAAGCTTTCCGAAAGTATCACAACTATGTAAGAATACTCCACCTTTGATGTTTTAGTGTTAATCTAATCATATTGCAATACTCTATGCAGAGTATTAATAAGAAAAATTATACTTTTCAGAATTGGAAATACTAGTCATCTATGACACTGCCAGTTTTCTGGACTTATGCATCAATCATTAATAAAAATTTTGCAGTGATTTATCAAACAACAATCTTAATGGAACCTTCCCTGGCATCTTTTCGGGCCTGCCTCAACTTCAGAGATTGTGAGCATTCTTCAACTTTCCCCCCCTTTTCCATATAAATTGCATGGTTCCATAAACCGTAACGTTTGAAACTGATGGTTTTTATTCATTTGAATTATGTGTCTACTTGCTTTATTTTCTGTTCCATAAAATTTAAGGCTACTGATGCCTATGATTTTAATTATTTAATGGAATGATTGGGTTAATTTTATTTCCATTGCAGGGCACTTGCAAACAATTCACTAAGTGGTTCTATTCCATCCAATATCTGGGAAAATAGAACTTCTAATGGTACCAAGAGACTCGTCGTGTAAGTTGTGTAAGACATGAAATAAAGAAGTCAATCATTTCCCACCCCCACCCCCACCCCACTCGTGTGTGCATGTGTGTGAGCATGTGTACTCCCAAGCATTTTCATACTTGTTTTGCTACCAACGCAGTTGAAGATTTGTTGCAAGTTTAAACATTCTCTTTTTGTGGTCCAACTTGTCAAATTTACTCTTAGACTTTGATGGGCTTTTGGCGAGGCTAGTTGACATTAATTTTTTCTTGAAAAGCTCTATGATCTTTGATACGGTAGGGATTTTCAAAACAATGTGTATGCGAATGTGTGTTCACTTGTGCACTCTCAAGTATCTCATACTTGTTTTATTAACAACAAAGTTGAAGATTTGTTGTGAGTTTAAACATGCTCTTTTGTGATCCGACTTGTCACTTTCTTTCTAAAATTTTCATTTTTTTATTTTTTACTTTTGATTTTGATTCATGGGTTTTAGGTGAGGTTAGTTGATTTCTTGAAAGGCTTTATGCTCTTTGACTATGTTACACGGACTCGAGTATGAGTGTCGGGTGTGGGTATCTATCTAGAAGTCAGACTCATCAAACCATAAATTTAAGGATCCGTGGACTCAACAAAAATATATCATATTTTTATATTTTTAATCATGTATGTGAGATAAAATGGTACTATATGTAATTTACAGTGTCAAAAACACATTTATAGCGATTATATAACAATATGTACATATAATAATAATAATATATACAATTATATAAGAAGTGTCCGTTGAAAAGTAGCTGATAGCTCATACCCTTGTTTGAGTGTTGGGTGCCCGACACTGGTATTTGATTTATTTTGAAGAGTCCGTGTAACGTAGCTCTTTGATGCAACTGGATTTTCAGAAATGTGTGAGTGTGTGGTCACATGTGCATGTGCACTATCAAGCATCTCGTACTTATTTTGCTAATAACAAAGTTGTAAGATTTGATGCAATGTCAGGCTGCTTTTTGATACCCAGGTTGTAACTTTCTTTATTAGACTCTGACAAGTTTTAGGTGTGCAGTTGGTTGAAATTGTTTTTGCCTAAAATGCTTTATGCTTCATGCTCTTTGATACTTGTTTGTTAACAACGATTTTGAAAATTTATTGCAAAGTTTCTGCTTGCTGTTTTTGAGATCCATATTATAACTTTCTTTGTTAGACTCTGATAGGTTTTAGGTGTAAAGTTAGTTGATTGGTACTGCCTTTGCTTGAAATGTTTTATGCTCATTGGTCTGCAGGGATTTACAGAACAATATGCTTTCAAATATCTCAGGCAGTTATAACCTACCTCCAAATGTTACCGTCAGGTTTGTTTGCCATCTTCTTCCACACTGAAATGTTTCTTAATATGGATGTGTTTCCTCTGTAAAAATCTTAGATTTTTTACTTTTTAGATTCTAGTTAAGTATTGATAGAGACATAGCAGGTTCATAGAGTAATGTCCCTCTTGCCTGTTATTTGTTTTACAATTTGCAGGCTTCAAGGAAATCCAATATGCTTAAATACCAACCTGGTCCAGTTTTGTGGATCTCAGAATGAAAATGACAGTAATATCCAGAGCTCAACAAACTCCAATGTTGCTTGTTTCGTGCAATCATGCCCACCCCCTTATGAATATGCCCCATCATCTCTTGTACCATGCTTCTGTGCTGTGCCTTTGATCGTAGACTATCGGCTGAAAAGTCCTGGATTCTCAGATTTTCGGCCATACACTAATCTATTTGAGGAGTACCTAACCTCCCGTCTTGAGTTGAAGGCTTATCAACTTGACATGGCTACTACTCCTATGTGGGAAACAGGTCATCGATTGAGAATGTACTTGAAGATTTTTCCTGTATACATTGACAACACCCATCATTTATTCAATAGTAGTGAGGTTCTACGTATTCGGGGCTTGTTCACAAGATGGGAGATTCCTGATCTTAAAATTTTTGGACCTTATGAGGTTCTCAACTTCATTCTGTTGGACCCTTATAAAGATGGTTTGTCTCATAAACCTTATCTGGCAGTTATTGCTTTGGACTTTCTCGATATAGATATAATTAGTTATGGTCTTTGTGTTTCTGTTTCTGGGAGAAGGTTGTCTAATTGTTTTTTCTGCTTTATGCCTCTATCTGAATATATGGGTAACCTAGATGTATATATTAGTGTTGTTTTGCCCTGGCGTGGTAAGAATAGGTTATGAAATTGCAGAAGTGGACATGTTTGTGCATAAAGAGGAGATGAATGGGCCAAATTGTTGTAACTAATTACCAAATAAAAAATTACCAAGTTTATTATTTAGATTAATTCAATATACCAATTCCAATATCTCAATCATGCATAAATCATCTACGCAAATATGGTACTAATAAAGTAAAGACCACCCTGCTTGTCAAAATCCACGAGATCAAAAGTTTAATAAAATGACTCCAAATGACTTACGACCCAACCCTGAATGTGTTAGACTTTACTTTTTCACCTTCAAGCTCCTAGGTTCGAATTCTGCTTTCAAGTGGCTCTAACACTGTTGTTAGCCTCCTCTTGTCTATATCTCCACTCCTCACTGCTCCAATTGCAATGACTAGTAGTTAGGAATAATCAATGCACCCCACTGAAACTATTGTTTATGATGCTTGGATCACAATATTGGATGATCAATCAGCGGGATAACATTGACCTAAAAAGCAGCTACAAATACATCAATGCCATTCTAATCAACAAATACACAGTCAAGTTTGCCTACTTTCATTTCATATACAAATAGGAATGGATGGATGTTGCATAACTTTTAGGGGGTTTTTCTCAT
This sequence comes from Camellia sinensis, assembly GCF_055761805.1. Lineage (NCBI taxonomy): Eukaryota > Viridiplantae > Streptophyta > Magnoliopsida > Ericales > Theaceae > Camellia > Camellia sinensis. The sequence continues at coordinate 74,996,733 of NC_138963.1, forward strand.
AATTTTAGTTTCTGTTGCAGCGGACCTCTCCTCTTCAAAATCTGGTATTAGCAAGGTAGCACTGATTGGCATTGCACTTGGGACGATTGCAGGTGCAGTTACATTATCTGCAATTGTATCACTTCTTATATTGAGATTGAATACGAGAAAACGCCATACATCTTCAAGAAGACATCTATGTGAGTACCTTACGGTTACCATTATCTGTGGTGGAAGTAAAATTTATCATGATTCTCCATTGTTTAGTTCCTAATTTTAGTAGTTGACAAAACAAATTTCAATTTGTTGGCAATGGTGATCTTGTATTCTAATTATTGACAACAAATATAGTATGATACTGGGATTTATTAAAGTATATCCTCATATGCTTTATACTAGGGTGACTGTTATTTTTTTCAGAAAACTGGGATCATTATTAAATTTATCATTATAGATTTTTCAGATGAAAAAGAAGCTATTCTACAGACTATTAAATGTGTTGGAGATGCATATTATCCTCCCTGAATTACTCAGAGCTGTAATTATATAACCTTGTATATGGCCATCTTTGATTGTTTTTACTTTGAAAACTTAAACAGAATGGTTTTTATAAATGGGCAAACTGTATGTAAGCACTTGTGTCTCCCCATATTTTGGTTGCGTTTTATGATTTCTTATACTGCATGTTCAACCCTGACCATTAGGATTTTAAAATACCCAATATAAAATATTTGATTTACCATGGGCCTTATGGGCCTGTGGTATGCAGTTCACCTTCCAAAACACCAAGTGGGGGGCACAAATCCCATGAAGGTAGTTTCGTATATAATTTTTTTTTAGCAGTGTGAAAATATAAATACACATAAACAAATATGTATATATTTATAACAAGTGCTTGTAGTTAGAATTACGTTGTAAATTAACTGGAAGTTGTCTGAACCATACTTGATAAAGATCCTCTATTGTAATTCATTTGTGAAGGAGATGGATTGAATTTGAGGAAGCTACATGATGTTATATCTGCATTTAACGCTTGAAAGAAAAACTTGGTTGTATTATATTTATTAGCTGTATTAGCTATGTGTTGGCAATGAACTGAGGCAACTTGGGTATGATTCTGATCAAATAATTGATGGAGAACAAACAGAATCTCTAACCCAAACTAGCTATATGCCTTATAAAATGGTACATGAATTTCAACCCAAAAAATGTGTTGGAATAACACTTTGCCATAAACATCTCTGTTAAACTATATATTGACCCTTTTTTCCTGAATATTGGGATTGCTATGCATCCTCTTGTAATAGAATTATTGACTAACTGCTGTATTACAGCATTGGCAATTTGTAAATTGTAAACTAAAGGTTATGTGTTTGAAGGCTGGACAAGTGTATTGTGTTACTCAGCTCACAACTCAGCGGCTTTCCATTTGAAATGCTTTTAATGTGATATATGGGAATTGTAGTCCCTAAGACTAAGTCTGAATGCATGAAATAAAAGTGAAGATATATTAGCTTCCAAGAAATGGTTATCATCATATGTAACAATGACTTCACATTATATGTTTTTGCAGTGTCTAAGATCTCTTTCAACATTGATGGTGTAAAAGGTTTCACTTACGGAGAAATGGCACTTGCAACTAACAATTTTCATGCTTCCACTCAAGTAGGACAAGGAGGGTACGGGAATGTCTATAAAGGTATTCTAGCTGATGGCACAGTTGTGGCCATAAAACGTGCACAAGAAGGATCATTGCAGGGTGAAAAGGAATTTCTCACTGAAATAAAACTGTTGTCAAGGTTACATCATCGGAACCTGGTTTCTTTGATTGGATACTGTGATGAAGAAGGTGAACAGGTACCTTTCTACTTACTTGAAAACTTAAATTCATATACACTTACCTGTCTAGACTGCATTTTGGGAGTTTGAACACCATCCCATCAACCAAAAATCCAACCCTGTCAAAGATACTACCACTATTTGTTCCAAAAATGAGGAATAGTGTATATGTTGTGAGAATATTATATAAATATATTAGATTGTGTGAATATTAAATTGATTGTAGAATATAAATTTATTCTTATTTCCCTTTTTTGAGTAGGTCTATATAACTTGGTTGTACTCTTTGTATTATTGATAATGGAATATATGAATTCTCTCAGAAAACTTACATATGTATATCCACCCTTCCATCTGCCGCTTGGCCCGTAATTAATGTTCATTGTTGAACAATTGAGAAACAGAGTCAACCTACTGACAAAATAGATGAGTGCATGTGTAGGAAATTGGGAAGTAGCCACTTCCATTACTTTGTCTCTTCTTTCAAAGTGACAGTAACCTTTTCATTTATTTCTTAACGATTGGTCTTATGCGTAACCTCCTGGAAATTAACAGTGTTCTATTCTTCTGGTCTTCTTTGAGCAAATATTTTATTTCTCTACCATCTATGGAAGCTTTTATTTTGTGCCAGGAAAATTGGTTAATTTAATTTGTCTTTCCCTTCTTGGCATGTAGATGTTGGTTTATGAGTTCATGCCCAACGGTACCCTGAGGGATCAGCTATCTGGTATATTCTATAAACTTCTTTTAAGTTTGCTTCTTAGCAATTCGTCCTTTATTATTTATGGGTTTTCTTCTGGAAATACTAATTGGAATCATGAGTTAACTGGTGGCACTTGCTTCAGAACTCACAATTTCAATTAAAGAAATTAGAAACAGTAGAAAATGCTCTTTCGAATTTTCGAATCACCCAGGAAAATACTATTACCTTAGGAAAATTGGCTGAAAAATACTGTCTTCAATTAAAAATTGCAGAAAATCTGGAAAATACTGTCTATAATTTTTTAATTAAGCAGGAAAATATTATCACCTTAGGAAAATCCCCTCACTCTTTCCTTCTGTGCATGTGTAAGAAATTGAGGCTATATTATTAATATGTTAATTACTTGGTGCTTGCATATATGTTTTGATGTTTATGATACCACAGGTAAGCTTAAAGCGCCTATGAGTTTTGCCATGAGATTGAAAATTGCTCTAGCTGCAGCCAAGGGCATTCTCTATCTACATATGGAAGCCAATCCTCCAATATTCCATCGTGATATCAAGGCCAGCAATATATTGTTGGATTCTAAATTTACTGCAAAGGTTGCCGATTTTGGACTTTCACGGCTTGCCCCCATCCCTGATATTGAAGGAACTATACCTGCTCATGTATCCACAGTCGTTAAGGGGACTCCGGTAAGCTTGACTCTTTTTTATGACACATCTTCACAGAACATTTGAAATCAAAGACAGTTTGAAGCAAGAAATTTTTATCCAAATTCATAGATCTGTAGTACGCCACAGATATGGGGATTGAGATATCGCTAACTAATGTTTATGATCAAGTCTCGGTGATATATTATAGATCATTAAAATATTATGTACTTGTGAGAGTCCTCTTTTTTTTTTCTTTTTTTTTTTGAACAGTACTTGTGAGAGCTTGATATGCATTGTTAGGCCCATTCTTTATAGCAGTTTAAGCTTTTGGGGTATTGGTCACTTAGCATGGTATTAGAGCTTTGGTTCTAAGAGGTCCTGGTTTCAAGTTTCCCCATGTGTATTTGTTTCCCCCTTCTGTTGCCCATGTGGACTTTTTGTGTGTGGTGCGCGTGCATTTGCACCCAGTTTGGTCAATATTTCTCTAAATGTAAGTGGCTGTTATACAGAAGGGAGGGTACAAGAGCTTTATGTACATTGTTGTGCTCTCCTTAACAACTTAAGCTTCTTTCGAGCCAAGTTGTTGTCTGCCACTCATCCAAAAGAATTGGACCAGTGTTACCAGAAGCGCTAACATCCTAGCGATTTAAGTTTTTGAACACACGTTCCGAAACATGATACACTTCCTTTCCAAAATGATAAATTTAGCCATCCAAAAGGATCCCATGATTTTGTCTATGTTTTTCATTTAAAGTTCATCTTAATAGGGAAAGAGGCAAATATAATGAACTATAATCTAGATGGAATGGAGTTTTGGATTGACACAAATAGGTCATATTGTTCATAGAATTATGTTATTGCATGATTAGTTTAAAGAAAAATATATATATATAATACGGTGGATGTCAAACTAAGAATTCTACTCCTATCGTAACACATATTAGAGCACGTGGCGTACTACGTTCCCGTTCTCATTCCTCATACCAGAATGATCTGTGTTCTGGGTAACATAGATTCGGACTTAGGCCTCGTTTGGGAACCCTCCATTTTAGTCAAAAAGTCAAAAAGTTACTAAATTATCCAAAAAGCCAACAACTCATACCAAAAAGTCAAAGATTCTCTTTTCTCTCTACTTTTTGTACATCTTTTCGTAAAAAGCCAAAAAGTCATTCCAAACATACTAGTTTTTTTTAACTCATATTTTAGCCAAATAGCCAAAAAGTTACTAAATTAGCCTGTTCCCAAGTGTCATTTTTACTCTTCGTTGATCTCCAGTTGATACAGATTTGTAATCCCAGCTACGTATGGGTGGCTAGATGGATTCTTCTGTGCAGTCATACCAGTTCTTAAAAATCATCCACCCAGTAGAAGAAAATGTCAAAAAAAAAAAAAAAATCATGATCCATGCATTAATAAATGACCACTCTATCAATGGGTTGTATGTGTGCATAATCATTGTCAAATTTACAATGATTCTTATGGTAAATTTGAGTACAATACTACATTATCATCTATTGTAAAAAACATTTGGTTGGTGCGTTTCACATGATGCATTCTGATAATTTGATTCATGGATCTGAAAGTTAAAATAACTGTTTGGGTTGCTTTGATTCATTGAGATCAATCTTAGAGTTCAAGGAAACTGATATGTAGTTCCCAAAGTAGTAGTGTAAAAAGTGTACTGAGATTCTTTATTTCTTTTCTGTTTCGGTAAAAATATTTTGAGACATGTAAAAGTTGTATTGAGATTCTTTCTTTCTTTTCTGTCTTTGGCATTTTCTTTCTCTTATTGACGGCCGAGTGGTTGTTATTAGCATGACCCATCTTAAAATGAACCTTAAGAAATACAATTACCGACACGCTGACATAATAAATTTTTAAAATGTCGGACATGATGTTTAGGAGACACAAAATATATTGTTTTATAAATATTGTATCTCATATATAACTATGTTGTTTAAATATAATATAAAATATAAAATAACACTATTTCCTATAAAATTTTATATATAATATGCATTTATCATTGTTTCATAAGTTATTTTATTCACACTTGTAATTAATTTCATCTATGTATGAGCAATGAACATGTGTCTCTTAAGCGTCCAAAGTGTGTTTTGGTCTAAAAATATGTCCAATACATGTGAAGAAGTATTCAACGAGTGTCCGTATCTAACACCGACACGCTACCTTGTTAGAACTGAGAAGTGTTGGTGCTTCTTAAGCGATCGTCTAGTTAAAATTGTTAATGTGTGAAACTTAATGGTAAAATGTAGTATCTGTTATGTGAAGACATTATCTAGTGTGAAACTTGAACATCATTTTGTTTGTAGGGGTATCTCGATCCAGAGTATTTTCTCACTCATCAACTGACAGACAAAAGTGATGTTTATAGTCTCGGTGTTGTATTTCTAGAGCTCTTGACAGGAATGCATCCAATCTCACATGGCAAAAACATTGTTCGGGAGGTAGTACCTCACCACTTATTTGTATTGAAGGTTTAGTTAGAAAGCAGTGTATATATGAAGCTATATCATATTTTTAATGGCATGTTGGTCCCGTCTGGTGTTTTTACCTTCTTTGTTTTTGAAAATTTATGTCAGTGTTTATTGCAGCTTTTATTTACAGCTTACGAGACAGAAATAACTTAAATAAGTTGGAAAAAATTGATTATTAGAAAGTATGGGAATGGGTGTTTTTAGCTTCTGTTTCTAATTATTAGCTTTTAGCAAGTTGCACACTGTTCATATCTCTCCATCCACATTAACTTAAACCATCTATCTTCTATGTTTTTCTTCCAACTTTGTCAGGTAAACATTGCATGTCGATCTGGAATAATCTTCTCTGTCATTGATGAACGAATGGGATCCTATCCTTCTGAATGCGTGGAGAAGTTTGTAAGCTTGGCCCTCAAGTGTTCCCGAGAAGAGACAAGCGCACGACCTTCAATGGCAGAGGTGGTTCGGGAACTTGAAAGCATAGGACTTTTGATGCATGAGTCAGACAGCAAAGTAACAGAATCGTTTATTACTGACCCTGCTAAGGTTGTGAGCCCTCCATCTTCGTCCTCTAACATGAATCATCCTTACGTATCAGCAGATGTCTCTGGCAGTGACCTTGTTAGTGAAGTCATGCCTGCCATTACACCTAGATGATTTTTCTCCCAACTTCTGTATTTTAGTCCACATTTGTTCAATTTGATTTGTAAAATTCTGATAGCTCACATTTGATGTTGTTGTCATACAATAATAGTTTTGCTTACAATCCATTGTATTTCTTGAATATTTGTGTGATACCTCTGTGCTATTTGAAATGGGTTGGGCTTATGTCAAGTTCAAATTTAAACTTGAGGGACCCTGTGAAGCCAACCACAAATCCCTTTTCAATGATTCAAATAGTTCATTTTGTAGGGATTTGAGTGTATATTGTGGGGAGTAAAAATCTGTCCCACATCGGTTCACTAGAGACTCTTGACCTACCCTATAAAGTGTGCCATGCCCACAAACCTCCAAGAGGCCTTTTCTAATGAAGGATAAACAAAACTGTACATGCTCCTATGATACCAAAGGGACTGTATGTTGGTGCGTGCATTACATCGATTCACTAGGGACTCTTAACCCCCCTTATAAAGTGTGTCATGCTCACAAACTTTCAAGAGGCCTTTTCTAGTGAAGGAAAAACAAAAACGTATGTGCCCTTATGGTATAAAGTAGACAATAGCTTGGTACGTGCTCTGGGAGTGGGGTGGTCTGCACATATATCATTCATGAAAAAAGTTAGGTCGATTTGATAATCATAACATTTTATTGGATCAACCTAATTTTTTTCATGAATTATACACAGTGAGTTATACAGAATGAACGGCTCAGATCATCAAAATGGGATCCGTGATAGACTCCATAAGCCGCTCAAATTCTCTTAAATTCCTAATTGAACTTTGAGAGAAACCCCATTATACTAATTCTTCATATATTTTAAGTTTGTAATAGATTTTCCCTTCATAAAAGGGCTGGTTGGCCCGTTTGTCAATTAACAGATTTTAGCTATACCACATTACAAATAGGAATAATTAAACAAATTAGCGGTGAATACAAATGCGATTTGTTTACAATCTTACATTTGACTTTTCTGATGATTTGATGAATGAAGAACATAGGTTGAGTTTGATAGCTGTTAATAATTATTTTCTTAAATAGTTACAAATATGACAATTTTGAAAAAGAAAAAAAAAAGCAAAAAGTATTATTGAGTTTCTACCGGTTCTAAATTGTGTGTTTTATATATAATAGTATAGATGAGAACCTTGCTGGTTGACTGGGTGATTTTATTTCCACACACCATTTAGTCTATGTGCACATACTTAATGAATAAATTTTATATTACAATTTTACCACTTAATAAAATTACTAATATAAACATGAGTACACACATTTAACTTCAACTTAAATTTTCTTAGTGCACATCTTTGCAATTAAAAAACTCTCACTACACATGCATTAGAAGTGTAAAATTAAACACACTAAACCCTAGCCTTAATTATTCTCCAATATTTTTCACTCAACCTTTCAAAATCCACGTCTCTTCTAAAAGTCTTCATCTTCCAAGTCCATTGTCACCCAAACCTCTCATTAGTTTAGTATTTGAATCATTTGTCATTGTTATGGAGGATTTGAAAGATAAAAATTTAGATTTTAATATAGAAATCATTCTTCACGATAAAATAGACAATAAAAACAAGAGATTTTATTTATTTATTTGGTTTTGTCAACATTGTAGAATTTCTTTGGTGAAGTAAGAGATAGGTACTAGACATGGGGACATTCATCATCTCTTAACAATACCATTTTAGCCACACAAAGAGGTGCGGTTTATACTCCTTCCCAATAATAATATTATATCTTTAACATGAACCTCAACAATGGAGCTTCATTCTCTAAGGTTTATGATTTTGTACAGAATGAAGCAACAACGGAGGTTTGATAGGGTTTATCATACGAAAGGATATCTCTATAACTGAGTGAGTGTGTAATAAGTGAATGTGTACATTTTGATTTTTTCATTATGAAAGGATATATTTGGAATAATATTGCGTGCTTGTATGTGGAGTAAGCAAATTATAATTATTTTAGTGTGTGAACTGGGAGGGATGTGCACTAAGAGTAAATGGTGTGTGGAAATAGAATTTCCTTGGTCAACTATATGACATTAAGGGCATGTTTGATTGGGTGGATTAGAGCATGGGATTAGGTTTATTAATCCGTGGGTCCAATTGTCCTATGTTTGTTTTAACATTTTGGTTTAGGATTATTAATCCAATGGATAATTAATCCAACAAATTTGTAGGATTATCAGTAATGGGGTAGGGGTGGGATTATTAATCTAATGGATATTAATCCAATTGGATAGTAAATACCACACTAATTTAATAGGATTATTAATACTTCACTATTAATCTTGTGCATCAAACATGACCTAAATGCCTTCTCTTTAAAAACAAGTTAATGTGACAAATATAATTGAGGTGCCACCTTGGTTTGTAAGAATTTAAGTTAACATTTTCCATTTTTGACTATGAAAATGTGTTTTAAAAAAAAAACTAATCGAATAAAAAAGGAATATTTTGTAGTCATATAAATTTCATGAAGAATTATTTCTTGTATAAGTGGCTTAAGAAAATATAATTTTAATTTTTAAAATGGGATTTACTAAAATAGCATGATACCTAGATACAAATCAATGGTTACATTTATATGTAGGAGTAATTTGTAATATTTATATGTTAATTAACTCCAGTGAAAAATAGTTTTAAATTATTTTACTTCAACAACTAATTTTGTCTCCCTTTGCTAACCCAGCCTGCTAACCATCCCATCATTATATCTCCATTAGTTTAATTCAGTAACACAAGAATATGAAAATGATTTGAAAACACTAATATTATAAACTTATAATTTTTATTCAGAATATTATCTATAGGAATTCTGATTTGGAAAATATCATATATTGCCAAATTGTGCATTATTTTCCATTATAACAAACTTGGAGAAAAAATGAGAACAAAAGTATAAGCCCAAAAACTTAGCCCACCAAATAATGTAATTAGTGTTATGGAAGAACATTCGCAATGGAGTGTGTGCTAGTGTAAGATGTTGGCAAAAATCGAAGAAAAAGACTTTTTGGTCGTATGAATGGTTATGTTTGTGTGTGAAATAGCTGCTAAGATTAATGTTAAATGTTGAAGGACTAGCTAATAGTAGCGTCTGAATTAAGGCGAGAGAAAGGGGAGGGACTTATTATCGATGCAAAAAACAACAAATGGAAGAGAGAGAGAAAGGGGGAGGGGTACACACACATATATATATATATATATTTTAATTATTAGTGTTTTGAAAGGACAACCATTCCATTGCGATACTAATTCACTTACTTTTATCACATTTTTTCATATAATATACTAACTCATAATTTTAACAACTCCATTTTTTGATAATTGAATATCTGAATCAATTTGTGTGCGGCCTAACTAATCTTGAAATCCGAAAGTTAATAAACAATAATAATACCATAAGCCATCATCACATCAAAGAATACCTAAATATGGGACCAAAATGTGGCTACCCATATTACTCTGTTCTAAATAGGGAAATGCTAAATGGTGCACACCGTATATACCTTATCACAAAATGTGTAATTTTATTATAAAATTTTATAATTTCAATCACAAAATGCATAATTACGTATTTATTACGCCAATTTATAACGAGATTACACATTCTATAATTGATATTAGGAAAATTTATAGTTAGAGGGTCCACACCATAGGATTTCCCTTCTAAATATTGCACAAAACTCAAATAAATTTCGAAACTTATTAAAGTTTTTGTTTTGTTTTTTTGTTTTTTTTTTGTTTTTGTTTTCGTTTTTGTTTTTATGTTTTTTTTTTAAGTTCGTAAAAGCCCAAACTCTTTCGTCTGGCCCAGTAGGTAATAGCTCTACGTGTCATGGAGGCCCCATTCAATTAATTTGTAATATTTAATTTTATAGGATAATGAAATTAAGATGATTAAATATTATATTGTGTCATGTCAAAACGGTATCTATGCATTTATCATATATGTACCAATAATGGTACATCAAGTAGACTGTGCACCATTGGTAATGGTCTGAAAAAATGTCTATTATTTTTTAAAATGTAACCAAAAAAAATTAATATAATATGTAAGTATAACTCTTTTACTTTATTACATTTATAAATGCATAATATGTGTTTTTCCATCAATTATAGTACTAAGCCCTGGTTTGGCAAACTGTTTGGGCTAAATAATCACAAAAAAGAAAAAAAAAATCAAAAAAGTCAAAAAGTCAAAAAAATCAACAAAAAGTTTGCCATTTCAAAGCCAAAAAGTCGAAAAAGTCAAACAAAAAAACCAAACAGACAAAAAAGTCTCAGGCTAAAAAAGTCAAAAAAGTCAACTAAAAAGGTCATTGCCAAACGACCCCTAACTATCATGTTGCCAATATAGAAATGTTGATAAAAGACCCACAATAATTGAGATTATACTTATAATAGATTTTATTTATTCTGTGAATGTCGAACAAATGTGATTAGTTTTGATTTTTATTATACTTCAATTATAAAATGTCAACATTTTCTTTTATAATTACATAGAGTTTATGCTAATAATTTAAAAATATATTTGACAAATAACCATAAGTAATTTTTTAAAATCTTATCCTGTACTGTGTACAGGTGATATGCTAGTATTGTTATGTATGAATTTGAATATCATGAATACATTTCGAGGCAAGACTATAATTGGGTTTATGGGCCGAACCTGACGGCAATATTGAAGCCCATTAGCAAGACCAACCTAAGAGATCTAGTGATTTGTAGAATGACACAGATCTAGTGATTTTTAAAATATTAATCTAAATAAAAAAATATAATTACAACTTTTCTATATATATATTTTTTAAGTAACTAGAATTACAGTTTACTTGTTTAATAGTTTTGTTCACATTTTACATGAAGCCACTTAACATTACGTATGCATGCAAAGTTTCTCATATATATAAACAGAAGTATGAAAACTTTTTGAATAATATTTGGAGCAATTTGATCGAGCTGGGCTAGGCCCAAATAGGATGGTTGAGTTGGCCCAACGCTTGAGCAAACACGACTGAGTTGGGCTAAACTCAGTCAGTCGAGAAAGTCGACTTGGCTGGTGCGCCTACTATCGAGCACACCTATGTGCCTGGAGTATAGGCTTGAGTGAAAGGGGTGGCCACTTCGCCTAGCAAAATAACCGAGAAGGGGATACTGCTGTCCCTTTGTGGGAGTTTTTTCCGAGTATTTTTTGATAATCTGAACTAATTATATTATAAGGTTTGTCGAGTAGATTATTCATACAAAAAATCAATTTGATTAGATATCTGTAGTCCTATAACCAAAGCACATTTATTTTTATAAAAATTAACGGTTAACATAACTTTCATAAATTTTTAAAAATAATTAGGACCTAATCACAGGTTATGAATATCCGATAAACTTGATTTATTACAAGAATAATATTATGGATGAACTTTACTATATGAACGGTTCAAATTAACAAAAAACACTCGACAAAACCTCCCACAAGAGGACAGCAGTTACTGCTGTGCCTTAAGGGCAAAAAAATGTCTTCGGATGCATGTGTATATTTTGTCAGGATTTAGTTTTCCTCCGTATCTTATCTCTCTATATCTCTTTCGTGGCCTTCAATTTGTATTTGAATTTGCACTTATGATATGAACTATTTATAAGTCTCCTAATAAAAGTTTGTAATAAAGGTTATTCATACAAAAAAATCAGTTTTATTAAACAATTATAAACACGAAAATAATTGAGAAATTTGGCTATAAACTCCATTTACCTACCTTTCATTGTTAAAAAGATTAAGAAAAAAATTATACTTTCTAAACCTCCTCATAATTATAAAATCTTACATAAAGGACAAAATTTATTATTTAAATATTTTATTAGACTATTATACCCTCAACTAAATTTTCCCACTTTTTCCACTCACTCTCTCCCCACATTCTTTGTCTCTCTCCTCCCTCTTTCCCTTCTGACTTTGTTCTCCGCCGACATGCTCCTCCTTCCAGATCTGAAGCTCTGTTTCTCGACAATTTTGGTAACTGCTTCTTCTCCGGCGATGATAGCAACGTTATCATCATCACTCTCCTAGCCAAATCCGGTCAGTTATCAGGCGAAACTCCGGCGATCAACAATGCCGAAACCAATCTCTACCATGAACTCATCAAGAACATCGGGAATGAAATCAACTACGGGTCGGAAAATTGTCCTCCGGTGCCGGAATCGAAGGAGATCGTCTATGAGGAGAAACAGATCGTCTCTAAGGCCTCGTTTGGCAACAGGCCGGTTTAGCCAAAAAAACTAAAAAGTTATTAAAAAAGCCAAAAAGTCAACAACCCATACTAAAAAGTCAAAAATTCTCTTTTCTCTTTACTTTTTACATATCTTTTCGTAAAAAGTCAAAAAGTCATCCCAAACATACTAATTTTTTTTAGCTCATATTTTAGCCAAATAGTCAAAAAGTTACTAAATTAGCCTGTTCTCAAACGAGGCCTAAATTGAGGCATGTTTGGTGGAGTTGTTTAGTTATACATATTTTTTTAAACACAGATTTGAGTTTTAAGTATATGTATATATATATATTTGTGTGTATGAGTGTTGTTGAACACGTGTATTCTTTTCATTGAAATTTGTGATTGTTGATCGAGTTTTAGAAGTTTTTCTTCTCAATTAGATATGTTGATTTGTTGATTAATTTGTTTTGCTTTTGTTTGTTTGTTTGTTTTTTTTTTTTTTTTTTGATTTATTTTTGTTGTTTTTGATCTAATTTCATTTGACAGAACCAGAGTAAAATTTTACTTTGGTTCTATTGCTTTTGTTTTTTGTTTCAGATAATGAGAGTAAAATTTTACTCTTGTTCTATTACTCTGTTTTTTGTTTGAGAGAATTAGAGTAAAATTTTACTCTGGTGTTAGAATGACAGTAAAATTTTACTGTCAAAAGGCGATCATTGCCAAATACTTCAGCCGCCACAAACACTGCCTTCACTTTTTTACTTTTGTTCAGAGTAACATTTTACTTTTAGCTTCAGAGTCTCATGGCTTACTCGTTTTTCAGAGTAAAATTTTACTTTTATACAGAATAAAATTTTACTTTTGTGTAAAGTCTAACATTTTACTAGTTTTTTAGAGTAAATTTTTACTTTTAACTTCAGAGTCTCACAGTTTGCTCGTTTTTTAGAGTAAAATTTAACTTTTATACAGAGTAAAATTTTACTTTTGTGTAGAGTCTAACATTTTACTAGTTTTTCAGAGTAAAATTTTACTTTTATACAGAGTAAAATTTTACTTTTAGTTTCAGAGTGTAACATTTTACTCTTATTCGGAGTAAAATTTTACTTTCATACAGAGTAAAATTTTACTCTGAAATACACAGTGAAGATGGCTTAATAGGAGAGCTGATAGATATGATGGTAATATAGTAAAAGAAATAAGTTTTAAAATATTATGGGGTTTTGAAAGTACTTATATAATTCTTGTTATTTTGAAAGACAAATTAGATAGCGAGGGGGCTATCACCAAATCCCCCAAAATAATTCACATTTTGTTTTGTAAAATAGATAGTTTAAGTTTACAATCATATTTTATTTTATTGTAAAATAGATAGTTCAAGTTTACAAGAAAATAATTTGCACTTTGTTTTATTTTATTTTATAAAATAAAATATGATTTTTTTTGTATGTTTAAAGATATTTGAAAAAATTAATTTTTTACACGAACTACTTTTATTACAACAGGTATAAGATAGATAGTTCAGATTATCGATATGAATTTAAATTGGGAATCGCAAAAAAAATATAAATAAATAAAAATATAAAGGGAGTTCATCCCATTTTATCAAGTGTTAGATGCGTTCACGATTCTATAATTTGAATAAGCTTTAACTACTTGACAAAGAATTTAAAATCGTTCTAACCGACATAGAAAAGTTATAAAAAAGAAATAGTGTCAATATGTAAAAAAATCATTTTTAGATTTCAGTCTCTTTTGGCAAGATAGCTAAAAGATAAAAATCAATTTTTAACTTATTTTGAATTATATTATTTATTTCTTTATTTACATATTTTTTATAAAAAATATTAAAAATTTAAAAAAATTAACTTTTAACCAACTTTTTAAAACACCCATTCGTATTTCCTTTTTTTAAGCCTACTTACTGACTTGGAAGCAGAATTTTCACGTTCTATTTATTCACTTGCGAAAAAGTCGTTCGTACAACAAAACTTGATCATTTCAACTGAAAGAATTGATTATTGAGTAGTCTTCTAAAAAAAAAAAACTTTACAATCTACTTAAAAAAACCTTTTCAGGTAGGAGTTATAAAAAAAAAAATTATTATTATTATTATAAAAAAATCGTAAAAAAAATAAAGATAGTGTCATCCAAATAAATCAATAAAACAATAAATCCCTTATCTTCCCAAAATAGATTAAAATTTTTTCTAATCATAACTAAAAAATTAGGGTTCTCCCCATGGCGTGCACCCCTTTAGGGGTGCAAATGACTTACCACAAAATATATAATTTTATTACAAAATACATAGCATCGCTACAAATTGACGTTACAAAAAATATCGTAATCAAGTCACAAACTTTTGTAACATCAATAACAAAATTGTAGACATTTTGTTATGTAATTTGTAACGATATTACATATTTTGTAGTTGATATTATGAAATTTTGTAATAAAATAATACATTTTATAGTAAGGTTCATATGGTGTGCACCCCTAAAAAATTAATATGATTCATAACCAAACAAAACATAAGATATAACTAAAGATTTTTTTTATCATATTAAAGTAATAATCATGATATAAGTCATAATTAACTTTAGAATGAATCATAATTAACATTATAATTAGTCATAATTAATCCATAACACACACTACATTGGTCTTGTTTGGTAACCTTGTTTTAGGATCTAATTATTTTAATTAATTTTTTGATTTTTTATGAGAAGACGTATAGACAAATAGAGAGAAAAGTTGACTTTTTAGTAATGATTTTGTGACTTTTTAACTAAAATAGGTTGTTTCTAAACTTGCCTAAAAGGTGATAATCATAAAGCAAAAGTTAAAAGCACACATTTTCCATCTTTCAAATAGTTAAATTTTTCAACGTATTTAAATTTTTTTTCTCTAGTAAGCAAAAGTAAAATTTATACCAAATAATATGATACGAGATCTCAAATTTAAATAAACTACAATCATCTCTTAAAAAGGGTAACAAACAGCCCCAATACACCATAACTAAAGACAATAAACATTGTAATTGGAGCATATGGGGGTGTTACCATAAAATTTTTCCTAAACTACACCTTTGATTTAAGTTATTGGCATTTTAACCATAAATCAATAGTTATTTTCAGATATTTTATAGTTTTCTATTTCTATTTGATTGACATCAAGAGAAGTGTTTTCCATTATGAAAAATGATATATAAATTCGCTTTCTAAATTTAATAATGTGTAAATAAGATAATTGGTAAAAAACTAAAGGAGATATAAGTGAGAGATTTGCTTTAGATATTTTAATACATTGTCACACCATTAAATTTAAAAAGTGAATTTAATTTTTAAGTTTGAATAACACTACTCTTATTTTATGGCCCATTTTATGACCGATTTCAGTGATTCAAATCATTCACTTTTTAAAATTCGTTGAGCAGAATATTCATGCAAAAAATCAATATAATTAAATATTGATAGTTATATATTTGAATTAGATTTATATTACAAAACATGAATAAATATACTTGAAATTATATTTATATATCGTTTATTTTTTAAAACAAATACGATATCAAACTTATAGTTACCGATGTCCAATTATTTTAACTTTTTGTATGAATATTCTACTTAACGAATCCTAAAAAGTGAATGGTCATTGAAATCGGTCATAAAATAGGTCTACCAAACCCAAATGCTCTCTCAAATTGAAATGACAACATAAGAGAAATCTTGCCTATTTTATATATGCACAAGTGGAACATTTAAGTCTCATTTCTATTTTTTATTTTTTGTTTTCATTTCTTTTTTTTTTTTTTAATTGGAAGTGAAAACTTATTTGATATATTATGTTTTATTTATAAAAAAATAAATAAATTTTGATTCCAAAATTTAAAAAAAAAAAAATTTGACAAGAAAAAAGTGTTTTCCACTCTCTTCTTCGTCTTCATCCCTCACCACCCGTTTCTATTGTCGACAACCTCCAGCCCACTCCAACCTACCACTGGGGAGCTCCAATGAGCTTTTGCTACATTTCCCATCAATTGGCCAGTCATCAACCATGACCTCTAGGCACCCTCCAACACTTCGATGACCTACCACTGGCCACCGTTTCAAGTTGAAATAGTTAAAAAATCAAAAAGTTAAAAAATTAATCCACATGCCAAACGAAGGCTATGGTGGTATTTGGTAACACTTGCACTTTCAGTTTATATTTACAAAAATTTTAAAAACTATCATAAAAATTTGTTTGGTAAATATTTTGGTTTATAAACCAGTGGTCTCAGTTTATAAATTTGGCCAAAATTTGTAAACTCAAAACATGAGTTTACGTTTTCAGTTTTCAGTTTTTTTTTTTGGACCACCCACCACTCGCCACCACCTGCCACCATTTTCCACCATCGTCTTCCACCACTACCACTGTCTTCTGCCGCCACCACCCATCACCGTCTTCTGCCGCCACCACTTGTCACCACCCGCCACTAGGGGTGCAACTCGGGCGGGTTCGGTCGGGTTGGGGGTCTGCCCAAGCCCGACCCGAATTGTATTTGGCACTGCCCAGGCCCGCCCAAGCCCGACCATGAACCCGAGCATTGTTGCCCAAGCCCGGCCCAAGCTTTGTATTTTGAACTCGGGTTGCCCGAATTGCCCGAGTCCAGAAACCTGTAGGTAGATCTAAGGGTAGACATAAAAGATGCTAATCTAATGGTAGAAAACTAACAAAAAAAAAATAAAAAATAAAAATTAAGACTAACTCTTTTACTTAATTTATATATATTACATAATTTATTAAATTATATATATATTATATATTATATATTATATATTATATAATTTATATAATATATTAAATTGAATTCGGGTTCGGGTTGCTCGGGTTGGCCATTGGTTCTGCCCAAGCCCGGCCCGAATTGCAATTCGGGCATCAAAAATCTGCCCAAGCCCGTCCAGATTACAAGATATAGTTGCCCAAGCCCTAAAAAAACTCGGGCTGGGCTCGGGTTGCTCGGGTTGAGCCCGCCCGAGTTGCACCCCTACCCGCCACCACCATCTTTCACCACTACCACTCGCTACCACTTTCCACCACCTTCTTCCGCTGCCACCACTTGTCACTACTTTCCACCACCGTCTTTCGCCGCCACCACCTGCCACCTGCCACCACTTTCCACCACCACCCTTTTCCGCCGCTACCACCTGCCATCTGCCACCACTTTCCACCACCGTCTTTCGTCGCCACCACCCGCCACCTGCCACCACTTTCCACCACCGTCTTCCGCCACTACTACTCGCCACCACCCGTCACCACCATCTTCCGCCACTACCACCCGCCACCACTTTCTATCACCTTCTTCCGCTGCCATCACCTGCCATCACTTTCCACCATCGTCTTCCGCCGCCACCACCACCTGCCACCACTTTCCACCACCGTCTTCCGCCGCCACCACCACCTGCCACCACTTTCTACCACCGTCTTCCGCTGCCGCCACCATCTGCTACCACTTTCCACAACCGTCTTTCACCGTCACCGCCACCACCCGTCACCTGCCACCACTTTCCACTACCATCTTCCGTCAGCACCACCCACCACCTGCTACCTGCCACCATCTACCACCACTTTTTACCACCGTCTTCTGCTGCTACCACTTTTCACCATTGTCTTTCGCCGCCGCCACCACTTGCCACCACTTTCCACCATCGTCTTCTGCTACCACCCTCTATCACTGTCATCTGCCGCCACCACCCACCACCTGCCGCTATTACCCATTACTCGGCACCCGCCATCATCGTTTTCCGTCACCACCACTCGCCACCACCCATAACTACCATCTTTCGTCGCCACTCACCCGCCACCACCATCTTCCGCTGCCACCATCCGCCACCACTCGTCACCATCCACCACCCGCCACGCCACCACTCACCATTTCTCACTCTTTTAGTTTATATTTTTTAAAACTTGTAAACATTTTGTCCAAACCAAACGCATTTGTAGTTTATGTTTTTCTAAAAATAAAAAAAAAAAACCAGTTTATAAAATTTTTATAAATATAAACTAAAAACATAAGTGTTACCAAACAGAACCTTTGTAATTTATAAGATATTGAAAAACGAGCTAACAATTCTCATCTCTTATAATTTTCAAGGTTTTGCCAAGTTTTTCAATATTTCTTGCTAATGAAACTTATCAAATCTTTCTAATGGTTACTGTTCATTTATATTATTTTATGAGGTTGCTTCTTGAATATGCAACCATGAAAATGTTGGTTCTCAAGGTTAATTGTCAGTGTTGGACTTTGGGTAATTATGGATGGCTTTGCTGTGATAGTTATAATAGAAGGGTTGTGATTGATCATATATGATGACTTTTCATTTATGTTATCACAAACAAAAATTGTGTTTGAATTTTCCAAAGATATTTTCTAAAATTTATTTATAATATAGGTGGCTCTTTATGATTTGAAAAATTACAAATACTTTTTTGTAAGAATTTTTTATGGAGTAAATTACCAATAGGTCTTACTGTTGGGACTTGTTACCCATTAGGTCCTATTGATAAATTTATCAGTCTCTCTTATTTTTATGAATAAATTTACAGTAATGAATTTATCAGTCAGGACCTGTAAGTAAATAATTCTAGTTAATAGGACTAATGGGTGAGTGCCATTTTTTTATTTAACAGAATTAATTAAAAAAATGAAATTTCTAACTGCTCTTCTATATAATAATAAAATTAACTGAATTATTAATAGAAATATATTTTTGATATCATTAAAAATTATTAATTGACTTGATACTTTATTGATAAAAGGGTCATTTTCTATGAATTAGAAATTTCAAAGGACGGGATATAATTTTCAAAACTATAGAGGCAATTTATATTTTAAACAAAGTTCAAGAGGCATATTTATAATTTATCCTAGGATTAATGATCCTCACAATTTAAATTAAAAATATTAAATTAGAGTACTATGCATACTTGTCACAAGATTTGAAGTGAGAAAAGAAAAGGAATGACTATAGCTTTCATTTAAGTGAGAAAATGATGTTTTCCTAATATCATATTTTGGTGGATAACAAAGCAAAATTTGTGAGAAAGGAATATATGATTGAGGGTTTTTTTCTTTCTTTCTTTTTTTCTTTGTATTTTAAAAAAAAATCAATATTATAAATATTTTAGAACCAATTAGATGGTTTTTAACCAAATTTTATCACTTTTGATAAAAAATGAAATAGGCATAATAAGAGAATTATCTTTTTTATTATGTATCATCCTTAGAAAAGATTATGGTATACACCCCCTCAAAGAGTGTGTATCGTCATACATATCTTATAACTAGAGAAAAAAATATCATAACTCTATATTTTCTAAGTCATAACTTAAAATTAAAAAAAAAAATTAAAAAAAAAAATCATAACCAAACACTATATAAGACATAACTAAAGATTTCAAAATAATGTCATAATTAATATATATATATATATATAATTATAACTAAAAAAGAAAATGACATAATTAAGGGTTTATATAGTAAGGGGTGTGTATTGTGAAATTGTCCATTATCCTTTCTTACCTAACTTATTAACCAACTATGAAAAAAAAATATTTTTATTTTTATTATTTCTTACCAAAATATCCCATCCAAATGGAGAATTAGTTGTATTTTTTTTTTTTTGAGTCAACCGACAAGAAATTATTAATAAATATTTTAAAAATTACATTAAATTAAATAATTAGCTATACAAGAAAGTGGAATTACACATACCCGTAAGGTTAATGCCAACAACCACAACATCAATACTGGATCGAGCTCCATAGGCTTGTTTGGTATAAGTCCTCTTATTTGATTGAAAATAGTTGATACTGGTGTTTGATTGCAATTTTAGATTATTTATTATTTGATTTTTCTTTTATTTTGTTTTGGGATTATTTGGAACGACCTAAATAAATGTACTTTTTATCTTTTTACGAAATGATGTGCAGAAAAGTAAATAAGTGATGTGATGAAAAAAAGATAAAAAGATGGATTATTTAAGGTATGCCAAACTTGGCCTTAGTTATAAAAAATAAAAAGTGAGATTTTTTTTACGACAAATTACATATACCTCCCTTGAGATTTAGCTAAATTACAGATGCCCCCTGAAGTTTCAGAAATTACATCCCGCCCCCTGAGGTTTGTATTTTCATAACAATTTGCCCCCTGAGGTTTATATTTCATAACAAATTACCCCTTAATTGGTTATGCAAATATAGCATTCAGGAGAAAATTTGTAATTTCTCAAACCTCAAGAGGTATCTGTAATTTAGCCATACCTCAAGAGGTATATGTAATTTGCCTTTTTTTTAAAGTTATAATTCGTAATTTTTTTTTAACTTACATAAAACTGTTAAATACATACAGTCAAAGTAGTCTCATCTCTTTTGTATTAATTATAACTTTTGAAGGTATCTTGAATATTTGCACAATAAATGAAGGATAAATTAGAAATATACCCCTTGAGATTTTCTTAAAATATGAATATGGTTTTGAAAATTACATCATAGATATCAATTAATCACTTTTTTCCTTAGGGTACCGCACTAATAAATTTTAAATAGTAATCTTATGAATTGTTTAGTCCTCCATTTTTTCTTGTAGACCCAAAGGTCTCATTCTAATATGAATTACATAAGAGGCCAAGCATAAACGCACTTGTGTTATGTGTTGAGGGACAAATGCGGGTTTTCTCATAAACTCCTTAGTGTACGTTTCTCAAACGTACCACTCCAATGTAACACTAGAAAAACGTAACACTCCAATGTAACGTACAAAACTTCTTAGTGTACATTTTTTAAATGTAACAACGTAACATTTAAAAAAAAATTATTATTGTACTTTTTTCAAACGTAACACTCCAATCAATATAATACACTAAAAAAATTATATAGTGTACTTTTCTAAAACATAACAACATAATATTCTAGAAAAATTCCTTAGTGTACTTTTCTGAAACGTAACAACATAATATTATAAAAAAAAAAAAAAAAACTTCTTAGTATATTTTTCTCAAACGTAAAATTCCAATCAACGTAACCACAAAAAAATGTTAGTGTGTTTTTCTTAAACGTAACAACATACTATTTAAAAAAAAAAAAAAAAAAAAAAAAAAAAAAACTCGTTAGGTTTTTTTTTCCAAGTGTAAACTTCGATTAATGTAACACACAAAAACTCCTTAATGTACTTTTTTCAAACATAACACTCTAATGTAACATTCCAATGTAACACCAGAAAATTACACTAACAACAATGTAGATTTTCACGCTTGACAACCAACACTTCTGCTACCAATTTCCCCAAAAAGAATTTTTAACCTCACTTTTACATTCTCGTCTCAAGAATGAATCAAAAAATTAAAAAAATAAATCATAAAAGGATATTCACTTAAACTCAAATGGTGCCAAATCATATAAATACAATTTTTGAAAATAAAAAAGACTAATTGGTTTATAAGAATACTCTTAGAACTAAACAGATCAACATTCCCCTATATAAGATTTATGAGTAAAATTTTCTTTTCAACTTATCTAGTTAACTAAAAAAAATAGGGGAGGTCACAGAAAAATGGAGGGGTGGTGGAATTAGAGTTTGATCGTAGTAACAAAATGGGTAGCTCTAAATACACCCCCAAAGTATAGGTTGGACACCCCATAACTTAAGACACCCCAAGTAAAAATTATTATTTTTTTTATTCACTTTGACCACCTCAAATAATACCAATCTTATCCTCACCCATTCCAATCAGCCTTTGTCACCACCGGGCTACTTCTGCCACCACAAGGCCACTTCTGTTGCCGCTTTCTAACTGCCGACAACCCTGTTCCGTTATTCGCCGCCACTACTCACAAATTTTCTTCTTTTCTTTTTCTTTATCATCTCCCTCTTCTTTCTCTTAAAACCCTATATCTCTTTTTATTCTTCCTTCCAAAAGAGGGGCTAGGATAGGGGGCTTGTAATGAAGACGAGTTATATTGGATAAGGGGGTCACGGTTATGGTCGCAGAGGAGTAGAAGACGAAGAATGAGGATGAGGCAACAATAAAAGGGAGAGAAAAAGAAAGAACATGCAACGACTGTTGGACAATATTCACTGTATTTGAAAAAGAAATTTTGTTGTGTACTAAACAACAAACGGAATATAAAAGAAATAAAGGAAATGAGAGAACTTGTTTGATTACAAAAATCAAACCAGAAAAATAAAAATAAAATAAATAAATAATCAAATAAAACAGAAAAATAAATTAAACAACTTACCTGATTAATTTCTTCGAATAATAATCTGATCAAGTCCAGTGTTCGACACTATGTCTTTAAGACAGATTCGTCCTTTCCTCGGTGCTTTCAAAATATGGACGTCTATCTCCCAGGATAAAATGATCAATCAATATATAAATGCAGCACTACAATTTATTTGTTCAACGAACACACTTAGTGTGTACACTCTTCTAACAGAAAAATAATAGAATAAATGCAGCAAAATACAGAGATGATGTTACAACAATGATGGACGAAAAAATTGGTATCTAACATCAAACGAGGGCTGGTTTATTTATAGAAAGATTGGTGACTTTTCAATTTGAATCCAACAAGTAGCAATCTGTTTTGAACAGATACAGTACCTGTTCGGCACTGTTTGAACAGGTTTTAATCTGTTCGGTTTTGAATTTTGAACAAAAATCAAATCTGTTAAACATATTTGAATTTGCTTCGGACAGATAAATTCTGGACATATTTGAATTAAACTGTACATGTAACAACCCCAACCTCTGATTAACGTTAATCCGTACTTAATTATGTCTGATGGTAATTTAGGAAGGATTTGGGATTAATTTACATGTGTATTGCATTATTTTTGTGTTTCTATCTGTTTGACTGTTAATGATCTGTTCATGTTTTATGTTTTAAACTGCAAATTGAAGGCCTTATCGGCGGCCGAATCCGGAACTGATTAGTGTTTTGTGTTAATCAGGATTAATGTGATTTTATGGTAAAGTTAGTTGAAATTTGATTTGGTATGATTAAATTGGATTAAATAAGCTAAATTATATTAGTTGGACTTATCTACCATTTTGCCACTTAGTGGACAATCCTAGGCCATTGTTTACTCTCCATGTTATGTGTTGACATCATTTTCATCCATCTTCCTAAGCTAAAACCGACTAGAGAGTGAGAGAGTTAGGAGAAAATAGAGTTCATCAAGAATTGCTTGGAAAATTGGAAGAATTAAAGAGTAGTTTGCATATTTGAGCTTCTAGGCTTGGAATTCAAGGTTTAAGGCAGGAGACTCACCTTTTTAATTGAGAGTTTGAGTTGTTCTTGCATGATTCATGGTAAAGATAGTGATTTAAGGCATGAATTAGCTTAATATGTTGAATTGAGTAGGAAATCATGCATGCATGTTCATATCTTAGCATTTTGAAGTGTCTTCATGGAAGTTCTTGCATGCAAGCCCATATTCTAGCCTTAGTCCATGAATTCATCATGATTTTGAGCTCAATCTTACATTTGGTCATGTTTTAGAGCATTGGATTTAAAATGAACACTTGCATATTAAGCTCTTGTTTTGTTCTTGAAGTTTTATTTGAAATTGTGTTCAATTGACTCACCTTTGGGCTTTGATTTTACAAATTGATCTTTGAAACATCTTATACTATGAGTTTACAAGTGTTTTCCAGAAAATGGGCCCAAGAGGTCGAGTTTTAAGGTGTTGAATGCTTGGTTTGAGCTTGGGAGGCAAATCTAGAAATTCCAGAATTTGGCTTCCTCGCTCGAGCGAAGGATTTCACGCTCGAGTGACCATCATTTATTCAGAGCTCCGCTCGAGCGAAGGAATGGTGGCTCGAGCGTAAATTGCAAGCTCTCAGGTTTTTGGTGCACGCAAACACACACTCGAGCGACGAGACCTACGCTCGAGCGAAGAGCTGTGTCTCACGCTCGAGCGTAAAATTTCAACAACTAGTACTTTTGCATTTTTACAGACCGCTCGAGCGAAAGAGTCTACGCTCGAGCGACCCCTCTGTTTTGACAAGCTCGCTTGAGTGAAGGAAGCCAGGCTCGAGCGAGACCCCTGTTTTCAGCAAGTTTTGAAAAATGTTTTCCAAGGCATCTTTGCATCCTCATTTCATCCTAGGCATTCCTAGGCCATGTTTAAGACTCTTTAGTGGGGATTTAAAGTTAGAAACACACTAAGAACCAACGACGTAAGTTTTGTGCAATTAGAATGTGTGTTTTAAGTGTGTGTCCGTTATGTGTTATGTAGGTCACGTGCCGCGTATAGTGTGATCAATCTGCTCTGTCTGTCTGTTTCAAGGCCAACTGTGAGTAATAACTTAGTAAAGTTATGTTCAAACTGTATCTACTTTCTGTGTGATAAAACAAGATCTGTTTTCTGAAATGATATGTTCTGTACAATGAATGATTATTCAATTTCTGATATGTATTCGTGACATCCTTAGCATCATGTGATATCTATTAGCTGTTACCCAGTATCGGAGGTTCCTTTATGGAACTTATTTCTGTCTGCACTCCGTTACCCATATCGGAGGCCCTGTCACGGGGGCTCAGCTTCTGTTCTGTTGCCCGGATCCGGAGGTTCCTTTATGGAACTGGTTATTCGTAACCTCACGTATATATGTTTTGTTCTGTTCTGTTATGTTCTGTTAATGCTAATGGATGTATCACGTAAACTTAATCATGGCTTATGATTTCTGTCTGTATATGATCTGGACAAATGATGAATTTGATACAAATCTGAATTATGATTTCTGAATCTGTACGAACTCATTCATTGAAACCCTTTACTCTATTATTATTCACTGGGATTTCACTCACAGTTTATATTATGTATGTAGGTGAGCCGGCACATGACCAGGGCCAGAGTTGACGTCCTTCTGTTTTGTTTTTGTCAGCCAACTGTTGTGCCTCTCGAGGAGGTTCTGAATGAAGCCTAAAGCCATGGTTGTTTTTGTATTCATGCTAGTCTTTGTGTATGCTCTGTAAAGTCAGGTCTTGGGAAGTACTTTCTATAAATACCTTGTAAATATTGTGTATCTAGACTGGCATGTTTATGTATATATAAATAAGTTTTGAAATGTTTTGTCCCATGTACGTTATCACAATTCATTGGACCTTGTCTATTTTGTATTATTGCTTCCGCAGCCCCTTATTATTTGCTAATTTGTTCAGAGGCCTTTGGTAATCCATGGATTACTGGCCGGTTACCATGCTAAACCTACAGGGGCGAGTTTGGGTCGTTACAGAGTGGTATCAAAGCACGTGTTTTACCGCACACACAGGTCCGTATGAGCTTAGGATGTCCTAGTAAGGGTTAGGGGCATTCTATCTGCATGTGTGAGTGTGTGGTAATGCAACTGAATATGAAAATTGAACGTACATTTGAATCAAATGAATTGAAGGAAACTGTAAACACCCCATTTTTGACCGAATTTAAGACTCAGACGTCACCGATTGAGCGCTCGGTGATGATGCTTATTGTGCTCGTTCTGAGGTTGCGGAGTCTCGGCTGAGAGCCTTGCCTCCAAACTTCGGGACTCTTTTGTGCTTTGTCTCGGTTCGCGAACCAGGTCCTGTTTTCTCTATTTTCTCTTCCCAAAGGGAGGGAGAGGTCTTGAAGACCATCTCTCAGTGGCCGTAGGCTACGTTTCGTGGTCGTAGGCCATTATTCCCGTTTGAAGACCAGTTTTCGATTTTCGGAGCCGTCGACCGTGCGCCTCGGTTCGGGACCGCTTAACTTTCTCCGTTTCCTCTGATTTTTTTAGCACACACCTTGTTCCCTCTCCCTAGAGGGACACTGTGGCCCGAGAGACCACCTTTGTGGTCGCACGCCACCTCCAGTGCCTAACAGCCTGTTTTTTGGGCACCCGGCTGCGCGTTTTGGCCCCCGAACCTTCGTTTTGCATTGGTGTGGGTTCATTTTTGGCATAGACCCTAGTTTCTTTGTTAAGAAGGTGGTACTATGGTGGGAGACCACCTTTTCTTCTTGGAGACCGCCTTTCTCTTCGCCGCCCGGTTTTCTTGTTAGAGAGCTGGTCTCTCTCACTTTTGGGCCACAATTTCTGGTCTCCCATACCACCACTGAGTTGCATTCACCTGGGAGACCACCAATCTTGGTAGGCCGACCACCAATCTTGGTAGGCCGACCACCTTTTTTACTTGACCCTTTTGACCCCTTGGTCTCCCTCACTTTTGAGCCACAGTTTCTGGTCTCCCATACCACCACTAAGTTGCATTCACCTGGGAGACCACCAATATGGGTAGGCCGACCACATTTTCAGCTTGAACCTTTTGACCCCTGGTCGGCCGACCACCTGGGCTAGTCGGCCGACCACCTGCTTTTTTGTCTCAATGAGTTGAAGCCAGCTAGAAGCCTCAGAATGCATCCTCCATACACGTGTATGGAGGATGTTTAAGCTAGCTTTTAAGCTTCTTTGAGAAGCTTTAGATCTTCTCCTCTATAAAGGGAAGGGCCCTCTTCCATTGCTAGGTTCATAATTTTGCTTCAAGGCATACATACACTTCCCTCTCTATTTCTCTCTATTTTAGCTCCAAAGGTCCCTTGTTCTTGCACCATTGCACTACACCTCTTAGCCTAACCTCTCCATCATCCATCCAAGCACCTTGGAGCTCATTTTCAGAGGTTGAAGACTTGCTATCTTGGTCCAGAAGTTGCTGATTCCTTTGGCTACAAGGGTAACACTCTATTTCCCTTTTTTTGACATTGTTTTGCTTCATAGTTTAACTCTATTTGAAAGCATATTTAGGCTTTGTCATAAACTAAAAAAATTCTTGTTTTGATCTTCTAAACATGTTTGTTTAAGACCATTTTTCTATTAGGAGTCATCTACCCCCTTGCATGCTTCATTTCCTCATGTTTTGAGCTATGCTTTAGAGCATTTGTGTCGGCCTTGGTTTGGCCTTTTAGCCACTGAAATCCAGTGGATTTTCAGTGGCTAACATGTGTCTTTGAGCCTCAAAATCAGAGAGGGGTGACCCTCTCACCCTTTGTTCTGTTTACTAGCTTTCTTGGCCTTCCAAAGGAGCCCCTATTTGCATGTTTCAAAGCCATGCTCCAGACCATTTTTGATGAGTTTTGTGACCTGCATGACCTCTGTCCAAAGGTGGTTTTTCCATATTAGATGTCTATTATGCTTGTGTAGAGTAATCTTCTTCAAGGCCTTTCAAAAGGGCCTTCACTTGCATGCTTCCTAGACTAATTTAAGGCCCTTTTTAGTGAGTTTTAGGCCTTTCAAAAGGGCCTTCACTTGCATGCTTGTTTCGCATGCTTGTAGTTCAATACACTTGCCTAGCTTTGAGATTTGAGGTCTATTGCATGCATATACTGAGGTGTTTTCATGCTTTGGGGTCATTTTGCATCATATTTCAGAGCCTATGTGAATGCCATATCCTCATGTTTTCTCCTGTTTAAGTGTGCTTGAGAGTTGTGCATGAATGCCTTGTTTTCGGACCATTGAATGAGCTTCATTTCCATGCACTTTGAACCATCGTTTTGGGCCATTTTTCCACTGTTTCAGACCTGCCTAAGGTCTGTTTAGGGTTGGTTTTGCCATTCGTGCATTGCTTTGTGTACCTATAGTGTAACGCACTTCACTAGTTTCGGTATTCGGGCCATCTGGCATGCATTGGGTAACATATTTGCATGATTTGGGACCATTGTACATCATGTTTTAGAGCTGAAAAATGTATGCTTGTATGCCATATTTCATCATTTGCCATGCTTAGTTAGAGTTGCATGTTGTGCCTTAGGATCGGTCCATTGTATTCGTGCATGCTTGCATGTATTTCGGTTGTCTCATTTTCATCATATGGCCACTGATGTGAGTGTGGCTAAGGTCCACTCATATTGGTGTAAGTCCATCTTGCATTATGTATGCCATTTAGTTCACGTTGTTGCATGATTTGATCATTGCATTGTGTATGCCTTGTTCGTTTCATTGTGTTTGTTAGTCTTCATATGCATTGCGTATGCCATATAGAATCATCTTGCATTGAGTATGCCATTGATTATTTCATAGCATTGTGTATGCTAGTAGCATGTTTGCATGTCATCCCTTGTATGTTTGCGTCATTCAGTGGCACTGCATCTAGGTTGCATATTAGAGTTGTATTCATGCATGTCATGCATATTACATTGTGTTTGGAGTACGGTTTAGTCCAAACACGGGAAACGAGGGACGTTTCATTCTCCAAGTGACGAATCGTGCCTCGATTCTCGATCGCCGACACTCTTGACTATCCATGATAGAGTCGTTGGCTTTAGTTGCTTATATGTGCATTCATGTCCCATTGAGTCGTACAATTCGATTCCTTGGCCATTATGCATCGAGATGCATGATTGATGGCACGAGGATCGAAGACTACACTCCCTAGAGCTTGTGCAATGATAGGGAGAGTGGTCATGTATACATTTGTTGAAAATACATTGCCTTTTCTCTCTCTTGCCTTTGTTACAGAAAAACCAGAAACCAGAGGTGAAAACTGGTCGGCCGACCAGATTTTCTAGCAGGCTGACCACCCTCTTTGGTCTCCACCACAAACGGTGGTCGGCAGGTGGTCTCCCATGCTAATAACTGGTCGGTGGCCTTCCCAAGGTGGAGTTTCAGCCTTCTGGAGCTTTGTGCAAGTTTCTGAGATCAATTGCAAACAAGGATGAGGCGAGGCATCGCGATGGAATTTACAGACAAGGCGACTCGAGCATGCATGCATCCATTATCATCCAAAACAGAGCCGAGGAAGTCCATTCTACATAGTTTGCATGCTAGTTTATTGCTTACTTAGTTGATTTGTTAATTAGCTAGAATTGCGTAATAATTAGCTGTGAGTTATTATCCATTTTGGTTGTGTAATATTTATTCGAACCCTCCGAGCGAGGGCACAATTGTAATAATCGTGTGTGTGTGTGATGTATGTTTTCCAACCCCACGTCTTTCTCCCTTTTATTTACCAGCTTATGATGGTTAGATTAGGGCATGTTTCAATTAGCATACTTATGCTTGCATGTTTGCATCATTCATCTGTATTGCATGCACCGAGCTCGGCGCATCATACTAATTGCATTGTATTCCAATTCCAAGTTGAACACGTGTTAGCTGTAGCATCTCATATGTCATTCTTAGGACAGCCGAGCCTATTTCTAGTTGCATTTTGCATGTGTTGCATTAGCCATCTTAAAATGAACTAGGATCATGCATTGATTACTAACTAGTTTCTGTTTTGGCTTGGAGTACTCGGTAAGTATTTATGCTTTAGCATCCTTGCATGTGTGTGAGTGACTGCCATGATAGCATGCTTACCATGAGACTATGTGCTTATGTGATATACCTGCCTGAATGCCTGTGGGTGAAGGTTGGGTTGCTTAAGTTAGGATAATTCGTCGAAACCCGTGTTTTAGCCTACTTGCGAGTAGCAAACTTCAATCCATTTTCAAAACAAACAGATGTGCGATGCTTTGTTCTAACTTAGGCAATCCAGTCTATACTTGTATGCTGTGCGTATCACATAGTAAATCTAGGCTAATGACCGAAATAAGAATGCATAATGTTTTCAAAACCCGATATCATGGTTAGTAGAGGCCGATCTTTGATTGGGTGAGTGGGGGTGCTCACGAAGTGACCTTCCCCAATCGTACCCAAGTTCCCGAGCCGAGGCAACTTTGGTGATGACGGACACGTGGCCTTAGGCACGAGTCAGGGTTTCCTAAATTCCCTAAAATAAAATATTTAGGTGGCAACTCTGTATCTGGCAAAGCAGTCCATGTTTGGCACTTCTTTCTAAAAATCTGTTTTCCAAAACGATTTGCCAGATTTGAACTCTTTGATGATTCATCGGTCTTGCATTGCACTCTGCGAGATTAGATACAGGACTGTGACTTTTGAGTCTGAACTGTAGCGAGCCCAACGAACAAAACGGGGGGGATTTCCCCTGGGATGTTCGGGGACGTCTACAGTTTCTGGCGACTCCGCTGGGGAATTAGAGAACTTGACTCGAACTTGTGATATCTAGTTTTGACTACACTTGTGTGTTTCTTTGCATTGCATTTGAATTGATGCGCCTAGGATACCGTGTTTGCCGTATGCTATTCCTAAACGATTTGCCGGAGGCTCGCTTCGAGAAACGTACCATAAGGTTGACCGGTTGCGGGCTCTGCCACGACGGGAACACAAACCCCGATTTTACCGGGACACCCTTTTTGACCATTCGACCTAGTGCATATTCGGAATCCATAGTGACCATTCCAAACTAGGACAGGTTGCTTACCCGATCATAGGTTGTTTGAAACCGCTGCGTGCATAGTGAAACCCTAGCTCCTGACAAAATAGGACAGGGAAACCCTACCCCAACAAAGGGGTGTTTTGGCTCTCACTTGTTTACTATGTGCTTTTAGAGATTGTGCTAAACTACCTAGCAAAAAGATAAATAAAGCAATAATAAATAAATAAACAACCAGACAAACGGACAGTATAACGACTTTAAATAAATACACAACACACAGTTGGGCATCACAACACACAGTCGATAAGCTGATATTCCCCAAGCACTCTGGACAAGAGGTCGCCGACTCAATCGATCTGAGGATCTGGTCGACGGACAACCAGTGTTCCACTCTCTACCCCCAGTTATCAGACGGAGGCCGAGAAAACGCAGTGTATCTGAGCAGAGGTTGCCAGAGCAGTGGTCTACCCCATCAGTGGACAGTCGGGCTGAGGTCTCAATTGTTGCCATAGAAATGGATATACCAGTCGGTCAAATGGATCAGCAGAACACATCAGGGATGGAGGCAATGATGCGTCAACTCCAAGAAAGTATGAAACTTATGCAGCAGGACGCCGTCCGCTAAGCGGAATTTGCCAAGTAGCAGGTTGCAATCATGGCCCAGCAGGCCGAGCTAATCACCAGGTTACAACAGCAAAATGGAACATCTGCTTCGCATCAAGCTCCTCCACCACCAGGGGTTCAGACACTCAGGGAAACACCAAATGTCCAGGAGGGTACGGACATTCCGATAAGGCCGGCTCCGCCCTTAATCTTACCCTAACTGTCCAAAACACCTACCAACCTACCGGGCTCTCCTTTCGAATTTGAGGTCGACCCCACAACATTGAAATTGAGCAAGCTTGAGAAGTTGTTCAAGAAATCCCAAGCGGTAAAGTCCATCCCAGACATTGAGGACGGGTACACTAACGTGGCTGTGACGCTGCCAGATAGGTTCAAAATGCCACAAATTGACCGCTTTGACGGATCTGGGAATCCCATGGTGCATCTCCGGTTGTTCTCAGATATACTACGGTCGATGGGCCTCACCAGACCGCAGAAGCTTTCATTATTCGGCCGGACCCTGTCGGGTGTGGCCGCTATCTGGTATGCAAAATTAGAAGACGATGTTAAGCGAAACTGGGATGAGATGGCCGAGGCTTTTGTAGACACCCCATTTTTGACCGACCTTAAGACTCAGACGTCACCGATTGAGCGCTCGGTGATGTTGCATATCGTGCTCGTTCCGCGAGCCTTGCCTCCGGACTTCCGGACTCTTTCATGCTTTGTCTCGGTTTGCGAACCAGGCTCTGTTTTCTCTTCCCGAAGGGAGGGAGAGGTCTCGTAGAACATCTCTCAATGACCGTAGGCTACGTTTCGTGGTCGTAGGCCATTTTGCCCGTTTGGAGTCCGGTTTTCGGTTTTTCGGAGCCGTTGGCCGTGTGCCTCAGTTCGAGACTGCTTAACCACCTCCGTTTGCTCCGATTTTTGGCATGCATCTTATTTGCTCCCTTTTGAGGGACACTGTGGCTCGAAAAACCAACTTCGTGGTCGAACACCACTTCCGGTGCCTAACAGTCAGTTTTCGGGGCCTCGGGCTGCGCGTTTCGGCCCCCGAACCTTCATCTCGCATCGGTTTGAGTTCATTTTTGGCAGGGACCTCTGTTTCATTGTTAGGAAGGTCGTAGAAGGGTGGGAGGCCAGCAATTGTTCTGAAAACCAGTTTTATTCCTCCATCGCCCTCCGTCGCCCGTTTTTCTCACTTGAAAGCCAATGTTGACCACCCTAAGGCCACTTTTTCTTGCCACAAACCACATATTTGTGTTGTACACACCTAGGAGGCCACCAATATCATATGGCCGGCCAGTAATTGTGTTTGCCCCTTTTGAACCCCTCCTAAAAGTGGCCTTTTCTCTCTCTTGGTTCACTTTCTCCAGTTTTTGACTACATGGTTGTGTTGTGCACACATGGGAGGCCACCAATCTAGGGTGGCTGGCCACTAATCTTGATTGACCCTTTTGAACCTTGGCCGGCCGGCCATGGGGAGAGCCAGCCGGCCACCTGCAACTTCAATAACCGGCCGGCCATGATCCCCTCTTCTGGTACATTACAGATATACATTTTGTTTCCCCCCAGATTTTGTATCCGGGGGGCTGCACTTTTGGGGGGAAACTTGAATTCTTTCCCCCCCATTTTTTCCCCCTTTCTCCCCCTCTTTTGCTTATATAACAGCAGCTCCAGCTCCCATCTGAGGGTTACAAAAATTTGCCCTAAGCCTCTTGCATTGATCCTCTCTCTCCTTCTCTTCCAAGCACCAAAACCTCTCAAGTCCTACACCATTTACCTTACACCCTTTAGCACAAGGCCTCCACCCTCCATTCCAGCAGCTTCAAGGTCATTTCCAGAGGTCAAGAGCCACCAAACTTGGTCCAAAAGGCTGTCAAAGATTAGTCTTCAATGGTAAGTCTCTTCCTCCTCTTCTTGGCTCTATTTTTGCATACAATCTAAGCCTTAGTTTCTTGCATTTTTCGGCTCCGACCCTAACTATAAATAATCATATTTTGAGCCCCTTTTCATGTTTTATTAAGGGTCTTTCTCTGTTTGAGGCCTCCTTCTATCACTTGCTTCTTTAACTCTCTTTTAGGCCTTATTTTTGCATAGTATTTTTGGCCTGTTTGTGAGTTGTTTTGGACTTTTCCATAAACTTTAAAAGAGCTTATTTTGAGCCCCTATTCAACATTGTTGAAGGGCTCTCCTCTGTTTGAGGCCTCCTTCTATCACTTGCTTCTTTAACTCTCTTTTAGGCCTTTTTTTGCATAGCATTTTTGGCCTGTTTGTGAGTTGTTTCGGATCTTTCCATAAACTGTAAAACCTCTTATTTTGAACCCCTCTTCAACATTGTTGAAGGGCTCTCCTCTGTTTGAGAACAGAAGCTGCCACTTGTCTCTTTATCCCTATTTTAGGCCTTTTCTTGCACAATGTTTTAGGCCTGTTTGTGTTTGTTTTCGTGGCTTGTTATAAAATGTAAATTACCATGTTTTGAGCCACTCTTCAACTTTGTTGAAGGTCTCTTGTCCATTTAGGGCCATCTGCTGCTACTTGCTTCATTACCTCTCTTACGGGGCCATTTTTGCATGCTAGCTTAGTCCTATTTGTGTCCATTGTTTGACCTTGCTTAAAACTGTAAATATGTTTGTTTTGAGACTTTCTTGAATCTGTCTTCATGCTTCATGATCAAATAGTGCATGTTTTGTATAGCTATAGGTCATTGCGCATGCCTAGTTTTGAGTTTCGGGGTTCGCCTCTTGCATCGGGTGCCATGTTTCCATGTTTTGGGATCATTTTGCATCACATTTCAGTGCTGAAACTTGCATGTTTGCATACCATGTTCCATGCCCTGCCATGCCTTGTTAGAGTGGCATTTGTGCCTTAGGATCGGTCCTCAGTTTGCGTGCATGTGTGCACGCATTTCGAGTGTCTCATTTTCATCTCCTAGCTACTAATGTGAGTGTGGCTGAGGTCCACTCATGTTGGTGTAAGTCTATTGTGCATTGAGTATGCCATTTCATTTTATAGCATTGCGTATGCTAGGTTGTATGTTAGAGCATTGCGTATGCCTTGTTACATCGTGCATTGTGTATGCCATCTCATAGCATTGTGCATGCTAGGTTGTATATTAGTTGCATTCATGCATGTCATGCATATTGCATTATGCTTGGGATAGGAGTTAGCCCGAGCACGGGAAACGAGGGACGTTTCGTACTTCGAGTGACGGAACGTGTCTCAATTCCCAGTCACCGACACTCCGGATTATCCATGATGGAGTTTAGGTTTTGTTGTGTTTATATGTGCATTCATTTCATATTGAGTCGTGCAATTCGACTCCTCGGCCATCATGCATCGATATGCGTGATTGGTGGCACGAGAACCGAGGACTACACTCCCTGAAGAATAGTCATGCATACATATGTGAAAATACTTTGCCATGCCCCTTTGTTGCTCTCTGTTACAGCAAATCAAAAATCGGCAGCCTTCCGGAGCTTGGCACACATTCCAAGAACAATTGCAAACAGAGGCAAACCGGGGCATCGCGAGGGATTCTCCGCACAAGGTAACCCGAGCATGCATCATTCATCATCTGGAGCAGATTTGAGGCAGTCCCTGGCTTGCATGCCAATTTATTGCTTTCCTAATTTAATTTGTTAATTAATTAGGATTTTGTAATTATTTGGACTGTAATTATTTATTCGGGACTGTATTATTTATTCGGACCCTCTGCGCGAGGGCAATGTTGTAATAAGTGTGCGTGTCTGTGATGTATGTCTTCCAACCCCACGTCTTTCTCCCTTTTATTTACCCGCTTATGATGGTTAGATTAGGGCATGTTTCAATTAGCATACAGTATGATAGCATGTTTGCATTTATTCATCTATTTTGCATGCACCGGGCTCGGCGCATCATACTAACTGCATTGTATTTTCAATTCCAAGTTGAATACATGTTAGCTGTAGCATTTCATATGCCATGTTTAGAATAGCCGAGTCTGCTATAGTTGCATTTTTGCATGTGTTGCATTAGGCATTTCCGTATAATTAGGATCATGCATGGATTTCTAATTAGCTTCTATTTTGGCTTGGAGTACTCGGTAAGTTTTATGCTTTAGCATCCTTGCATGCGTGTGAGTGACTGCCATGAATAGCATGCTTACCATGAGGCTATATGCTTATGTGATATAACTGCCTGAATGCCTGTGGGTGAAGGTTGGGTTATTTGAATTGGAACAATTCATCAAATGTGTGTTTTAAGCCCACTTGATAGTGGCAAAATCATATTTTTCTAAGCCCACCCGAGGGTGACAAATCCACGTCTTAGCCTACTTGCGGGTAGCACCATCAAACCACTTTAAAAAATAAACATGAAATGTTTTGTTCCAATTCAGACGATCCAGTCTATACTTGTATGCTGCGCGCATCACATAGTAATCTAGGCTAATAACCGGAATAAGAACACATAACGTTTTCAAAAATAGATATCATGGTTAGTAGAGGCCGATCTTTGATCGGGCGAGCGGGGGTGCTCACGAAGTGACCTTCCCCAATCGTACCCAAGTTTCCGAGCCGTGACAACTTTGGTGATGACGGACACGTGGCCTTGGGCAAACGAGTCAGGGTTTCCTAAATTTCCCCAAAATAAAACATTTAGGTGGCGACTCTGTATCTGGCAAAGCAGTCCATGTTTGGCACTTCTTTTCTAAAAATCTGTTTTCTCAAAACGATTTGCCGGATTTGGACTCTTTGGTTCAGATTGAGAACTGTGACAATTTTAGAGTCCTGAACTGTAGTGAGCCCAATATCGAACGGAACGGGGGACTCGTTCCTCCCGGGGCGTTCGGGGACGTCTACAGTTTTTGGCGACTCTGCTGGGGATTTAGAGAACTTAACTCGAACTCGTGATGTCCTGTTTTGATTACACTTGTG
Source organism: Camellia sinensis (assembly GCF_055761805.1). Lineage (NCBI taxonomy): Eukaryota > Viridiplantae > Streptophyta > Magnoliopsida > Ericales > Theaceae > Camellia > Camellia sinensis. Next base: position 75,033,068 of record NC_138963.1, read on the forward strand.
TATTTCTTTGCATTGCATTTGCATTGGTGCGCCTAGGACACCGTGTTTGCCATCTGCTATTCCTGAACGGTTTGCCGGAGGCTTGTCTTGTCAAGGCATGACCATAAGGCTGACCGGTTGTGGGCTCTGCCAGTATGGGAACACAAACCCCGGTTTTACCGGGGCACCCTTTTTGACCATTCGACCTAGTGCATATTCGGATCTATAATGACCATTCCAAACTATGACAGGTTGCTTACCTGATTTAAGTTGTTTGAAACCGCTGCGTGCGTAGTGAAACCCTAGCTCCTGACAAAATAGGACAGGAAAACCCTACCCCAACATAGGGGTGTTTTGGCTCTCACTTGCTTGCTATGTGCTTTTACGGTGTGTCCCTACAAGAATGTATGTAACAGTTTGCAAGTCTGGGTATCAGGCCTGCGGGCATCAGTATTTGGGAATCAGTTTTACCTGAGGGTATCAGTTCACGGGCAGAATTTTGGGCAGAATTCAGTAGAGAGCACACTCATTCAACTATGCTCATATCTGTTTTGGTGAAATTAGGCTGAGATGCTACATGTTTCCACTTTTGCTAGGGAGTAGTCCTGGAACTATAGCTTCAGAAGGCTCCGGTATCTCCCGAGGTTCATCAAACTTGTGCTGATAGACTTTGTCAGGTCAGAGATTCAGTTCAAGGGCATTCAGTGTTCCTTTGCCAGAGGCAGGGTAAAAGAGCCAGTCAGGCACAAATCACCAGTTCAGCAGTTACCAGATCAGTGGCCCTTATCCACCCCACCAGTGAACAGTAAGGCTGAGGTCTCAGTTTCTACTACAGGGATAGATATCAGTCAGTTAAATAGATCAGCAGAACACATCAGGGATGGAGGCAATGATGCCCCAGATGCAAGAAAGTATGAAACTCATGCAGCAAGATGCTGTCCGCCAAGCTGAATTCGCCAAACAGCAGGCTGCGGTCATGGCCCAACAGGCAGAGCTAATCACCAAATTACAACAGCAAAATGGAGCATCTGCTTCGCACCAAGCCCCTCCCCCACCAGGAGTTCTAGCACCCGAGGAGGCACCAAATGTCCAAGGAGATACGAACATTTCGAGAGGACCGGCTCCGCCACCAATCTTACCCCAGCTGTCTAAAGCACCGATCAACCTGCCGGATTGAGTTTGAGTTAGACCCTACAGCGCTGAAGGTGAGCAAGCTAGAAAAGATGTTCAAGAAATCTCAGGGAGTAAAATCCATTCCGGACATTGAGGACGGGTATACCAACGCAGCTGTGACGCTGCTGGACAGATTTAAGATGCCACACATCGACCGATTTGATGGATCTGGCGATCCCATAGTCCACCTCCGGTTTTTTTCGGACATACTAAGGCCGATGGGCCTCACCAGGCTGCAAAAACTTTCATTATTCGGTCGGACCCTGTCGGGTTTGGCCGCTATCTGGTATGCAAAATTAGAAGACGATGTCAAACGAAATTGGGATGAGATAGCCGAGGCCTTCGTTGCGCAGTACTCCTATAACACGCAAATCGAGGTCACAACCCGTGATCTTGAGACAACAAGGCAAGAGCCTAAGGAGAGTTTTTCTGATTTCGTAGCCCGCTGGAGGGCCAAGGCTTCAATGATGACCCTGAGGCCTACTGACAAGGACCAGATCAGGATGATTGTGCGCAATCTCCAGCTAAAACTGATGCAAAAGATGATTGTACTCCCCTTCCCTACCTTTTCAGATTTACAAGATATGGGAGTACAGATCGAAAACGCTATGAAACAGGGCCTTCTTGACCAGGAGAAAGAGCAGCCCAGGAGGGCATTTTCCCGCAATTCAAATACGACCACCAGTGGTGATGCAGCTGCAAGACCTTCTGAAGTGGGCATGGTTACCACCTCCACATCAAAAATAGCTACCCCATTCACCGGTGCGTCCAGGAGTAGCTCACAAGAAACCAAATATCCACCTCGAGTCAAGAGGGTTTTCACCCCACTTCATATGCCTTTGTCAAAAGCTCTAGAGGTCTTAATCTGGAAAGGACATCTGAAACCATTGGAACAACGGCCCTTACCCGACCCTATCCCTGCAAAGCATGATCAAACTAAATACTGTGCCTACCATCAACAAACCGGTTATGACACCGACAGTTGCTTTCGTCTGCGCCATGATGTACAAGATCTGTTTGACAACGGGGTCATTACCGTACCAGGTCCTGCAAAGTCTATCGGCATTTGATCAGTGAACTTGTGGGGGATAATGTGATGTGATCAAGGGATGAACGACCTGCGGGCGGCGCTCAGTTTACTCCTGATGTGGCGTATGGCACGCACTGTTTCGAGCATTTGTGAATGCTAGTTTTTGTACTTTCTGACTTGAGTATTGGGTCAGTCTGTTATTTTGTATATAGTCAGTCTTTTGTACTGAGTCAGTTGGGTCTGTCTTGTTGTATCGAGTCAGTCCTGTTTTGTTAGAGTCGGGTGATTTCGGGGGCGTTACCTCGGACATCACTTGCTTGTTTTGTGTTTTTCTTTTCGTTTTGTTTTGAGTCTGTTTCTGCCAGGGAGCCAGTTATGCCAATAGATTTGAATGAAACAGCAGTGATTTTCACACTCTTATGTTTGCTTCTGCCTTGTGCCAGAAGTTTGAATGAAATGACAGTACTCTTCGCCTGCCTTTTTTGTGCCTTTGAAGTCATTGTAATGACCTAAGTTTTTCAAAACTTTTTTCGAAACATTGTTCCTCAGGTTTTGCAAAACTTGATCAATTGAGAGAAAGAGAGGCATGTTAAGCCCTTAATGATTGAGATTATGCTTGTTAGTGTGAGTACTGGGAAGGATCCTAGCTTGATCCAGATTGGTTCTACACTGTCTTCAGCGCGAGCGACTGGTCGCTTTCTTAAAAGATTTCAAAAAATGTTTTGCACGATCCTGCGAAGACCTGTGTAGAATCGGTCTTGAGATTGTGCAGCTTAGGATCGCTCTCAGCCTCGAGACTCGACCCCTCTGCTTTCAAAACCTTGAACTTGAATTCAGAACGTTTAACGGTCAACTACAATGTGAGGCCTGAGTGGCCAGAGTCGAAGCAGCCCATGAATTAGCGGCAGGGGAGTCAGATCAAGAAGATCAGATGTCACCAAAAGAAGCTTGCAAAGCTAGGTCAGAAGCACCCTTCGAACTAGGGGCAAAGGATTTCAAATGTGCTCGAGGAGCCGAAGATGGATCATTCCACAAATCAAAGAAGGTCGGCAAGAATGCCAAATCCCAAAAGGGAGAAAAAAAGACAGTTTCTGCTGAAGAACAACTGAGTTCCGATCTACAACACTAGGGGCAAATTCAGCCTCCACGGGATGGACTCCTGCATCATCAGCAAACAGCAGCCACCCTCTTAGATTCAGACGGATTCGAGATCTCAGAACCATTTGACATGGACAAAGCTATACTTTTACCCATGAGAGGCTCGCTGGGCCGAAAACCCGAAATGGCGGCCCAGGCAAAAGTTAGAGCATGAAAAGAAGAAAAAGAACAAAAAAGAGAAAAGAACAAAAAAACAAAAAAGAAAGATGCAAAGAAAAGAACAAAAAAAGAAAATCCAAAAAGAGAAATGAAAAAGAATGAAAAGATACAAGAAATGAAAAAGAAAGAAGAACAAAGCTCGCAAGGTCGAAAACCCGCGACGGGCGCCTTGGCAAAAGTTAGAGCCTAAAAAGGAAAGGTTAATACCCGAGTGTACCTTAACCCCGAACTACGTAAGGCTTGATTCCCATCTTTGGGATACGTAGGCAACTTCCTTCTAAAGTCCAGCCGTAAAATACTTCAAATTCAACTATGTCCATGTGATGGTTCTAGTCATCTTTGTCTTTTCTGTATCCGGGAGTTCGGTTGCAATCATCGCTCTGAGGACTAATTACAATACACTATGGTGCCGTTCAGACAAGGGGCAACTTTCCGTTGCCATTCAATGCACCGCGGTGTCATTCAAACAAGGGGCAACTTTTCGTTGCCATTCAAAGCGCTGCGGTGCCGTTCAAACAAGAGGCAACTTTCCGTTGCCATGCAGCTCTCTTTGAGCAAGGGGGCAATTTTCCTCCAAATCCGAGGTTGTGCGTCTCAAGAGTAGGTTCCGTGCTTGTTAAGCATTGGCCATTTGCAAAAATAGTTTTTGAGAATTTTTACTGAAGTTGACTAATTTTCTTGAAAATTGTTCCATCTTTTCCAAAAACTGGACCATTTCTTAGACCCAAAAAAGGAAAATTTTCAGTGCTCATAACCTGACTTGCATGATTTTAAATCAGAAAATTGAACAAGCATGTCAATCTAACTCTCATTTTGGTCAAAATTGTTTTAGTAGAAAGCCAAAAACACAAAATGGTCGAAATGATGAACTAGGGGCATAGTTGAGTCAGGTGTTCTGTCTTTTCCCCATTGTCAACATACTTGCCAGAAAGGGCACCATACTTGCCAAGAAGGGCACCATACTTGCCAAGAAAGGCACCATACCTGCCAGAAAAGGGCACCACTGAAGCTATCCGCGAAAGGGCAGAAAGCTCTCGCATCCTCCAAGCAATGAGGTGTCAAGCCAAGTGCGAAGCACGAACTGGAATGGATCAAGATATTCCACTCCCTCATCTGGACAGATCTAATCACGTCCAAACTCCCCAGCAGAGCATCGACAGTCGATGTCAGCTGCAGACTCGCTACACGCTTAGTTGCAGCGCAACCCCTCTGTGGGAGGAACTCACTAGTTGCGCGCAGAAGAAGAAGAATCTAGCGGAATGCTAGGGGCAAGAGCCCACAGCTTTCTGTTTATCCATCAACCGCCCAGGGGAGGGATTTAAAATGAGAGATTGAAGAATAGAGAGGTGTGCGCTGAGAGAAAAAGTGAGAAAAGGGCTTTTTCAAAAAAACAGAGCTTGAGGGCCGAGTGATGTGAGAACCACAAATGAGAAAGGGTGGGAAACACTACCCGGTGAAACAGGCTCCCTGTGCACGTCTGAGTGTCGTGTCTTTTTGTTTTATCTCGATTCTTGTTTTGAGTCGTTTCAAGTGTTAATCGATGTGTCTAGGTTGTGTGCCTTTTATTTCCTTGTTGAGTCGCTTTGCTGTGTTCAGTCGTAGGCTCAATACTTGGTCGAAAACTCATCTCTCAATTTCAAAAATCGTTTTGTGCTCCGAGTGCCGTGCCGTTCTCCACATTTGTACAAAACAGAATTTGTTCTTCCATAAGATCGCAGGATTCAACCCAGGTCATGTGAAAACAGTAGAACCAGGACCTATTTGAAGTTATATATGGTTTCGAACTGCAAAGCAAAAGCAAAAGAGAAAATGTCGGGTATCTGAGTTTGTTTCAACTTCAGTAAGTTCCGAGACTACATTCCGTGTGTACCTCTTCAGGTCTTGCCAATGCTCCGAAGTATGAGTGTGCCTCTGCCTCAAGCTCAAGATCAAGTCTACTTCAAGTCGGAATGGCGATCAAAAGTGCTCTCCCTGAGTACCATTCCCTACCAGAGGCATCTTGGCTGTATTCTCAATGAGTTCCTAGGAGACCAACTGCGACGGTGGAAACTAGAGTTCGAGTGGCTGTTGCCTAGAACGCAAAGGTTTGGGATTTCCGAGACTAAAGTCTGGTTTAAATACCCAGAGGCGTGTCCTCGGCTTGAAATCTGTGTGGAAGCCCCATAGGTTGAGATAGCGTGTATGCACCTCAATTCTGGATACCGAACCAACCTAGTCTGTCACCCCGTTGGAGAATAGGAAAAGTTGTGAATATGATCAGGAAGAAAGGCAGCATCCAAAGTGTTCTACATGAAGAACCCTTGTCAGTATTTCAGAGCCTCTGTACTGTGAGTTAAAGGCAAGTGTTCGAAGAGCACGAGGGGAGATCCCCGTCAGAGTAGAGCGGTTCATCGCCACTCACCCCATGAGGTGCTTTCTAAAGCGCCGTTACGCTTGTTTATTGCGTTCCTTGAACATCATGCATTGTATTGCATTTTACCTATCAAGTTTCTTTCTCATTCATGCACGATATTGTATGTACGGTTCATTCAAAGAAGTTCTGTTTGAGATCCTTTATTTAGTGTATCAATCACACTTCATTCAGTTAGTGTATCAATCACACTTCATTTCTTTAGTGTATCAATCACACCTCATTCACCCTTAGTGTATCAATCACACTTCACTTCATTCACTTTTGTGTATCTATCACACACATTCTCATTTTGTGTATCAATCATACTCTGTTCACATAGTGCATCTATCACACTTTGTGTTCATTTTCAGTATATCAATCATACTCTGTTCACATAGTGCATCTATCACACTTTGTGTTCACATTCAGTATATCAATCATACTCTGTTCACATAGTGCATCTATCACACTTTGTGTTCATTTTCAGTATATCAATCATACTCTGTTCACATAGTGTATCTATCACACTTTGTGTTCATTTTCAGTATATCAATCATACTCTGTTCACATAGTGCATCTATCACACTTTGTGTTCACATTCAGTATGTCAATCATACTTGTTCACTAAGTGCATCTATCACATTTTGTGTTCACATTCAGTATATCAATCATACTTGTTCACCAAGTGCATCTATCACACTTTGTGTTCCCTTTTGGTATATCCATCATACTCTGTTCACATAGTGCATCTATCACACTTTGTGTTCACATTCAGTATATCAATCATACTTGTTCACTAAGTGCATCTATCACATTTTGTGTTCGCTTTTAGTGTATCTATCATACTCTGTTCACATAGTGCATCTACCACACATTGTGTTCACTTTTAGTATATCAATCACACTTTGTTCACATAGTGCATCTATCACACTTTGTGTTCACCCTCAGTATATCAATCACACTCTGTTCACTTAGTACATCTATCACACTTTGCGTTCACTTTTTGTATATCCATCATATTTTGCTTCACTTAGTGTATCAATCACGCTTTATTCATATAGTGTATCCATCACACTCTCTTCACTTTTGTGAATCTATCACACATGCTCGCTAAGATTGCATCATAACTGCATGAAATGTAGTTTGATTTTCCTTCCCGTTTAAAAATGTCGCATTTATTGTGAATATTTGCTTCGTTACAGCTTTATTTACATGATCCTTACGCATGAAATGTAGTTAGATTTGTATATGCTTACTGCATTTGCATGATCCTTGGGTTACCTTTGGCTTCTTGCATTATCATTTTGCATTTTGCCCCTGCCTGCGGGCGCATCTCTGTTTATCTTACCTGTTTGTCTAAGTCTTCGGCCTTGTCAAAAATGGGTCGTCTCCGGGCTTTGACATTCACTCCCGTCACTTACGACTTTCGAGTTCTGTCAAAGAGGGGCAACTGTAGACACCCCATTTTTGACCGACCTTAAGACTCAGACGTCACCGATTGAGCGCTCGGTGATGTTGCATATCGTGCTCGTTCAGAGGTTTCAGAGTCTCGGCCACGAGCCTTGCCTCCGGACTTCCGGACTCTTTCATGCTTTGCCTCGGTTTGCGAACCAGGCTCTGTTTTCTCTGTTTTCTCTTCCCGAAAGAAGGGAGAGGTCTCGTAGATCATCTCTCAGTGGCCGTAGGCTACGTTTCGTGGTCGTAGGCCATTTTGCCCGTTTGGAGTCCGGTTTCCGATTTTTCGGAGCCGTTGGCCGTGTGCCTCGATTCGGGACCGCTTAACCACCTTTGTTTGCTCCGATTTTTGGCATGCATCTTATTTGCTCCCTTTTGAGGGACACTGTGGCTCGAAAAACCAACTTCGTGGTTGAACACCACTTTCGGTGCCTAACAGTCAGTTTTCGGGGCCTCGGGCTGCGCGTTTCGGCCCCCGAACCTTCATCTCGCATCGGTTTGAGTTCATTTTTGGCAGGGACCTCTGTTTCATTGTTAGGAAGGTCGTAGAAGGGTGGGAGGCCAGCAATTGTTCTGACAACCAGTTTTATTCCTCCATCGCCCTCCGTCGCCCGTTTTTCTCACTTAAAAGCCAATGTTGACCACCCTAAGGCCACTTTTTCTTGCCACAAACCACATATTTGTGTTGTACACACCTGAGAGGCCACCAATATCATATGGCCGGCTAGTAATTGTGTTTGCCCCTTTTGAACCCCTCATAAAAGTGGCCTTTTCTCTCTCTTGGTTCACTTTCTCCAGTTTTTGACTACATGGTTGTGTTGTGCACACATGGGAGGCCACCAATCTGGGGTGGCTGGCCACTAATCTTGATTGACCCTTTTGACCCTTGGCCGGCCGGCCATGGGGAGAGCCGGCCGGCCACTTGCAACTTCAATAACCGGCCGGCCATGATCCCCTCTTCTGGTACATTACAGATATACATTTTGTTTCCCCCCAGATTTTGTATCCGGTGGGCTGCACTTTTGGGGGGAAACTTGAATTTTTTCCCCTCCATTTTTCCCCCCATTTCTCCCCCTCTTTTGCCTATATAACAGCAGCTCCAGCTCCCATCTGAGGGTTACAAAAATTTGCCCTAAGCCTCTTGCATTGATCCTCTCTCTCCTCTTCTTCCAAGCACCAAAACCTCTCAAGTCCTACACCATTTACCCTACACCCCTTAGCACAAGGCCTCCACCCTCCATTCCAGCAGCTTCAAGGTCATTTCCAGAGGTCAAGAGCCACCAAACTTGGTCCAAAAGGCTGTCAAAGATAGTCTTCAAAGGTAAGTCTCTTTCTCCTTTTCTTGGCTCTATTTTTGCATACAATCTAAGCCTTAGTTTCTTGCATTTTTGGGCTCCAACCCTAACTGTAAATAGTCATATTTTGAGCCCTTTTTCATGTTTGATTAAGGGTCTTTCTCTGTTTGAGGCCTCCTTCTATCACTTGCTTCTTTAACTCTCTTTTAGGCCTTATTTTTGCATAGTATTTTTGGCCTATTTGTGAGTTGTTTGGGACTTTTCCATAAACTTTAAAAGAGCTTTTTTTGAGCCCCTCTTCAACATTGTTGAAGGGCTATCCTCTGTTTGAGGCCTCTTGCTATCACTTGCTTCTTTAACTCTCTTTTAGGCCTTTTTTTGCATAGCATTTTTGGCCTGTTTGTGAGTTGTTTCGGATCTTTCCATAAACTGTAAAACCTCTTATTTTGAGCCCCTCTTCAACATTGTTTAAGGGCTCTCCTCTGTTTGAGAACAGAAGCTGCCACTTGTCTCTTTATCCCTATTTTAGGCCTTTTCTTGCACAATGTTTTAGGCCTGTTTGTGTTTGTTTTCGTGGCTTGTTATAAACTGTAAAGTACCATGTTTTGAGCCCCTCTTAAACTTTGTTGAAGGGTTCTTGGCCATTTAGGGCCAGATGCTGCTACTTGCTTCATTACCTCTCTTATGGGGCCATTTTTGCATGCTAGCTTAGTCCTATTTGTGTCCATTGTTTGGCCTTGCTTAAAACTGTAAATATGTTTTTTTTTTAGACTGCCTTGAATCTGTATTCATGCTTCATGATCAAATAGTGCATTTTTTGTATAGCTATAGGTCATTGCGCATGCCTAGTTTTGAGTTTCGGGGTTCGCCTCTTGCATCGGGTGCCATGTTTCCATGTTTTGGGATCATTTTGCATCACATTTCAGTGCTGAAACTTGCATGTTTGCATACCATGTTCCATGCCCTGCCATGCCTTGTTAGAGTGGCATTTGTGCCTTAGGATCGGTCCTCAGTTTGCGTGCATGTGTGCACGCATTTCGAGTGTCTCATTTTCATCTCCTAGCTACTAATGTGAGTGTGGCTGAGGTCCACTCATGTTGGTGTAACTCCATTGTGCATTGAGTATGCCATTTCGTTTTATAGCATTGCGTATGCTAGGTTGTATGTTAGAGCATTGCGTATGCCTTGTTACATCGTGCATTGTGTATGCCATCTCATAGCATTGTGCATGCTAGGTTGTATATTAGTTGCATTCATGCATGTCATGCATATTGCATTGTGCTTGGGATAGGAGTTAGCCCGAGCATGGGAAACGAGGGACGTTTCGTACTTCGAGTGACGGAACGTGTCTCAATTCCCAGTCACCGACACTCCGGATTATCCATGATGGAGTTTAGGTTTTGTTGCGTTTATATGTGCATTCATTTCATATTGAGTCGTGCAATTCGACTCCTCGGCCATCATGCATCGATATGCGTGATTGGTAGCACGAGAACCGAGGACTACACTCCCTGAAGAGTAGTCATGCATATATATGTGAAAATACTTTGCCATGCCCCTTTGTTGCTCTCTGTTGTAGCAAATCAGAAATCGGCAGCCTTCCGGAGCTTGGCACACATTCCAAGAACAATTGCAAACAGAGGCAAACCGGGGCATCGCGAGAGATTCTCCGCACAGGGCAACCCGAGCATGCATCATTCATCATCCGGAGCAGATTTGAGGCAGTCCCTGGCTTGCATGCCAATTTATTGCTTTCCTAATTTAATTTGTTAATTAATTAGGGTTTTGTAATTATTTGGACTGTAATTATTTATTCGGGACTGTATTATTTATTCGGACTCTCTGCGCGAGGGCAATGTTGTAATAAGTGTGCGTGTGTGTGATGTATGTCTTCCAACCCCACGTCTTTCTCCCTTTTATTTACCCGCTTATGATGGTTAGATTAGGGCATGTTTCAATTAGCATACAGTATGATAGCATGTTTGCATTCATTCATCTGTTTTGCATGCACCGGGCTCGGCGCATCATACTAACTGCATTGTATTTTCAATTCCAAGTTGAATACATGTTAGCTGTAGCATTTCATATGCCATGTTTAGAATAGTCGAGCCTGCTATAGTTACATTTTTGCATGTGTTGCATTAGGCATTTCCGTATAATTAGGATCATGTATGGATTTCTAATTAGTTTCTGTTTTGGCTTGGAGTACTTGGTAAGTTTTATGCTTTAGCATCCTTGCATGCGTGTGAGTGACTGCCATGAATAGCATGCTTACCATGAGACTATATGCTTATGTGATATAACTGCCTGAATGCTTGTGGGTGAAGGTTGGGTTATTTGAATTGGAACAATTCATCAAATGTGTGCTTTAAGCCCACTAGATAGTGGCAAAATCATATTTTTCTAAGCCCACCCAAGGGTGGCAAATCCACGTCTTAGCCTACTTGCGGGTAGCACCATCAAACCACTTTAAAAAATAAACATGAAATGTTTTGTTCCAATTCAGACGATCCAGTCTATACTTATATGCTGCGCGCATCACATAGTAATCTAGGCTAATAATCGGAATAAGAACACATAACGTTTTTAAAAATAGATATCATGGTTAGTAGAGGCCGATCTTTGATCGGGCGAGCGGGGGTGCTCACGAAGTGACCTTCCCCAATCGTACCCAAGTTCCCGAGCCGAGGCAACTTTGGTGATGACGGACACGTGGCCTTGGGCAAACGAGTCAGGGTTTCCTAAATTTCCCCAAAATAAAACATTTAGGTGGCGACTCTGTATCTGGTAAAGCAGTCCATGTTTGGCACTTCTTTTCTAAAAATCTGTTTTCTCAAAATGATTTGCCGGATTTGGACTCTTTGGTTCAGATTGAGAACCGTGACAATTTTAGAGTCCTGAACTGTAGTGAGCCTAATATCGAACGGAACGGAGGACTCGTTCCTCCCGGGGCGTTCAGGGACGTCTACAGCTTTCATTGCACAGTACTCCTATAACACGCAAATTGAGATTACAACTCGTAATCTTGAGACAACAAGGCAGGAGCCTAAGGAGAGCTTCTCGGAGTTCGTAGTCAGGTGGAGGGTGAAGGCCTCCATGATAACCCTAAGGCCTACTGATAAAGATCAAATCTGAATGATTGTGCGCAATCTCCAGCCTAAGCTAATGCAGAAAATGATCGTGCTCCCTTTCCCTACCTTTTCAGATTTGTATGAGATGGGAGTACAGATTGAGGATGCCTTGAAGCAGGGTTTGATTGATAATGACAGAGAGCAACCCAGAAGAACCTTCAACCGCAACAACAATACAGGCACTAGCAATGCCGCAAATGCTAGAGCTTCAGAAGTAAGCATGGTCACCACCATTCCCCCTCCAAGACCCATGGCAGCTACACCTTTCTCCGGCGCATCCGGAAGCAACACACAAACCATTAAATACCAACCTCGAGGCCAGATAACCTTCACCCCATTATATATGCCCCTGTCCAAGGCTCTGGGGGTATTAATCAGGAAAGGACACTTAAAGCCCCTAGAGCCGAGGCCATTACCAAATCCACTCCCACCCTCTCATAACCTGGCAAAATACTACGCATATCACCAACAACACGGTCATGACACCGACCAATGTTTTAGATTGTGTCACGAGATTCAGGATCTCGTTGACAACAGGGTGATTGTGCCTCCAGAGAAACCCAACGTCATAACCAACCCTCTCACACTGCACAACCAAGCTCCACCTCCCAAACGCATCAACTTTATCCAGACTGGGGTCATGTCTTACAATCCTAGCATATATATTACCCCGTCCCACCTACCCAAGCCGGAGGTGCTCCTTCCCGACTGCACTGACTTGTGCATGTTGGACATCTCTAGAACCCAACCCGAACCAATGGTGGTGACTGTCGAAGACAGAACAGGGGAGATTTCAAGGGAGAATGGGATTGTTGAGTCAGAATCTGAGGAATCTGGGAGTTTTGCTGAGGAGGTATATAGTCCGAGTGACTACATTCTATCAGTAGGCCAGGTTGGGCCAAATGTGGAATTGCCGGTAGGGGCAGAGCTTTGTGTGATACAGGGGGATGAATCTGGTCAGAGGATAGATGACTTGGCAGCTGTGGAAGGAGACTTTGCTAACCTCCAATTTTTCAATGAACAAGATCCAGAGGGCATAGTAGTCAACTGGTCAGATTTTGAGGAGTCAGCAGAGGTCACCAGGTGGCTTGATGACCTACCAGATGTTGTCGACGAAACTCAGTTGGGACAGGGCCCGGTAGGGGCAAGGATATCAATTGTGGCCGGAAGGGCCGGAGATCAGAATGCATTGCCGGAGAGCGCCAGCGCTAAGAATTTCGCTCAGGATCTGGGCATTTTGAATACAGGAATTATAGAGCAGCCAACTGTACTGACGCAGTTGGAGCAAAAAGGAATCGAAGAATTTGAGAGAATCAGAAAAGCCAAGGCCCCCGTGGGGACTGAAAGTACTGTGTGCACGAGGATAGAGAATGCTGCGAGCATGTGGACAGAAGGTACTGTGAGTACAAGGACAGTGGAACCGGAGCCGGACAGGTGTCTGTTGGCTACCGATGGAATGTGGTGGGAGGACGATGATCTATGTCTTGCCCACACGGATGAGGATTGGGGGAACAACCAGCCAGACGATACCTGGTACATCGACGAAGTCGATCATATGACTAGAAGCGGGTGGTATTTCAAGGCCCCACATCTAGATCAGCCAGAGGTGTCTGGGAAAGATAAGGAGGCGGAGAAACAGAAAGAGAAGCAACTCGAAGAAGAGGCTGTACTGAAGCAGTTGAAAAAGATACAGGTAGACATCTTCATCTGGGGGCTGCTTATGGCATCGCGAGTGCATCGACAAACTGTCTTATCGGCCATGGACAAGGCCAAGCTCTCAATAGACACCACGCCCAAATAGCTGGTGGGCTTAGTTTTTCCGGGAGGGGCTACCCTGATGTTGACTTTCTCCGACAAAGAATTGCCACCTGAGGGTGCGAACCATAACAAGCCACTCTACATCTTTGTGGAGTGCAGAAACAAATGGATACCCGTGGTGCTTGTCGACACAAGGTCTGCCATCAATGTGTGCCCGGCAAGGACTGCATATGCAATCGGTTTAAAGACCGCGGACTTTGTGCCGACAGCCCAGGTGATTCGGGCATATGATAACACAAGCAGAGAAGTAATGGGGACAGTGAAAATTCAGACCAAGGTTGGGCCGGGACAGCATGAGGTAGACTTTCACGTCTTAGAAGTTCCTACAACCTTCAATCTACTTTTGGGGCAGCCGTGGTTGCACCAAGTAAAGGCAGTTTCGTCCACCTTGCATCAGATGGTGAAATACCCCCATGGGAAGGGAGTAGCCATCGTTTTTGGAAATTCGTCGATCCATCCACCGCCAGAAGTATCTACGCCAGTTTTGAAAATTGAGCACGGTATGGAGAATGTGTTCATGTCGGGTTTTACCCTGGCTGAGGCCCGGGTCGTGCAGAACATCTTAGCTGTTAATGAGGGGGTGTATGTTAGCGCACAATCAGTATACCTCATGAACAAGCTTCAACACATCCCTGGGATGGGATTGGGAAAGAGCGGCCGGAAGGGCGTTGCAGTGCTGGCCGAAGTGCCACACAACCCGCATACCTTTGGCTTGGGTTATCTGCCCACCAAAGAGGATTGGGTAAGGAAAGGTAAGGAGATAGCTGGGAGAGCCAGGGCAAAGAAGGCAGGGAAGCCATATGAGTTAATGCACCGACCCATCCAGGGTACCCTAAACGGACGCTTTGTCCGGGAAGGGAAGGACTTTCCATTTTGTGGCTTCCTGGAACCATGGTTAAACGCGGAGAGGAAGTGTGTGCCAGGGTTTGAGATCTTCTTCGACCTATAGTTATCTGGGGATGACGTTGCCGAAGAGCAGACGAACCCATTAGCTGAGGTTGAGCAGAACAAGAAAGTGGAGTCTGAGGACGCCGAAAGTGAAATGGGGGTAGCGCTGGCGTGTTTACTTTCAGATCCTCTGATCAAACAGAAGTGCTTGGGGGATAACTTCTCGGTATATGTGATCGGGAATGAAACGGCTGCGGGCCTACCAGTAAACATTTTAGATGCATCTATCGCACCCTCTCTCATTTGGCAGTATGAAGAGGGATTTTTATCAAGCAGCGCCGAGTCAGGTAGTGAGCCAGAATTTGATTCCACCGAGTCTGTCGAGTCAGAATCAGGTTCCAGCTCGACTGAGTCTGAGTCCGGTATTCCAGGGGGTAATAACCCGGATACCACAGTCCTGTCCAGGTCGTCTTTTTCTTTCTCTTTTGAGTCTGTTGTAACTGAAGAATCGAATGATTTGGATGTGCTTAATGAGAATAATGTGGTTGTGGTTTCTGAGTACTTTTCTGTGCCCTTGATTTATTGCATTAACTCAGACTTTCAAAATTTTGATGAAAACGACGAGGAAGAAATTCCTCCGGTTTTGCAACGCTTAATTGAACAAGAGCAGGAAAGATTTGTTAAACCCTTAATGGATGAAATCACTACTATGAATATTGGTACTGAGGAGGACTCGCGGCTGGTCCAGATCGGGTCCACGTTGTCTTCGGAGGAACGCGAGCGGTTAGTCGCTTTATTAAAAGATTTCAAAGATGTTTTCGCATGGTTCTACGAAGACATGCTTGGAATCGATCCTGAGATTGTATAGCACCGGATCCCTCTTGACCCCGAGGCTCGACCCGTTAAACAAAAACTCAGAAGGATCCGTCCGGACTGGGCTCTCAAGATTAAGGAAGAGGTCACCAAGCAAATTAACGCAGGTTTCCTACTGGTATTCGAATACCCAACTTGGTTGGCCAACATCGTTCCGGTGCCAAAGAAGGATGGTAGGATCCGGGTATGCGTGGATTTCAGGGACTTAAATAGAGCCAGTTCGAAGGACGATATCTCCTTGCCACATATCAATGAGTTAGTGGACTTCACAGCGGGGCATGCTTTGCTTTCGTTCATGGATGGTTTTTCGGGCTACAACCAGATAGTGATGGCACCTGAAGACCGAGAAAAGACTGTATTCACCACCCCGTGGGGGACCTACTGCTACAGAGTGATGCCGTTTGGGTTGAAGAACGCTAGAGCTACATATCAACGGGCAGCGACCACAGTATTACACGACATGATCCACAAAGAGGTTGAGGTGTATGTGGACGACATGATTGTCAAGTCCAAAGAAAGAGAGGGCCACTACATCGCCTTGCAAAAGTTCTTTCAAAGGATCAGAGAATTTCAGTTGCGGCTGAATCCTCAGAAGTGTACGTTTGGTGTTACAGCAGGGAAAATGCTGGGGTTTCTGATTACACAGAGAGGTATCGAAGTCGACCCTTCCAAAATCAAGGCCATCCTAGAAATGCCACCACCAAGGACTAAAAAGGAGGTGCGAGGCTTTCTGGGTAAAGTGCAATTCATAAGGCGGTTTATCTCAAAATTAACCTTGACTTGTAAACCACTTTTTGGTCTCCTGAAGAAAGGAAAAAAGTTCCAATGGAACGGCCGATGCCAAGCTGCTTTTGAACAAATCAAGGAATACATACAGAACCCACCTGTGCTGTCACCACCTGAGCCAGGGAAGCCGTTGATTTTGTATCTTTCAATGACTGAGACCACAATGGGCTGCATGCTCGGGCAAGAGTCTGAGGACAAGGTGGAAAGGGCTATCTACTATCTAAACAAGAAGATGTTGGAGTATGAAACCCGCTACACACCGTTGGAAAAGACTTGCTTAGCCTTGGTATGGGCTACCAGGAAGCTGCGGCACTACCTGTTAGCTCACTCTGTAATGTCGATTTCAAGATTAGATCCCATCAAATATCTCTTCGAGAAACCGGCACTTACGGGTAGGCTAGCTCGTTGGTTGCTGTTGCTTTCCGAATTCGATCTGAAATATGTAACGCGCAAGTCAGTCATGGGAAGAGCGGTAGCAGAGTTCTTAGCCGATCATCCAGTTGAAGGAGGTGAAGCAGTTGAGTACTTATTTCCAGATGAGGCCATTTTGCATATCGAAGATGAGTTTTGGACGATGTACTTTGACGGAGTGTCGAACCAGTATAGGTATGGGATAGGGGTGTTGCTGATAGCACCCGACAATTCCCGTATCCCTTTAGCATTTAAACTCCGATTCAAAGTCTCGAACAACGAAACAGAATATGAAGCATGCATTGCCGGTCTAGAAGCGGCCCTGGAACTAGGGGCAAGATGGTTGGACGTCATTAGGGACTCGAATCTTGTTGTATCCCAAACTAAGGGGGATTGGAAGGTCAAAGAGGAAAAGATGATAATGTACCACCAGACCTTGGACCTGCTGATTCCTCGGTTTGAGAAGCTAAACTTCACTCATCTACAAAGAGAAAACAACAGGTTCGCAGATTCACTAGCAACTCTATCTTCCATGATAGACATCCCGTTTGGAGTCCAGATGCGTCCAGTCATTATTGACCAGAAATTTATGCTGGCTTACAAGTCGATTACTGCTATAGATGAGGTTCAAGATGAGAACCCCTGGTATTACGATATTTGGAATTTCTTGGAGAATGAAGCATATCCACCAGGGGTAAATGCCAAGGATAAAAGGGCAATCAGAAGAATGGCCGTTCAGTTCATCATCTGCGGAGGTAAATTGTATAAGAGAAGTCATCTGGGAATGCATAAGCTGTGCGTTGAAGCTGAAGAATCAAAATGCCTGATGAAGGCCATTCATGGAGGGGAATGCGGTGCGCATATGAATGGGGTAATGCTAGCGCGAAAGATCCTCAGACAAGGTTATTATTGGTCCACCATAGAGGAGGATTGTATCGGCTTTGTTCGGAGATGCCACAAGTGTTAGATCCATGCAAACCGCATGAACATTCCGCCGTCGAAACTGTACAATACGACTTCGCCATGGCCATTTTCAGTTTGGGGAATCGATGTGATCGGGGCTGTCACTCCAAAAGGGTCGAATGGGCATGAGTTCAACCTAGTCGCGATAGATTATTTCACGAAGTGGGTTGAGGCCCAATCTTATGCAATGTTGAAAGCGTCGCACGTTGCAAAGTTTATCAAAAACAACATCATCTGTCATTATGGGGTCCCAAACGAGGTCATTTCAGATAATGGTTCCCACTTCAAGAAGGAAGTGATTGACTTGTTGGAGAAATACAACGTGGCTTTTCATAAGTCATCCACATACCGGCCGCAAACCAATGGATCGGTTGAGGTCGCCAACAAGAACATCAAGCACATACTGCAAAAGATGGTGGAAACCTACCGGGATTGGCCAGATAAGCTGCCGTTTGCGCTGTCGGGTTACCAGACGTCAATTCGAACTTCTACTGGGGCGACTCCGTATTCATTAGTTTATGGGATGGAGGCCGTTCTACCTATCGAGATTGAGGTTTCGCCTTTACGAGTGTTGGCTGAGTGTCAAATAGCCGAAGCAAATTGGCGGCAGAGCAGATTTAAAGAACTCATGCGTTTTGATAAGAAAAGACTGAAAACACTGTACCATGTTCAAGGTTATCAGCGCAGAATTACCAGGGCTTTCAACAAGAAAGTTAAGTCCAG
Organism: Camellia sinensis; assembly: GCF_055761805.1. Taxonomy (NCBI): domain Eukaryota; kingdom Viridiplantae; phylum Streptophyta; class Magnoliopsida; order Ericales; family Theaceae; genus Camellia; species Camellia sinensis. The sequence goes on from NC_138963.1 coordinate 75,051,302, forward strand.
AAATTTGAAAGAAGGAGATTTGGTGCTCAAGGACAACCGAGCTCCCATCCACGACCCTAGGGGCAAGTTCAGACGCAACTGGACTGGCCCTTACATCATCAAGTCTATCTGGTCAGGTGGAGCTGTGGTTCTGATGGACCTAGATGGCCTAGAGTTCTCACAACCGATCAACATGGACAAGTTGAAGAAATATTACCCCTGAGAGGCTCGCTAGGCCGAAAACCCAAGAGGGCGACCTAGGCAATAGTTAGAGCACAAATTTTTTTTTTTGAAATTATAAAAACTGTGCTCGCAAGGTTGAAAACCCGCAAAGGGCGGCTTTGGCAAAAGTTAGAGCGTAAAAGGAGAGTGAAAATACTCGAGTGAACCCGAGCCTGAACTACATAAGGCTTGATTCCCATCTTTGGGATACGTAAGCAACTTCATCCTGAAGTTCAGCCATAAACTTTTCCCCGATCAACTTTGTCCATTTGATCATCTCGGCCATCTTTGTCTATTCAGCATTCAAGAGTTCGGTTATGATCTCCGGTGCAGTACTTTTCAGACTAAGGGCAACTTTCCGTTGCTGTGCAGTGCCACGGTACTATTCAGACTAGGGGCAACTTTCCAATTGCTAGGATCCGAGGTTGTGCATCTTAGTGACAGATTTCAGGCATGTCCAGTTCTGATCCATATCGAAAATGGTTTTGAAAAGTTTTAATAAAAGTTGACTTTGTTCAAAATTAATCTTTTTACAACTTAGACCATTTTTGGATCAAAGCGGAAAATTTTCAGTACCCACAACCTTCAATTTCATTGATTTCAATATAGAGTTCTCCTGCCCTTGCATACAAATTGAAGTTGCTTTTTATTACATTCATAAAGAAAACTTGAAAGTACTAATAAAACAATAAATTCGGGGCATAGATAAGTCAGGTGTTCCTGCGCCCCCTCCCAGAGCTGGTTGAAGCCTCCGATGCCAAAGTGGGCCCTTCCTGTGCCTCTTCATTGAGCCAATCCAAGCACTCATCAGACAAAGTGCAACTGAAAGTGAGAACGGGGGCCAGGAGCTCTCTAGTCCTCCATGTTGTGGCATACCGGGCAAGCTGTGCACCTCGGGCTGGGAATGCAGCAGGGTACTCTATCTCTTCTGGCGGGCAAGTCTGATCATGCCCGAACTGGCGCCGGAATCGGAACGAAAAATAGAAGACACAGTGTGTCATGCCAATCAATTGAATCCCAGGTTGACGGGTCATGTTGTAACTCATTGCCGGCAGATTGAGCCAAGGGCAACGCCAAGCGATGCGGTTTGCAGACAAACTGCACATCCAGTTGTACCACCACCCCTTATCCAGGGCATCGACCAAGTGTTGTCGAAAAAAGTAGCCGTGAGCTGAGTATGCTGGGCAAGACTCCACAATCTGTAACTTGTCCATCAACCACACCTGGGGAGGGATGAAAAATGAGAGAATAAAGAATAAAGAGATGTACGATGAGAGAAAAGAAAGAAAAGGGTTTTGTGAGAAAAATCGAGCCTGAAGGCCGAGTGATGTGAGCTATACATATGTAAGATTGGGTGGGAAACATTACTTGCAATAGTAGTGGGCTCCCCGCAAGCCTAGCTGTTTCCCGACGATGAAAAGCGTCTAAGCCCATCAATGTCTCAGCCAATGTCATGGCAATGCAGCTCTTGCCCTCCTTCAAACCTTGGGCAACCTCGATCAACCGAACACTGAATCCACCGAAGCCCGGGGCAAGCAAGAAATGAGATAACAAGCATAGGCAAAGCGTGTGTCGCCGATAGCCCTGCCAATGATGGTCGTCGCGGTCACCAGCATCAGAAAACTAGCGAACCAAGCTTGGGATGTCCAGCTCCCCGTCGTGAATCAATGATCAAGCGTCATGCAAAGTGAGGCTGCACATTTGTCCTAGGGCTTGGACGTGGCCAAATCGGAGTTGAGGCAAGATTTCCTCATTGCGCTCGGATTCCATCAAAGCTTGGAAATCTTCGAAAGTAGGACACATCTCTTGCCCGCTAAAACTAAAAACGTGTGTTACCGGATTCCAAAACCTTGTCGCGGCATGGAGGAAAGGAAGATGCAGCGGAGTACGGCCTAGCGTGAATAGTGCATTCAAGCCGAAGCCCTGGAAGTTCAACTTTTCCGAGCCATCCAGAGAAGCAATCCAAGCTGTGAGATTTTGGATGGAGAACGCCTCTATTTTGATGCAAAATTGAGATGAAATGAATGAACCACAAGGCTGGAACTTTTAAAGAGGATAAGGCACTGTTCGGGGGACACGTGTCAAAAAGCTGGTGGTTGCCAAACCAGGTGGTCGGCCGACCACCTTTTCTGGTAGGCCAACCACCCCTTGGTCTCCAATGAAAAAAAAAACTGGTCGGCCAGTTTCCTTAGGTGGTCAGCCATAGAGAGAAACAGGGCCTTGGTCTTGTCTTAGCTTCTAGAACAGAGTTCCTAGCATTTCCATGCGTCGGGAGTGTTGAAGGTTCGAGTTTACCTCAGTTTCGGATACGTTCCGTCACCCAGATCGTCTGAAATGCATTTGTTTATCGAGTTGTTGTTAAGTCCTGCTTATCGAGTTGTTATTTTTGCTTATCGAGTTGTTATTTTGCTTATCGAGTTGTTTTGCTTATCGAGTCGTTAGGTTTTGTCAAGTTGTCGAGTTTTGTATATCGAGTTGTTACTCTTTGTTTACTCAACGTTGTTGTGTCTTGCTTATCGAGTTGTAAACTTGCTAAGGTTTTCTTGTTTCTTAATAAGTTAAGTTGTTTAGTTTGTTGCGTCGGTTCACTACCTAACTTGGCAATTTTTCAATGCACAATTCCATTTAATCTCATTTTCGTGCAAAATGACGCGATGCGATGCTAAGAACATAAAATACAACATTTTTTTGAACAAAAGTTGTTTCATTCCATCATGCTTCCCTTTGTTACAACATTTTACAACAAGGGTACAAGTTTTACAGAAAATAAAACTGCCTAATAATGTACAATGTGCTACAATTACTAGTAAAAAATGAAATAAAGCAGGAACAGCTGCATCAGTACTATCAAGCGCAGGAATAAGAGGCCCTCTTCGTCCTCTTCTGCGGAACAACCTCTGCACCATCATCATCATCGGAATCGGAGTCGCCGCCCTCGGAATCCTCCTCAGCATCATCTCTACCACTAGAACCGGAACCAGAGTCATCCTCTCTGCCAGCGGATGTCTCTGACTGGGGATGTGCAGACTCCTTCTCCTCGCTAGACTCCTCCTCTATGACAGGTGCTCTGCGTCTGCCTCGGCTACGAGTCGAACCCCCTCTCCCAGCTCTCCGAGAAGGCCTGGATGGCTCGGCCTGTGGCCTAGTATGTAACGGAGGCATCTGAAAAGAAAGAGTGCAATTTGAATACATCAGCCAAAGTATGTATATCAGATGCAGATGCAAGAAAACTACATAGAGTGGGTGTATGCAGATACAGTACATGAATGTGGTGTGTGTCAGATGTGCTCTACACACACAGTCAATCAATGCAGTGAAATGTTCAAGTTCAGCATGTCATCAGAAGTATGATAAATGCAAGAAAACTAAAGAGTACCGGGACACTAACGATGGACAACTGCGTCTCTCTCCATAGGACCATGCCCTCGAGTGAGGCTACTAACCTGAGCAACCCCTCCGTATACTCCCTGGATCGCTGTAGATACAAGCTCAAGTCACCAATGAGTAAATGAATGCCTAAGTATCTGAGTGGTAAATGAAAAGCAGTGGAACATACCAGTGGTGAGTCAGAATCACTGACGTATCGGTGATCGGGCATAGGGGGCTCTATCGGAATCGGGTAGGAAGTCCCGTATCACCATCCTGTCAACTCAGTCGGGATATCTGGCCATCCGGCGTGATGATAAGTCGGGGGAATCGGGGGGACCAGTCCAGCCCCACCTCTCGATGTGCCGGCCCTGCTGGTCGAAGGAATATCTGCAGCCCGAGCCCGACTCGATGATGGCATGCCAGCAGACCTCCTCGTGGGAGTATGGACACCTGTCAATGGAGGCATCAAGTATGTATGACAGTATGTCGTGTACTCCTCCTCCTCCAAATGTAGAAGTACGTCGATACCCAACATGGCGCTATCGACATCCTGGGGAGTGAGCCCCTCAGTAGACCGCATATCGTCCGGAGGTGCTGTGGGGATACTCTGCTTGGGGTAGCCCATAGTCTGGCGCATGAAGCGGTCCCCCAGAAACCAGGCCCTACCAGCGGGCCCCTCAAATAGGATCCTATACCGAGAAGCGGCCCATCCCCCAGCAAACTGAAATCGGGTATCTCCACCTAAGGGCGCCCAAGGCTGCCATGTGATCTGCGGATAACCAATGCATGAGCCGATTAGAAATCATAAATGTGCAAGATGAATCAAAGATGAAAACATGGAGCACTGAGAGTGCTGAATTACCTCGGTCGTCCGCACTGTGTCAAAAAACTGCCGCAGGTAGGGCAAAGTCTCCCTGGCCCTTGGCCGGTACTCGCCCTCGAATACGAGCGAGTAAGGAATTGTGAGAGGCACCTCCATCTCAAGCTCCGGGGCTAGCGTCGGAAAGTACGCGAAAACCCATAGCTGTGGAAAACAGGGCAATATCTATCAGAATACAGAATGCCGAGTACAGAATGTGAATGCAGAATGTACAGAGAACGCAGAATGGTGAGAGCAGAATGCAAAGTACAGAATGTAAAGTGTACCGTGTGTGCAGTGTACAGGTAATGAAAAGCAGAAATGTAAATCAAGAGGGCAGAAAGTACCTCCCAGGCTCTCCAATAGCCGCCAACTATGTTCTCCCATCCGCGGGAGGTCGCACTCATGTAGCAGTAGAGGGTAGCCAGACCAGCGCCACCCCAGTCATACTGGCTGACCTGTGATATGTCTACTAGAGCACTCAGCAGATAAAGTCCAACGGTGTTCCCCCTATCGGAGAGCAGAGTGGTCCCGAGGAGAAACATCAAAAACCTGCGAGCGTACTGTGCAATCTCCTCGAGAGTCTCGGGCACAGTCTCCCTGTACTGTGTGGAGAACCAGGTGTATCGGACTCTACCCGAAGATCTATCAACCGGTGGGCGAGCTCCCAACAGATAGATCCAGGCAGCCTCCCACTCGCCCATATCCTCGTCGTAGGGGATCGGCCAGCCTCCTACGTCAAGGCCTGTCAGCACGGCAAAGTCGAACGGGGCCATCGTCATATCCTCGGTAGCTGAGAAATGGAAGGAGTTTGTGGTGTCCCACCATCTCTCTACGAGGGGGCCCATCAAGGTCCTGCTCGCCGGATAATGTGATATCCCCGTGTAGAAGGGTCCGAACCCTGCTTGGTCAACCAGATTGCGAACGGCCTCTGAGAGCTCCGCGTACCACTCCCTGGCGATGATCGATCCATATCCTCGTGTAATACGAGAAGATACCTGCATTCAGAATGAACACATGTATTCAATTTCAAAATAAAGTATATGAGCAGTGTGCAAATTAAATCAGATACAATGCCATGAGCTGCGTGTTGAACATGAAGTATATGGGCTGCATGTTCAGAATTGAAGTGTGTGAGCTGCGTGTTCAACATAAAGTATATGAGCTATGTGTTCAGAATTGAAGTGTGTGAGCTGCGTGTTCAACATAAAGTATATGGGCTGTGTGTCCATCTCAAAGTTCGAGCTGTGTGTTCAACATCAAGTATTCGGGCTGCGTGTTCAACTCTCAACCAGTGTGTGTTGTGGGTTCACCTCAAAATTTGGGCTGCGTGTTCAAACTTCAAAGACAGTGAGCTGCGTGTTCAACTCTCAACCAGTGTGTGCTGTGTGTTCACCTCAAAATTTGGGCTGCGTGTTCAGAAATTCAACAGTTTGGGCTACGTGTTCAACTCTCAACCAGTGTGTGCTGTGTGTTCACCTCAAAATTCAGGCTGCGTGTTCAGACTTCAAAGACAGTGAGCTACGTGTTCAACTCTCAACCAGTGTGTGCTGTGTGCTCACCTCAAAATTTGGACTGCGTGTTCAGAAATACAACAGTTTGGGCTACGTGTTCAACTCTCAACCAGTGTGTGCTGTGTGTTCACCTCAAAATTTGGGCTGCATGTTCAGAAAGTCAAGTGTTTGAGCTGTGTGTTCAAGCTTCAAAAACAGTGGGCTGTGTGTTCATCATCAAAGTGTGAGCTGTGTGTTCAACAACAAAGTTTAGGTTGCGTGTTCAAACTTCAAAATAGTGGGCTGTTTGTTCATCTCAAAGTTCGAGCTGTGTGTTCAACATCAAGTGTTTGAGCTATGAGTTCAAACTTCAAAAACAGTGGGCTGCGTGTTCATAATCAACAAGTTTGGGCTATGTGTTCAGATTTCAGAAAATAGTGGACTGTGTGTTCGCCGTCAGATAGTGGGTTGTGTGTTCATCATCAAAGTGTGAGCTGTGTGTTCAAAAATTTGAGTGCTTGAGTTGCGTGTCAACTTAACAAAATACTGTGCTGTGAGCTGTGTGCTACAATAAGCAGAAGTATGGTGTGTGAACGCGTTCAGAACGAGCAGATAAAAAATACATAGCAAAAGCATGAAATGCGCGAAAAATGCAGAATACATTGCAGAAAATGTAAAAGTGAAGTACATACCTCTCGTGCCTGATAATAGAGGTGGGACTCTGGCTCCCGCAGTAATAGATCTACAGGTGCTCGCTCATCAAAGTCGGTGAAGTGGTAGAAAACGGCCCGAGAAAAGATGTGCGCCGGAGGGTCATACCTCTCGGGAATAAATGGCCGAATCCTCGGAGGTAAAGACATAATGTCTGGCCCACCCCCAGCACCTGGAGGACCTTCGCCTTGAGGAAAATGACCTGCCATTTTGAAAAATCTGCAAAAATGAGCAAAATGAGCCAAAATTGGAAAAAGTCAACAAAAGTCAACTCTTGAGAAATGAAAAAGTCAACAAAAGTCAACTCCCGAGAAAATGTTCCAAATATTGAGACAACTTATCTCAAGTGGTGAAAATGGGGAAAGAAGCTCCGAAATCAAATTTTAATCGGTCCAAAGTGAAGAAAACTGAAAGATTTCGCGAAACAACTTTGCGTGGGGCGTTGGAAAACGCGTATAGAGTGCAGATCTGAGAGGGAAAATGGTCTAGGAAGGAGGAGGAGCTAATTTTGAACCTGAAGTTGTGAGGAAAAGTGTTTTGGCCAAGTGCATTTAAAGATCCGAATGTAAAAGTACCAAACTGTCCCTGTTTTTGGCTAGGTGGTCGGTCGACTACCTTTTCTTGTAAGCCGACCACCCCCTTCTCACCAAACCTGGTCGGTGGCCCTCTAAGATGGTTGGTGGCCTTCCTGAGTGGTCTCCCATGCCTCTTTGAGCTCCCTGCAAATTTTGGTGGTGATCGGAGTCTCCGGCTCTCGAGAAAGTACAAAGAAAGTGCACTTTCCGGCGTGAAATCCCTCCGCGGGAACTTCAACTCCAACTTTCGATGCGTGTTTCGTCGTTACTCGCCGAGAGCGAGGTGTGTCCTTTTTGAATACATTGTGACCCTTCCGGGAGGTAAACCGGAGGTCGCGATTTGAGTTGTCCTCGTCGAAGCTTGCATTTCTTTGCTCAATGTTTTGTTTTAAACATGCTCGTAAAGTCGCACTCATCCAGCATTGTTATGCATGCCACTCGCATTGTCATGAACATCGCTTATATTGTGGTGCATATTTCACCAGTATTGTCATACCTCCATGCTTAACTTGCGTTGTCACACGCGCTTCTCTCGTATTGCGATGCACTTTTCCATCGGCACCATGTTTGTCTGCATTCGATGTAGTGTTGAACATGTGTTGCTAACTATGTTGCGCTTGTTAAGTTTCTCTCTTTTGCAGGCACGATATTGTATGTACGGTTCATTTGAAGCTGGTGTGACCAAATGAACGGCTCAGGTAATGTATCTTCTCCGTGTCAGATGTAGCGAGAACTGTGATTCTCTTACATACTTACTGCATGAAATGTAGTTATTGCTTTGCATTCTTGATTAAAACTGTTGCATCTATTGTGAATATTTGCTTCATTACAGTTTGCTGCTTTGCATGATCATAAGTTACGTTCGACTTGGCGCATATCATTTTGCATTTTGCCCCCCGCCTGCGGGCATGCCTGCGGGCGCATCTCTTTTATCTTGCCTGCTTGTCTAAGTCTTCGGCCTTGTCAAAAATGGGTCGTCTCTGGGCTTTGACATTCACTCCCGTCACTTATGACTTTCAAGTTCTATTAAAGAGGGGCAACTGTAGACACCTCATTTTTGACCGACTTTAAGACTCAAACGTCACCGATTGAGCGCTCGGTGATGATGCATATTGTGCTCGTTCTGAGGTTGCGGAGTCTCGGCTGAGAGCCTTGCCTCCGGACTTCGAGACTCTTTTGTGCTTTGTCTCGATTTGTGAACCAGGTCTAGTGTTCTCTATTTTCTCTTCCCGAAGAGAGGGAGAGGTCTTTAAGACCATCTCTCAATGGTCGTAGGCTACGTTTCGTTGACGTAAGCCACTATTCCCGTTTGGAGACCAGTTTCCAGTTTTCGAAGCCGTCGACCGTGCACCTCGGTTCGGGACCGCTTCACTTTCTCCGTTTACTCTGGTTTTTTTGGCACACACCTTGTTCCCTCTCCCTAGAGGGACACTGTGGCCCGGGAGACCACCTTTGTGGCTGCATGCCACCTCCGGTGCCTAACAACCTGTTTTTTGGGCACCCGGCTGCTCGTTTTGGCCCCCGAGCCTTCGTTTTGCATTGGTGTGGGTTCATTTTTGGCATGGACCCTAGTTTCTTTGTTAGGAAGGTGGTACTATGGTGGGAGACCACCTTTTCTTTTTGGAGACCACTTTTCTCTTCGCCGCCCGATTTTCTTGTTAGAGAGTTGGTCTCCCTCACTTTTGGGCCACAATTTCTGGTCTCCCATACCACTACTGAGTTGCATTCACCTGGGAGACCACCAATCTTGGTAGGCCGACCACCTTTTTTGGTTGACCCTTTTGACCCCTTGGTCTCCCTCACTTTTGAGCCGCAATTTCTGGTCTCCCATACCACCACTAAGCTGCATTCACCTGGGAGACCACAAATATGGGTAGGCCGACCACCTTTTCAGCTTGAACCTTTTGACCCCTGGTCGGCCAACCACCTGAACTGGTCGGTCGACCACCTGAACTGGTCGGCCAGCCTTCTGCTTTTTTGTCTCAATGAGTTGAAACCAGCTGTGCCAGCTGGAAGCCTCAGAATGCATCTTCCATACACGTGTATGGAGGATGTTTAAGCTAGCTTTTAAGCTTCTTTGAGAAGCTTTAGATCTTCTCCTCTATAAAGGGAAGGGCCATCTTCCATTGCTAGGTTCATAATTTTGCTTCAAGGCATACATACACTTCCCTCTCTATTTCTCTCCATTTTAGCTCCAAAGGTCCCTTGTTCTTGCACCATTGCACTACACCTCTTAGCCTAACCTCTCCATCATCCATCCAAGCACCTTGGAGCTCATTTTCAGAGGTTGAAGACTTGCTATCTTGGTCCAGAAGTTGCTGATTCCTTTGGCTACAATGGTAACACTCCATTTCCCTCTTTTTGACATTGTTTTGCTTCATAGTTTAGCTCTATTTTCAAGAATATTTAGGTTTTGTCATAAACTAAAAAAAGTCTTGTTTTGATCTTCTAAACATGTTTGTTTAAGACCATTTTTCTGTTGGAAGTCATCTACCCCCTTGCATGCTTCATTTCCTCATGTTTTGAGCTATGCTTTAGAGCATTTGTGTCGGCCTTGGTTTGGCCTTTTAACCATTGAAATTCAGTAGATTTTCAGTGGCTAACATGTGTCTTTGAGCCTCAAAATCAGAGAGGGGTGACCCTCTCACCCTTTGTTCTCTTTACTAACTTTCTTGGTCTTCCAAAGGAACCCCTATTTGCATGTTTCAAAGCCATGCTCCAGGACATTTTTGATGAGTTTTGTGACTTTCATGACCTCTGTCCAAAGGTGGTTTTGCCATATTAGATGTCTATTATGCATGTGTAGAGTAATCTTCTTCAAGGCCTTTCAAAGGGGCCTTCACTTGCATGCTTCCTAGACTAATTTCAGGCCCTTTTCAGTGAATTTTAGGGCCATCATAACCTCTTTCCGGAGGTGGTTTTTTCATTTTGTATATCTATCTTGCATGTGTAGAACAACCCTCTTATTAGCCTTTCAAAGGGACACATCATTCTTGCATGCATTGACTGAGTTTCAGTGGGTTTTTGGGCATTATTTGGCATGGCATACTTCTGTTTTTGGCTGGTTTGGTGAGCTCTCATGTGCTTCATATAGTTGTAGTGCAAATCATGGTTCACTAGCTTATTTTGCATGCTTTGTTGACCCTTGATTTTAGCACTTTTTGGCCTTGCCTTAAACTGATTTTGTGCATATTTTGGACTGCGCTAACTCTATTTTTGGGTCTCATGGTCGAATGATGCTTGTTTCGCATGCTTGTAGTTCAGTACACTTGCCTAGCTTTGAGATTTGAGGTCTATTGCATGCATATACTGAGGTGTTTTCATGCTTTGGGGTCATTTTGCATCATATTTTAGAGCCTATGTGAATGCCATATCCTCATGTTTTCTCCTCTTTAAGTGTGCTTGAGAGTTGTGCATGAATGCCTTGTTTTCGGACCATTGAATAAGCTTCATTTCCATGCACTTTGAACCATCGTTTTGGGCTATTTTTCCACTGTTTCAGACCTGCCTAGGGTCTGTTTGGGGTTGGTTTTGCCATTCGTGCATTGCTTTGTGTACCTATAGTGTAACGCACTTCACTAGTTTCGGTATTCGGGCCATCTGGCATGCATTGGGTAACATATTTGCATGATTCGGGACCATTGTACAACATGTTTCAGAGCTGAAAAATGTATGCTTGTAGGCCATATTTCATCTTTTGCCATGTTTAGTTAGAGTTGCATGTTGTGCCTTAGGATCGGTCCATTGCATTCGTGCATGCTTGCATGTATTTCGGTTGTCTCATTTTCATCATATGGCCACTGATGTGAGTGTGGCTGAGGTCCACTCATATTGGTGTAAGTCCATCTTGCATTATGTATGCCATTTAGTTCACGTTGTTACATGATTTGATCATTGCATTGTGTATGCCTTGTTCGTTTCATTGTGTTTGTTAGTCTTCATATGCATTGCGTATGCCATATAGAATCGTATTGCATTGAGTATGCCATTGATTATTTCATAGCATTGTGTATGCTAGTAGCATGTTTGCATGTCATCCCTTGCATGTTTGCGTCATTCAGTGGCACTACATCTAGGTTGCATATTAGAGTTGCATTCATGCATGTCATGCATATTACATTGTGTTTGGAGTAGGGTTTAGTCCAAACACGGGAAACGAGGGACGTTTCATACTCCAAGTGACGAATCGTGCCTCGATTCTCGGTCGCCGACACTCTTGACTATCCATGATAGAGTCGTTGGCTTTAGTTGCTTATATGTGCATTCATGTCCCGTTGAGTCGTGCAATTTGACTCCTCGGCCATTATGCATCGAGATGCATGATTGATGGCATGAGGATCGAGGACTGCACTCCCTAGAGCTTGTGCAATGATAGGGAGAGTGGTCATGCACACATTTGTTAAAAATACATTTCCTTTTCTCTCTCTTACCTTTGTTGCAGAAAAACTAGAAACTAGAGGTGGAAACTGGTCGGCCGACCAGATTTTCTGGCAGGCTGACCACCTTCTTTGGTCTCCACCACAAATGGTGGTCGGCAGGTGGTCTCCCATGCTAATAACTGGTCGGTGGCCTTCCCAAGGTGGAGTTTCAGCCTTCTGGAGCTTTGTGCAAGCTTCTGAGATCAATTGCAAACAAGGGTTAGGCGAGGCATCGCGATGGAATTTACCGACAAGGCGACTCGAGCATGCATGCATCCATTGTCATCCAAAATAGAACCGAGGCAGTCCATTCTACATAGTTTGCATGCTAGTTTATTGCTTACTTAGTTAATTTGTTAATTAGCTAGAATTGCGTAATAATTAGCTGTGAGTTATTATCCATTTTGGTTGTGTAATATTTATTTGGACCCTCCGAGCGAGGGCACAATTGTAATAAGCGTGCGTTTGTGTGATGTATGTCTTCCAACCCCACGTCTTTCTCCCTTTTATTTACCAGCTTATGATGGTTAGATCAGGGCATGTTTCAATTAGCATACTTATGCTTGCATGTTTGCATCATTCATCTGTATTGCATGCACCAGGCTGGGCGTGTCATACTAACTGCATTGTATTCCAATTCCAAGTTGAACACGTGTTAGCTGTAGCATCTCATATGCCATTCTTAGGATAGCCGAGCCTATTTTTAGTTGCATTTTGCATGTGTTGCATTAGCCATCTTAAAATGAACTAGGATCATGCATTGATTACTAACTAGTTTCTGTTTTAGCTTGGAGTACTCGGTAAGTATTTATGCTTTAGCATTCTTGCATGTATATGAGTGACTGCCATGATAGCATGCTTACCATGAGGCTATGTGCTTATGTGATATACCTGCCTGAATGCCTGTGGGTGAAGGTTGGGTTGCTTGAGTTGGGATAATTCATCGAAACCCGTGTTTTAGCCTACTTGCGAATAGCAAACTTCAATCCATTTTCAAAACAAACGGATGTGCGATGCTTTGTTCCAACTTAGGCAATCCAGTCTATACTTGTATGCTGTGCGTATCACATAGTAAATCTAGGCTAATGACCGGAATAAGAATGCATAATGTTTTCAAAACCCGATATCATGGTTAGTAGAGGCCGATCTTTGATCGGGTGAGCGGGGGTGCTCACGAAGTGACCTTCCCCAATCGTACCCAAGTTCCCGAGCCGAGGCAACTTTGGTGATGATGAACACGTGGCCTTAGGCATGAGTCAAGGTTTCCTAAATTCTCCAAAATAAAATATTTAGGTGGCGACTCTGTATCTGGCAAAACAGTCCATGTTTGACACTTCTTTCTAAAAATCTGTTTTCCAAAACAATTTGCCAGATTTGGACTCTTTGATGATTCATCAGTCTTGCATTGCACTCTGCAAGATTAGATACAAGACCGTGACTTTTGAGTCCGAACTGTAGCGAGCCCAACGAACAAAACGGGGGGGATTTCCCCCGGGACATTCGGGGACGTCTACAGAAACGAACAAGATTATGCCTGTGTTTATTATCATTTGATGTCTGTATAGTAAGATGGAGAATGCAAGGGGAAGTGGTGAAAATGAATCTTCAGAGGCTCGCATAGGCCGAATGGAACAGATGTTAGCAGCATTGACTGAAACCTTGACACAACAACAGAGACAACAACCTTTGCCCCCTCCGCCTCTACCGGCACAAGCCGAGGCAGATAATAATGACATCATCAATCTAACACAGAAATTCATGAAAATGAAACGGCCAACGCTCTATGGTGGAATTGAACCTTTGAAAGCTGAGACGTGGTTGCTTGAGATGGAAAAATTATATGAAGTATTTCCTTGTTCTGAAACTCAAAAAGTCCTTTTAGCTACCTACACTCTGAAAGATGAAGCCCGTAGGTGGTGGTTACTGATCCGAAGTGGCAATGGAAATATGACATGGGCACAGTTTAATACTATCTTCTACGACAAGTATTTTTCCCAATGTTTCAGGGATCGAAAAGTGTCTGAATTTCAGGAGCTCAAACAGGGAAGAATGTCTGTGGCGGAATATGAAGCTAAATTCACCGAATTGGCACGGTTTGCTCCACATATAGTGGATACCGATTACAAGAAAGCACGAAAGTTTGAAGGTGGACTGGATTTAGAGGTGTTTGATCGAGTAGGCGTCCTGAAATTGCCTACTTATGTGGAAGTTCTAGACAGAGCCTTAATGGCAGAGGCCACCCTAGCCGCCATGAAACAAAGTAAAGCCCCAGTAACTACAACAACTGAGTGGAGAGGAAAAAGATCCAGGTTTGGTTTTAAAAGAGGCCGGTCCTTTGTCGGTAAGAAGCAAAACACAGGGACTTCGAACAGCTCGAGTCAGGGTAGTGGGTCTATTCCGATCTGTTCTGATTGTGGTAAAAGGCACAGGAGTGTGTGCTACCGAGTGTCTGGTGCTTGTTTCCGGTGTGGCCAGCCAGGTCATGTAGTGAAAGATTACCCGTTCAGGTTTGAGACTATTAGCCGTCCTGCAGCAAGTTCAGCGGGATCCGCTTCTGTGGCCAAAACCAATGCAAAAGCCAATACTGGAAAAGAACCTCTGAGACAAGGCCGAATGTTTGCCTTAGTGCCCGGTGACGTACCAAACACCTATACTGTGGTGTCAGGTACACTCCCTATATGTTCTCAAAATGCATGTGTACTGATAGATTCTGGTTCTACACATTCCTTTGTATCGCATGCTTTTTCTCGAAAATTGACTAGACCATTAGAACTTATGACCTATGTGTTATCTGTGTCTACGCCGTCTGGGGATTCTATGATGTGTGCTCATGTTTATCCAACATGTGATGTTATGATTGACGATATGATGTTATATGTGGACTTATTACCCTTGGACATTAATCATTTTGATTGTATTTTGGGGATGGACTGGTTGACTAAATACTGTGCTACCATTGACTGTACAAATAAAACTGTTGTGTTTAGACCACCAGGTATGCCTGAATTTACTTTTATTGGGAATGGGGTAATTCCTCCCCCATATTTAATTTCGGCTATGAAAGTTGTAAAACTCCTTAGGAAGGGATGTAGGGGTTATCTGTGTTGTATACTGACTGCACCATCTGACAGTACTACTGTAGAAACAATCCCTGTTGCTTGTGAATTTCCCGATGTGTTTCCAACTGAATTACCTGGGGACTTAGTAGATAGAGAAATTGAATTCACTGTTGAGGTGTTTCCGGGGACACAACATATTTCCAAGACTCCATATAGAATGTCTACCTCTGAATTGAAAGAATTGAAAACCCAACTTCAGGAACTGTTAGATAAGAAATTTATCCGTCCGAGTACTTCACCTTGGGGTGCTCCAGTTTTGTTTGTCAAAAAGAATGATGGGTCTTTAAGATTGTGTATAGACTACCGAGAACTGAACAAAGTGACTATCAAGAATAAATACCCTCTGCCCCGAATAGACAACTTCGACCTCATGAAAAGAATTATCCAACACATGATCTTGAATTAGCGGCTATGGTGTTTGCTTTGAAAATATGGCGTCACTATTTGTATGGGGTAACTTGCGAGGTGTATACAGACCATAAAAGTTTGAAATATTTTTTCACCCAAAAGGAATTGAACATGAGACAGAGACGATGGTTAGAACTAATCAAGGATTATGATTTGCAAATCTTGTATCATCCAAGAAAGGCTAATACCATAGTAGACGCCTTGAGCCGAAAATCCAGCACAAATTTGTCATGTTTGCTATCCAACCGAAAAGAATTGTTGACTGACCTAGAACAAGATGGGCTATTTACTGCTATTGCCGCTCAACCTACAATTCTTGACGAGATCAAATAGAAACAGTGCGAGGATGAATACTTGAAAAAGATCACGGAGGAATTTGATTCAAAGCCGAGGCCAGGATTTGTGTTTGAGAATGATGTGCTGAAATTTCAGAACCGTCTTTGTGTGCCCGATTGTTATGATTTGAGGAAACGTGTTATGACCGAAGCTCACAGTAGTAAATTTGCTTTGCATCCGGGGAACACAAAAATGTATCATAATTTGAAACAGAATTTTTGGTGGCTTGGAATGAAATAGAGTATTGCAAACTTTGTAGCTAGATGCCTACAGTGCCAACAGGTTAAAGCTGAACATCAATGACCCGCTGGTTTGCTACAACCACTCCCAATACCGGAATGGAAATGGGAGCACATTACCATGGACTTCATTGTGGGATTGCCTCGTTCTTCTCGAGGTATGGACTCTATCTGGGTTATAGTTGACCGTTTAACTAAGTCTGTCCATTTTCTGCCTGTCAAAACTATTTATAACGCTGATAAATTGGCCAATATCTATATGACTGAAATTGTGAGATTGCATGGAGTGCCAGTATCTATTATGTCTGACAGGGACTCAAAGTTTGTATCGAGATTTTGGCAGAGTTTGCAACAGGCTTTGGGGACTGAATTGAGACTGAGCAGTGCCTATCACTCACAGACAGATAGCCAAACTGAACGAACGAACAAACCAAACTCTGGAGGATATGCTCAGAATGTGTGTGTTAGACTTCCAAGGGAATTAGGAGACCTACTTGCCATTAGCTGAATTTGTGTACAACAACAGTTACCATTCAAGCATTGGAATGGCTCCTTACGAAGCTTTGTATGGAAGAAAATGTCGTTCTCCGATATGTTGGGCTGAAGTAGGTGATAGACCTTTGTTGGGACCGGAACTTGTGCAAGAAACAACTGAGAAAGTGAAACTGATACAACAGCGTCTGAAAACTGCACAGAGTCGGTAGAAGAGCTATGCCGATGTTCGAAGAAGAGAGAGAGAATATGAAGTTGGGGACCACGTGTTCATAAAGGTGACCCCGATGAAGGGTCAAACTTGGTTTGGTGTTAAGGGAAAATTGGCGCCAAGATATGTTGGACCTTATGAAGTCCTCGAAAAGATCAATCCTGTATCGTATCGGGTAGCCTTACCTCCAGTAATGGAACACATACATACCGTCTTTCATGTATCGATGCTACGAGAATATTTGAGGGATCCACTCCACGTCATTGAGTCAACACGTGTGCTTTTGAAAGATGACTACACTTATGAGGAAAGACCTATCCAGATTGTGAATCGTAGGATCAAAAGATTGAGAAATAAAGAAATACCGTTGGTAAAAGTTGATTGGCAAAACCACGAAGGAACCTATGCAACTTGGGAAACCGAGAAAGACATGATAAAGAGATATCCGGATTTGTTTCCATTGGACCCAATGTTGTTCCAGAATGAAGGTAATTCGAGTTTGGAGGACCAAACTCTTTTAAGGGGGGAAGACTGTAACAACCCCAACCTCTGATTAACGTTAATCAGCACTTAATTATGTCTGATGGTAATTTAGGAAGGATTTGGGATTAATTTACATGTGTATTGCATTATTTTTGTGTTTCTATCTGTTTGACTGTTAATGATCTGTTCATGTTTTATGTTTTAAACTGCAAATTGAGGCCTTATCGGCGGCCGAATCCAGAACTGATTAGTGTTTTGTGTTAATCAGGATTAATGTGATTTTATGGTAAAGTTAGTTGAAATTTGATTTGGTATGATTAAATTGGATTAAATAAGCTAAATTACATTAGTTGGACTTATCTACCATTTTGCCACTTAGTAGACAATCCTAGGCCATTGTTTACTCTCCATGTATGTGTTGACATCATTTTCATCCATCTTCCTAAGCCAAAACCGGCTAGAGAGTGAGAGAGTTAGGAGAAAATAGAGTTCATCAAGAATTGCTTGGAAAATTGGAAGAATTGAAGAGTAGTTTGCATATTTGAGCTTCTAGGCTTAGAATTCAAGGTTTAAGGTAGGAGACTCACCCTTTTAATTGAGAGTTTGAGTTGTTCTTGCATGATTCATGGTAAAGATAGTGATTTAAGGCATGAATGAGCTTAATATGTTGAATTGAGTAGGAAATCACGCATGCATGTTCATATCTTAGCATTTTGAAGTGTCTTCATGGAAGTTCTTGCATGCAAGCCCATATTCTAGCCTTAGTCCATGAATTCATCATGATTTTGAGCTCAATCTTACATTTGGTCATGTTTTAGAGCATTGGATTTAAAATGAACACTTGCATGTTAAGCTCTTGTTTTGTTCTTGAAGTTTTATTTGAAATTGTGTTCAATTGACTCACCTTTGGGCTTTGATTTTACAAATTGATCTTTGAAACATCTTATACTATGAGTTTACAAGTGTTTTCCAGAAAATGGGCCCAAGAGGTCGAGTTTTGAGGTGTTGAATGCTTGGTTTGAGCTTTGGAGGCAAATCTGAAAATTCCAGAATTTGGCTTCCTCGCTCGAGCGAAGGATTTCACGCTCGAGTGACCATCGTTTGTTCAGAGCTCTGCTCGAGAGAAGGAATGGTGGCTTGAGCGTAAATTGCAAGCTCTCAGGTTTTTGGTGCATGCAGACGCAAGTTCGAGCGACGAGACCTACGCTCGAGCGAAAAACTGTGTCTCACGCTCGAGCGAGCATCGAGCGTAAATTTCAACAACCAGTACTTTTGCATTTTTACAGACCGCTCGAGCGAAAGAGTCTACGCTCGAGCGACCCCTCTGTTTTGACAAGCTCGCTTGAGCGAAGGAAGCCACGCTCGAGCAAGACCCCTGTTTTCAGCAAGTTTTGAAAAATGTTTTCCAAGGCATCTTTGCATCCTCATTCCATCCTAGGCATTCCTAGGCCATGTTTAAGACTCTTTAGTGGGGATTTAAAGTTGGAAACACACTAAGAACCAACGACGTAAGTTTTGTGCAATTAGAATGTGTGTTTCAAGTGTGTGTCCGTTATGTGTTATGTAGGTCACATGCCGCGTATCGTGTGATCAATCTGCTTCGTCTGTCTGTTTCAAGGCCAACTATGAGTAATAACTTAGTAAAGTTATGTTCAAACTGTATCTACTTTCTGTGTGATAAAACAAGATCTGTTTTCCGAAATGACATGTTCTGTACAATGAATGATTGTTCAATTTCTGATATGTATTCGTGACATCCTTAGCATCATGTGATATCTGTTAGCTGTTATCCGGTATCGGAGGTTCCTTTATGGAACTTATTTCTGTCTGCACTCCGTTACTTGTACCGGAGGCCTATCACGGGGGCTTAGCTTCTGTTTTGTTGCCCGGATCCGGAGGTTCCTTTATGGAACTGGTTATTCGTAACCTCACGTGTATACGTTCTATTCTGTTCTGTTCTGTTAATGCTAATGGATGTATCACGTAAACTTAATCATGACTTATGTTTTCTGTTTGTATATGATCTGGACAAATGATGAATTTGATACAAATCTGAATTATGATTTCTGAATCTGTACGAACTCATTCATTGAAATCCTTTATTATTATTCATTGGGCTTTCGCTCACAGTTTATATTATGTATGTAGGTGAGCCGGCACATGACCAAGGCCAGAGTTGACGACCTTCTGTTTTGTTTTTGTCAGCCAACTGTTGTGCCTCCCGAGGAGGTTCCGAATGAAGCCTAAAGCCATGGCTATTTTTGTATTCATGCTAGTCTTTGTGTATGCTCTGTAAAGTCAAGTCTTGGGAAGTACTTTCTGTAAATACCTTGTAAATATTGTGTATCTGGACTGGCATGTTTATGTATATATAAATAAGTTTTGAAATATTCTGTCCCATGTACGTTATCACAGCTCATTGGACCTTGTCTATTTTGTATTATTACTTCTGCAGCCCCTTATTATTTGCTAATTTGTTCAGAGGCCTTTGGTAATCCACGGATTACTGGCCGGTTACGGTGCTAAACCTACAGGGGCAGGTTTGGGTCGGGACAGTACAAAATTTGAAGAGGTGCAAAATAATTTGAATTCAAATAAATTTTATTTATCAAAAATAAAATTACAAAAACATTAGTATTGGGCTAGATAAGCCCAACCGACCGATCAGACGGCGGCGCGCGTATGTGGTTATTTTTTGTTCCAATGGGTCTAGCCCATTTTGCCCAAACCTCCCTCTCTACAAAACTTGGGCACTCTTTGGGGCACACCCCAAGTTCCAATGGTCTAGCCCATTTTTCCCAAACCTCCCTCTCTACAAAACTTGGGCACCCTTTGGGGCACACCCCAAGTTCCAATCCCATGCCTTATAAACCCATTCAAAACTTCCTACCAAATCAATGTGGGACAAACCATTTTTCAACCTTAAGGAATTTTCACCAAAACTCTATTTCCATGGAGCACACTTTGGCTTCAATTTCCCATTCACTTGATAATGGTTTTGAGTAACCAAATATACCACGTGAATCACAACACAGCATAGAACGCGTTACCACTTCGACCCGCCAACTTTGGCATACGGGTCCCACCTAAATAATTGACCAAAGATAGGAAAAAAATTCTGTTTTATCCAGAATTTTTCCAACCATTTCCTACAACGACGACATGGAGAGTGTAAATGAGAGAAGACGAGGTAGTGATGGGGACAATGAGGATGCAACGATGGCGACGAGGATTGTGTAGCAGTGGTAGAGCGAATTGTAGGCAACAAAAAATGAGGTTTGAAGGCTGACAAGAAATGGCCATGGGACGAAGGAAGGAAGACGAGACAGATAATGTTGTTGCAATGTTTCCGGCGACAATGGCGACAATCGGAGCTGAGAAGGGTAGAAATTAAGGTTTTGATTTAAGTCTTTTAGGTAATTTACTTTAAGGGTAAAATTTTATTTGAAAAAATAGAAAAATAGAGTGTTCAACCAACATTTTGGGGTGCATTTAGAGCCACCCTAACAAAATAAATCATGAATTTTAATTTTGTCAATTAAAATATTAATATTTTGATTTATTTCCAGTATAAACCATCAGTTTATTTTCGTTAAATAAAACTGACCAAAAAAAAAAAAAAAAATAGTCATTAAACTCAACAAGTGTGTAAAATATCTAAAATGTATTTTCAATTTAATGACTAATATACAAAATTTTCATGATTTTTACTCAACGAAAATAAGTAAATGATTTAAATTGAAAGTAAATTAAAAATTTAGAATTAAAATTGATAATATAAAAAAATTAGAATTTATTTTGTGGTAAATTACTATAAACCCCCCTCAACTATGACTCATTTTTGAGTTGCCCCCTTCACGTATAAAACACAAGATTTAACACCCTGTAAGTATATGGATACCAAAGCCAAGTAACACTGTTAACAAAATATTTAATTTGGCATTTTTGCCCTTCTAACAAAAAGTATATTACAGTTTGGATATAATTAAAAAATATATATATTTGTTTTAATTATATAAATAAAGGAAATGAAAAAGATTATTGGTAAAACTTTTGAGGTCTCTAACATTTTTCTTTTAAAAAAATGTAATGAACCTACCCTTATCAACCCATAATTTGCTCAGAATATGTTTATAGCGCGTTAGTTTCACCACCAACAGTCAGATCGGCGATGCCTTTTTCAGCAGTAAAGCCGAGCTGAGTATGATCTACACCAACATGTTGAGCAGCTGCCTGATCAACCAGGCACGATGTCTATAATTGGCGACTTTGTTGGGGAATTAAGAGAGCTTGACTTAAAATTTTTTATCTTGGCTGTGTTTGGTATAGCTCTGGAATCTTAATTCTAGAGCTATTTTCAACACACTGTTTGATTTAAGCTTTCCAAAATTGATTCCAAGTCACATTTCAAAACTCATTTAAAAATCTGTTTGGTAGCACAGTGAGTTTTTGAATTTTGAATTTTGAATTTTGAAAAGATCGATTTTGGTCTACCCGATTGTCCTCCCGAACATCTCCCCGGATATCTGGCCGGTTGACCAGAACAGTTTTATTTTTTATTTTTTTTTCCAAATGGCACCTGTTATTTGGAAGGAAAAAAAAAAAGAATTTGTTTTTGATTTTTTTAACAAAAATAATATTTTTTTATATTTTAAATAAAAAATACTTTAGAAAAAATAATTCGAACCAAATGTACAATAAAAGTTATTTTTAAATCAATAATTGAATGTTTATTTTTTCATAAAAATATATCTTTTGTAATATTTTCAATTAAAAAAATTGATTAATGTTATTTTTTGTTAATAATTAATTTTTTTAATAGAATTTTAAAAAGAATTTGGTTACGAATGTTTATTAGAATTTTCAATAGAGTTTGAGTAGTATGTTTGGTTATGAGTTATAACAATTTGAATTAAATTTAAAAAACTCTTTTCAAAACTCATAACTAAACAAATTTTCGTATTTCACATGTCACATCAAACATTCAAAACTCATTTCAACACTCAACTCAAAACTCAATTCAAAACTCTTTTCAAAACTCATAACCAAACAAATTTTCTACACTCAAATCATAATTCTAAAACTCACAAACTCAAAATACAACTCTATTCTCAAATCATATTTAGAATATTCTACCAAATGCTATCTTTATTTTGTGATTTTATTTATTAATTGTTTATTGCATTGCATCATTGTGGGCTTGGAAAACCGTTTCTTATGCACCTTATAACTAAAGAAGAAAACGACATAATTTCATACTTTTCTGAGTCATAACTAAAATAAAAAATAATAAAAGTCATAACCAAACATCATATGAGGCATAACCAAAAATCTTATGAGTCATAACTAAAGAAAAAAAGCATTACTATTAACCTTTACCTTTCTTCTCAGAACCCCCACCTCATTTATTTTTTTTAATTCCAATTTTGTCCCAATCTAAAATTCCATCTTTACCTTCATTCCTAATCTTCTAAACCTAATTTTCCAAACTCTAACACTAACCCTAACCCTAATCACCTCCGACAATACCACATCTCACTGCCGTAACCACCACCATCTCCAACCACCTCTCATCGCTATAACCTCTACCATCTCCGATCACTCCTCACCGTCGCAACCACCACTCTCTCCGTCGCAATCAGCTATCACTTTCACCAACAAGCACCCCCATCTCCTACTGCAAATCTGAATTAGAGAAAAGAGATCAACCTATTCAATACTGTGTTATCGAACTAAAAAGATTTGTTCAACATTGTATTGCTGAACATTCAGGACTCGTTCAACACTATGTTGCCGACCATTCAGGATTTGTTCAGCACTGTGTTGTCGAACCCACTCTGCCATCATGACGTCCTCATCCATTGCGAGAGAGAACGAGCAAGACAGAGAGATGGAAACCTAAGGTTTTCAGAAGAAGATGAAGACGAAAAAAGAGAAGAGGAAGAAGGAATGCAAGAAACCACTCGCCATAGCTTGTGATAGAGGTTTTAATGATGGCCATTGTTGATGGGTCTTCTCTCTTGGTCTGTTTCTCACTCATACTTGATTTGAATGCAAGAAAATAAAGAGAGAATCCAGATTAGAAGGTGAAGTGGAAGGGGTTAGGGTTTGGTTATTAAGGTGGGAGTTTAAAGAAAAAAATGTAGGGGTTTCATTTTACTAAGTAGGGGTTAAAAGAAGTAGGTGGGCCAAAGTAATTAGGTGGGGACAAATATCAGCCCTCAAGAAAAAAAAAATGATATAATTTAGGAGTGCAAAGTATGTATAGTAAAATTTCCAAAAAGAAATACATGGCAGGATTAGAAATTGGAGTTGTTGGCCAATTACTTTTACCACTAGAAAAGAAAAGATTAAGTTGCAACCAACACTGACCAATCTAGCACCACCGTTCCTGTTTCTTCCACAGTTAACACCTACATGTCCAACTCTTCTTCGAAATTCACCCAAATCACCCACAGACCCAAACGGAAGTCTGCTAATCCAAACCCCCACCCAACACCAGTCATAGTTGAGGGATTTACTGTAATTTATTCTTTATTTTGTTATAACGGTCACACCGTAAAATTTTTATTATAATTTCTTCAACAAAATTTACTTTAAACCCATTATTTTTTTTATCTAATAAAAAAACTAAAAATTGCCTCTCCTCCAAAAACAAAAACAAAAACAAAAAAGGCAAATACTTATAGTAAAAAATTTTATAAAATCATGAGAAGTATAACATTTTAATTATTAAAGTGTATAAATTTTACTATTTATAATTTTTTTGTTAGGCACTTATCAATCAGTCTTATTAACTAGATTTATTTATCTATAGGTCTTGACAAATAAATTTATCACTGAAAATTTATTCATAAAAATAAGATAAACTGATCAATAAGTAGGTAATAAATTCAAAAACTAGGACCCATTAGCAATTTATTCTTTTTATAATTTTATTTTTCTGCGACCACCTTAATGACCTGTTAGTAATTTACACTCTTTTTACACTTTTTATTTTATTTTATTTTTCAGCCGCCATCATCAGCTCTAACAACACCAAACACATTTTCAAAATATTTTTACATCCGAAACAAAATTAGAACTTTTTGTTTCTTATTTTTTACAAAGTCGTCAATTGGAAAATTAATAGAAATTTCTAACCGCTACATGGCATGAGAAAGGATCAATTTCAACATTTAGGAAGTGGGTTAAAAGTTATTTTTCAACTTTTAATCCATTTTGGATCACATAATTCCTATATTTTTAGGAATTGGGATCACTGTTGTACTAAAAGCACAGCAGTAACTGTTGTGTCTCAATTTGAGGTGCATTATGGGCTTATTTTTATGATCTGAACCGTTGGTTTTGTAGGATTTATTGAGTAATTCATGTGTACCAAAAATTATATTAATCGAATATCAATAACTATATGATCGATTTGTATATTGTTTATGCTATTTCTCAAAAAAAAAAACTTATTGTTTATTTTTTTGCTTATCGATCATATAGATATTGATATCCGATAAATATGATTTTTGGTATGCATGAAATACTTAACAAACCCTACAACATGAATGATTCAGATCATAAAAATAAGCTCATAATGCACCTCAAATTGAGTCACAGCAGTCACTGTTATGCTTTTAGCACAGCAGTGACCACATTTCCTATTTTTTATACTTTTTTTTTAAAAAAAAAAGTTTAAAAAAACTAAAAATCAGTTTTTAACCATCTTCTCAAAACAACCCGAGTATGATATGATTAAAGGTTTATTTGGGAATTGGCTTCCTTAATGATTTTTTAATTTTTTATAAAAAGTCATAAACAAATAGAATGATATTGTGCATTTGACTTTTTATTAAAATCTAAATTTCCAAACATGTCATAAGATGATGTTTGGCATAATCTTTTTTGGCTTCATTTGGGAAGTGGGTTGTTTTTTGGCTTTTTTTAACTTTTTGTGAAAGAATTGATGTAATGATTATGGATTAGATGTGATATTTTGTTTTATTAGGCTAAAAAAATTATTTTGTCTTTTTGTGGTTAAAATAGTCCCAAACCCAAGCCAACTCTTCTTCCCTTTGGCTATTTTAGCTACAAAAAAATAAAATAGACTAAAAAGTCAATAAGACAAAATGTCACATCTAAACCATAATTATTTTATTTTTTTTCTCATAAACGTACAAAAGTCAAAAAGTCTATCCCAAACGAGACTGATAGACTTTTTAGCCTCAGATTAATTGTCAAAAAATTAAAAAATTAACTCACATCTCAAACGAAGGCTACGTAATTTATAACATACTGAAAAAAGAGCTGACAATTCTCATCTCTCATAATTTTCAAGGTTTTGCCAAGTTTTTCAATATTTCTTGCGCATGAAAATGAGGCCAACGCTTAAACATTATCAAATCTTTCTAATGGATCCTCAAGGTTGCTTCTTGAATATGCAACCCACGAAACTGTTGTTCATTACAGACCCCATCAAATCTTTCTAATGGATCCTCAAGGTTGCTTCTTGAATATGCAACCCACGAAACTGTTGTTCATTACAGACCCCCAAGTGGAGTGACCCCCACTGACAACTCTCAGTGAGGTGTCACCCTTCCATTGGTTGAAAATAAAAAATAAAAAATAAAAGGAAAATAGTTTTTGGGCTAATGAAAAACGACTCCCAATGACCCCAACTGGGGGTGTTAGGCATTTTTCTTATATTATTTCTCAAGGTTGCTTCTTGAATATGCAACCCATGAAACTGTTGTTCATTTATATTATTTTCTGAGGTTGCTTCTTGAATATGCAACCCATGAAACTGTTGGCTCTCAAGGTTAATTGTCAGTGTTGGACTTTGGGTGATTATGGATAGCTTTGCTGTGATAGTTATAATAGAAGGGTTATATATGATGACTTTTCATTTATGTTATCACAACAAAAATGTGTTAGAATTGTTTTTCAAAGATATTTTCTAAAATTTATTTAAAATATAGGTGGTTCTTTATGATTTGAAAAATCACAAATACTTTTTTGTAAGAATTTTTTATTGAGTAAATTATCAATAGGTCTTACTGTTGGGACTTATTACTCATTAAGTCCAATTGATAAATTTATTAAATAATAAATTTATCAGTCACGCTTATTTTTATGAATAAATTTTTACTCTTTAGTTGAGGGGATTTACTGTAATTTACTCTTTATTTTGTTATAATAGTCAAACCATGAAATTTTTATTATAATTTCTCCAAATAAATTTACTTTAAATCCATTATTTTTTTTATCTATTAAAAAAACTAAGGCTGTGTTTGGAGCAGCTCTGGAAACATGATTCCAGAGCTGTTTTTAATGCTTTATTTGGTTAAAGTTTTAAAAAATTAATTTCAATATAACATTGCAAAACTCATTTCAGCTTCTGTTTGGAGAAGAGAGTTTTTTTTGAATTTTGAATTTTGAAAAGCGCGACTTGGGTCTACCAAGTCATCTTCCCAGACGTCCTCCCAAATGTCCGGCTGATTGACTGGAACAATGTTTTTATTTTATTTTTTTTGCAATTGACACCTGTTATTTGGAAGGGGAAAAAAAAGAAAGAAACAAAAAAAGAATTTTTTTTTATTTTTCTTAACAAAAATAATATATTTTAAATCAAAAATAATTCCAACCAAATATACAATCAAAAGTTATTTTAAAGCAGTAATTGAATATTTATTGTGAAAAAAAAATTATTTTGTTTGTAATATTTTCAATTAAAAAAATTATGTTATTTTTTTTAATTGAATTTTAAAAAGAGTTTGGTTATGAGTTTTGAATAAAATTTTTAATAGAGTTTTGAGTTATGTGTTTGGTTATAAGTTATAACTTTTTGAATTAAGTTTTGAAAACTCTTTTCAGAACTAATAACCAAATAAATTTTTTTATTTCACATGTCATATCAAACATTTCAAATTCAATTCAAAACTCAATTTAAAACTCTTTTCAAAACTCATAATCAAATAAATTTTCTATACTCAAATCATAATTCTAAAACTCATAAATTCAAAATATAACTTTATTTTCAAATCGTATTTTTAAAACTCTATCAAATGCTACCAAAAATTCGCCCCTTCTCCCAAACAAAAAAAAAAAAAAATTATTCCCAGTAAAATTTTTTATAAAATCATGAAAAATATAGTATTTTAATTATTAAAATATATAAATTTTACCATTTATAAGTTTTTTGTTAGGCACTTACCAATCACTTATATTAATTAGATTTATTTATTCATAGGTTCTGACTAATAAATTAATCAATATAAATTTATTTATAAAAATAAGAGAGACTGATCAATAATTAGGTCTCCTTTGTTAACTACACATATTAGTTAAAAGAGTCATGCTTGGTAGCTCGAAAGAGCTACCCTCCGAATCCCCCGAATTTCAAGAAAACAGAAGAAGGAGAAGGAATGAGAATGAGGAGGGGGAAGAAGAAGAAGAGAAGGAAGGAGGAGGAGGAGGAAGCCGAAGGACTGGAGGGGGCCAAATAAATCGGGGTGTGGAGGCCGAGGCGGGGGGTGGAGAAGAAGGCAGAGGCAGTGGCTGCGACGACGAGGAGCTGCGACGGCGGGCGAGGAGTTGCGATGGCGGGCGACGAGCTCTTCCCTGCGACGGCGAGAAGCTCTTCCCTGCAACGAGCTCTTCTCTCCCTCTCCCTCTTTCTCTCCCTCTCTCTCTCCCTCTCCCTCTGTCTCAGAGCTGCGTGAAGAAGAAGAAGAAAAATAATAATAATAATGCTCAAAACGACGTCGTTTTGGGCATTAGGAAGATTAAGGGGGCATTTTTCGAGCTCTCAAACATTATCCTAGTTAAAAAGTCAAAAAATCACTATAAGTTATCACATCACTCTCTCTATTTATCTACACATTTTTTTTATAAAAAATTAAAAAATTACTAAAATAATTTATTCAAATAAGATCTTTTTATTTTATTTTATTTTTTAGTAATTTATTTTATTTTATTTTATTTTTCGTCCACCACCCTAAGGTTATTCAAAAAAAAACTCTCTCTCTCTCTCTCTCTCTCTCTCTGATAGGCCTCGTTAAAGCTCGACAAAAAAGTCAATAACGCCAACAAATTATCATACACAACATCACCTGAAAATGATGCGTAATCTCAACTTGGTCTTTTTCAATCTCTGCCCAGCAATTGTAATGGCGACTTCTTCAACTCCACACCTGAAAATGATGCGTAATCTCAACTTGGTCTTTTTCAATCTCTGCCCAGCAATTGTAATGGCGACTTCTTCAACTCCACACCTTCATTCTTCTTTTCTTCTTCTCACCCTCCCAAAAGAAAAAAACGCAAAAAAAAAAAAAAAAAAACACCAGAACCAAACCCATCTTCCTCCAGCTCCCTAGTTTCTTGCTCCTCAAGGTTGCTTCATTTTTTATACCCAGGAAATATATATCTATATATATATATATAGATGCAGATACATACCCACGTTTGCAATTTGTGAATACATTTATGTAATTTTTTTTTATCGTTTTTCTTGCCTGCCACGTGTTTGTCTTATTGCGCCTTAAACTGTTTGAACAGGGTTTTTAATTATTTTCTTTATTTGTTAAGGAATCTATATGTATATTTATATTTTGAAGTTGAAAATGCTTCTTATTATTTAATTTTGATTGAGAATTCAGTTATTTTATCTGGGTTTCTTTTATACATATATGCATGTAAATCTGTGTTTGCTTATTTCTCTTGCTCATTTCAGGTGGAGAGTTTGGGTGATTCAGATATTTAGGGTGTTTGGTTATGAGAGTTGTTTGAGAATTCTTGTCAATTATGTGTATTGAGATGTTCCGGACGAGGATTATGTTGTTTGGAACTGCTTTTGTTGTGTGGTTGTGTTGCTCTCATCTGTTTGGTGGGGCAGATGGCCAGGTTACTGACCCAGTGGAAGGTAACACTTTAATTTGCTTTTGTTTTTATTTGTTGTTATGTATAACATTTCTATGTTCATTAAACATTTCAAGAATTTTTGTTTAAATTCCTCATAATTTGCATTGTTTTTTTGACCCTTTTGAGCTCTTTTGTGCAATGACAATCTAACTTGCTTCTCAAGTTTTGTGAAACCTGTAAAATGAGAAAAAGTTCACTTCCATGTTACTTGGCTTGTAGAAATTTGGGAATTACATATATAAGTGCATTTTCTGCATGGTTTCAACTAAAGTAAAGAGACAAATATTATAGAGCTTCGTCATATTTAATGCCAAAGAGATTCTTCATATTTGTTACATTTTGACAAGAACTGCAAAAGATTTTTGTATCATAAAAAAATTCAATCCCTGGTAAAAGAATGGAACGGCTTTCACCTTATTTAAACCATAGTTCATGTATGATTATTCAAATTTCAAAGAATCTTGCAAATTTATTTGAGCTAAATTTCTAGCCAATTTCCTTGTTTGACGACCAAATTAAAGTGTTTCTTTACTCTGTTGATGCCACCGTCAATGCAAATAAGACTTAAAAATTGTGAGGAAAATCTTTAAGGAAATCAAGTTGTGGTCCTCTGAATTAAAATTACCAATTTGATTAAATCCTTATAGGTTTCATTGGGAGGTCAATTCTATGATGACGAAAGAAGAGAGTAGGTTCACCAAGCTGGGGAACCTATTTCTTGAGATGGATAGGCGCCTCGCTAGCTATTATCTATTTGGTTGATCAATCAGAGTTGTGCTTTTCCTTGAAACTGGAAAATCTGAGGGTCAATCTAGTTAAAAGAGAGCTGATGGTTTTGAATATTGCCACACATTTCTCAGGACTTCTGCAACAGTCCCTCCTAAAGGAGGTTGTACCCACTAGCCAATGGGGGTGTGCATAGATTGGTTTGGGTTGGTTGGGGGTATTTTTTTAGCCAAAAAAATTAGGCGGGCTGAATAAGTTTTCACCTGCCATCAGACTGCTTCAAAACCAGCAGTTTGATTGAAAAATATGCCACGTTTCAAACAAACGGACTGGGCGGGTTGGGAAAAAAGTTATTAACAGTGGCATTAGCAACAACATTTCTAAAACAACTAGCATGAGCCAAACCAAACCAAACCAAGCTTTAACTCCCATCAAATGGGGTCGGCTATATGAATCTTTCTTCTCCACGCGGCCCTATCAAAGGCCATTTCATTAGTCAAATTCAGTAGATTCATATCTCTATTTATAACGCTAGTCAACATTAATCTAAGCCTACCCCGTCCCCTAACACTTCCATCTACCGTTACAGCATCGCATCTCTTTACTACTGCTTCTGTTGGTCTCCGTTGAATATGACCAAACCATCTCAAACGATTCTCTCTCAACTTATCTTCTATCAGTGCTACTCCTACCCATTCCCGAATACACTCATTCTTAATCCTATCTTGTCTAGTCTTACCACACATCCACCTTAGCATCCTCATCTCAGCCACACTGATCTTATCTACATGTTGTTTCTTGGTTGCCCAACACTCCGTCCCATACAACATAGCTGGTCTAATAGCCGTTCTATAAAACTTACCTTTTAGTCTAGTGGGTATTCGTTTATCGCACAATACCCCAGACGCACTTCTCCACTTACACCATCCTGCCTTAATCCTATGGGCCACATCTGCATCAATCTCTCCCGCTGTTGTGATAATCGACCCTAAATAACGAAAATATTCACTCTTAGGCAGTTCTTGGTTCTCAATCTTCACTTCTCCTCTGCTTTCATTGTTACTGTTACTAAAATTACACTCCATGTACTCTGTCTTAGTTCTACTTATCCGAAATCCTTTAGATTCAAGAGCTTTTCTCCAAATCTCCAACTTTGTGTTAACTCCTTCTCTAGTCTCATCCACTAACACAATATCGTCTGCAAAAAGCATATACCATGGCACGTCATCCTGAATATTTATCGTCAACTCGTCCATAACTAAAGCAAAAAGATAAGGACTTAAAGTAGATTCTTGGTGTAACCTTACAGTGATAGGAAATTCATTTGTTTCTCCAGCTGGCGATCTAATAATGGTCACCACCCCTTCATATATGTCCCTAATCACGTCAATGTAGCCTTTTGTCACCCCTTTCTTCTCTAACGCCCACCATATTATATCTCGGGGCACTCTGTCATATGCTTTCTTAAGGTCGATAAACACCATATGAATGTCTCTTTTCTTTTCTTTATACTTTTCTATTACTCTCCTCAAAAGATAGATCGCTTTCATTATTGACCTACCAGGCATAAGCCCAAATTGATTCTCTGACACCTCTGTTATGTCTCACAATCGGCGTTCCATCACCCTCTCCCACACTTTCATTATATGACACATTAGCTTAATTCCTCTATAGTTGTTACAATTCTGGACATCACCTTTATTCTTATAGATTGGTACTAAAATACTCTTCCTCCACTCATCTGGCATGTTCCTAGTTAACAAAATTTTGCTAAACAACCTAGTCAACCAAGCAACTCCCTTTTTACTCAAACACTTCCAAGCTTCAATAGGGATATCATCAGGTCCTAAAGCCTTATTTGATTTCATCTTCTTAAGTGCAATCTCCACTTCAAAGTTCCTAATCCTGCGATAGAACCTATAGTCTTGGTTTATCGTATTACTGATTATTTCTTCCCCTATTGTCGTACTTCCATGTTCCTCATTTAACAGTTTCTCAAAATAATTCTTCCATCTTTCCTTAATCTCATCATCCTTCACCAATACCTTAGAATCCTCACTCTTAATGCACTTTACTTGATTAAAATCTCTTGTTTTCCTCTCCCGTATCTTAGCAAGTTTGTATACCCTCTTCTCTCCCTCTTTACTATCTAGTCTAGTGTATAGGTCATCATAAACTTTCAACTTAGCCTCTCTCACTACTTTCTTGACCTCCTTATTAGCCAATCTATAGCTCTTAAGGTTTTCCTCAGTTCTATCCTTCTGCCACTTTTTAAAGCACTCT
This sequence comes from Camellia sinensis, assembly GCF_055761805.1. Lineage (NCBI taxonomy): Eukaryota > Viridiplantae > Streptophyta > Magnoliopsida > Ericales > Theaceae > Camellia > Camellia sinensis. The sequence continues at coordinate 75,083,132 of NC_138963.1, forward strand.
TTTTTTGCCTTAACTACCGCTTGGACCTCTTCCCTTCACCACCAAGTTTTCCTAGAGCTGGGTCCCGTTCCTTTCGACTCTCCAAGCACTTCCCTTGAGATTCTCCTCATACAATTGGCCATCGAATTTCACATAGTGTTAGCATCACCTTCTAAGTCCCAAGTACCTTCCTTATCCATTCAATTCTTAAATATTTCTAGTTTATCCCCTTTTAAGTCTCACCATCTCGTCCTACGACGCCCACCATCCTTCCTAGCTTGGTATTGCCCTCTAAAACATAAATCTAGTACCAAAATCCTATGTTGAGAGACCAAACTCTCTCCAGGAATCACCTTACAATCATTGCATTTTAGGCAGTCCACTTTTCTCACTAAGAAATAATCTATTTGGCTCTTAACTAATTCACTCTTAAAGGTTATCAAATGCTCCTCCCTCTTCTTATACATAGTATTGGCCACCACCAGGTCAGAAGCCAACGCAAAATCTAAGATTCTCTCTCCAGCCTCATTTCTGTTACCAAAACCGTATCCACCATGCACCCTTTCATAACCTACTTTATCTATGCCCACATGGCCATTAAAACCTCCACCTATAACTAGGTTCTCTCCTATGGGTATCTCCTGTAAGATTTCATCCATTTGCTCCCAAAAATCCCTCTTAGTCTGATCATCTAACCCTACTTGAGGGGCGTAAGCGCTAATAATGTTCACTATATTCCCTTCAATAACTAGTTTAACTAGCATAATCTTATCTCCTTTCCTAGTGACTGCCACCATACTTTCCACAAGACCCTTGGCAATTATGATTCCTACTCCATTCCTGCGTCTATCCTTACCACTATAATAAAGTTTAAAACCAGTATCCTCAATTTCCCTAGCTTTCTCTCCCGTCCACTTAGTTTCTTGTATGCAAGCTATACTAACTCTCCTCCTAATCATAACATCTACCAATTCCATCGTCCTACCAGTTAAGGTTCCTATGTTCCAAGTGGCTATCCTAAACCTATAGTCTTGGACTAGCTTCTTTACCTACACTCGTCCAGAAAAACGCGGAAACCTTTGCCCATTTTTCACCGCACCCAAGAGTCGATGCGGCGCCCCTTGCTCACTTTTCGAAACACTCGGAGGCAAGCACAACGCGTCACTTGAGGGGAACGACCTAGCATTTAAACGATTCAAAGTAGGATTCATTTTCATAAGGGATCCGAGCGACTTTTTTACGTGTTGGCATCTGCTCAAGCCGCTTAGCCACGATCTCAACCTGCTTAGATCAGCGCAGGGTGGTGCAAATTGGCAGGTCAGCCAGTATTTTTAACACCCCCGGCACCCATGGCACAAGGGTCCCACTTATGGTAGGGTGTAAGAGAGGTAGCAAGTAAGCAACCTTGCCCTCTTTTTTGCTTTTTTGTCAAGAGTTTGATTCTCATGACTCAAACCTTTGCCATAGCTCTGGGGTGAATAGCATTAACCATCACGCTAGGTCACGACCTCTATAAGAGTCCCTCTTAGTCTTTGTTGGCATAATTACCACCAAAAAATAAATATAGGGCAAAAAAAAAATATTGAGTCAGAAAAATCATCACTATGAGAAGACACCAAATTTAATGTAGTTTGACTTACTCAGACTATGTCAGTGGATCTTTCCTCTTTGTCCATTATATTAAATCACGTGATTACACATCATCCACTATTACTAAAATAATAGTGGTCACACAAATAAAGGATTTATACAAAGCGGACTGAGGCATGGTAATATCACTTTCTTTAAAGAGATTCAAGCCCTCTACGGCTAGTAAATCCTTCAAACCATCTGGTGCAATAGACCATCTCAAATGGCTTGTCTTCCCCATGATACAACAACCGAACCATACATCGTGTTGGTTTAAGCCATCTCTGCACAAGAGCCCAAAGCTCCACCATAGAAACACCCTTACAAATTGCCTGAAATCTTTCTGTAAAAGCATAATAGAGAATATAAATAATGACAGAGCCATGTGATCACACATACTCTGCCTTAGCTTCTTCTTTACAAAAGCTCAACAATATATATAGATGATGATAGCTACACAATGGAGGCAAGATCCACAAATCATTATGACTTTCACACCATACATTAATTCACAACATTCATTTTCTCTTACATGTTTTTCATCTTCATGTTTTCCAGCACTCATTAATTCAAACACTATTGAACATTTAATATGTACTATTCTCCTGTTGACTTTACTCCACAATGCGATAATGGTTCACTATTTACCTTCTGATTTACCTCCTTTTTCTGTTACTTAATTTATGCATGTGGATATGAAAACAATATCAAATACAGAAACAATAATTTAGTAAATTTATTTTAATATTAAAATACACAAACACCAACAATATCTATGAAAATTCTCATGAATTAGAGCTATCTTCTAAGATCTCTAAGAACCTTCTTAGCTATCACATCAAGCAACTAAATGGATATCATGTAGTGTTCTGATTATAATAAATTTGACATTATATAGTACAATGTTTTTCTTGCTTGATTTTTGGCCTTCAACTTGGATAAAGGATCTATTTGCTGTAAGCTGGGATACGATTTTTTTCATGTAGACCTGAATAATACATTTAGATTAATGGCCTAGATTGGTGAACATTTTTCGATTGCTAGTTTTAGTTTATATGGTTTTCTCTGTTTAAGTGCCTATATGACTGGTAATTATGTGTTTTAAAAAAAAAAAAAAAATAGGATCATCCAAGTCCACAAGCAAACTAGAAATGCAATGACAACTTAACTGTGGATGATTTACAAATCATTTATTTTTCGATAGATGTAGAAGTTTAGTTAATCATGTTGATGAAATTGTGATGACCTTTTCTAATAATTTCAGTCACAGCATTGCACACCTTCAAGCAAAGTTTGATTGATCCAAATCAGAATCTCAGTAATTGGAATCGTGGAGATCCATGTATGTCAAATTGGACAGGGGTTTTGTGCTTCAATATGATCATGGATGATGGCTATCTACACGTTGAAGAATTGTATGATTTCAGTCTTTTCCTAATTATTTGTCCCTGTCCTGGAGGTTTGAACATGGATTTTTTGAATCGTGTATATAGGAAAGTAAGCTGGCAGTAACATATCCTGGCTTACACACCACTGGTACATTCATCAAAGTTTATAGCATATGTATAGGGATCTTCCATCTTAAGCCAGGTTATGTAGGAGGAAGATGTTAAAAAAGGATGTTTATTTGCAGATTATATTATATTCATTTTTAGTAAATTTGTCACTTCTTGGTCAAAGAGAACAGATACGATGGTTAGATATTTAGCAGAAACTGTCCGCCTAGAAGTTATGTTCCTGGATAATGTTGCTGAAAGACTCACTAGCTTATCCCAAATTATGTGCCTAGAAGCTATGAAGCATGGCTACTCCAAAAATATTGTTGTACAAGTACTAGGTACACTTAGTGGGTCCGCAAAATATGTATCGGTACACGACTTTGAGTACAGCTTGGATACTGGGCGGATAAAAGATGGTCACGTTTTGGATACTTTTGTGGGTACATCGAGTCATAAATATATATTTTTAAAAAATTATAGGGGTGTGTTAGCCAAAACACACTATTGAATCCTTCAAAAAGGACCACGTTGCCTAACATATGGCAAAATTGAATTCCTGAAAGATCATCTTGTTAGATAAATAAATTTTAAAGTATGGAAAACTATAAATGTATATAACTTTTACGACAAGAAGTTAGTAAGTTTGCTAGCTATAAGCCTTCCTTTATGTTTTTACTATTGCATGAACCAAGGGTTCTAAGTAATATAATAGAAGATGTAAAGACAATATGATTTGTTTAAATCTGATGTAACGATATGTACCTATACAAAATAGTTTCTTTGCCTTCTAAATTTGCAAGTTGGTTTATATGTTTTCTTTTGCAGGCTACTACAGAATATGAATCTGTCAGGCAGTTTATCTCCAGAGCTTCATCGCTTATCTTATATGAAAAGATTGTGAGTCAGAGTATTTGTGGAATGTTTACCATTTAATCGTATAACTTGGTGCTGCTTTTGCTCTATCAATCCTCCGTAGGGATTGTGTTTTTTCTACTATACAAGTGGATTGTAATTTTCATTTGTTGACTGACATATGTTCTTTTCTTTTGTTCTTAAAGGAATGTTATGTGGAATAAGATAAGTGGAAATATACCGAAGGAGATTGGCAATATTACATCTTTGATACTCTTGTAAGTTGAAGTAGTTGTTTGATGGGTTGGCTAGATATTCATATTCCATATTGTTTACCATCTGATCAAATTCTAGTATTATTAAGAAATCCCCTAAGCTAATATGTTCATACATATAGAATGGCTTCTCATTTATACTTATCAGGAAAGAAATAAATTTTTATTTCTGAATTGTTGGAGCTTCAGATATCTGATCAAATATAATATATATAGACATAGACATCAATATATTTCTTGCTTGGTAATTGAGTTGTGAGAAAGTGCACCATATTTTTGGATGTTCCTCATTCTGTATGATCTTCTATTTTCCAGGCTCTTGAGTGGAAATCGACTCACAGGTTCCTTGCCTGAAGAGATTGGTTATCTTCCTAATTTAGACAGAATTCAAATTGACGAGAACCAAATATCTGGACCAATACCTAAATCATTTGCGAACTTGAACAAAACAAAGCATTTGTAAGGATTTTGACTCTATCTATAGCCTAGATAAGGCTGGCTAGTTGTTGCTTCTCTTTATCTTCTTCACTGTGATTTATTATTTGTTATTATTACTATTGTTTTTGTTGTAATTAGTGTTTACTATAATTGATATTATTATTGTTACTTCATCCCTTGAGCAGCCACATGAACAACAATTCAATTAGTGGGCAAATCCCTCCTGAACTGTCTAGTCTCCCAGAACTTGTTCACTTGTAAGTTGGTAATTTGTTGCGTTTACTTGTAATGTGGTAATGTGGTGTTCTTTTACTTCAAATGCATTTGGACATTTGGCTTGTCTTTAATGATGTAAAATTCTGCAGGCTACTTGACAATAACAACTTATCAGGGTATCTTCCGCCAGAGCTCGCCAATATGCCTAAACTACAGATAGTGTATATTTTCTTGCTTCAGTAGTTATTAGAATACAATTTTCACTTTATTAGCTTTTAAAATTTTGCATTTTCTTAATTTTTTAAGTCAAATGCTTTTTACATTTGTGATGTAATAGTTAATCATGGATGAAATAGTGTTTTTTTATTATTTTAAATGATGCTTAAATTTTAGATTTAGTGGGAATTAACAAATAAATATATATTTTCATATCTTAACTTTTTAAAAATACCCTTGTTAGTGCCCGTGCCCGTGCATCTTAGTTAGCAATAAGGGTATGGCATTGCAATCTGGCTATAGTGCCAATGTGAATACAAGAATAAGTGCATTACATGTTGTACATGTTATATATATCAAGAGTAAACCCCATGTAGCTGGGATCAAAGTTGTGTTACCAGAAAACGCTATATCCTAGCGAATGATTTATCTGTACTCACGTTCCGAAACATGGTACACTTTCGTTCCAAAATAGTAAATTTTTTAAGCAATCTCAAAAGTTTTTTCCAATATATTTCCTTAAATAACCTTAGGAGGAAAAAAATCAAATATAACGAACTAAAATCTAAGGTGAGTTAAGTTTTGAAAAGACAAAAACATCAAAAAGGGTCATCATAAATTGCTCATAGAAATGTTTTGCTACATGACCACACACACAAAAACAAAAATAAAAATAAAAATGATTGAATGCATAATAGTTAAAAGAAAATTACTCTAGAAATACCTTAAATTCTTAAGTGTAACATATACAAGTCAGCCTCTATCGTACTACATTTTGGAGCATGTGGTGTACATTTTAGAGCATGTGGTGTACTGCATTACTGTTCCCCGTTCCACGTACTGGAAATATCCACATTCCAAGTACCATAGGATCAAAGGCTTTTATTGAGTTGGTGAGCACAATGCATTAGTGAAAGAAGAATATACACGTGCATCTATATGGGTGTAGATTAGCTTTGGAATGTTGCTTTTTGCTTTTGATTTCCTCTTCATTATATCACTGAGGAAACATTTTCCCCCCGTTGAAAAAGCACATTAGTTTCTTGTGTCTAATATCTCATAAGTTATCTTTTTTGGTTATTTGACAGTCAATTGGACAACAACCACTTTGATGGGGGGGCTACAATACCAGCTACATATGGCAACATGTCTCATTTGATGAAGTTGTAAGTGCATATAGTTTATATTTGATCTCTTAGGAGCATCTCCAATCCTTGCTCTATCCCTTTCAATCAAATTTCAGTGAAAATTTGATTAAAGCTTCGACATGATATGGAACACTTAAATCCTTGCTCTTTTTTTCATCAATTTTTTCGAAAACTTCCAAACTTGTCATAAACCTGTTTTAACTATTTTTGATGAAAGAAAACCATCTCCAATACTTGTTTTAAAATTACATCAAATTTGAATAAAAATACGAATGTTGGAAATTTGGTGAATGATTTGGTTAATTCCTGGTTTGGTGAAATTTTTTCCTCTCCCTTCATTTGATGCAAGTTTGGTGAAATGATTGAAGTTCACTTTTAACTGTTTATTCATCAAATTTGAATTTGATAAAGAAGTTATGAGGATTGGAGATGCTCTAAGTACATAGAAAAAGGTCTAAAACATGAGACAAGGTGCCATGATCTCTATTTTGTTTTTGCTTGAGATGTAACCCAGGAGGCACGATGCTATAGCTTCATAAAGCCTTCTCTTTTTGTTTGAATTAAATTAAAAAACTGTAGTACAGTGAGGGGGAGAGAGAGGAGATTTCTTGATACATTGACTAGTTGTTGACAACCTTTCATTTCCTTGAAAGATTTATTTGTTTTTCTCATGAGATCAAGGAACATGCATTTGCACATGTTTCAGAAACTTTTAAAGATTGGTTGTGACTCAGTATTCTTGGCTGTGTCAGGAGTCTTAGGAACTGCAGCTTGCAAGGACCAATCCCCGACATGAGCAGGATGCTGAACCTTTCTTATATGTATGTTCATGAATATCTATCAGACATTATGGAACTAATTATGTGCCAATGCTCCTCTTGACAGTTTACCATCATTTTTTGCAAAATAATTTCATATCTCATATGACAATAGGCTTCCCTGTTGGAGAAGCTACAAAAATCATGCTGAAAAAAGTTCGATGCCTGGTTATTTGAAGACAATTCTGTAGTCATTAATTTTTTTCGGCGTATATGCTTTATATATATGATTTTGTCAACTAATGATGACTTTTACATTTCAGTGACCTCAGTTCAAACCAGCTTAGTGGATCCATACCACAAGTTAAGCTTTCCGAAAATATCACAACTATGTAAGAACACTCCACCTTTGATGTTTTAGTGTTAATCTAATCATATTGCAATACTCTATACAGAGTATTAATAAGAAAAATTATACTTTTCAGAATTGAAAATACTAGTCATCTATGACACTGCCAGTTTTCTGGACTTATGCGTCAATCATTAATAAAAATTTTGCAGTGATTTATCAAACAACAATCTTAATGGAACCTTCCCTGGCATCTTTTCAGGCCTGCCTCAACTTCAGAGATTGTGAGCATTCTTCAACTTTTTCCCCCTTTTCCATATAAATTGCATGGTTCCATAAACAGTAATGTTTGAAACTATTTATTTGAATTACGTGTCTACTTGCTTTATTTTGTGTTCCATAAAATTTAGAGCTACTGATGCCTATGACTTTAATTATTTAATGGAATGATTGGGTTAATATTGCATGTTATTTCATTTCAGGGCACTTGCAAACAATTCACTAAGTGGTTCTGTTCCATCCAATATCTGGGAAAATAGAACTTCTAATGGTACCGAGAGACTCATCGTGTAAGTTGTGTAAGACATGAAATGAAGAAGTCAATCATTTCCCACCCCACCCCCACCCCCACCACACTTGCATGTGTATGCATGTGTGTGAGCATGTGTACTCCCAAGCATTCTCATACTTGTTTTGCTACCAACACAGTTGAAGATTTGTTGCAAGTTTAAACATTCTCTGTTTGTGGTCCAACTTGTCAAATTTATTCTTAGACTTTGATGGGCTTTTGGTGAGGCTAGTTGATATTAATTTTTTCTTGAAAAGCTCTATGATCTTTGATACGGTAGGGATTTTCAAAACAATGTGTATGCGAGTGTGTGTTCACTTGTGCACTCTCAACCATCTCATACTTGTTTTATTATTGAAGATTTGTTGTGCGTTTAAACATGATCTTTTGTGTTCCAACTTGTCACTTACTTTCTTAAATTTTCATTTTTTTATTTTTATTTTTTACTTTTGATTTTGATTCATGGGTTTTAGGTGAGGTTAGTTGATTTCTTGAAAGGCTTTATGCTATGCAACTGAATTTTCAGAAATTTGTTTGTGTGGTCACATGTGCATGTGCACTATCAAGCATCTCATACTTATTTTGCTAATAACAAAGTCGTAAGATTTGATGCAATGTCAGGCTGCTTTTTGATACCCAGGTTGTAACTTTCTTTATTTGACTCTGACAAGTTTTAGGTGTGCAGGTGGTTGATACTTGTTTTGTTAACGACGATTTTGAAAATTTATTGCAAGTTTCTGCTTGCTGTTTTTGAGATCCAAATTGTAACTTTCTTTGTTAGACTCTGATAGGTTTTAGGTGTAAAGTTAGTTGATTGATATTGCCTTTGCTTGAAACGTTTTATGTTCATTGGTCTACAGGGATTTACAGAACAATATGCTTTCAAATATCTCAGGCAGTGATAACCTACCTCCAAATGTTACTGTTAGGTTTGTTTGCCATCTTCTTCCACACTGAAATGTTTCTTAATATAGATATGTTTCCTCTGTAAAAATCTTAGATTTTTTACTTTTTAGATTCTAGTTAAGTATTGATAGAGACATAGCAGGTTCATAGAGTAATGTTCCCTCTTGTCTGTTATTTGTTTAACAATTTGTAGGCTTCAAGGAAATCCAATATGCTTAAATACCAACCCGGTCCAGTTTTGTGGATCTCAGAATGAAAATGACAGTAATATCCAGAGCTCAACAAACTCCACTGGTGCTTGTTTCGTGCAATCGTGCCCACCCCCTTACGAATATGCCCCATCATCACTTGTACCATGCTTCTGTGCTGTGCCTTTGATCGTTGATTATCGGCTGAAAAGTCCTGGATTCTCAGATTTCCGGCCATACACCAATCTATTTGAGGAGTACCTAACCTCTGGTCTCGAGTTGAAGGCTTATCAACTTGACATTGCTACTACTCCTATGTGGGAAATAGGTCCCCGACTGAGAATGTAC